>NC_040084.1:84531752-85167188 GCF_003369695.1 Bos indicus x Bos taurus | reverse complement strand
TCATTGCTAGTATATGACATACACAGTGGACTGGTCTTGAACCCGGCAACCTTACTACTTCATTTAATATTTCTAGAGGTTATTTTGTATATTTCATCTAATTTTCTATGTATATGATTATACTGTTTGTGAAAAAAAAGACAGTTTATTTTTTCTTCCTTTCCAATCTGAATACTATTATGTTTGAATGATGGATTGCTGGTTTTATTGCACTGGCTAGAAGTGGTAAGAGCAGATATCTTTGTCTTATTATTGATCTTAGGGGGAAAACATTTAGTTTTTTACGATTAAGTATACTATTAGTTATAGGCATTTTTATGTAGTTTTTTCAAGCTAAAGATGGCTTCTTTTATTTCAAGTTTTCCCACAGTTTTAAAAATCAGGAATTGATGTTATATTTCATCAAATGCTTTTTCTGCATCTCTTTGAGATGACCATGTGGTTTTTCTGCTTTACCTTGCTATTAACAATATGGTGAATTACATTGATTAATTGTTAAATGTTAAACCAACCTTTTCTAAATCCAGTTCAAACATCTGGAAGTTCACAGTTCATGAACTGTTGAAGCCTGGCTTGGAGGATTTTGAGCATTACTTTACTCGCGTGTGAGATCAGTGAAATTGTGGGTAGTTTGAGCATTCTTTGACATTGCCTTTCTTTGGGATTGGAATGAAAACTGACCTTTTCCAGTCCTATGGCCACTGCTGAGTTTTCCAAATTTGCTGGCATATTGAGTGCAGCACTTTCACAGCATCATCTTTAGGATTTGAAATAGCTCAACTAGAATTCCATCACCTCCCCTACCTTTGTTTGTAGTGATGCTTCCTAAGGCCCACTTGACTTCACATTCCAGGATGTCTGGCTCTAGGTGAGTAATCATACAATCTTGATTATCTGGGTCATGAAGCTCTTTTTTGTACAGTTCTTCTGTGTATTCTTGCCACCTCTTCTTAATATCTTCTGCTTCTGTTAGGTCCATACAATTTCTGTCCTTTATTGTGCCCATCTTTGCATGAAATGTGCCCTTGGTATCTTTAATTTCCTTGAAGAGATCTCTAGTCTTTTTCATCCTATTATTTTCCTCTATTTCTTTGCATTGATCACTGAGGAAGGCTTTCTTATCTCTCCTTGTTATTCTTTGGAACTTTGCATTCAAATGGTTATATCTTTCCTTTTTTCCTTTGCCTTTCACTTCTCTTCTTTTCTCAGCCATTTGTAAGGCCTCCTCAGACAACCATTTGGCCTTTTGCATTTCTTTTCCATGGGGATGGTCTTGATCCCTGCCTCCTGTACAATGTCACAAACCTCGACCATTCTATCAGATCTAATCCCTTGAATCTATTTGTCACTTCCACTGTATAGTCATAAGGGATTTGATTTAGGTCATACCTGAATGTTCTAGTGGTTTTCCTAACTTTCTTCAATTTAAGTCTGAATTTGGCAATAAGGAGTTCATGATCTGAGCCACAGTCAGCTCCCGGTCTTGTTTTTGCTGACTGTATAGAGCTTCTCCATCTTTGACTGCAAAGAATACAATCAATCTGATTTCATTACTGGCCATCTGGCGATGTCCACGTGTAGAGTCTTCACTTGTGTTGTTGGAAGAGGGTGTTTGTGTTGTTGGAAGAGGGTGTTTGCTCTTGGCAAATCTCTGGTAGCCTTTGCCCTGCTTCATTCTGTACTCTAAAGCCAAATTTGCCTGAGGAACCAGAGATCAAATTGCCAACATTCTTGGATCATTGAAAAAGCAAGAGAGTTCCAGAAAAACATTTTTTGTCGCTTTTTTTGAGGTTGAGTAAACTTGATCTATATTACTGAGTTTATTGGCATAAAGTTGTTAATAATACTTCACTATTTTTTAAAAATTTCTCTAGGGTCTGTGATGCTATTCTCTAACTCCTGATACTGGTAAGTTTGCCTTCTCTTTTTCCCTTTGATCTATTGCCATAGAAGTTTATCAATTTGATGCTCAAATTTCCACCATAACATATCCTCTGAATAAAAATCAAAAGTGTTGAAAAATTTACTGGAAATGGTTATTATTTCAGTTTATATAGATTTTAGGTTATTCTCAGAAAGAATATATCTTTCTGGCATGTGCTTGTTGGGTCTAATTCTACCTTCTGGGAAGCCATAGATTTTCTGATGAAAACCACTTTAAAAGATATTTGAAGACATGTTCTTGCCCCTAAATCTTGTCTTCTCTAAGTAAACCACTTCATTGTTCAATGTTTCTGATAACAAGTGCATTTATTGATTAGTTATTGACTCAAAGCTATTGAATAAAATTGATTTTTTTTAAAGGACACTCAATACTAAATACTGTCTTGTGTTTTAATTCTTCTCTGCTTAAGTCCAAGAAATGAGTTGTTATCATTCTTGTGAATTATGGTATTATCTTTATATTCTGAGCATAGTATTAACATGATGTTTGCTGTCATTGTTGATAACATTTTAAAATGTGTGAAAGTACCTATAATTATTCAAGTTAAATTAAAGTCAGTTTGGAGCAATCAGAGTCTCCCATGATCTCTCATGTGAATAATGTAAACCTCTGCCAATTTCAAAGTTCTCATATTCTAAGGAATTCTCCATGCTTAAACCCAGATTAGGGTGTATCATATTTACTACTTTAAAATGTCAATAGGTAGTGGCCCATTTATGTTAAGATAAGTGGTTTCAGTTGAGCAAAGTCCAGTTCCTCAATAAGGCATTTGAAGGCTCTTCTCTATGTGATCCTGACTATACCATCTTGCCTTCTCTGGTCATTTCCTTTCCTTCCTCGCTAGAGCAGATGATCTATTCCTATCAAGGCTGCTTGCCTGGTAACAGTTCTTCTTGTTTATTCTCATATATTTCTCACCATTTCTCCACCCCTGGTAAAATTCTACTCTCTCTTCACATCTCTCTCAAATGTCACCTATCTTCTGAAATCCTCCTAGGCTTTCTCCTGTCTCAGGCCTCCTGAAAAGTGATTTTTAACTGGAACCACATATTAGAATCACTTGGAGAGGTTTTTAAAAATACCAGTGTCCAGACTAACTAAGTCGGGGTAGTATCTGGTGCCTCATAGCTACTTAATGAATATTTTAAAGCAACTAACCTATTCAATGAAATGAGAATAGATAAGAAAAGGCAATAAAAAATGTATCTTCAGAACATGGAAAATAGTTTTAATATGCATTCTACATTTATTTCTGACTGTAAGGGCTGCTACTGGTAGTAAGATAATATTATTTATTCAACTGAAAGGTATTACTACATGGAGGATTGATTCATCATGATAAAGCATTTCATTCACATACTATGTTAACTAAAAGATCAGAGTCATTGGGATAGATATCTTAGAAAACAATGTTTTCATTTGTAGGAAATAAATGAGGATGTTGGAAGGAGATTTTAATTGCTAAGTAAAAGAAAATATCTTTTTCTCATGCTCTCCAAAAAGTAATTTACCTAAAGAGGAAAAAAAAAAAAACAGTATTACTTGGATAAAATTGATATATTAGAAAAATGTTTTTTAAAGTTTTGGCTATATAATGCAACATGTGGGATCTTAGTTCCCTGACCAGGGATCAAACCTGTGTCCTGTGCATTGTAAGTGCAAATCTTAACAACTGGACTATCAGGGAAGCCCCCCAAATGCATATATTTTAGTTCTTTGCTATCTCTATTACTCTAATAATCCTTTGAAAATGTAGTATTAATTACTCTTTTATGCCTAATCAGATCAGGGATCTATGTTAACAGGTTTACTGATCTGGTGATGTGTAAGAATTGTCCCAGAAGTGCCTCCACTATGATGTTTACTTAGACTTTGGTGTGGCTCACGGTTCAAACACTGGGATTTCGAAGGAGCCAGAAGTGCTGACAAGGGACATGTTATCATCCTACATCCTTCACAGAGCTTTCCCTTCTCTTCCTTGAGAAGCAGTTTTTCCTTCGAGTTCCTACAGCAGGGACTCAATTGACAGTCATGTTACGGAAAGTGAAAGTGTTAGTTGCTCAGCCGTGTCTGACTCTTTGCGACCCCATAGTTTGTCCATGGGATTCTCCAGGCAAGAATACTGGAGTGGGTTACCATTCCCTTCTCCAGGGGGATCTTCCCGACTTGGCATATTACCAAGGCTTAGACGAAAAAGGCCAGGAGAGGAATTTGCTGCAACCAGGGCATCAGTATATCTGGCTGGTTTGAACAGAGATGACCTGTCAGAGAGCATTGCTTCAAATTTGTCCATTCTTTAGATTGAAACGGAAGGAGACATCAGCATCTGTATACTCTAACAAACCTTGAATTAAATTTTAGGATATAGGTCCTGTTTCCCTTGTTACTGACTCTAGATCAGTGAACCAGAAGCGAGTTACTTCTTTTAATGTAGATGAGACAAGAAAGATGGACAGATGGGGGGCCTATGAGAAATAGATGTGAATGTTGCATGTGTGACTCTTTTGTTTTTAAATGTTTCTAACAAATTACTTAAGGGTTTGGCTGTAATTTAACGCAAATGAATGGATGACAGGTCAGTGGAATGGGCAACAGAAAAGAGCAGTGTATTGGTTCAAGGAGGGAAGGGTAGTTCTTTGTCTCCTTATCAGTACTTTTAATTTAAGAAATTAGATTTCTTCATTGCCCATGGAGAATATTGCTCTTCTGTTATGTATCAAGCTAATAAAAATCACTGGGAGAATTAACACAGAGTATGAATTAAAATGCAGGGCTAAGCTGTTATTTTTTATAAGTGCTACTTGCATTATGCATCACTTTGCATATAGCCAATTCAATCTTAATGATAACAATCCCAGCTTCAATCTTTAGATAGGAAATCATATCATTGGAACTATGGCTAGCGAGAATTTATGAAGAAATTAAACATATGTTAGTAGCAAAGGGTCGGACACAACTGAGCGACTAAGCACAGCTCACACAGCGTGGTATTACAATATGTAGATCCTTAAGAAATAAAACATAATTATTCTCAGGTCTTCAAATATTTTTGATTTGCTTAAATAGAAAAATACCAATACTATTATTTGACCACACTTTAAAAGATTATTAATACTATTATTTATTGTACTGACTTTAAATATAAAGCTCCATATACATTAAACCTCAACTGCAACATATAGTGTTTATATGGGCATGATATATAGATCATATGAGAAAGTGAAAGTGTTAGTCACTCAGTTGTGCCTGACTCTTTGCAACCCCATGGACTGTAGCCAACCAGGCTTCTCTGTCCATGGAATTCTCCAGGCAAGAATATTGCAGTAGGTTGCTATGGGATCTTACCAACCCAGGTATTGAAACCGGGTCTCCCATATTGCAGGCACATTCTTTACCATCTGAGCCATCAGGGAAACCCATAGATCTATGGTATCTATGTAAATATCACAGGGTACTCTATTTATAAGAATATTCTATATGCCATATTAACAAATATTTATGTATTTATATCTATCTCTTTATATAGATAAAGTAATGTTGAGGATATTTATGAATTCTAAAACCAGTATTATATTTTTATCTAAATTCCAGGCCTTTGCAAAACAAACACTAATAAATACAAAAGTACATATAGATCTATTTTAGGAGATTTACAATATTAGAAAAATATATTCTGACCAGCAACTGTATTTTGGACATAAGAAATTGTTGGTTTTGTCCTGAAAAGTAAAATTTATTTCAGCAAAATTTATTTGAGCTACACTATAGCTCATCAGAAAAACACCTAAACATCGACATGCAACATTTTATTTTCTAATACAATTTAAGTGAAATTTGGGTGATATAGAGATGAGAATTTTCTTTTTCACTATTATATTGGGATAGCTAAACCAATGTGGTCTATTGAAA
This sequence comes from Bos indicus x Bos taurus, assembly GCF_003369695.1. NCBI lineage: Eukaryota > Metazoa > Chordata > Mammalia > Artiodactyla > Bovidae > Bos > Bos indicus x Bos taurus. Next base: position 85,161,334 of record NC_040084.1, on the reverse strand, counting down.
GACAATCTGCTCACAGATTTGGGGCAGGCTGGAAGAGAGTTGATTTTATTTAATTTTCTATCCATACCCTCTTGATGGTAAATATATTCTCAAAATTTTAAAAATATACATATGAACATCAATTAAGCACTTTAGTACCAACATAACCAATCCTAATAGTTCAAAGTATGGCCTAGAGTGTTTCTTCTAAGCCAGTCTAAACTCGTGTATATGAGCCATCCTTAGGAGGAAAATGTATGTATTTCTTTTATAAGCAGAAGGAAAAAAGTCATAGCACAGTCTATGTGAATGAAATGAGCCTCCTGGGTAAATTCAGAATATTCCCTAATATTCTGAAATATCCCGAGGAAATCAAAGAAATCATTTCAAAAACAATGCCCTCACATTTAAGTATCACTTCGTCTCTTTCTGATTATATCTGACATGTAAACTGCACCTGTGAATACTTTTTCTCAAAATTTCAGAAATTCTCTTTTTATGTAAATTCCTTGATTGTGGCTGGAAATATCTGGAACAATGTGCAGCAGTGTTGAACCAAGAGCAGGTGGCAAATAATTACCTCCTGAAAAAATTAAGAGGTGACAAAGACTTGAGCTAGGGACACAGAACATTATAATTCTCTGAGGTTTACTCCATGATTCCATTTAAAAGACTTCACCATGAAGTTTTACCATCTAAATAATAGTTACTTCTTAGAGATGATTCAGTGACAGAGTTTAAGATTCAGAGTGGAGCGCAGCCATATAATAATTAAAACCAATATAGCACACAACTTAGGATACATAACTGACAAGCTATTTTCATTTTTCTTAGGGAAGAAAGTGCCTACTTGCTGAGAATATATTACTTCAGTGTTTCTGATGCCATTATTGAAATACTAACCTCCTATACTTAAAGAGTCCTTTAAAAAAAGCTCTCACACAGCACTTTATTTCCTCTACTAAATATAATAGAAATTTAATTTTAGATACAGTCCTCCCGAGGTTAATTTAAAAACCAGTCAATTTTCATCTCAAGAAAGTCCTAGATTTTCTAAATTTATCATACAATTTTTTAAACTAGGCTTTATTTGATGTCCATATTAAATTGCCTTGGTATGTTATCATTTAATTAACTCATAAGTATACTCTGTATCACGCTGTCTTTTAAAGGCCAGAAAACCGTAAAGCTTGCTGGATTTGTATACCTATGCTTTCTGAAGGCTCTAGAATCATTTAAACAGCATTCATGATCCCTTTAGCTATTGTGAGCTTTTATTAAAAAATAAAGGAATGCAAATTTTAAATAAACTTACTACAAGTAGCTCAAGTGGTGAAGAATCCACCTGCTAGTGTAAGAGACACAGGAGATAACAGCTTCTATCCCTGGGTCAGGAAGATCCCCTGGAGAAAGGAATGGCAACTGACTCCAGTACTCTTGCCTGGAAACTCCCATGGACAGAGGAGCCTGGCAGGCAACAGTCCATAGGGTTGCAAAGTCGGACAGACTGAGTGATGGAGTACACACACACACGTTAAAGAATGCACAGTAAAACCCCAAATATATTGGACTGCTTTTAAGTCACAGTATTTGTTTTCTCTCATTTTCATCACAACACATCTTCATTTTCCACAAGTATGTCACTCTTATCTTCAAACAAATGCCTTTGTCACTGAATGCCAGAAACCAACTAAAAATTGAATACAGCTGCATGTAAACATTGTCCTCAAATGCTCTGCAGTATAAAGCAAAACTCTTTGTGTAGGTTCACCTCCCACCATCAGTCCAAGCCCTGCCCCAGCCCGAACAAATGCCTTAGGAGACACGGAGTATCCTTTTCTAAACCCCTGGAAGCTGTGAGGGGGCGCATGATTTCCATATTGTGGTAACATAAAGAGTTTTGAATCTTTCTTTCACACACTGAGGCTGGTCTTGAAATAATTGGGGCCAAGCTGCTTAGATCAGCAACTATCCAACATTAGTGCTAAATCAGGACACAAAACATAACACTGAATGTCCATTAAGTGGTTTAGCACCAACATAACACAATCCTAATAGTACTGAAATATGGCCTTGAGCACCACTTCTAAGTAAATTAAAACCCTTGGATATGAGCCATCCTTAGGAGGAAAAAAAAATGTATATTTCTTTTAGAAGCAGAAGAAACAAAAACACTGCATGATCAGTGAACAAAATGAACCTCCTTCATAAATCTGGAATATTTATGAATATTTTGAAATATCCCAAGTTAGTAAAAGACATCATTTTAAAGACAATGCCCTGGAAATTAGATAACACACTTTGCTCTTTCTGACTATGACATATAAGCTGCAGCTGTGGATGTTTTTTCTCATAACTTAGAAATTATCTTTTGATACAAGTGGAAAGTTTTGTTTTGTTTTCTGAATCAAGGAGTCACCTGCTTGGGTAGATCACTAAAACCTAGAATTATGAAAAAAAAAAGTATACACCAAATAGAACTAGAAATTTATCTTCAACAATTATACCTTTTATTATCAGAGTAACCATCACAGAGAATTCCAAGTCATCTAAATAAGCAAATTATGGCCACTTTTTGAGCTATGACAGCAGAGTCGAATAGCTGTGACAGAGATTCTATGACTTGCAAAGCCTAAATATTTACTGTCAGGCCCTTTGCTGGAAAAGCTTGCCAACCCCTGACCTAAAGGATTCAGAACTAGGCAAGATATCTGATCTTTGTTTGAGAAAATGATTCAAACCTGAATACCCAAGGGGATTTGTCTGTTTTGTACAGAAATGGAATGACTGAAAACCAGAAAATGTGGTGCTGCCATCTTGGAGTGCTATAGCTAATCTAACGGGGGACCAGATTGTTCAGTTGAGGTCTGCACCATGTCATCACAGCGTGTAGGAGCTTCTGTTTGGAACATTGCACCTTCAGCAGCTTCGGTGGACAGTGGGTGCTTTATCCTGACACCACCTAGCAAAGCCTGTGTATCTTGATAGGGAAATAGGGCTGAGTGATTAAGAATTTAGGCTCAAGAGCTAGATGGATCGAGTTCCACCTCCACCACTAATCATCAATTAGGTGAACTGACCTTCTGAACCTTAGTTTCTCCACGTCTAAAATGACGATATTAAAAACAATAGGACGTACTTCACTGGGTTGCTTCAAGGGTTAAATAGATTCACGTGTGTGAAGTCCTTAAAACAGTGTCTGGCATGTGACAAATGCACAGTGACCAGTAGCTAACACTGTCTTCTCAACTCAAAGCTTTGGGAGAGCCGAGATGCAAGGATGAAGGATGTGGGGCTCTGAATTATCATAGGATTCAGAGTTCCGAGAAAATGTGTGTGAGTTCTACTGGCTTCAAAGCCATAGGTACTGCTAGAACTATTGTGCTTAATTGCCAACATTATAATCAAAATAAATTCCAAGTTTCTGTCTAATGTTACTGAGTATAATGATGCATTTCCCCCATCTACCTTTAGGAATCCCAGATTAAGAACTCCTGACTTAGGAGAAGAAATGGATTTAGAGATGGTAAAGCCAGGGTCAATTGTTAGCCATGACAAAGGTATCTTTCAGCTGAAATCATAAAGGAGCACTAGAACAATTATTTGTTTATAAATGCTCCTCCACTGTCCAGTAAAGACATATATTTCCTTTCTGGAAAATTTCCCAACAGCTTGGGAGAGTACTCACTAGGAACTCAATGGGAGGGTTGTTATGGACTCTGGCTAAGATCCTCCCATGAGACAGATGAGAAAGGTTGTCAGTGCCTCCTACTTACAGATTGAATTCTTGAGACTTGCAACCTCAACCAGATCAATGGGAAAATAACTGCTGAGGGGTCTAATCCTGAGTCACCCAGCCAAAGGTGTTTGAAAGTGGTTGTTAATTTTCCCTCCCTGTTTTCTAAAGCGTTCAATAGATTGCTGACTGGCCACAATCAGGGCACTGTGCCGTTTTGATTATTACATGTAAATTAATTTACTGAAAGAAGAAAGCACAAGCATTTAGTAGGACATGGCTGTTCTATCTTGACAGCATTTTAGGTATGGGTTCAAGAGTAATTACTGAAATAAATCATCAATAGGTGGTGGCAATATTGATTTTGTGTCAGCACCTGTGTAAACTATAACCCCGTGTGGGTCTGGAGCAATGAGCATTGTCTTTTGAGCTTTATTTATTTATTTACTTTTTGAATTGCTGTCCAAAAAAAGGCTTTAGCCTCCACACGGAACTGCCTACTGAGCTGCTTTTCCCAGGAAATCTCACTGCCCAAATCACCTTTCCCTCTCCAGTTCTCACCCTGAACGGTCTCCTTGGACCATTTTACTGCACTGTCTTAACTAGTGTGAAATGCTAATACGGATGGCTGTGATTTTCCAACAAAGCGAAAGGAAAATGTGATTACTGGTCACAGGGTTTTATATTAGCACTTGCTTCTGCTAATTTAAAAACAGGTTGGATGGCAGGAAAACCAATTTCCTCCCCTAACATTAGTTTGTTCTGCTGTCCTTTGTTTAATAAATAGCCTCTGAGCCCAAACTAATGCGAGTAGGAGAAAAGAGACCTGAGTTCTCCTTCTATTAAATACAAACTGGAAATCTAGTCTGACTTAATATTGTGGAAGACCACTTTGAACTTGATCTTTAAACCAAAATAAAACAACTTCCATGGCTTTATTTATATTTTTCTCTGACTGGCTCAGATAGAAAATCTTTGATGTTTCAAGTTTATTAAAGGTGAGTCTAAAGGTAATTCTGAATAGCGGGGCACTGAATCAGGATAATCTGACCTTAAATAAACTCAGATTAAATAGTTTTTGTTTCATACCAAGAAATGTTCCTTTGGATGATAACAGAAAGCAGATAAAGAAACAAAGCACATGAACTGAAGCTTCTCTATCTGCAGGATCACAAATCTCTGTCTCTTTTAGTTGTCTCTTAAATTTTGAAGAGCATGAGCTGTATGTAGATCCTAGAAAAAGAACTCTTCCCATTCCTCTTTAATTGTGCTATATATTTTGAATAAACATTTTGACTTTTCTAGTTCAAAATCCAGACTCCATTTCCATTTTTTCCATCTATTATTTTGCCTCTTTTGAATCATATGTTTATGGTGGTACTGGTTTAGTCACTAAATTGTGTCCAACTCTTGCAACCCCATAGACAGAGGAGCCTGGCAGGCTACAGTCCATGGGATTCTCCAGGCAAGAATACTGGAGTGGGTTGCCATTTCCTTCTCCAGGGGATCTTCCCAACCCAGGAATCAAACCCGGATCTCCTGCATTGCAGGCAGATTCTTTACCAATTGAACTATAAGGGAAGCTCATATGTTTACACATATGTATAAATGAGTTCTCCCTCTTCATAGCTCTATGCCCCAACCCCAGGTCAGTCATCAACCATGCACTCTCTTCACTTCACCTTGCATTTGCTTCTGCTCATCTCCAAGATTTTCAGAGCATCAAAGAAAATTTATAATAAATACTGACAATGATACCATGTTGGCATTTGTATTCTACTCTATATTTTACTAAACTGTTACTGGTTCATTTGAGAGCGGTATCAGCTGTATTTTACCAGTTAGGAAGCTTAGCTTCAAGGAACTGAGTTATGTGTCCAAGGTGACATATTTTCTAAACAGAAGAGAATGTACTTGGATTTTTGTTTTCTATATCATATCCTCACTCTTCCACTACTACAAGTCAAGTTTCATTGATTACAAATGTTTTCCAAGTTTCAACTCTTGCTCCTTCCCATTGAGTTTTCTTCTTCTGTCTATATCCTCTGCTTTTCTTCCCAAGTTTAAATGTCTATGTTTGATTTGCCAGGAATATACCTGCTTCTCACAGATAAAGTCCCCATACGTGCATTTTTGAACCCCTGCCCAGAATAAGTTTTGAAGAATGATTGCCATGGATGTTCTATGTAACCACACCTTGAAAATTTTATATATTTGACCTGAGCACAGTGCCTTGCCCATAGAAAACATTCAATAAAGGTTTTTAGAATGAATATGTGAGTATACATTAGAACTCTCTGACATGCCATTGAAACATTTCCAAGCCTTCTCTAGGGGGTGTCAGGGTAATGTAAATGTGAGCGGAAAACTCAGCAAATGTCAAAAGGCTATAAATAATCACTTGGTTTATCAGTACAGGGAATTTACATATACAGACATTTCCTTTGATGAATGCTACACCTCATAATGAAAAGGAACATCTATTTAGAAAAATTAAATATACAGTGAAAAAACATGGGCTTTGGAACAAAGGCTTGACTCCTATTCTCAACTCGGCCACTTCCATTAGACAAATTACTGGACTACTCCAGAGTTTCAGTTTCTTCATTTTAAAACAGTCTTAATAACATCTCCTTCACATGATTATCATGAGGGTCAGATGGTATAATGTTTGAATAGTGCCTTTTGACACATAACAGTCACCTTATAAATGTCACTTCTGTCATTTTTCTCCTAAGCCATGAGTGTCACATTCAAGTGTGACTTTTCAAGAATTGATAAACTACTGGATTGATCCAGATATCAAATTCTTTATAAGCATATTATAAATATGGAGACTTTGAAACGTGTCATTTTAAAGATTTTGAAGGAGACACAGATGCCTCAAGCTCTGATCTGGGCAGAAACAGGACTCTGCCCAACTGGAATCTTGTGAAGTATGTTCCTTCATCAAGATCCTAAGGGAGGTTCTTGAGACAATGAACAAGAGTATGCGGTGGTCCTTTTTATCAGGAATTCAGTTTGAAGGGGTGAGGGACACACATATGAGCACTGAGATACAATTGAGTAGACAAGTGGTCATATAGAAGTGTGGGCACAGTGGCAGAGTTCATAAGTAGGAAGAAGCCATGGAGCCTGGGATAATTATACATGCTATCTCAGAGGTTATAACATTCAAGCTACTCCAGAAATTCATTTAAACTTTTTTATACTTGCTAAAAATGTGGGAGATGAATATCAGTGTGATTTTTTTCTAGACCCCAGGATGTCTTTGCCTTTGACCTTGAAAAAGGACTGCTGCTCATTTTCCTTATTCACACCAAGTGAATATGGCTTACAAGTAAGTCCTAGTTTAATAAAGTTTACTCTTTAACCCTGAGCCTAGATAAATCTCATCTACCTGTCATCGATCCCTGAGATATGCCAATTCAGAGATCTTAGCACAAATCCAGGGCTGGGGAAGTCTCACTCCTCCAGAGTCAGGCTGATTGAACTAAGTCAGGAAAATAGCATCAAGGGACAGGAAGTTGAGAGGTGACAGCTGTTGCTTAATGATGATACTAGAAACAATAATAAAAGGAGGAGGAGATGATTCTTATGCCGACTATGTCTTAGGTAATATTCTATGGGCACTTAAATACACACTGTTGTTTAAATTTTTACAACACCACGAAACAAGCATTATAACCCCCATTTTACAGATAAGAAAACTTGGTTCAAAGACAGGGCCAAGAACTGAACACAGAAGTCTCTGATTATTTCAAGATCCCTGTGCTTAGATCTAAATCATGATATGTTTTGACACTAGGTTCTTACTCAACCTCCAACTCTTCATTTTGCATTTTTATTTTCTAGTATTTGTCGTAATATTTCAATGGCCAATTCATACGTTTTTCTCAACAGGTCTGTAGTTTTGAAACTATTTTCCACACTCGTCAAAATGTATTGGTAGAAGGCCTCTAGTCATGCAAATCTCTCTTTCAAGCTCCTCAGTACTTGAGAATCCTAAATTCTTTTTGAATCTGTTGAGTGAAGCAAGCACTGCCTATACATGTTCCTTTAACATGACACACATTTTGATAATTAAATACCCCATATTGACAGTGAATCACTATACCATGAGCATCTGGAAGGCGATGACTACAAGAAAAGAAAGCAAGAACGAAGGAAGGAAGAGGCACAGGAGTTCTTCCCCTTTGGTTCCTCTTCTGATAGTTTAATTTCCCCCTGTGTTTAGAGCCTTCATTGACTCAATATTTGAGTCAAATATTTTAGTTTGCAGCATGGTCTACCACTTGAGATATTTTCCACTGCATTCAAAAGCAAACTCTACTCAAATGGTTAGTCAAACAGGAGAGTATAGACATAGGAGTAATTCTGAGTCAATTAATCAATGATGTTATTATACCAAGGACCCAGTTTATTTATATCTCTCCACTCTGTTTCCTATAGGGTCAGCTTCATCCTAATGCCCGTTTCCATCACGAAAGCAAAGATGGTTGTAGCAACTCTAAATATCATATTTATGTACTTCATAGTCCAGAATGGGGCATAACATTTCTTCCGGAAAATTTCTCAGAAGTTTCTAGGTTTCTCTTCTATATCTCACTGACCTAAATTGGGTCATAAATCCTTTCTTAAACCAATCTATATCCAGATGGGCCAAAGGAATTCCATGAACTGACTGGCTTAATTCTAGGCTATCTGAACCAATCATGATAGTGAGGAGAATCAGACTGTCCTGCCTGCTTTAGACTAATATCTTCCACTACTTAGCAAAGTGCCATTTTCCCCAGAAGCCATGAGATTTGAGGTGGAAATACACAGAAAGGAATAAAAAGGGAGCGAATACTGTGTGGACCAACAACCAACAGTCTCCACTTATATAAAAGAAAATAATGTAACCATCAGAATGTAAGAATATACTTACTGGATTGATTGCTCTTGGCAAAGTTGAAGGGTGAGTCTATCTCTAAAAAGAGAATATTAACACTCTCAGCCTGTCTATCAGAATATAAGAGCACATCCTTTCCATATATGTAGTCCAATTGTCTCAGGTGTTTCAGAAGAACATGTTCTCTGTTTTTCTTTTGGGTTCTTTCTAGCAATTGGCAACTGACCTCATTATTTTCAAAGGAGTATTTTAATATAAACTTCATTTTTTTGTTTAAAAGCAAATGTCATTAACTCATTTTAAAAATATTTTTGAAAACCTACTATGTACACCGTATTACTTTAGGTCCATGAGGGATACACAGAAAAAATGCAGTGACTGAGTTTAAAGGACTTGCAATCTATGCTTTTAAATAGTGGATTTAAGGCAGGATTGGTGCATGCTTAATAAGTACAAAGAACCCAAAACATCCACAGGTAGACAGATGATTTCTAATTGTGTACACTAGGCAAGAAGAATTCGGGATGGTAATTTTTTTTAACATTTTAATTTTGCAATGGAGTATAGCTGATTAACAATGTTGTGATAAATTCAGGTGGGCAGCAAAGGGTCTCAGCCAAACATATACTTGTATCCATTCTCCCCTCAATCTCCTCTCCTCTCCTCTCCTACGCTGCCATGTAGCATTGAGCAGTTCTCTGTACTTTCTAGTAGGTCTTTATTGGTTATCAATTTCAAATATAACAGTGTGTACAATTTGATCCCAAACTTCCTAGAAATGGTAATCTTTTTGAATCTGCACACTAATCAATTAAAACGCTCATCAGGAAATGAGTCTGTTATGGTTGAAGAAATGAGCTGGATGAGAAATTTTGAATTTACCCTTCTTTGAGAATAGCCTATAGAGGAGAATGTATATGAAATAGTTACAGTGTATATTAGGCTCCAACTAGGAAAACAGAAGCAAATCTTTGCATTTATAAAGAGCATATTTGTTGCAAAGACTTGTTTATAATACAGGCAATTAAAGAGCTGAGAAGCCAAACACGGGTAGTAATACAACCTGCAGATAAACATAGTGGGAAGCCACTGCTACTTAGAGAGAGAGGCGGAAGGAGGAGGTGAAGTAACCAAGACCAGAGGCCTGCACCACTCAGCAACATCTGTAGTCTTCAGTTCAGTTCAGTTCAGTTCAGTTGCTTAGTCGTGTCTGACTCTTTGCGACCCCATGAATCGCAGCACGCCAGGCCTCCCTGTCCATCACCAATTCCCGGAGTTCACTCAGACTCACGTCCATTGAGTCTGTGATGCCATCCAGCCATCTCATCCTCTGTCGTCCCCTTCTCCTCCTGCCCCCAATCCCTCCCAGCATCAGAGTCTTTTCCAGTGAGTCAGCTCTTCGCATGAGGTGGCCAAAGTACTGGAGTTTCAGCTTTAGTATCATTCCTTCCAAAGAAATCCCAGGGCTGATCTCCTTCAGAATGGACTGGTTGGATCTCCTTGCAGTCCAAGGGACTCTCAAGAGTCTTCTCCAGCACCACAGTTCAAAAGCATCAATTCTTCGGCGCTCAGCCTTCTTCACAGTCCAACTCTCACATCCATACATGACCACAGGAAAAACCATAGCCTTGACTAGACGGACCTTTGTTGGCATAGTAATGTCTCTGCTTTTCAATATGCTATCTAGTTTGTTCATAACTTTCCTTCCAAGGATTAAGCGTCTTTTAATTTTGTGGCTGCAGTCACCATCTGCAGTGATTTTGGAGCCCCCAAAAATAAAGTCTGACACTGTTTCCACTGTTTCCCCATCTATTTCCCATGAAGTGATGGGACCGGATGCCATGATCTTCGTTTTCTGAATGTTGAGCTTTAAGCCAACTTTTTCACTCTCCATTTTCACTTTCATCAAGAGGCTTTTGAGTTCTTCTTCACTTTCTGGCATAAGGGTGATGTCATCTGCATATCTGAGGTTCTTGATATTTCTCCCGGCTTGATTCCAGCTTGTGCTTCTTCCAGTCCAGCGTTTCTCATGATGTACTCAGCATATAAATTAAATAAGCAGGGTGACAATATACAGCCTCGACGAACTCCTTTTCCTATTTGGAACCAGTCTGTTGTTCCATGTCCAGTTCTAACTGTTGCTTCCTGACCTGCATACAGATTTCTCAAGAAGCAGGTCAGGTGGTCTGGTATTCCCATCTCTTTCAGAATTTTCCACAGTTTATTGTGATCCACACAGTCAAAGACCGGTCGCAGCCTCCCACGCTTTCTGTAGTCTTAGAGGACCTATTCAGAAGGAACTGGAGCCAAGGAGACGATGCAGCTCCTTCTGGAGATCTGACCCGAGGCAGTGGAAAGGGGAGGAATATCTCAGCCTCTTCCTTTCCCTCCCCATCTCATGTGAGTGCTCATTTCCCCCCTGGACCAACCCTGTCAGAATCCAGCAGATATGGGTGATGCAGGGATCAGCCACTTGTGATATGTAGCAGATCAGAATAAAGTTGAGGAATGGAAGTCAGAGTAAACAGGCCCAGGAATGGCACAGTTAGAAAATGCAAGGAGTGCTATTAAGTATCTGCCAATGATGTCCTGTCTAATAGGTGAGGCCACCTGGTGGATCTAAACAGGCTGAAATGAAGGCAGAGGTGGTTCATCATGTGTGGACACTGCATGTGTGAACTGGGTTGAAGTTAAGATGAGCTGAAGAAAAATGTTCCTGGGTAGTTATTTAAATGAACTAGCAACTGAGAAAACAGATGACTTTTCTGAGAGAATGATGGCACTATGGGAGAGCATGGAACCAGAACCAGAAGCCTGATGTCTTCTCAAAGAAATCAGATAATAAAACAGTGGTCCAAACACCACAATCATTACACACTGCCATATACACCCTGCCTTATTGTAGACTGACTTTTTATTTCTTTGTCAAGATATAAAAGCATATACTACATACATTTGATTATGTATTTAGAGAGATAGGTCAGCTGAAGTTTCCCCATCAGAGTTTCCCATTGGATCAAACCAATGATGACATTTCTCAGAGCAGGATCTCAGAACCCCCAAACAGTTTTTCTAGCACAGCACGTCAGCACAAGGTTTTTGTTGTTGTTTTTTGATGTTTCTAAAACTGCTGTATTAATTGATATTCCATATCCATTCATGGTTACAATCAAAGACAGTAAAGAGTGTATTTCTGAAAACTTAGGATCCCAGTTTGTTTCATAACAAAAGTCAGTATACACGTATTTCTCTACATAAGAAAAAGTCTAATGATGTTAATTTCATCACTTTATCATGTTTCATTCGCTATTTTGCACAGTGCATCCCAACTGAGAAATCTAGAACTTTTACAGAGAAGGGTAAATACAATAAAAATTGCAGTGATAAGCTAAATGGCACTGTAGCATCCATCACAAATTTTTAAGCATAGCTGGATGACCAAGCATAATCTTGTATTTGTAATTCTGGCTATATTTCATAAAAATGGATACCATCAATATAGTGGTGAGAATGAAACAGGGCAATGGCAGATGTTACAATGTCTATGAAATTACCCAAGAGAATACAAATGAGTTTACATATCAGTGTCCAAACCCCAACACTCAGCTGTGTGCCTTCTCATCCTTGTCTTCACCTAATCACTCAGGCCCTTTCTTTATTTCTTATCAGGCTGGTGATTTTGAGTCTTATCTCCAAAATTAGTCTGTTTCAAAAGGTTCTTTCAAACAACTATGCTTGCTATAACATCTTTGAATGCTTCAAAACAGTAACACTCATTTGGGGGAGAATTGTAACTACCTGATAATAGAGCAGTCATATGACTTATGACACACTCCTACTCTCTTCTCACATCAGTAACAGGAAGAGAAATGAAGGAGCCTTCTCAATGTGTACTTCATATGCCATAACTCAAGAAATCAAACTCCTATTTATTCATCTCTTTTAGTAACAGGCATTTGTAAGTTGCCTGAGCTGTGGTTTATAAATTATTTTAAACTCTTACACTGCTGTTCCAAAATATAAATGTATGTGTTAATACTGTAGACTTGGACTCTGCTGCTGATAATACAAGGGGAATTTAACTAGCTTATAAATGTTAAAATGCAAAAGCAAAGAAAGTCCTGCTATTCATCTTCTCTGCAATATTCAGACATTCATGAAATTGAAAGTTAATGTACCAGGGACTTTCATTATCTGACCCATTCCATCCTATCTATTAGATTCTCAAAGCGCTGGAGACAGAGGACCAATATGTCACCAACACAGGACTGGAAAGGTCACAAAAACGAAGCATCAATAAAGCACTACTTCTGAACTAAATTTCACAGTGCTCAGCAGAAAATATGTTCCACAGACTAAGAGTATTGGTAAGAATGGAACTGATAGCTAGACACAACTTAGAAGAGTATTTCTTGATTCGAAAAAAAACAAACTATGTTAAAACTATCCATACCTACACAGAAAAATAGATTCTATTTTATATGCCTAAATGCAGAAGAAATAACTCTCCATTGGAACCACAATAAAGTTTATAGTCACTGAACTGACTAGCAAAACAATGCAGTCTTGTTAAATTACTCTTTTTTCTTTCCTTAAGCATTTAGTAGAATTTTATATAGGACTTGTAAAATCAATGTAGTTTTCAATACCCTTCCAATAATGGCATCTAGAGAATACATTAGTTAATTTATCATAGCTTTTGATATTTTAGTGTATGAAATATGTAAGCTTAATTCACTTAATAAAAATTAATCTACCAAAATCCATGGCTTCTTTTAGCTCTCCAAATTTTGACTAATTCTGAGTACTCAATTATTCAACAAGTATATTTTCAAGATTTGCTGTCAGTAATCTTAATAGGTGTCAAGAATATGAAAAGATAAGTATTAAGTGAGGCTTTTCTTTAAATCAGCTCAGATATAGGAATATATTTAAAAAGATGAAGAGCCACAGAGCCTAGGCTGAGTGGCCAAAGAGTCATGCAATTAGTGATAGGAGCTCCCAGGAAGAAACAATTGCCAAGGTTTGATGGGACTAGACCATCAACCTGTGGTTCTCCCAATGTTAGGATTTCAGTTCCAAAGGATCTCAGGGACTGGCATTAAGTTTCTGTTTTTTTTTTTAAATAAAAATTTTTATTTAAACTGCTATTTAAAATTACTAGTACTGTACTTCTAAAAAGGACCTTTATTACTAAACTTCCTAGAGAACATTATTTGAGAATAAAAACTATCAAGTAACTTGAGTTTAGTGACTAACTCACTATATTACTATCACTTTTTCTTTCATTTTGGGGAAACTTTTTTACAGACTAGGATTTGAGAGCCTCTGGTTAATTCTAAGGGCTAAATGTATACTTTAATACAGAAGTGATACTTGACAGTATCCTGGGCACAAAAGATTATAGTCTAGAGAAAGAAGCCATGTATACTGATGTGATAAAGCAATTAGGTAGTGAAAAGTACTCATTGTGAAGCAGACTAGATACCAAAGGATTAATAATTAGGGTGACCAGAGGGCTGAGTGATTTTGGTCTGGGATGGGTGGTGATTTAGCTCAAAAGGAGGAGGAGCAGGGACATTGAATCAAAACGGAAATTTGCATGACAGGACAGAAAGAATAAAAATAAGTGAGGTTGGTGATCAGGAGACTACACAGATTACAGGGACAATTTTACATTGTGGAATATTTGGAGAATTCTCCTAAACGCACTCTTGTCAGTAAAATCAATCGGAATTAAGTACACATAAAAAGACAGGGAAATTCACATTTTTTTATGGCTTGAGCAATGAAGGAGACAAATATCAGTGTGGATAATAATACAAGAGAAATTAAGTATGAACACTCATTCTTGTCCCTAATATTTTAAAAGAGAATTTGGTAAGCACTGTGCTTTAAAAAACACTCTTAAGAAAGAGAGAAAAATGTTACAGCAAACTTAAACTTATTTTTATATTTAAACTATTTTTATAAGTCATATAAGCATTTGTCAGCCATAATATCTCTTATCTTATACACTACCTTTCCCTGCTCTTCTTGACATGACTATGTTATTTTTTTGTTATCCTTGTTTTTTCTGCCATATCACACAATTCAACTGAAAATATTTCAGTATTAGAACACTGATTAGACAGTTGAGATTCTACTAAAATAAGAAAGAAATAGAATACAACTTTTTGGAAAATGCAATATAAGATCATTTCTTCTAGATTTTAATAAGAGATTAAAGTCATGGTTCTTTGAAATAAAGGAAAACATAGCCTGAGGTTCTACCAAAGGAACAGGGTCTTGCTCAAACAGTGAAAATGTTACAGATTCCTTACATGTCTTCATTTAATAAGTAAAAAAATTTTGGCTGGAAAATTTCAGTGTGTGCATTCATTAATGGCTGTCATAAGTGACCACCATTCGTTTCCAGAGCACTCTTGTGTACTTTGCTGCTTACAAACACTGAACCATCCGCCAAGTTTCCCTCAAACAGTCTTGGGAATGAAGATCTTGTAAGATATTTTAAAAATAACTTTCTCTGTTTCCCTGAACACACGGCTGCCACATTCCCTAAGTCTCTAGATCTGTTTTAAATTCAACTGGAATCTGAGGATCTTGACAGAAAGGACCCCAGAGAGGGCTTGTCCAATTGACAACAGAGAATCCAATAAGTCTTTTCATCTTTGGCCTCGAGATGTTATGTTGGGAGGAAAAGAAAAAGAGCAAGAGCAAAGGGAATGCTAATAGCTTGAGCAGATTTGGGGTGAAAAGTCTCTTTTTGGTTGTTTTGTGCCAAACCATTGACATATGCTTGAATTTACTATAAGAAAATTCAGAATTACTAAGTTTGATTGGGGCGGGGGAGGGACAGATAGAGAGTTTGCAATTAGCATACTACATATAGAGTGGATAAACAACAAGGTTCTAGTGTGTATCACAGGAAACTGTATTCAATAACCTGTAATAAACCATAATGGAAAAGAAAAAGATAAAAATAAGTGTGATAGTTGTTCAAATAGGGAGAGAAGTCAGAGTTTGACTGTTTGACTGCTTTTTCACAGAATTTAAAGCCTTTGATATATTTATTCCATATTCGATATTATTTTATTTTTGCGATGAAAGAGCTTATATTCAACTTCTTTTGTGACTTATGTTTGTTACTTAAAGATGAGGTAATTTAGTCAGATCTGGATATTTTAACTTCATCCTCACATGAAAACAAAAAAGGAAGTTTTCTACACTTCTTTAGGAACCTCTACCCTTTGCCAGAGGATAAAGCTTTTGTGTTTGGAAGATGTATGTAACTTTGTACCTAAATAAGTCCCTGGTAGGGAGGCTATAGATTTCTTCCAAAAAAGTGCATTGTAAAGGTTAGAAGACGTAACAATAGGAGGGAAAAAAAAAAAACAACCTACCAAGAACCTACTTAACATGGTTCCTGTTACTATTCTCAGTGACTGCTATTAGGGCTTAATTAGATCTCCATGACAAAATTCATTACAGAAAATCCTGGCTTAGTGAAAAAATAATAAACTCATCTCATTCATAACCTATTAGCTATTTTGCTATTAAGGAACTAGAATGATCCCACTTCCTTTTTTTTTTTTTTTTCCTTTTCTCTTATCCAGAAGACCTGAATGAAATTTAACAAGTAGTAAAAAAAGGAGAAGGAAATGAAAGCACAGGGTGTGTGGTAGGGAACAAATCCACAAAGTTCACCAAGCTGCCCTCTTCCGTGACATCATCCTCCACTTAATGAGACAGAAGTGCAAATGGAAAGAGCTTATCAGGAGGGAGAAAGAGACAAACTTCTTTCCATTCTTCCTCTCCAAGCCCATTGTGACTATTGTAGATTCAGGCCCTTTTATTCTCTCCTATATTAACACATCACCTTTAAACCCAGATCTCTCTGTCTTCACCGTTGCCAGCAACCCACTCTTCATCCACTTCTAGAACGAGCCTCCTCAACCGCAAATTTCATTTTGTTCAAATCATGCTTAACTGGAGTCCTATTACTTATGAAATAATAAACCCATTTATAACAGAGCAACCAGGGACCCCCACAACCTGGCATCTATATAGATTGGCAACCTTATTATGCTTCATCATTCCTTTCTGGCACAGCTCACCACACCCAAAGTTCTAGCTGCCCAGGAAGAACCATCTGCAACTGCTTAGAATGAGAACCTCTAAGGCAGTCTTATACATCTGGGCTTTCCACACAAGGCTGCTTTTACATGAACAGTCCTCATTCCATCTTCATCCACCAGGCAAACATTATAAATCATGGGGCTCTTGAGGCACCACTGGGAAAGTTACGCTAGTGACCTATGTGTACACACAAAGATTATATAAACACATGCTCTTGTTGTTCAGTCACCCAGTCGTGTCCAACTCTGTGACCCCATGAACTGCAGCATTCCAGGCCTCTCTGCCCCTCACCATCTCCTGAAGCTTGCCCAAGTTCATGTTCATTGCATCGCTGAGGCCACCCAGCCATCTCTTCCTCTGATGCCCTCTTCTCCTTCTGTTCTCAATCTTTCCCAGCGTCAGGAACTTTGCCAATGAGGTGTCTGTTCACGTCAGATGACCAAAATACTGGAGCTTCAGCTTCAGCATCAGTCCTTCCAGTGAATATTAAGTGTTGATCTCCCTTAAGATTGACTGGTTTGATCTCCTTGCTGTCCAAGGGATTTTCAGGAGTCTTCTCCAGCATCCCAGTTCAAAGGTATTAATTCTTTGGCATTCTGCCTTCTTTACAGTCCAGCTGTCACAACCATATGTGACCGCTGGGAAGACCATAGACTTGACTATATGGACCTTTGTCAGCAGAGTAATGTCTCTGCTTTTCAATACACTGTCAAGGTTTGTCATCACTTTCTTGCCAAGAAGCAATCATTTTCTGATTTCGTGGCTGCAGTCACTGTCTGCAGTGATTTTAGAGCCCAAGAAGAGGAAAGCTGTCATTATTTCCACCTTTTCCTGTTCTATCTGCCATGAAGTAATGGCTGGATGCCATGATCTTAGTTTTCTTAATATTTAGTCATAAGTTGGTTCTTTCACTTTCCTCCTTCATCCTCATCAAGAAGCTCTTGGGTTCCTCTTCACTTTCTGCCATTAGAGTGGTATTATCCGCATATCTGAGGTTGTTGATATTTCTCCCGCTTATCTTGATTTCAGCTTATAACTCATCCAGCCCAGCATTTCTCATGATGAGTTCAGCATATGGGTTAACAGGGTAACAGCAGATAGCCTTGTTGTACTCCTTTCTCGATCTTGAACCAATCAGTTGTTCCATACAGGGTTCTAACCGTTGCTTCTTGACCGGCATACAGGTTTCTCAGGAGATAGCTAAGATGGTCTGGTACTCCCATTTCTCTAAGAGCTCTCCACAGTTTGTCATGATCCACACAGTCAAAAACTTTAGCATAGTCAGTGAAACAGAGATAGATGGTCTTTTTTTTTTTCCTTCTGAAATTCAATTTCTTTCTCTGAAAGTGAAAGTCGCTCAGTTGTGTCTGACTCTTTGTGATCCCAAGGACTATACAGTCCATGGAATTCTCCAGACCAGAATACTAGAGTGGGTAGTCTTTCCCTTCTCCAGGGGATCTTCTCAACCCAGGGATTGAACCTGGGTCTCTTGTATTGCAGGCAGATTTTTTACCAGCTGAGCCACAAGGGAAACCCAAGAATACTAGAGTGGGTAGCCTATCCCTTCTCCAGCAGATCTTCCTGACCCAGGAATTGAACCAGGGTCTCCTGCATTGCAGGTGGATTCTTTACCAACTGAGCTATCAGGGAAGTTTTCTCTATAATCCAGCAAATGTTGGCAATTTGATATTTAGTACTTCTTCCTTTTCTAAACCCTGCTTGTACATCTGGAAGTTCTAGGTTCACATAAGCCTGTGTGTGTGTGTGTGTGTGTGTGTGTGTGTTAGTCACTCAGTCGTGTCCAACACTTTGCGACCCCACAGACTGTAGCCCACCAGGCTTCTCTGTCCATGGAATTCTCCAGGCAAGAATACTGGAGTGGATTGCCATTCCCTTCTCCAGATGAACTTCCCAACCCAGGAATCGAACCCTGGTCTCCTGCATGGCAGGCAGATTCTTTACCATTTGAGCTACATAAGCCTAGCATGCAAGATTTTAAGCAAGACCTTACTAGAAAGGGAGATGAGTGCAATTGTCTGATGGTTAGCACATTCTTTGGTGGTACCCTTCTTGGGAGCTGGGATAAGGACTGACTTTTTCCAGTTCTGCGGCCACTGCTGGGTCTTCCAGATTTGCTGACATAATGAATGCAAAATCTTGATGGTGTCATCCTTTAGGGATTCGAACAGTTCTGCTGGAATTTATATGTGTATATGTCTATATGTGTGTATGCGTACACCCATATACTTTGGAGGAAAATCATCACCTCCTAGATTTTAGCAAAAGTAAGCAAAAATTTCAGGAGAAAAAGGATGGGAGAACTTGCCTCTCTCTTCTTAGATATAATTGTGAGATCAGGCATAGAAACTAAGACTATGTTGTACATTAAGTCAACTCCTTGTGAACTAAGAGAAGCTCACCTGTCTTAGTAGACTTCCACATCCCATCTGGAGAGCAAAATCTAGAGGGACATGTTTCTCCTCCCACCTCTGGCACAGGAGCCAGGTCACACATAGAAAACTGCTGTAGTGGCAGGGGCTTAAATAATCAACCTACTGCATGCGCCCTCACTGGATCTAAGTTTTACATGTCCAGTTTATTCAAACTTTGAGAGTAATAAATCCTGCTAGTGAATGACTTTACATGTGAAGCAGAAGTTCCTTTTGACTTAAACTCATCTCTCTAAATCCCATGAACAGAAGACCCTGGCAGGCTACAGTCCATGGGGTTGCAAGAGTCGGACATGACTTAGCCACTAAACAACAACAGCAACAACAAACATCTCTCTAAAGTTGCAAGGAGTGTTGATTCCCTAGTAATAATCATCCAAAAGTGGATGACCAAATCTGTGTTCATCACATTCATATTCCTTACAGGTTTCAGACTTTGATTATAGCCCCTCCACTTTCATGTTTAAAGGGCTAAAGTCTTGGTGTTTTAATCTTTCCTCCTCTGGTATACCTGTCAGGCCCCTCTTCCTTTGCCTGTTCTTGCTGTGGTTATCTTTCTTTCTTCAGCTCCCTCAGAGGTTACGGTCTTCAGCTTCCTTTGAATTTAATATCCAGTGACCCAAATTGCACAAAATCTCCCCAAAGTGGCCAAACTTTGTTTTCATTTTTGCAAGGGCAGGACTATGATTTGTTTGGAGTTACCAGCCTTCTCATTGACTTAAATCATCTCTCTGGCATTTTACAAAAAGAATCTGTACAGTCCATTTTCAGGACTGATGGAATTCAATTCAGTTCAACTTAAGAAATACTGACTGAGTGATGTTTGTGAACTCAACACTCTCATAGCTATTTTAAACAACAGCTAAAAGCCATCATTTTATAAGCTTGGAAGAGATTGAGGTCATAATGTAGTATTGGTGCCGGACAGAATTTAGGAAATCAGCCATTCCAATAGTTTTACAACTTTGTATAATCCAGGAGGGAAATTCTTCAAAGGAAAGCTCATTATAGACATTAGCAAATAAAAGCTGAGATGGTCTATTCCAAGGAGTTGTTCAGGAGACAAAAGTGCTTCCCATAAGCCTTTTTCCACCATATTTGCAGACACATCCATGGAATATGGGCTTCCCTTGTGGCTCAGCTAGTAAAGAATCCGCCTGCAATGCAGAAGACCTGGGTTCAATCCCTGGGTTGGGAAGATGCCCTGGAGAAGGGAAAGGCTACCCACTCCAGTATTCTGGTCTGGAGAATTTCATGGACTGTATAGTCCATGGGGTTGCAAAGAGCTGGACATCACTGAGTGACTTTCACTCATTTACTCCATGGAATGCAGAGTTGGATCTGGTCTCATCATTTAATTTACAGAAAGGCAACTAAGATGATGAATCCAAGGTTACAGGTGAGTTAGAGGATCAAGATTATCTGATTCCTGATCTAGTACATACTCTCTTACATTGTATTTTCTTCCTTGTATTTTCCTTTTACTGAAACTCACCTAGGGAATTCCCTGGCAGTCCAGTGGTGAGGACTCCATGCTTTCATCACCAAGGGCCCAGGTTCAATCCCTATTTGGGGAACTAAGATCCCACCAGCCAGAAACAAAACCAAACCAAAAACTCACCTACAGTTTTTGTAATGACATTCCTCTAGATGGACTTCCTAAGTTTACCATTTGCTATGTCTGTTTTTTCCTCTATCCTTCCCTCCTTTCTCTTCCTCCCTTCACCATCCCTTCTTCCCTCCCTTCCTTCTTTATAAATAAATGTGTTTCTCATACTCCCTTGTAATTGTTTAACTTTCCAAGGCCTTAAATTGGCAGAAGCCTGACCTCAGGCTTCTTAAGTTATGCTTCCACTCAATCAGACAAATCAATCTCTGTTTGCACTCCAAGCTAATTTGTCCTGAATGCATTCAGAATGCATTGACTTGCTCTAATTCCTTTAACCCACCTCATTTTCCTACATTCCTTTCCCTGATCAAGGAAGATGATCTGATTAGGGTTTCTGCTGAAAGCAGCCCCATGGTCTTTTAACGTCCCTTTGGTACCCTTGTGGGTGGTGGATGATTGGCACTAATAATAGCCCTCAGTCAGTTCTTTTGTAGACTGTGAGCAGCAGCTGAGGCTGCAGCAAAATTCTCTGCAGCATGTTTTGAGACCTGCCAAGAACTAGCAACATGCCAGCATACCTAGCAGCAATAGGAGCAGTGTCCTGAAGGATGAGGATGCATCTAACAGCTGATAGAACCATAATAACACAACAGTGACAACCCTGGATTATCTGATGCAAGGCCCTCGCATACTCTTCCCACATGGCCTCAGTTATAAATGTTATACGAAGCAAATGAATGACGAGCAAAGAACAAACTCAGGCTACTTTAATTTAGGAGTTGTCAACATTTTTAATGTCACAAGTGAATATAAGAAATAAAGAGACCAGACAGTGAATCAGAAATACAAATACTAATTCTTATCCCATCCTCACGATGCTTTATTATTAGAGCCTATGACCTTCTTGGGAGAAAAGTATATGTGAAGAACCATTAGTGGAATATTCTGGAGCATTAGTGCTCCCAAGATGGATGCTGCCCTTTAAAATAGAGGCTGCTGAGCTTGGCCAGACATGAGTTACACATCTTTTCCTTACAGCTCTGCATTATCACAAATGATCATTCTGGTCATGCCAGCCATGGAGGATTACTTCACTACATTCTAGCAGGAGGGTCAAATGAGTGAAGGGTGGAGAGAGACAGTGAAAAGAGACTAGAAATGGCTTTAATTTCCAATCCTATGCCCTGTGACTACTAAACTCAATAGGAATCTATTCACTGAAATAAAGAACAACACTGTGGCCCACCAAGGGGCCACTGGTATTTCTAATACACCATTAACTATAGTAATATAACGACTATCAATGCACACATTTAAAAGAGACTCGTGGCATATTCGGTTCAAGTTCTATGTTCCCTGAACAAAACTGTTGCCATGGAAACCTCTACCATAAGGCAGGTGTAGTTCCGCAAAGGACTATGGGCTATGAAATCAAGTTCCCATGGCAACATTTTTGTTCAAAGCCTGAAGAATCTTAAATACATGTGCCAATACATATTATTACCCAGCAGGATACATAGGTGGGATTAATAAAGTTCAATATTTGCTCAACTAAAAGTTGTAATCATGGTGAAAATAAATGAATTAGAACCAGTTCCTATGGATCATTTATATAAACAGACTTCAGAGTTGTTACACTACTTCCTTATGAATCAGTGAGTACATGTGAAGTATTAATAGATGACTTTCTTTCATTAAATCCATCAGGCAGAGAAATGTTAACAATAATGATGGAATTTTAAAATCTAAAATATATCTTCAACTCATCAGTCATTCATGAGATTAAATCACTCAAATCTACCAAAGGAAATTAAGATCACACTGTGTGCTCAGTCCCTCAGTTGTGTCCGACTCTTTGTGATCCCATGGACTGTAGCCCGCCAGGCTTCTCTGTCCATGAATTCCCCTGGCAGGAATACTGGAGTGGGTTGCCATTTCCTACTCCAGGGGATCTTCCCAGGGATTGAAACCATGTCCCTTGAGTCTCCTGTACTGGCAGATGGACTCTTTACCACTGCGCCACCTGGGAAGCCCAAGATCACACTACCCACCTATAATAGAACCAATTACGATGGTAAGCAAACAGCTCAGGGGAAAAAAAAGTCAGGGTGATTCATCTATGTTATGTGAACTCAAGCTAACAAAATGCGCCAGTTGGGATATTTATGCTAATTGCCATTTCTGGAGCCTCAAAACATCCATATAAATGTGCCAAGAACCAAATTAAGAAAAACTTTTTCCTTTATCTTTTACAAATAACCCTGAAAGTAATAATCATTTATTATAATAATATATTTCAGAAAATGTATAAAAAGATAACACTACAGAAGGCAAAGCAGGTATAAGAAGGTATCACAAGGAGATGCTTGAGTATGACTTTAAAAGGAGAACTTATCCTTCGTCATCACCTCACGTTTTCTCGCCCATAAAACTTCAAAATAAAATTGGTGAGCATGACAGTGAATATGCTATGATGCTAGAAACTGTATTTGGTTTTGCTCATCATTGATCCACACAGTGCCTGGAACACATTAAACACTCAATAAATATGTATTGCATGGATAAATAAAACACTCTATCAGCGTGGGTAACAAAGAATCTGAGATTACAATGGTGTCTTTCATAAAATTATACAAATAAAATCTGGGTGATTTAAGTAAAATATCCCTATTAGTTCACATTTTAAATTTAGAAATGCATTGTCATTTCTAAATTGTTTTGCAATTAGCATTATCTCTCAAACCTTTAGCAATGTTTCCTTCTCTTTTTTCCCCAGCCATTTCATCATGTGGCTAATGATCTACAATCAAACATATAAATGCACCAGGAAAGCTGAGCACACAAAGGAACCCTGGGGACCTTTTTATAAAGAATTCATTTTTTTAAAAAAATGCAATTATCCAATTTTTGGTTTATCTGTTCTGGGAGTGATTTTTTTTTCTATATTAGATTTTTCTTTTTTTTAGTGTGGCCCATCTGTTAACACATATAGTGAACTCTGATCTTTTTAAAATCTTTTAAACCACATTTCATAGAATTTCTCATAGTTGTGCAAAAATGCTAAAAATTCATTCTTAGAATATGACCACAATTATCAAATTCATTTCCAAAATTTCATGTGTTAGACTTATATTCTTAAAAGAGATGAGTGTACATAATTTTTCAAAGCAATATGTCAGCAACAGTTTAAAGATAATCTAAAAGCTAGAAGCTATCTCTGAAGTGCCGAGGACCTCAAGGTGCCAGAGTGTGGAAGGCCAGGCAGGCTCTGAGCCCTGTGGAATCCATCCAGGTTTGAGGATGAGCTGCAGCTCCAGTCAAGTGTCCCTGCTCAGCTGACAGCCCTTGGGGAAGTCACAGTCCTCAGCCTAAACTCCCTTATAATTTAAAACAGAAGTAACTCTCAAGGCAGAGGGTTTTGTGAGCATTGAATGAGATGATGTGTGTTAAAGCACACCAAGAAGTTCTATTTCTTACCTCTACATATATAAATGTAAGTTTTGTTGCCATTATTATTATTTTATTCTGAGTCCCTAAATATTGAATAAACTAAGGAATAAACAGCAAGGAGATCCAACCAGTCCATCCTAAAGGAAATCAGTCCTGAATATTCATTGGAAGGACTGATGCTGAAGCTGAAACTCTAATACTTTGGCCACCTGATGCGAAGAACTGACTCACTGGAAAAGACCCTGATGCTGGGAAAGATTGAAGGCAGGAGGAGAAGGGGATGAAAGAGGATGAGATGGCTGGATGGCATCACTGACTCAATGGACATGAGTTTGAGTAAGCTCTGGGAGTTGGTGATGGACAGGGAAACCTGGTGTGCTGCAGTCCATAGGGTTGCAAAGAGTCGGACACGACTGAATGACTGAACTGAACTAAACTGAAGAAATAATCGCAGAGTGCATGCTTTTTTTTTTTTAAAAAATAGCATTTAACAGCATCCGTGCATTTCTCTATAGCATCAAGCTCAATTCTGCTAGTGCCTAATTATTTTCTAATAGGTTGGTATCCTGGAATGAGACTGTGTGTTCTATCACAGGAACTTAAACCCTAAAGTGTTAGGATTTTATTTTAAGGAGTTTTGTTTTTTAAAGTCATGGAGTTAAACTCCAGTAATACCTGATGCCTCGGAAAGTTTGGGTTGGGGACAGCATGATACTCTTGGAGAAAATGGAGGCTTAGAAATCTCCCAGAATTGAATACAGGTGAATATTTTACTATTTTTAAGAAATTTGACACAGAAACATGAGATTTTTTTTAATCCAATAACTTTGTTAGTTTTACCACACTAGAGGCAAAACAGCTAAAACATAGGCAAGTCAAACATACAAGGAAATATGTAAACGGCTATTTAAGGAATCCGCTAAATTAGGCCACACTGTTGGTTTTGCATTCATTCACCCACAAAAAGTACATTTACTGCAGTGCTTCTTAAATCTTGGCACAGGGAGGATGGAAAGTAAGATTTCTGGTTTTTCAAGTCCTGTGAAAATATTAAAAATCTGATTCATCTGGATGACTCCTTATAAACAGGAGTCAACACATAAAAAAATTATTCAAAGTTTTCCCAGAGAAAACTAGTGGGAGAATTAAACCTCACAAAACAGGTATAACCATGAGGAGTGTAGAAACCTGACTGTGCCTGTAAGAACCATATTCATAGTGACAGGATACATCGACTTCAAACGTGACATGCACAGTGGCTATGGAAGTAAATATGCACTGAAGAATTTCCACACATAGTACTTAGAAACAAATGAATGTTGAACTTTAAGGTGCTCTATGGCATTAATCAACTTTTCAAAACAAATGGTGATTTAAATTCATGTTCACCATTAAAAGGAAGAAGAACCCAGACAACAATAACAATTCACACAATGGTCCATCATACTTGAAACTGTAAAACTCAAATTGGCAACTCAAACAAAAAAAGCTCAAACAGGGTTTTTTAAAAAATGCTGAAGCATGAAACCCGTTTTAGAAAAACAACATCACTTGTCATGTTAAAGTTGTTAGGACCAGTTGGATTGATTACATACACTGGCAGCATTTACCATATATAGGTGGTGAAGCAGTAGAAGAATCTGCCTGCCAATGCAGGAGATGCAAGAGACACAGGCTCAATCCCTGGGTGGGGAAGATTCCCCTGAAGAAGGAAATAGCAACCCACTCCAGTATTCTTGCCTGGAAAATCTCATGGACAGAGGAGCCTGGCAGCCTACAGTCCAAGAGTTCCCAAAGAGTTGGACACAACTGAGCACACACACACCATATACATTTCATTTGCTCTTCTGTACAAGAGTATTGTATAAAGGAGTTCAAGTTCATTTCAAATTTGCAGATGTAGATCTGCGAACAAAAAGAGGATATTAGAACATGTGATTTTGAATCAACATAGACTCATCTTTTTAAAAAAATTTTAAAAGCATACTTCTATTACTTTATTCTGAAGTAATACTAGATGCTGCATCAGGCTCCGGGGATACAAAGATGCAAAACATCTGGAGAGACCCTTCTCTGGAGGCCCGTGTCATCTACGATTGGAGGGGAAAACACATATAAACACATCCATATAAAATATGATGTGGTGTGAAAAAAAAGTGGGACTCTAGAAAAGGGAGAGACTGAAAATCTACTGTTTTCTATTTTGAAGCAACTAAACGAACAAAATATATTACCTCCCCACCACCCCCAAGCTATTAACAAGAATACTGCAGGGTAACTTGCCCAATCATCGTCTGTTTTACTAGAAAACTAAAGTGAAAATTGCAATCTGTCTGCTGTAGAACATACTGGAGCATGATCTCAAACTGATTACAGACTTGTCGAATTGTATCAGCATTGATTTATAAGGCAAGGCCCTGCGGCGTATCAGTGTGGTGCCAGTTCATAAATGCAGCACTCAGGCTCTTGTGCGGGGTTCTGGGACAATCCTATGTGAGCTTTGAGCATCACTTTTATTACAATCCGGTTGCTGTTTGGACCCTTCAGAGGTTTCTACAGAACCATTTTAGGAGTGGTGGTGAAGAGGTGGTACTTGTGGGATCCTGAGCTAAAATGCTGTCAGGGATATAAAAAACTCCGAACAACTGCCTATGTTATAAAGTTTTATTCCTAATCTTACAAAGGTATATACTGAAATGAAAAATAATTCTACAAGGTCATGAATTAATGTTTGCATTAGCAGCAAATGATAGGAAACAAACATTTTAGACTAAAAGGAAAAAAGCTTTCCAGAGTAGGATGTTATGATTAAGTCTTACTCCTTGGCATCTGTTGCTTAAAAGAAATGTGGTTCATTCATTCATTCAAGACATATTCCCTGAGTTCCCACTATGTGTCAGGCACTGTAGTTCACCACATGACATGGCATTAGCTGATCATTACTATTAGTACATTTTTTTTAAAAAAAGGAAAATACTAAAACCAAAATGAGGTACTTTTTATTTACAGAAATCACTTGCTGTTTCCTAAGTAAATTAAACCACGCACAAGCTTTAATAGGTTTTACTCTGACAAAAGTAGTAATCAAGGTGGCTAGGAAAACAACGCTATTTCAAAGCACCATCATTTCAGCCAAGTCATTCAGGACACATTTCTTTCATTTGACCTTTACACGCACTAAGTGATAGAACTCCTCTGTCCAGTGGGTAGGTCAGACACCTCTACCGCTGCACAAATATCATTCAAGAGAAAACACTATCGCCCAACCTGATTACATGGAAATTGGTTTTGTACAATAGAAGCCTTTTTGTTCAGACGACTACAGCCTCCTACGGTGTAACTTTCTTTACAGAGTTAATAGACTAGGGATGGATTTTGAATTTCACACACATACACAAAAGCCTCATTACCATTTACATTTGTGCATGGCTAACAAAAATGAGCAGGAGCTACTGCAAATCATTAACGCGGAGAAATGAAATTGAACCGAGGAAAGGAAAGCCTGTTTTCTTAAAGCCCATTAGTATGGATTAACGTTAATTATAACAGGATAGTTCAACCTATCAAGAACAATTGTGCTTTGTTTTCAGATATTCAGAAATGTAGATGGGATCCTGGTTTAATTTTAAAGTTCATTTTAATATCTGGACATTGGGATACTAGTTTGTCAAAAGTTCATTTCTGGAAAAGAAGTCTGAACTTGAAACATTGATTCTAATTTTAAATGAAACAAATACTTTTCAGGAAAGAGAATAAAAAATAATGGAGGGAAAGAAAGAGATATAGCAAAACCATGTGCTGTGCTAAGTCGCTTTAGTCATGTCCGACTCCTTGCAACACTATGGACCATAGCCTGCCAGGCTCCTCTGTCCATGGAATTCTCCAGGCAAGAATAGTGAAGTGGGTTGCCATGCCCTCCTCCAGGGGATCTTTCTGACTCAGGGATCGAAATCGTTTCTCTTGCATCTCCTGCATGGGGAGGCGGGTTCTTTACCACTTATGCCACTTGAGAAGCATCGTGGACTTAATCTCTCCACCAGAAAACACTGAAATTCTTACCCACTCTCAGTGGGTCCAGAGGTCTCCCTAATCCCCTACACCCCACCTCCCAAGAATCTGTGTATGCTACTGCCTCCACACCCCTTTTGTTCTCCCATACATGCCCCATGCTCCTAGTGTCCTCAACTTTTTTGTTTCCCCTCTCTTTACCCATGTACGAGAGTATACCTGCCTCTGGATCCGTGGTAGTAAGTCTCCACCATCACTCTCAGGATTAGCGGGGAGGACCCCCAGTTGACATCCTACCTCGTCTTAGCTGCCTCTTTCTCAGGATCTTTCCAGCCACTTATATTCCAGTCTTCTTAAACTCTAATCCCAGCCTCAGCTTTTGGGTCCCACAGGCATGGACCTGGGAAGCCCCTCTCCCTCCAAGCTCCAGACAGAAGTTGGACATGTATCCAGCTTCTTGTGCTGGAAGAGTGGGGCTGAGGTTCATAAACATAAGGTTATCTTTCACTGTTAGAAGCTCCTTCACACAAAGGTGGTTGCCCTTTTATAAAAGTCACTTGGAATGTGTAAGCTCTTTCTTTTTTGCCCCATTCCTACAGTTTTGTCTGCATTGCTTACAGTGAATAGAAAGGAAAGAATGTATGGAGGAGTCAGGGAAAAAATGAGGTGAATCTGACGTTTCGATGTATTAAGACATCAGATTGACCACTTAGGATGGAAGGGCCACAAGGGGTAATTGTAACTTGATGGTGTCACTGTCCTAAATCTAGATACTGGATTTTAACCAAGCTTAGAACCAAGTCCATCAGTGACTGGACATCCTGCTTCCTCTCTCCAAGCCAGAGACAGGTCCAGGCAAGTGGTGATTGGTCCTGGGTGCTGAAGGGGTACCACATGTTTATCACGAAACTCACTCGCTATTTTTTATTTTCCTAGATCCTGGAAGGAGTGATGGGTGGTTGGAGGAATGATACATGCAAGCATACTGGAAGATGAAGCATACTGGCATTTTTCTTAGTTGTCTTACATGACTCTTCATGAGACGTTTAATGGGGGCTTTCCAATCCAGCACACTGAAACTGACTTTTAATTATAGAAGTACAACTGACGTTCAATAACTGCACCTATTTAAAGTCCACAATTTGCTAAGTTTTGACATATGTGTGCACCCATGAAACCATCACCCCATTCAAGATAGTGAGCATATGCATCAACCCCTAACATTTCTTCACATCCCTCTGACCAGCACGCTAAAATTTTGAGCATTATTTCCATGGAAGAAACCATCAGCTTTATTCTCCAAAATGGACCACAGCATCAGTTTAATTTTATAGGACATTATCGTCCACTGAAGTATCTAGAGTTCATGTTTCTGACTGGCCAAGGTTCAAAATGGTTTGGCTTATCCATTAAGAGATGTGTGTTCAGGCATGTGCATGTGTGTGGGTGTTCACATAGCTATGCATACACCCTTACAGTATAATGTAATTTTGATGTAATTTTGAATTAGAAGTAGTGGTTTTCCCCAAAAAATAAGTTACCTTTTTAAAAAAATTAATTTATTTATTTTAATTGGAGGCTAATTACTTTACATTATTGTGGTGGTTTTTGCCATACATTGACATGAATCAGCCATGGGTATACATGTGTTCCCCATCCTGAACCCCTCCTACCTCCCTCCCCATCCCATCCCTCTGGGTCATCCCAGTGCACCAGCTCTGAGTGCCCTGTCTCATGCATCGAACCTAGACTGGCGATCTATTTCACATATGGTAATATACATGTTTCAATGCTTTCTCTCAAATCATCCCATACTCCCACAGAGTCCAAAAGTCTGTTCTTTACATCTGTGTCTCTTTTGCTGTCTCACATATAGGGTTATTGTTACCATCTTTCTAAATTCCATATATATGCATTAATATACTGTATTGGTGTTTTTCTTTCTGGCTTACTTCACTCTGTATAATAGGCTCCAGTTTCATCCACCTCATTAGAACTGATTCAAATGCATTCTTTTTAATGGCTGAGTAATATTCCACGTGTATATGTACCACAGCTTTCTTATGCATTTGTCTGCTGATGGGCATTTAAGTTGCTTCCATGTCCTAGCTATGTAAACAGTGCTGTGATGAACATTGGGATACATGTGTCTCTTTCAATTCTGGTTTCCTTGGTATGTATGCCCAGCAGTGGGATTGCTGGGCCATATGGCAGTTCTATTTCCAGTTTTTTAAGGAATCTCCACACTGTGGAGATTCTCCACAGTGGCTGTACTAGTTTGCATTCCCACCAACAGTGTAAAAGTGTTTCCTTTTCTCCACACCCTCTCCAAAATTTATTGTTTGTAGACTTTTAGATAGCAGCCATTCTGACTGGCATGAGATGGTACCTCATTGTGGTTTTGATGTGCATTTCTCTGATAATAAGTGATGTTGAGCATCTTTTCATATGTTTGTTAGCCATCTGTATGTCTTCTTTGGAGAAATTTCTGTTAAGTTACCTTTTTTTAACTAAAGCAAAATTTTGGAAAGATTTTTTTCTCACTGAAATGTTTTTTCTTT
Organism: Bos indicus x Bos taurus; assembly: GCF_003369695.1. Taxonomy (NCBI): domain Eukaryota; kingdom Metazoa; phylum Chordata; class Mammalia; order Artiodactyla; family Bovidae; genus Bos; species Bos indicus x Bos taurus. The sequence goes on along the minus strand of NC_040084.1, from coordinate 85,130,508 downwards.
TCACCATATGGGACCAACCTTTCTGGCACATCTTAGTTACAGATTTAGGAACACAATTATTCGAGCTTCAATTAGTCATTCAGATTATTATGCAAACCAGTCGGCTCTATGGACCCGGAAGGACACAAGCAGGGGCCAAACAATTAGCTCTTGTCACTCTTGCTGTGTGAAAATTGAATGATGACACATGGCAGGGGTGTCAGGCTCTGTGAACTGGTGGTGTGGATGCCACTACCCAGGCAGTTCCTGGACATCACACAAAAACCAGGCTCCCAGAGAAGGAGATCAAGCCAGTCAATTCTAAAAGTCATCAACTCTGAATATTCACTGGAAGGACTGATGCTGAAGCTGAAGCTCCAATCCTTTGGCCAGCTGATGCGAAGAGCCAACTCTTTGGAAAAGACCCCAATGCTGGGAAAGATTGAGGGCAAGAAGAGAAGGGGATGATAGAGGATGAGATAGTTGGATGGCATTACCAACTCAATGGACATGAGTTTGAGCAAATCAGGGAGATAGTGAAGGACAGGGAAGCCTGGTGTGCCACAGTAAGTGGGGTCACAAAAAAGTCAGACACAACTTGGCGACTGAGCAACAACAACACGGAGGTTGAAATGATTCAACCAATCCCTTCACAAACCATTGTTTTCTGGGCAGCATCTTCCCACAAAACTATGGTTTAGTAAAGAGAAGTTTCTGTCTTTTCATGTTTCTAAGAGATTTTTTTCCTACTTACCAGGGAGCATGACCTTAGCTGACAGAGAAGACCATTTATTAAGAAAAAAGACACTGTAGTGCATGTCAAAGGCCACTCACTTTATGAAGAAACCTCTTCCCTTGCCACATGGCCACTGGAAGGAGCATCCATCAATCAATCAATATTTGCCGAGATCAGACGGAGCCACTTTCCTTCACTACTGCAGTTGTCAGATTTATGAAATAAACAGTTTGCTTGAGCCTAAAATGAAACACTTTCTATTACTACTGTATGTGTAGCCGCACACAATATAGGACCAGCCACTGGGTGCATAAATATGTATTCAATTTCTACTATGTTAGAGGCATTAGAGGGCATATAAATATGAATATGACATAATATGGCTCTCAGGGACTTTACATCATGGAAATGCACATGGCTCTCAAGAGAACATTTAACTATGGAGGTGATGGAAGAGGAGCAATCTGGCAGGACGTCTGAAGTAAATAAAGGCTTTCAGATCTAAGGAAGTTAAGGATGATCGAGGAAAGATTTCCATTTAATTAATCATTCTCTAACTTGATCAGACTTTCATTATGTCTTTGCTTTTGTTGCCTACATGTTGCTTTCCTGAACTAGACTAGAGTCCATATGAGGCCATGAACAAACTTATCTTTTGTAGCTTTGTATAGCATATAGTTGTGAAAAGAAGAGAAGTGAAAAGCAAAGGAGAAAAGGAAAGATATAAACATCTGAATGCAGAGTTCCAAAGAATAGCAAGAAGAGATAAGAAAGCCTTCTTCAGTGATCAATGCAAAGAAATAGAGGAAAACAACAGAATGGGAAAGACTAGGGATCTCTTCAAGAAAATCAGAGATACCAAAGGAACATTTCATGCAAAGATGGGCTCGATAAAGGACAGAAATGGTATGGACCTAAGAGAAGCAGAAGATATTAAGAAGAGATGGCAAGAATACACAGAAAAACTGTACAAAAAAGATCTTCATGACCCAGATAATCATGATGGTGTGATCACTGACCTAGAGCCAGACATCCTGGAATGTGAAGTCAAGTGGGCCTTAGAAAGCATCACTAGGAACAAAGCTAGTGGAGGTGATGGAATTCCAGTTGAGCTATTCCAAATCCTGAAAGATGATGCTGTGAAAGTGCTGTACTCAATATGCCAGCAAATTTGGAAAACTCAGCAGTGGCCACAGGACTGGAAAAGGTCAGTTTTCATTCCAATCCCAAAGAAAGGCAATGCCAAAGAATGCTCAAACTACCACACAATTGCACTCATCTCACATGCTAGTAAAGTAATGCTCAGAATTCTCCAAGCCAAGCTTCAGCAATATGTGAACCGTGAACTTCCTGATGTTCAAGCTGGTTTTAGAAAAGGCAGAGGAACCAGAGATCAAATTGCCAACATCCACTGGATCATGGAAAAAGCAAGAGAGTTCCAGAAAAGCATCTATTTCTGCTTTATTGACTATGCCAAAGCCTTTGACTGTGTGGATCACAATAAACTGCAGAAAATTCTGAAAGAGATGGGAATACCAGACCACCTGATCTGCCTCTTGAGAAATCTGTATGCAGGTCAGGAAACAACAGTTAGAACTGGACATGGAACAACAGACTGGTTCCAAATAGGAAAAAGAGTTCGTCAAGGCTGTGTATTGTCACCCTGCTTATTTAACTTATATGCAGAGTACATCATGAGAAACACTGGACTGGAAGAAGCACAAGCTGGAGTCAAGATTGCCGGGAGAAATATCAGTCACCTCAGATATGCAGATGACACCACCTTTATGGCAGAAAGTGAAGAGGAACTCAAAAGCCTCTTGATGAAAGTGAAGGTGGAGAGTGAAAAAGTTGGCTTAAAGCTCAACATTAAGAAAACAAAGATCATGGCATCCGGTCCCATCACTTCATGGGAAATAGATGGGGAAACAGTGGAAACAGTGTCAGACTTTATTTTTCTGGGCTCCAAAATCACTGCAGATGGTGACTGCAGCCATGAAATTAAAAGATGCTTACTCCTTGGAAGGAAAGTTATGACCAACCTAGATAGCATATTCAAAAGCAGAGACATTACCTTGCCAACAAAGGTTCGTCTAGTCAAGGCTATGGTTTTTCCTGTGGTCATGTACGGATGTGACAGTTGGACTGTGAAGAAGGCTGAGTGCCGAAGAATTGATGCTTTTGAACTGTGGTGTTGGAGAAGACTCTTGAGAGTCCCTTGGTCTGCAAGGAGATCCAATCCGTCCATTCTGAAGGAGATCAGCCCTGGGATTTCTTTGGAAGGAATGATGCCAAAGCTGAAACTCCAGTACTTTGGCCACCTCATGCGAAGAGTTGACTCACTGGAAAAGAGTCTGATGCTGGGAGGGATTGGGGGCAGGAGGAGAAGGGGACGACAGAGGATGAGATGGCTGGATGGCATCACTGACTCAGTGGACGTGAGTCAGAGTGAACTCCGGGAGTTGGTGATGGACAGGGAGGCCTGGCGTGTTGCGATTCATGGGGTCGCAAAGAGTTGGACACGACTGAGCGAGTGATCTGATCTGATAGAGTATGGTAAGTGCTCTTGTGTTGCTGAATGAACAGAACACATTAGAAATGGCATCATCTTTAGCACATGACTTACAGGCTAGCCAGACAGTAGCAAATTTCCAGGAATGGTTTAGAAGTGTCCTACTGTCCTTTTCTGAGGGAGAACTTTGTTTAATTTGTTACTTCCATAGTGTATTCCCAATAGGAAAAAAATATTTTTTCTGTTTGTAAAATAAATGTAGCTTCATCATATATCGTTTTGCATACACACCAAAAAACATTAAAAATTGTCTTCTGTACTCTGTTCACTCAGATTATGACCCATTTTCTTGTCTCTTTTATGTGGTAATATTAAGTACTCTGCATATATTTAATATTATATATTCAATATATGTCCTAACACATTTAATTTTTTAGTACCATTTCAATATATATATGTATAATTAATGAATGCTTTGATCTGGTTGATTTATTCATCTTTCTAATATATTTTTATTAGTACACTCCCACAAACAAAAGGGACATACTAAGCTTAAGCTCTAAAAGAAGCTTGCTCACTCTTAGTCTGCTATCAAAGTATATTTAACTTTTTTTATCATCTCTTTCAGAATGGAATTGAAGCCACGTTAAATACTCTGCTATCAGTTCTATTTTGGGTATAAATCATATGACACTCACCCAATATATTCAAGCCTTCACTTAACCCCTGGGAGGAGTTACCTTCAACCAAGATGGCAAGACCATAATCTAGAACATTTTCAATAAACAGCAAAGACCAAGCCCTGGGTCCTTTATAGACACAGACCACTCAGATAAAAAAATGGTTGTTTAGGAATGCTCCAATGTGCTTTGTTAAAAAGAGTTATTAAACAAACAAAATGTTAAAGCCCGACCTTGCCCCTCCACCTCTCAAAACCCTCCCATACCTTTCCTGCTTCTAGCCTGTTTAAAGAATTGCTTCCCTGCACTGTCTGCCTGAAGCATCGTCTCCACTGCAAAGCCCTTCCTGATGGCTTTTGTCATCTAGGGCTTCCTCAGTGGCTCAGTGGTAAAGAATCTGCCTGCAACACAGGAGAGACAAGGTTCAGTCCCCACTTTAGGAAGATGCCCTGGAGGAGGAAATGACAACCCACTCTAGTATTCTTGCCTGGAAAATCCCATGGAAATCCCATGAAAATCCTATGGAAATCCCATGGAAGCCTGAAAATCCCAGAGAAGCCTGGAGGGCTACATCCCGTAGGGTTGCAAAGAGTCGGACACGACTGAGCACACACGTGCACTCTCACCTAAGTCAGAGCTGAACCTACTCTCCTAGGCACTGTCACTATTCCCATCTTTGCTTTTACTACCATGCCACGACACCTGGACACACAGATTTGATTCTATGTCTTTCCCCCAACTCTTCAACACATGAGTCTCAGAGGGACAATATCACCACGTTCACTTTTATATTCCCATCGCCCAAAGAGCTCTGGTCATGCAGAGGGGTAGCTCACGTTTGCTGAGTGAATGGCTGCCTGCCTGAGGTCCTAGGGTGGAGGATAGTTGGAAAGACAAAAGTGGACACAGGGAGCCTACTACATGATCAGATTCACTGAGCTCTGACAAGGGGCACTTGGCCAATCCTTGGCAGAAGCCTTGCCTTAGTACCTGACTTTGGGATCTGCACAAAAGAAACCACTTTCTCAACGTTCTTCGAAGTTAGAGTCTCCAGAGCTGGCCCATTGGGGAGGCACTTAGCCCTGATCATCTCTTTCAATGCAAAGGCTGACAGCATTCTTCCAGCCTCTCCTCAGATGCTCAGCCTGACTCTCAGCAGGGGATCCTTCGCTCAGAGCTTCTCCACTTCCCCCTGAATATTCAAAATTTGGAAAAAGAAAGTTTAAGATCCCATTTCCTGCCCACTACGCCTCCCTCTGGTCTTTTCACTGATAAACACTGATATTTTCAGAGCAAGTTTCACCAGAAAAGAAGCCAAAGGAAATTTGCATGGCAAAGGTACACATATCATTTTAGGCATGCAAATTATTGTTTTTAGAAGAATAAAAGGCTGTAAATATTTTGAGAAGTGGGCCCCTAGTGCCTCTTAAGTATTCTAAACTACACTGTGTGCTTCATAATTATGTAATATATAGAATACCAGCTGTTTTGAATGGTACTCTGGAGGTTTGGAGGATATCAGAAAGCTCTCCTCCCCCAGTGAGAGCCATAATCAAGCAAGCAATACCGTAAAGCCAGATCCAGTTGACATTGAGTTGCTTGATTTTAACACACTTTAAAACAGATGTTTAGTCTGTGTGGTGCGGATACAGAGAAGCATATTTTTGCCTCAAAAAATAGAGTCATACAAAGTTGTATAACTGTAAAGTATATTAATATTTATTATTTCATTAACATCTGTCTGAAGTTACGTACACAGGTTTACATTTGGATATATGTGGATATCCTTATAGATTATATATTTAAATATTTATATCTTTGCATTCAAATACATGCATACATTTAGTTAAAAGACAAAACCCTAGATGCTTCTTTTCAAGTATGACAAAGAGCAGAGATACATTTGAGCGCTTGGAGAAAAGAGTCAAGCATACTAATGCTTTCCATTGGGCCTCTTGCCTGTCACAACCATAGGCATCTTTTTGAAGGCTTCATAAAAGGAAAGGTTAATTATTTATAGTCTTACAAATCCCCTCCCTAGTTGCTTATATCCTGAAAAATATGACCTGGGTAAGAACTTTGACTATAAAGGAAAAAAGAATGGGGCAAAGACGCTTGACTTCTCCTTTAAGGATATCACACATGGCCAGGCCCAACAAGGAAATGGTAACTTCATGAAATGCTTTCAGAATGAAAGAGAGGTAAGAAATTAAAAGTCTCATAGCCTTCACAACTAAAATGTAGGCAGGGTTCTGCAACCATAAGCTTCCCCTTGGAAATCACTGCTCTTGAGTTCTGAGTGTTACTTCTGCAATTTCTTTTAGAAAAATGGAAAAAATGTAGCTGTCCCCAAAGACCAGAGTAAAAAAGGACTATTGTTTCTAGAAAAACAGAGAAATGTGAGTTCTATTCATGGAACTCAATGGAACAAGTCACTCAGAACTTAATCTGGCTAAAGCTGCCTGCAAGACAGAGGCACTGGAGTCAGCCTGTTTTCAATCCCAGCTATATAACTTACTAAGTGTGTGACCTTAAGCAGGTTACCTGACCTTTCTGAGACTCAGTTTTCTCACCTGTCAAAAGGGGACAATACTTATGTGAAGTGAGATATCCTGATAGGGTTCTTGCATCTAAAGGGGGAAACACCCACAGGTAAATCCATACATAGGCATTTCTACAATTTCCCAAATTGACAGTCACCAACTACTTGTAGTAATTGACCAGTCTGTATGTCTGCATTGCACACTGTTTGTGATTTCAATTCAATTTGAGTTTGAGCAGGACAAATGTACTTCGGAGAAGACTGAGACTGATAAGCAAACAGCTTGCAGAAGGTTTAAAATAGGACCCTGAATGGAAACACTTTCTATGTATCTGCTCTGACACATTTTTCCCTCCCTGTATATCTGTTTTTCAAGAAAAGTCCAGGCTCTGAGTTTACCTCCAGCAGAAAAATTTGACTACTTTTACATATATGACAAAGGATGGATAAGGCATGCTCACCCAATAATTTACTCTTGCTCTAATAATTACTAATCGTCAATGGTGCTAATATAGTGATGATAATATTGCCAATTTATCTTTGTTCTACTGCCACTGTCAATTACCACTGGTGTGAAGACAATCATATTAATAGGTACCGAGAGGCCAATATTGACAGGGGAATAAAACAGTTTTTGAATAGAGACGTCTCACTGTTTAATTTGCCAACATTCTCTAAGCTGCTGTACATGTCCATGACAGCCACTCCGTCACAGCTACATTAAATTAGAGCTCTCCATTTCCTCCTATCTAAAAATAATCTTCCCGCACCTTGTTTCTCATTCAACAAATATTTGTCCAGTGCTTGTGATAAGCCAGGCTCTCTCGCTTTTCCTATCCAGGAAGAACCATCAGGCAGCCTTGGTCTGTACCAGAGCAGCAAACTGCAGCCTCAAGGGCAGGTTTGCCCTGTTTAGTTTGGACAGAGTTTTTAAAACTTTGAGCCAACATTTGCAAATCTGCAAATTTACATCAAGAAACCCCTAGATTGTCTGCGTCTTTTGAAAAATCAAAACCACTGGCAACACAGGGCTCACACAGCCATATGGAAATAATCGACTGGGGCTGAAGTGGGGCGTGGGCGCTTCCACTCCCCATTTGCTTCCCTAATCACACACACACTCGCATGCACATGCTCTTTTCAAAGACTGACCAACCCCCTGACACTGGAAGGTTCCATGGTGGGTGTGTGAATTCCACCCTGTTCCATATAGCCACTTCAGCCTTCCCCCTAGACATTCCTTCCTTCCTTGCCACAGCATTTCTGCCTCCATTACAGAAAAGAGAATTTGATCTCAAAGTAAAGTGAAGTCGCTCAGTTGTGTCAGACTCTCTGTGACCCCATGGACTGTAGCCCACTAGGCTCCTCTGTCCATGGGATTCTCCAGGCAAGAATACTGGAGTGGGTAGCCATTCCCTTCTCCAGGGGATCTTCCCAACCCAGGGATCAAACTGAGGTCTCCTGCATTGCAGGCAAATTCTTTACTGTCTGAGCCAACAGGGAAGACTGATCTCAAAGTAAATGTAGTCCTAATTATCAAATCCCATCACCAGCCCTTTTGATCCTTCTTTCTTCTTCCTCCTCAGACTCTGAAATATCTGAAGCCATTAACCAACCCTGCTTTCCGGATTTCCCTCCGTCTGGGCTTCTTGGGGTCTCTCCTTTGGACCTCAGCCTATCTCTCCATGTCTTCCTCCTTTTCCTCAGGCACTGTTCCTGAGGAAGTGCTCTGCACCACCCTCTCTGTGAAAACAATAGCTTTCATCCTTTGCCAGTTCTTATGACTACAGCAACCTAGACAACTTCTGCGTTTCCATCTCCAGCTCAGGTTTCAGTCCTGGAAAGGAGATGTATTTCCTGTACATCCCCAAACACATGGCATCTCAAACTCAACATGTCAGACAGTAGGATCGTGAGCAACCCCGCAGCGTATGTTGGATCTTCATGATCATTGCACAGTCCTTCCAGTTACTTGTTCCTGGTGTCTACTCTCTGACCTTTCAAACTTGTGACAACTCCCTCCTTCACCTCTGCCAGACCCAGTCAGATCTGTCATCCAAAGGACCCTTCTGTCTCCCCCCACAGCCACTCTCAAAGCCACAAGCAGAGATGAGGCCACACCAGCCCCTTCTGTGGTCCTCAGTGTAATGGGCTTCTGATTACGCCCCTGGATGCTACTTCCTCCACTCAAATCCATTCTACATGTCAACAACAGACAAATCTCCCTAAAGCACTGTTATTCATCTCTTCAAAAGCTATCCACATTTACACGTTGCCTAACGAAAAGTTCTGACTTAACCTCAGGCTAACGTAATGATATGACCTCAACCTACTCTCTTACCCTTTTTTCCCCTATATTCTTTCATGCCACAAAGAAACTAAACTCTAGGCTGTCCCTATGTTCTGAGCTTTCCTTCACCATACTTCTATTTGTATTATTTTCTCCATTAAGAACAGATTTTTCCCCTCTGTTACCAGATCATTAGGCTTCCCAGGAGGCATAAGTGGTAAAGAATCCACCTGTCAATGCAGGAGATGTAAGAGATGTGGGTTCAATTCCTGGGTTGGGAAGAGTCCCTGGAGGATGGCATGGCAACCCACTCCAGTATTCTTGCCTGAAGAATCCATGGACAGAGGAGCCTGGCGGGCTACAGTCCCTCCGTGAAACCTCTGGTACGCCAAGTGGAAACAGCATTCTATTGTTACTCTCCTACGACATAACATTTATTAAGTAATTTATAAAAGTAAAGACATTGCACTTACAACAACCTCATAAGGTATTGTGATTGAACCCGTTTTAAAGATGAGAAAACAGGTTTGGAGAAGTTACACAACTTGTCCAAGGTTGCACGGCGAGCAACAGAGCACGTGATTATATCCCCTTTTGTGGTATTTAACATGTTTGACTTGGGACTTTGTATATTTGAATTATCACCTCTACCAGACAGGATAAGCTTCTTGGTGTAAAGGAGAATGGCATATATAAATACACTGTACCATATCCACAGCACTTAGCGCATGGGATGCACTTCAATGATATGTATTGAACTGACAGGTTATGTTAACATCTCTGTGACACAGTTTTCTTTCCTATGAATGGAGATAATAAAAGTACCTTCCTTGTGCCCTTGCTGTTAGGATTAAATGAGTAAATCGAGTCAAGTGCTTAGAACACTGCGTGGCACAGAGTGTAGGCCACCTGAATGTTAGTTATACCAGGAGCTGCCATGCTGATTGCTGCCAATATGTGCCCTGTAAACGACCAAGATGAAAGCGCTAATCCTAAGAGAAGAAAGACTTCAGCATTATGCTGGGCTGGTTCAGCTTTTCTCTCATCTTTATTTATTGCCTCAGTTTCTTTGGCAGGTAACTCAGAATCATCACATTTTCCAGGAAGTACTCAGAACCATCACTCTGTCATGCTGCCCAGCAGAGCAGGACTAAGTCAGCACCACATGCCGGGTACTCCTGAGTCATTGACTTCTGAGGGCCAGGTAGGATCAAAAGGGTCAGTTAACTTTTCAGCAGCCTTTCTGGAAGATATCCCTTCAATAAGACCAAACTTCAGAAAGAACGATAAATACATTGATGTTAATGTCTATGAGATTCATAGGACTATAGCAATATAATACAAATTTATGAAGTAATTATAACTAGTGAAGGAACAGGAATGAATAATTACATGAAAACTGTTATCCTAGTAATAATAAAAGCTTTCTTAAAAATACATCAAATCCCTCTCTTAAGAAAACTTATATGTATTAATTTATCTAGGCACACACACAAAAAATGGTTACATACATAAAGACACTAATTTCAACTTTCTATTTAGTCGTTCAATTGACATTTGCTGGGTAAATGCTAGAGCTAGACACTGCTAGGGACCAGGGATGCAAAGATGAATAATTAAGTTTTTGTGCTCAAGAAATACATGCAGTGGTTGTCAATGGGGAAAGATGCCTCCAGGGGACATTCAACACTGTCTGGAGATATCTGTAGCTGTCCTACACCGATGGAGTGGGGTGGTCAGTGCTACTGGAATCTATTTAGTAAAGGCCAGAGATGCTGCTAGAAGCTTCCCATATGGTGCTGCTGCTGCTGCTGCTAAGTCACTTCAGTCGTGTCTGACTCTGTACGACCCCATGGACTGCAGCCTACCAGGCTCCTCCATCCATGGGATTCTCCAGGCAAGAACACTGGAGCGGGTTGCCATTTCCTTCTCCAATGCGTGAAAGTGAAAAGTGAAATTGAAGTCCTTCAGTCATGTCTGACTTGTAGCAACCCCATGGACTGCAGCCTACCAGGCTCCTCCGTCCACGGGATTTTTCCAGACAAGAGTACTGGAGTGGGGTGCCATTGCTTTCTCCACCATATGGTGCTAGTGGTAAAGAACCCACCTGCCAACGCAGGAGACATAAGAGACACAGGTATGATCCCTGGGTCAGAAAGATCCCCTGGAGAAGGAAATGGCAACCCGCTCCAATATGCTTGCCTGGAAAATCCCATGGACAGTGGAGATCGGCAGCTATAGTCCATGGGGTCACAAAGAGTCAGATACAACTGAAGCAACTTAGTGTGTACACACCCGCCGAGATGCTGCTCAACATTATACAATTCCACAGCAAAGAACGACCTGGCTCCAGAAGTCAATGGTGTTAAGGTTAAGAAATCCTGAGACAGACTCAGGGTGCTAAAATTTTACTCCTGATAACCTGAATCTGAGACTGGAAGTGAAATTAACATCTACACAGCCATATGCAATAGCAATGAAGGATACTGTTTCACAGTGAATTTTCTGTTATTTCTCCCAGTTGATAAATTCTCTATTGCCTTCATACTTTATTAATTGCATTTGTTTTTTAAAAAGAAGATAACCAGAAACTTTGTTTTCCCTAAGACCCTGCTGCAAGAGACATCAGCTTTAGAAACCCTGTTTCCTGATTCCCATGACTCAAGGGCAGACCCGTATGACATGCTTTCCACAAAGTGGCTCCTCCAATGAGGTCTCCTCATGTCAGCTGGACAGGGGATGGGTCACCACGCCCAGACTACAGCTGCTGAAGGTCTGTAATCTGTTCCCAGACTGGACTTTCTGGATGAGATCTAACTTCCCATGCAAGCGAAAGCACTGAGAGTTTTAGATTCTGCACACAGCATCTACTATAGAGAACTAAAAAACAAGAAAATAACATAAATAGAAGAAATAAAAAGAGAAATCCATTTGGACAAATGGCAAAAAAAAAAAAAAAAGGTAAGCACAAGTCTCCAGAACAGATCAGTGACTCTGGTAATAAATGCCTGTTTTACTACAACATTAAATTCTATTTTTTTGGCCATAACTCACTATACACGCAATACAAGATCCATTAAATTAAATCCCAACATCATAAACTTTGCTTCTGTCATTTATAAATATATGAAAACATTATTGGATGGAATTCTCATCTTCTTTCAAAAGTCCTGCTTAATATGAGTCAGTGGGGGTTTGCTTTAAGCCACATGCATAGGAACCCGATCATTTTGTCACCCCTGCTTGTAAATCCATGGCTCTGGCTTCAAACTGCTGACCTAAGCAGAGCTGCTCCAAACCAAGAGATGAATTGGATTTTATATACAGATGATGCAATAACATTAAAGAACTACTAGGATTCAATATATTATACATTCATTTCATTTTCTTTTTGAACTGGGAAAATAAAATAGTTTTGTTTAAAACTAAGTTTTAAACAAGTCATTTCCCCAATGGTCCTAACCTTAGAGTTGTAAAATTAATTCTGATAATGCCTTGGAATTATTTTTACCCTTGTACTTTTAGTGACAGGACAAGCCAAGATTCACTCACCAAGAAGGCATAGAAAATACAGGACAAGCCAAGATTCACTCACCAAGAAGGCGTAGAAAATACAGGACCATACTCATGCCCACAGTTGCTGCATGGCTGGCCTCCAGTACATGGAGATCTTCAGGCTTTTCGGGGGGGAGGTCTCCCCCCAGTTTCCCCCATGGTTCTCTAAAGGATGATACTAACCTCTTGGCTGGTCTCTCATTCTGGCTTCTTAAGAGAAATGCCTCTTACTTCAAAATACATTCAAAGAGGCTGAGGGAAAACAGACTCAAATTTTTATTTCTATTTTCCTGATACATATTCCCATTTCACCAAAATATGACCAAACATTCTCACAATGAAGAATTATCTAAAAGAAGCCCTCTTGGTGTTCAGCTAAGTGCTATGTTACAGAAAGCCAACAGACTAAGTCCTACAGCCTAATAATTTAGAAGTCACTTGGATACACGTGTGTGCATGCTTAGTCGCTTCAGTTGTGTCTGACTGTCTGTGACCCTATGGACTATAGCCCACCAGGCTCCTATGTCCATGGGATTTTCCAGGCGAGAATACTGGAGTGAGTTGCCATTTCCTTTTCCATGGATACAAGTGCTTTTATGTAAATACATGTACAATGGAAAGGAAAGATAAGTCCTAGATAGAGATGCAAGTAAAATACAAAAAAAGGCGTCTAAAGGAAATCTAAGGTTGTTATCCTCAACACCTTGCCCACAAGCAAGATGGATAAGTTAAACCTTATCTCCATTTCAGTAATAGCGTGTTTACTATGGGGGTAGGATGAATTATCCAATTTTTAATGCAGTACGGTGTGCTAAAAAGAATAAAAAATTTTTTTTTTACTTGAATAGAATTAATTAGCTAACTTTTGAAACAAACTGCTTTGCTCTCTGAGTCTTGTTTTCCCCATCTGTATATCCCTGTCAATATTAGTCAGCTTTGGTTGCTCTAAAAGATTATCCTGGACTGAGTGGCTTAAACAATGGAAATTTGTTTCTCACAGTCCCAGGGGCTGGAAAGCCCTAGGTCAAGATGTCAGCTGATGACATTCTTGGTGAGCAAGCTCTTCCTGGATTGCAGAAGGTTACCTTCTGTGTCCTTTCTGAGGCAGAGAACTCCACCCTTATGACCCCATTGAAAACGAAACACCATCACATGAGGAGTCAGGCTTCAACACAGGAGTTTGGAGGAGGGGACTCAATGAAAGTTGCCAAGTAGAATGCACAGTGCTTGGCACGAAAGGATCTCAAAAAGTGGGCCAGGTCAGCAGCGTAAAAACTACTGAACACAAAGAAACGGGGAAAGAAAATTTGGGTCAGAAGCCAGCTATCAACTAGAAGGATCTAATTAAGAGGTGTAAGTCAGACAAACATTTAGAAATGATGAAACATGCACGTGCTAGAAGTCAGAGCATAGTGCAGTGGCTGAACCCCAGCAAGAGGACTCCCAAAGCCAGGGCAACAAGTCAAACAGACACACGGCACCACCAGTTAAGAGGCTGCACTTGGCCAACTCCTATCTCTATGTGTTTGTGGCCTGAGAGGTACCAATGGTGGGGGTTGACGGAGGTGAACTATGAGTGGTAACAAATGAATCACCATGAATGTCTATGTGTAGAGGGCTCATTTTAGTGTTTTCACATTCATGAATAAGAAGTCTACCCATCTCTGCTGTCTACCTCACATTAGAATGGCTTTCTCTTGGTGTCCTTAATCGACAGGCTAATTGCATTTATAATCTTGCCCAAGGATGTCCTATTGGTATAAACATGCCCCAAGATTCATCCACCAGAAGACTAAGGCGTCTGCGAAGGACCAAAGTCTTGGTCCCATTCATGCAACTGCCTTCCTTGTGCACACCAGGCACTGCCTTTGGCTCTTCCTAGTTCCCGCCCTTGGCTTCTGTCATACCCCTACCAAAGATGGCTCTCTGCTGTGGTCCCTACATGAACTCTGAGGCAGCCGATCATAAGGATGAGTCTGAGGCTAAGTGCAAAGAATCCACCTGCAATGCAGGAGACCCGGGTTTGATCCCTGGGTTGGGAAGATCCCCTGGAGAAGGAAATGGCAACCTACTCCAGTATTCTTGCCTGGAGAAGTCCATGGACAGAAGAGTCTGGTGGGCTACAGTCCAAGGGCTAAGTGGTATGCCACCAATAGTACAGCAAGCCTATTCCTATTCTCACAAATTCCAGAACTTTAGATGGATCTGTTGCTCTAAATCATCTACCTCCTTCCGATGATCATGCTCTTCCATCTTAGGTCAGTAGATGGTGAGTACTCCTTCAGCATTTCTCTTTATTTTGATCTATTTGCAGTATGTACGTGTAGGTGCTCAGCTGTATCTGATTCTTTGTGGCTCCATAGACTGTCTGATTCTTTGCGGCTCCTCTGTCCATGATGTTTTCCAGGCAAGAACGCTGGAGTGGGGTGCCATTTCCTACCCCAGGGGATCTTCCCAACCCAGGGATCAAACATGTGTCTTTTATGCCTCACCTGCATTGGCAGGAGGATTCTTTACCACTAGCACCACCTGGGAAGACTCACCTGGTAAGAAATTACTAAAAGTTTATAGAGCTCAGGCCATACTCAAGTTTCCACTGCGTTGTATCTTTTACTCTGTCTTGCTGAGGGATTGAAAGGAGGCTCTTGCATTTCCAGCTGAGTATCTGTGAGTGTTCTCAGGATCCAATACAGGGCTGGGCATACGGATTCAGTGTTCAATAAACACTTGTTGGCTTGAAAAAATAGTTTGATTTCAAACTTTTTTCCTATCATTCACATTTTTATCAGCCAGCTTTCCCTATATTAGGACTATTCAAATCACTTAATTGTTAGCATTTCCATAAAGACAGTTGTATTTCCAGTCCTATAACATATAATGAATGGAGCTTAGCAACATCAGTTGTATGTAAACATAGCTAAAATCAAGTAGGGCAATGAGTGACACTGAAATACTCATTCTGGAAATACTCATACTCCCATGCCTGCACCTGGGTATTTACAAGCTGCTACCTTTCTGGTGGCTCAGTGTCTGAGAGTCTGCCGGCAATGCAGGAGATACAGGTTGGATCCCTGGGTTGGGAAGATCACCTGGAAAAGGAAATGGCAACCCACTCCAATATTCTTGCATGAAAAATCTGATGGACAAAGGAGCCTGGCTGGGTACCACCCACAGGGTCACAAGAGTCGGACACAACTTAGCAACTAAACAACAACAACAACCATTCATATTTAACACATTGAACCAGTAATTCATATTACCCAGAAGCACAAGTATAAAAGAAAATCCCTCTTAATAAATATCATGCAAATAAATATTATATGCTACATTGATATAATTGGGGAGGAACTTGCTAAAATGACATACTACTGGCTCTCCTTTGCAATAAATCCCACCAAAGGAATAAAATGAAGAGACTGCTAAGAGTATGACTAAACTCCAGTAAGGTCTATGTTTTAGTTTCTTTAAGATTGCGAGTATTTTATTTAATTGTCTATATCTATACTTGGAAAGCGGAGAAGGCAATGGCACCCCACTCCAGTACTCTTACCTGGAAAATCCCATGGACAGAGGAGCCTGGTAGGCCGCAGTCCATGGGGTCGCGAGGAGTCGGACACAACTGAGCGACTTCACTTTCACTTTTCTGCACTGGAGAAGGAAATGACAACCCACTCCAGTGTTCTTGCCTGGAGAATCCCAGGGACGGGGAAGTCTGGTGGGCTGCCATCTATGGAGTCGCACAGAGTTGGACATGACTGAAGTGACTTAGCAGCAGCAGCATACTTGGAAAGGCTATTTGAAAATCACTACAGGCAGTTACTGAATACATCCTTTTAATCTCAGCTTCTTGTTTATAACAACTCTTTCTTTTTCATTTCACTCTAATCAAATATGCCATTCAAGGTCTAGAATTTTATAGAGACATAACAGTAGTTATTTATATGCTGGGAGCAATCCATTTTTGAACAGCTGGCAAAGCAGCTTAATATCTCAGCCAATCATTTTAAGCTCTAAAAAATCCCACATTCTACCGTGCTCTTAAAAAATAACCTCATAATGCTGCTCAGCCCAGGCACAGGATACCTCATCTCCATTTTTTCTCTCCTTTTTAATTTTATATCTTTCAGATGAGCTTTAAACCGTTTTATTACTAACAAATAATTTACAGTGAGACATCAAAATTAGGCAAACGCAACTGTGATGCTAGGTTGTCTGGCAGCAAAAGGTCTGTTTATTCAACGAATAATTATTATGGACCTGCTTCTCTGTGTGCTAAGGAATGAGAAAATGATGGGGAAGCCACTCTGTTCTGGGGGAGCTCCAATGAGGGGACACAAATATAGAAACATGTCCTCAAAATAAACAATGATGTATAGGACAAAGGTCCCATGACCGTCACGTCTATGGCAGAACAGAGCTATGGGTAAGACTCCACCTGGAGGACCTCAGGAACAGCTTTACTATGGGAGTGACTCTTGGGTGGAAACTTCAATGAACAGCCTTTAAGTCAGAAGGAATTGGACCTTCAGAAGCAGACACGGGAACAAAAAGATCTACGTGTAAGAGGATACAAGGAAGCCAGGTGTGAATGGAAGTTGGGAGCCCAGGGCTGAAGTAGAAGACTAGTTTGGGCAACAAAGTCTAGAAGCAGACTATAAAGAGAGGAAGTGTGGATAGAGGACATGCATTTGAGCTCTGGAGTCAGAAAGCATAGGTTCAAGTCTAGACTTCATTACTTGCCGGCCATGTATGTGTTTTGGGGCAAGCTGCTCAACATATCTGCTAACTGCTTCATCTGTGTAGTGAGGGTGAGTATAACTGCACTCACTTCTTGGGGTTGTGACAACTGCAAGGGATTATAAACATAAAACATTCAGTCTAGCACATTTAAAGGTTAGCTTCATTTTAAATGTTATGCCTTGAGACATGGGCATGTGGCCAGTATAGCTGATGAACCTCTATAAATATAGTCATACTTACATGACTATACTTGACTTGTATCAAGTAAGCCATATAAATGGATTGGAACATTAGAAAGTTATGGTTTTACTATGAAGGAAGATAGATGAAATAACTGACCAGAGATAGGGATATTGGGTAGGAGACTAGTGTTATATCCAGGTTAAAAAATGATGAGGGCAGTACATAGTTAAGTACAGATGTGAAGGAGTGAATTGGAGATATGTTCTGCAAGTGGAATGATCACACCCTTCTAAATGATAATTTTTTCATAGAAAAAAGTCAAAGATAGGTGTAAACATCAATTAAGAAATATCTACAACCTACACAATTTATACAGTAGCTAACATATATATGAGATACGTGCACACGCAAAGAAAAGAGGATAAAAAGTCTTAGATTGTATACAGGAAAGAAGTATTTAGAGTATATTCATTTGTCAATATTTACTAATGTATCTACTGAAACATAACTGATGTATAGTGAATGCACAAATATTGTATTTTGTATAGTTTGATGAGTTTTAGCAAATGTTTACATCAGTCAAGATATGGACACCCCCAGAAAACTCCTTCAGGTCCTTTCCTGGTTGAATGATGCCTCTGAACAAAAGGGCAATCATTGCTGTGGTATCTATAAAAATTGAGTCTTTTGCCTGTTCTAGAAATTTTATAAATGGTATTCTGCAGCCTGTACATTTTTGTGTCTGGTTTCTTGTACTGAGCAGGTTTCTTAGATTTTTTTCTAAATTTTGTGTGTTAGTACTGAATTCTTCGTTAGTTAAAAGAATAAATAGTTAAAGGAAATACTGGTTAAAAGTATTTCACTGTATGAACATATCAAAATTTGTTTATCCACTCTCTATTTGATGGACATCTGAATTATTTCAAGTTTTAGACTACTATGAATGATGTTGCCATGAAGACTCTTGTACAAATCTTTTGTGGGCGAATGTTCTCCTTCTTTTCTTCTCTTCATGGTTGAATTGGTGAGTCATAGAATAGACAAACGCATGTTTAATTTTACAGGCAACTGCCAAAGTGTTTTCCAAATTGGCTGTAGCATTTTACACTCCATGAGTAATTTATAAGTTTCAGTTGCTCTATATGCTTGCCAACATTCGGTGCTATTAGTCTTTTAGATTTTTAGCCATTCTGGTATTTAACAATGATATTCCTTTTAGATTTATTTGCATTTCTTTGATGATTATGTTGAGTACTTTTCTGTGTGATTACAGGCCATTTGTCTATTTTCCTTTTATTAAGTTTCCATTCAAGTATTTTGCCCATTTTATCTTTTAAATTTTTAAGTAAAAAATCATATATTTTGCCTTTTTACAATTAGATTATATAAATTATTTCAATATTCTAGGTACAAGTCTTTGGCAATTATATGCACTGGAAACACTTTCTCTCTGTAGCCTGCTTGTTCATTTCTTAGTTATGTCTCCTAATGAACAGAAGTGTTTGATTTGATAAACTCCAACTTAATTTTTTCTGTGATGATTAATAATTCTATGTCCTAGGAAATCTACATTTCCTCAGGTCATGAATGTATTCTCCTTTGTTTCCTTCTAGAAGCTTTATAATTAAAGATATTATGTTTAGGCTTTTGATTCATCTCCAAGCAATTTTTATGTATAATATGAGACAAGGGTCAAGGTTTATTTTTTCCATATGGATATCTAGTTATGGCAGCACCACTGATTAAGACGACTTCCCTGGACTTCCCTGGTGGTACAATGGATAGGAATTTGCTTGCCGATGCAGGCAACCCAGATTAGACTCCTGGTCTGGGAAGATTCCACATGCCTTGGAGCAACTAAGCCCGAATGCCACAACTACTGAGTCTGAACTCTAGAGGCTGAGAGCTGGAACTACTGAAGCCCTTGTGCCTAGAGCCTGCACTCCATAATAAGAGAAGCCAGGACAAAGAGCAGCTCACGAACGACAACTAGAGAGGAGTCCCCGCTCTCTGCAACTATAGAAAGTCCATGCCCAGCAACTAAGACCCAGCACAACCAAAAAAAAAAAAAAAAAGTTAATAAATTAAATAAATAAAAATAGACTTTCCTTTCTTCACTGAATTTACTTGTTCCCTTTCTGGAAATTAATTGACCACATACATGTATATAGCACTAGTTCTGGTTTCTCTAGTCTATTCTATCAACCCTCAGATCTATTCTAAAGTCATTGCCATGGGTTCTTCTCCCTTTGGCCTCATCTTCCTGTGATGCAGTTTGGAAAGTTCAGGTAGAAAGAGAGGGTGAATGTGGAGTTTTCCTTTCCTCAAGGTTTACAGCCCTGTGCTGCCTGTTGTCCAACATCTGAAAAGAGTTGCTTCATATGGAATGCCCAGCACTGACCACACCAGGTCAAGACTCCTCCCAAAGATCAGGCTCACCACTCTGGAAAGCTTTCCTTTACTTTCCCTCTGTCCATACCAGCACTGCCCAAAACAGACCCCATCAGGGCTGGAGCTTCTGTTCAATGGTTCTTAGTTAATTCCCGTTCTCACCTCTGTCACTGATCCTAATGTAAATGTTTCAACAACTTCTGCTTTTACTTTTGTCTCCAACACCAAACATGAACTCCGAGAAATATTTATCCTTATGTGCTCAGTACTTTGCTGACTCCTGGGCTCAGGTAGAAGGAATTCAAAATACAGCTGTTAAGTGAATGACTAAAGTCACTGAAATGATTTAATAGTAATAAAATTAGAATTTCATAAAATAAAGATATTTCTTTGACTTGCACTATTTAGTTTGTCAAAATTTTTCATGATGGTGGGATATAAACACTTGTACTATATCAAGCTTCAGTTTTCTACATTATCTAAAGAAGTATCATAACTGGGAAAACAAGCCTCTTTCTAATAATTATGGTAATTATTATAAAAGTGCATATATTTTACTTATAAATTACAATCCCTCATTAATAGGTTGCAAACATTATTTATGCATTTGATACATTGTGAGGACTGTCATTATTAATGCTATTATTAACATGCTAACAGCTCATTAGGCTTTTAAAGTTGAACATTAAACCATTAATAATATTATTTCAAATAATTACTCAAATATAAATAACATTAGTTTTTTTAAAACTGAAAGAATGTGATATAGTATGTATTGATTTGCTTTATAATGAGTCATGTTACAACAGGTTTCTGGCATATATATATATTTTTTTATTACATAGAGTATATTAATTACCCAGGTCCAGTGGTCATGTATGGATGTGAGAGTTGGGCTGTGAAGAAGGCTGAGTGCTGAAGAATTGATGCTTTTGAACTGTGGTGTTGGAGAAGACTCTTGAGAGTCCCTTGGACTGCAAGGAGATCCAACCAGTCCATTCTGAAGGAGATCAGCCCTGGGATTTCTTTGGAAGGCATGATGCTGAAGCTGAAACTCCAGTACTTTGGCCACCTCATGCGAAGAGTTGACTCATTGGAAAAGAGTCTGATGCTGGGAGGGATTGGGGGCAGGAGGAAAAGGGGACGACAGAGGATGAGATGGCTAGATGGCATCACCGACTCGATGGACGTGAGTCTGAGTGAACTCTGGGAATTGGTGATGGACAGGGAGGCCTGGCGTGCTGCGATTCATGGGGTCGCAAAGAGTCGGACACGACTGAGCGACTGATCTGAACTGAACTGAATCACCCTGAGTAGGGTCTTAACTTTTTAGAACAGAACTCAACGGTTCATCTTTCCAGCTTCACTCATCTGGCTGCTCTTAGTGTTAGCGTCAGCATGAAAGCCAAATACTAAGTTAGATAAAATAGATAAACAACAAGGACCTACTGTAGAGCACAGGAATTATATTCAATATCTTAAAATAACCTATAATAGAAAAGAAAATATATATAACTGTATATACTACATAATGTATATATATATAAAACTGAATACATATATTATATATATATATAACTGAATCACTTTGCTGTACATCTGAAACTAACACAACATTGTGACTCTAGTCAATTACAAAAAAAAAAAAAAAAATTCAAATGCCAAGTGAGCTGAAGAATGATCTGTTGAAATGATGGATCATTGCAGGATCTAACACCCAAGGACATTGAAAGAAATTTTACAAATCTGTTCTTTATAGGTTATTCTGTGGCTCATGGACATTCAATTTTTATGTTTCTCATACTTCACCCTGCATGAACATACCATACAAACTCAAATTGTCAAACATTCAATCTGAGAAGTCTATAAAAATTCTCAATATTCATTTTATAAATTTGCCATATTTAAAACTATGCATTTATATAGTTGCAAAGTTGTGCTTTTAATAAAAACTTGATACTCAAAAACCATTAACTTTAACATTACAAATGTTTAATGTATCCTTGAGTAAAATTAAATGCATTTATATGGCAGCAGGGCTTTTTGTATAATGCAGTATTGTACTTTAAAAATATATGATGTTAAAAAATACTTAAAGAAATGATAAATCTTGTACCAGACTATTACATGAGGTTAAACTTTGCATAGATTTTTTTCCTTAAATGAGAAAATGGGTTTAGTACAAGAATAAGTAACATTTATTGAATACTTTTAAATCTCTAAGCATATTTAATTCTTGCTAGTCCTCTAATTTAACTCTCCAAACAATCCTGGTGGTAGATTATAATCACTGTCTAGTGAGAGGTTTATCAAAGAAAAATAGGGGATTAAAATATTTAAATATTCAAATTTATGCATTCTATTAAGTGTTATCCATGAAATAAAATACCTGAAGAGGACAAATACATTTTTTCCAAAGGTGTTACAATTGTTAAAATATTTTGAGGGTCAGTATTTTCACAGTACAGGCAAATTTTTAATAATAGATTTGAATTTGTGAGATGGTAAAAAATTACTGACAGCCAAGAATAATTAAGGAAAGGGATCATCTTGTTCAGTCGTATCCAACTCTTTGTGATCCCATGGACTGTAGCCCGCCAGGCTCCTCTGTCCATGGGATTCTCCAGACAAGAACACTGAAGTGGGTTGCCATTTCCTACTCCAATACTATATGTGTGTCTTAGTCACTCAGTCGTGTTTGACTCTTTCTGACCCCATGGACTATAGCCCACCAGGCTCCTCTGTCCATGGGATTCTCCAGGCAAGAATACTGGTGTGGGTTGCCATGCCCTTCTCCAGGGATCTTCCCTACCCAGGGATCAAACTCCCATCTTCTGCATCTCCCGCATTGCAAGCGGATTCTTTACCACTGAGTCACTAGGGAAGCCCATGAGGATCATGACCAGTAGCCTATTTTGTAGATATGGACAGACTCTAAAATTTACATGGGAGGAAAAAGGAGCTAAAACAACCAACACAACACTAAAGAAGAACAAGGTAGGAGGATTCACAATATCCAATTTCACAATTTACCATAAAGGTACAGTAACCAAGACTGTGCAATATTGGTGAAATAAAAGATAATGCAACAGAATGGAGCATCCAGAAATAGACCACAAGAAATATATTCAATGTTCTTGGTGGGATTTTTTTTTGTTATAAAATGTAAGTATTCAAAAACCATTAAAAAGAGCAAAAATTAAAATAGAAACAATTCAGTCACCCCTAAATATGTGTAGCCTCATATTTTCTATTTTTCATTTACAAAATGTAATAATAATCAGCTACTGAAAAAAAAAGAGATCTATGAATACTGATATGGACATTGTCTTACATGTATATACATCATTTGTATGTACACTTATTATAATTAACTAAAGTCCATATTTCATTTATATTTCCTTGTTTTTAGTCTAACGTCCTTTATCTGTTCCAGGATCCCAGGGTAAATGCAATGGATCAGAAGGAAGGAGAAAAGGCTAGAATGATCTACATATATGGTAACAGGTTAGAGTTGCAGACATCTCTTATGAACCCATGCTTAGCCTCATATAGGTACACATGAATATATACAGAAATAGTGATACATATGTGTACATGTAGAGTTGATACAGATTATATTTATAGGTCCCATACATATCTATGTGTATATATATGGATTCTTATCAAACTGAAAGAGCCTAGAAATAACAACACCCCAATACCAACAAGTTTACCTTGGCCCAGATCTCTGGAACCAAGAACCAGAGTTCCTTGGAGAAACGGAAGATTCTAGGTCTGGGATAGGAAATATACAAGATGAGCCTAGAGCATCTTATAGTGCCAGGAAGTAAGGAAGTGCTAGAAAACAAGGACAACCATGGGGTCACATCAAAGGGACACAGAAACCAACTAAAAGCATTCCCCATGGCCAAAGCTGAAATAATGTGAGTGAGAAAAGAAAGTAGGAAGCCAGACAAAGACAATTATCTATCATATGATATACCTTATGTGTGGATCTAAAAAATGATACAAATGAACTTATTTACAAAACACATACAAACCCACAGACATAAAAGAAAAAATCATGGTTACCAAAGGGGGAAGGTGGTGGGGGAGGGATAAATTAGGAGTTTGGGATTAACAGATACACATTACTATATATAAAATATATAAGCAAAAGGGACCTAATGTATATTACACAGGGAACAATACTCAATACCTTACAATAATCTATAAGAGAAAGAATGTGAAAGTAAATATATATTCATATATATATATACTCATATGTATATATACTCATAAGTATATATATACACAATTTGTACACTTATGAGTATATACACTTATAAGTATAAGTGTATATGAGTATATACACTTATAAGTACACTTATACAAAGTGTGTATATATATATATATATATATATATATGTATGTATATGTATGTTGGGCTTCTCTGGTGGCTCAGTGGTAAAGAACTTGCCTGCCAACACAGGAGATGTGGGTTCAATCCCTGAGTTGGGACAATCCCCTGGAGAAGGAAATGGCAATCCGTTTCAGAATTCTTGCCTGGGAAATCCTATGGACAGAGAAGCCTGGCAGGCTACAGTCCATGGAGTTGCAAAAGAGTCAGACAGGACTTAGCAACTAAACAATATACATGAATCCCTTTGCTGTACACCTGAAACTAACACAACATTGTGAACCAACTATACTTCATCTTTTTTTTTTAAAAAAAGGAAAAAAAATACAAAAGAATGAATATTGGATTATAACTCAGAGTTCAAAATAATATCTATTAACTCATACTGATAAAAAATAAATGATTGAATAAATAAATGGGGGAAGAATGGATAAATATCCCATGCCAAAAGCTTCCAATAACTTATATAGATAATGTATCCGCAAAGAAATGAAGCACAGCTCCCCACTCCTTAAGTGTGGGCTATGCATTCCAATCAAAGAGTGCAAGATGAGAAGGGGGAAAAGAGTAACTTGACAGTGGAGAAATCTGATGAACACTAGCTCAGCCAGGTGATTAAGGTCAACATCAACAATGTAAATCATGTTGATAGCATGTGTTTTTGACAGAATTTGATGAAAATGAACTCTCACGTCTGTGGTCTTATTCCCAAAACCCCATAACTCCTTGATGCAGGAGAAAGACACAAGACAAATCCTAAATGAAAGACATTTTATGGAATTCTTGACCTGTATGCCTCAAAACTGCTAAGGTCATCAAAAACAAAGCAAGTCCACATCCCACTGTTTACACACATACACACACGTATATATGTGCAATGGAATACTACTCAACCATGAAAAAGAATGAAAGTCTGCACTTTGCAACTACATGGATGGGCCTAGAAAGTATTATGCTTAATGAAATAAGTCAAAGACAAAAACTCTGTTACTGCTTACATATGGAGCCTAAACAACAAAATAAATAAATGCAAATAACAAAACAGAAACAGACTCACAGGTATAGAGAACAATCTAGTGCTTCCCAGTGGGGAGAGAAGAGAGGAGAGGGGCAAGCTAGCAGCACAGGATTAGAGATATGAACTACTAATACTATACATAAAGTAAATGAGCAACAAGGAAAGGTTGTATAGGATGAGGAAATATAACCATTACTTTGTAATAACTTTAAAGGGAACATAATCTATAAAAATAGTGAATACTATGTTGTACACCTGAAACAAATATAATGTCATAAATCCACAACACTTCAATAAAAATGGCAGAAGAAAGAGAAAAAAAAAAAAAAAACAAGGCAAGTCTGAGAACCATCACAGCCCAGAGGAGCCTCAGGAGACATGATGACTAAGTGTAATGTGGTATCTGGAATGGAATCCTGAAGTAGAAATAGGACACGAGGTCAAAATCCAGGAAATGCAAATCAAGTACAGAAGTATTAGTATTTATTCATTAATTATAATTGTTCCAAAACATGTAAGATGTTAATAATAGGGAAAGCTGAGTATAGGGCTTATGGAATGGTGCTCTCTTGAGTAAATCTGAAACAATTCTAAAATATTCTAAAATAAAAGTTTATTTGAAAAATAATCTTCCTAAAAATTGACTCTCAAAAATAAAAAAATACAATATCTGAAAGGAAAGCAGGAATAGGAAGAATGAGTATAAAGGTATACCTCTCCTCTGTTTTTCAATTGATCCTGAATTCAAATTTATCAAAGAAATTACACTTGCAATTCAACGGCAGCATTATCACACCTCCATTAGTCAAGGACTAATATTTATGTAGTACTTAATAGCTGTTACAACTGTCTGAAAAACTTCATACACATTCTTAGCCACGCTACATCATCTCCTGAAAGTGACTTCACTGAATGGGAAAATATGACTATGCAAGTATCTACACAACTGTTTACCCCGTCGATCATCCCACCAAGGCTAGACTCCTGCAGGTATAAGCACTGGTATTTTTGTTTCTTTTCTTTTTCTCTCCTTTTCTTTCCCCCCACATGTTTCTATATATTTTTAATAGTCTTTGCGTTGTAGTCGCATTTTTAAAAAAATCTACAGTCCTCAAGGGAAAAAAGTTCCAAACACTTCATGATTAATTATATAGCCAACTTTCATTTGTCTCTCAACCTACTATTTGAGCTGCATGTATATGATGTTTCATTTGCAAAAGTAATATGCCAAAGCCTTCAGTAACACCCTCTAATAGCATTTCTGTTTACATTTTATTGGTGCTCTAAGCTAACTGCAGTTGTCCCAGCTTTCAAAATCCTTTAGGTAGCCTTAATTATGAGCACAAAAGACTTAAAGATACACAGGGTTCTGTGTACACATTTCACCCTAAACATTTTGGAAACAAAAGATTAAGAATTGTAGACCTTTAGGGCAGACATCTGTCAGTGCGGTGTCTGCCATTTCCAATAAACCCACCCATGCAACTCAGATTCCTTAATCAAATAGCAAGCTCAGCTGTTTGGGTTGACATCCAAGCAGACTTTTTTCAAATTATGGTCCCAAATCACAAGAAAACCCTTATTAGCCATTCATCCAGTCCTTTTGTAACCCTCAATGTAAACCAAATCTGCTTTTTGGTAACCTGTAAATGGTCAAATGAGTCCTAACACTACGTAACAAGTGATTGTACATACACTTCACTCACTCCACCTTTCCAATAAAAAGGCTGTGTTCAGAAAAGGACACAGTGAATATTGTACAATCAAAATGCCAATGTATTCTTTCCAAATCTCTTTTTTGGAGACGATACTCTGTGTTTGACCAAGCCAAGAGAAAAAAAAAAAAGGTCCTGCCTTGGACAGCAGCAAATACAAGGTTTTCATATATTTGTCTCATGACAATATTTCATCTTAACACAAACGGGTCACAACAGCTCCTGCAGAAAATTGCTCTCTGTTTGCTGGCACCCTAGGATGCCATCATTACTGACAAGACTTTGAAACCCGTCAATGACAATTCAGGACTCAGTCCAACGGTAGTATCCAGATGCAGTGTAAGTGGAATTTTTAGGGCTGTATTTGTGGATCTCTTTAATTCTTATTCATGTCCAGTGGTCCTTGACTTGTATGAAAATTCAGTGCAATAAAGGCTTCAGCTCAACTGAATTCAATTTCAGAAATCATCAAAAAGTCAGATATTTAAAGTAATTTTTAGAAATCCTTTTGACTACACCAGGTGAGGGAAATATACTTGGAGGACTCTGCATCTGCCTATTTCAGAGGCACTGTCCTCCTCCATCATGGAGGACATCTATTCCATTTCAAGTTAACGAGGCTTAATTCTATTTCCATGGGCAATTGGCAAGAATAAATTAGCCACTTCATCGAGGCTTTTCTGTAACAAAACTCTTTATGATTGGAGCCCTCATCACAAATTTTAGGTATTCCTATGGGTGTATAAATAAATCTATCAGGATAATTTTTGAAGGTTATTTGCTTAACATGACATCACAACTTCTGGCTGAATTCCTTATACTTGCAGACTTCCTGTCATATATTATTTTTCTCCTCCAATGCACTTTAATGAAATCACTTAATTCTACATGCAAGGTATTTGACCAAGACTAAAGGCAAAAATCCTTGCAAATATTTTACATGTTGGAAACTTAAAAGTTTAAGAAACCAATATTACTACAGAGCATAGTTTGCCTTTTGTTGTATTTAAACCATCAAGTCAAACACAGCGGAATATTTCAGCCTATGTGATGTTAAAGGCAAGATTCCTTCGCCCCCACCTCCTGCTTGAAAGAAGCTTGAAAAAGACTGAATGACTTCAAAATAAATTAGAAAAACATTGGCAGCAAAATGCGTAGCATCCAAATGAATCCAATTCATGTAATTTAGGACAAGCAAATGAAACCATGTCATCCATATGTTAATAGTCTGCTAGTCTGCACCTGAGAAAATTTTCCACCTCAGCTTCTCTCCTTCAGCAAGTTTAAAGCCAAGGCAAATCCATACACTTTGCCTGATGAAATTCAGAAATGACAATTTAGCTGCAAGGTCTCTTAACTAGGAATGCATGATATATTCTGAAGCAATGAGAATATTCATCTAGATTTATCACAGGGGAGTCCATGAGCTTATACTCGCCTCGCAAAATGAAGTTTTGACTTTCCAGATGAATAAATTAGACAGCAGATCACAATATTCATCCATATGGAAATAACCATAATACAGGCTTCCAGTTCTAAAAAGTGTTTAGTGTTTTTCAAGGACGATAGACTATGATGGCATGTTTACAATTAAATAAACAAAGGCATAGGCAATTATAGTAAATGAAAACCAGGTATTTCAAACTTTAGCTGATATAAATGTTATAAGGCTACCAAAATCTGCTAAAACAATAGGCAGACACTGGGGAAAGTGTTAAAATAAGGGGAGTTAGAGACCAGTTGGTTTCGGAGACATTTTGCAGAACTCAAATATCATACATTCCTAAAGCTGAAACTCCAAAGTAAACAGAAAACGTGAAAAAGTGAGCATGCTTTTCTGCTGAAATTACACAGGCAATTTAGTTAGCTTGAGAGGGACAAACCAGGGTTGAAAATCAGCCAGAAAACACATGTTCACATCACCAACACTTCAAGAAACACCAGAAGTCTGTGTAGTATAGACAATTATGTGGCTAATTCAAGAAGCAATTTTTATGTTTAAATTCTCAACTTAAAAACTAGGAATTTATCAAAAGTCATTATCTGACAGGACTAACAGTTAACAATCTCTTGAGACCATCCTGTAATAACACTGTTAATAACCAGTGCCTTTTTTTCCCTCATCATTTTGCTTTAGTATCCTAAGAAGTATTTTAAACACTAGCATTTATACCTTTTATTCAGTGTACTCATTAAGCATTCCCTCAGATGTCACTTGGAGAAGGCAATGGCACCCCACTCCAGTACTCTTGCCTGGAAAATCCCATGGATGGAGGAGCCTGGTAGGCTGCAGTCCATGGGGTCACAAAGAGTCAGACACAACTGAGCGACCTCACTTTCATTTTTCACTTTCATGCACTGGAGAAGGAAATGGCAACCCACTCCAGCGTTCTTGCCTGGAGAATCCCAGGGATGGGGGAGCCTAGTGGGCTGCCATCTCTGGGGTCACACAGAGTCGGACACGACTGAAGAGACTTAGCAGCAGCAGCAGCAGATGTCATTGGGCTTCCCAGGTGGCTCAGTGGTAAAGAATCTGCCTGCCAAGTGGGAGACATGGGTTTGATCCCTGGGTCAGGAAGATCCCCCAGAGAAGGAAATGGCAACCCACTCCAATATTCTTCCCATATTCTGGGAAATCCAATGGACAGAGAAGCCTGGTGGGCTACAGTCCCTGGGGTTACAAGAGAGTCAGACACGACCTAGCGACTAAACAACAACAGCAGATGTCATCACATTATTTACATATTCAATTTTATGTAAGAGTATGTATATTGATATAAGACATATGTGCACACTTCTAAAATTAAATTCTCAGTATCAGAAGAAGTCTAGTATTGGGTGTTACCAAGAGGTTCATGCCTGAGGAATGTCAAAATCAATGTAGGATGGCCAGGACCTAATAAAGATTAGATAGAATTCTAAAGGTCTAGGATAGAAATTAGGTTCCTGTGAATAACCTAGGAGAGGTGGGCCCAACCAAAGCTGATCTATGCCAGGGGGTCTGCTGGAGAAGTAACAAGGGTGGGTAAATCACGGTGTCTGAGACACCAAGAGCTGGGACATGGAGCCTGTGACAGTAAGAAGGTTTAGGACAGGATTACAGTTCTCAAAGGAACTGAAGCAAGTAAAGAAGGCAGGTACTTTGGCACAGGGTAGCTTGACAGGTAGTTCCAGTTCTCTAACTAGAAGCCAGCATGGTTCCAGAACTGAAGAATGACAAGCATGGTGGGAGCATTAATATTTTTAGATACCTTAGTGAGAAGAATGACAGTCAACATGCTCATGCTCCTTCTTAAAAACTAGGCCGAAATAACCTAATATGGATGCAACAAGAAATGCTTAATTTGCAAAGAACTGGGGCAACAACTGTAATCACTTTAGCAATTCCCTGAAAACAGCAAAGAGCATAATACTGACTCAAAACTTTGAGTTATTTGAACGAACTTAACTAGTTCAAAGGGGCTTCCTTGGTGGCTCAGTGGTAAAGAACCCACTCACTAATGCAGGAAATGCAGGTTTGATCCCTGGGTTGGGAAGATCCCCTGGAGAAGGAATGGCAACCCATTCCAGTATTCTTGCCTGGAAAATCCCACAGACAGAGGAGCCTGGTGGGCTACAGTCCATGGGGTTGCAAAAGAGTCAGACATGACTTAGCAATTAAACAACAGCAATGAACTAGTTAAAAAAGGAAACTTTCACTATCTTTATTATCTTAATTTTAGAAGAGGTACATAATCACATACAACACAGTTTGTTTTAGTCAGAGCTATTGATTTTAAACATCAAACTGTCATTTGTTTGATTTAATAAAATTCAGGGCTGGAGGGGGGCAGGTCTTGATTTTCATTACCAATTTCCTTTGCTCTATCTCATTATAAACTTTGTATTTATTGGAAAGAACTTGGCTTGTGGCTAGTTATCACTGGCATTAGACAGCATCATTTGTATTGTCTTGAAGGAAAAATCCAGGGCATTACCTCTGGAATTCAATTCACTGCAATAATTGCTGCATTTGCAAATTTGCCAGGCAGCTTAATGCAAAATATATCAATAAAGTTAGTACAGTCTGGCAGTAAACAAACATATATTTAGATGTCACTAGGGTTAATAAGAAAATTTTCAGTTAATATGGGACACAAAACAGATGACAGGATTGTGCTGTTTGGGCAGATAACCTAGCAAAGCTACAAGTGGGTCAGAACAACTTTTCATATGTATTGTATAAAATGATTGTAAAAACAGAGAGAATATTTATAGAAATGCTAAACTGTCCTCATATCATTTTGCTAGTAACAGTTAATTATTATATAAGAAGATACTAGCCATCTGTGCCTTCTATGGGGAAGAAAAAAAAAGATTAAACACCTTTAGTTTCAAAACAGAATCTCCCTACAAGGTAAGGAAGATAATTCTACCTAAGATGTTAATACCTTTAAAATAAATTTTCTAGTATCACTATTTACAAGAGTGGGTAAAGGCTCTGAAAGTATTCAGAGAAGATCAATGCGAGAAAAATGGGAGCAGGAGAATAGAAATGAATCCTGTTCACATCTATGCCACTGGGCCCATGCCATTTTTTCTCTGAGATCTGTGGACCTCCATGAGGCTATTTTCTTGCTCTGTTCACTCCAGTTAGGCCCAGGCAAGGCAGGTACAAATCAGAATTTTATTTCAGATTCTCTCTCTTAATCTATTAATACGCTGTCAGCAGCATTTATTTGTGGCTCACCGAATATGAGAACAGTATGAAAAGAATGAACAGTAAGGCAAAAAGATATGACAGTGAAAGATGAACTCCCCAAGTTGGTAGGTACCCAATATGCTACTGGAGAAGAGTGGAGAAATAACTCCAGAAAGAATGAAGAGATGGAACCAAAGCAAAAGCAATGCCCAGTTATGGACGTGACCAATGATGGAGGTAAAGCCTGATGCTGCAAGAACAATATTGCATAGGAACCTGAAATGTTTTAGGTCCATGAATCAATGTAAATTGGAAGTGGTCAAACAGGAGATGGCAAGAGTGAACATCAACATTTTAGGAATCAGTGAACTAAATGGACTGGAACTGGCGGATTTAACTCAGATGACTATTATATGTACCACTGTGGGCAAGAATCCCTTAGAAGAAATGGAGTAGCTCTCATAGTCAACAAAAGAGTCCGAAATGCAGTTCTTGGGTGCAGTCTCAAAAAGGACAGAATGATTTCTGTTCATTTCCAAGGCAAACCATTCAAATATCACAGTAATCCAAGTCTATGCCCCAACTAGAAATGCTGAAGAAGATGAAGTTGAATGGTTCTATGAAGACCTATAAGACCTTCTAGAACTAACAACCAAAAAAGATGTCCTTTTCATTATAGGGGATTGGAATGCAAAAGTAGGAAGTCAAGAAACACCTGGAGTAACAGGCAAATTTGGCCTTGGAGTACAAAATGAAGCAGGGCAAAGGCTAAGAGAGTTTTGCCAAGAGAACACACTGGTCATAGCAAACACCCTCTTCCAACAACACAAGAAAAGACTCTACACATGGACATCACCAGATGGTCAACACCGAAATCAGATTGATTACATTCTTTGCAGCCAAAGATGCAGAAGCTCTACAGAGTCAGCAAAAAAAAAAAGATTGGGTGCTGACTGTAGATCAAATCATGAACTCCTTATTGCCAAATTCAGACTTAAATTGGAGAAAATAGGGAAAACCACTAGACCATTCAGGTATGACCTAAATCAAATCCCTTACAATTATACAGTGGAAGTGACAAATAGATTCAAGGGATTAGACCTGATAGACAGTGCCCGAAGAACTATGGATGGAGGTTTGTGACATCTTATAGGAGGCACTGAGCAAGACTATCCCTAAGAAGACAAAATGCAAAAAGGCAAATCGTTGTCTGAGGAGGCCTTAAAAATAGCTGAGAAAAGAAAAGAAGCAAAAGGCAAAGGTGAAAAGGAAAGATATACCCAGTTCAATGCAAATTTCCAAAGAATAGCAAGGAGAGATAAGAAAGTCTTCCTTGGTGATCAATGCAAATAGAGGAAAACAATAGAATGGGAAAGACTAGAGATCTCTTCAAGAAAATTAGAGATACCAAGGAAATATTTCATGCAAAAATGGGCTCAAAAAAGGACAGAAATGGCATGGACCTAACAGAAGCAGAAGATATTAAGAAGAGGTGAGAAAAATACACAGAAGAACTATACAAAAAAGATCTTCACGACCCAGATAATCACGATGGTGTGATCACTCACCTGAAGCCAGACATCCTGGAATGCAAAGGCAAGTGGGCCTTAGGAAGCATCACTACGAACAAAGGTAGTGGAGGTGATGGAATTCCAGTTGAGCTATTTCAAATCCTAAAAGATGATGCTGTGCAAGTGCTGCACTCAGTATGCCAGCACACTTGGAAAACTCAGGTGTAGGTAGCCACAGGACTGGAAAAGGTCAATTTTCATTCCAATCCCAAAGAAAGGCAATGCCAAAGAATATTCAAACTATGATACAATTGCACTCATCTCACATGCTAGCAACGTCATGCTCAAAATTCTCCAAGCCAGGCTTCAACTGTACACAAACTGTGAACTTCCAGATGTTCAAGCTGGTTTTAGAAAAGATAGAGTAAACAGAGATCAAATCGCCAACATCCGCTGGATCATCGAAAAAGCAAGAGAGTTCCAGAAAAACATCTATTTCTGCTTTATTGACTATACCAAAGCCTTTGACTGTGTGGATCACAAAAAACTGTGGAACATTCCTCAACAGATGGGAATACCGGACCACCTCACCTGCCTCCTGAGAAATCTGTATGCAGGTCAAGAAGCATCAGTTAGAACGGGACACGGAACAACAGACTGGTTCCAAATTAGGAAAGGAGTACATCAAGGTTGCATATTGTCACAGTGCTTATTTAACTTATATGCAGAATACGTCATGAGAAATGACGGCCTGGATGAAGCAGAAGCTGGAATCAAGGCTGCTGGGAGAAATATCAATAACCTCAGATATGCAGATGACACCACCCTTATGGCAGAAAGTGAAGAGGAACTAAAAAGCCTCTTGATGAAGGTGAAAGTGGAGAGTGAAAAAGTTGGCTTAAAACTCAACATTCAGAAAACAAAGATCATAGCATCTGGTCCCATCACTTCATGGCAAATAGACGGGGAAACAATGGAAACAGTGAGAGACTTTATTTTGTGGGGCTCCAAAATCACTGCAGATGGTGATTGCAGCCATGAAATTAAAAGATGCTTGCTCCTTGGAAGAAAAGCTATGACCAACCTAGACAGCATATTAAAAAGCAGAGACATTACTTTACCAACAAAGGTCTGTTTAGTCAAAGCTATGGTTTTTCCAGTAGTCATGTATGGATGTGAGAGTTGGACTATAAAGAAAGCTGAGTGCTGAAGAATTGATGCGTTTGAACTGTGGTGTTGGAGAAGAGTCTTGATAGTCCCTTGGGCTGCAAGGAGATCCAACCAGTCCATCCTAAATGAAATCAGTCCTGAATATTCATTGGAAGGATTGATGCTGAAGGTGAAACTCCAATACTTTGGCCACCTGATGGGAAGAACTGACTCCTTGGAAAAGACCGTGATGCTGGGAAAGATTGAAGGCAGGAGGAGAACTCGATGGATATGTATTTGAGCAAGCTCCAGGAGTTGGTGATGGACAGGGAAGCCTGGCGTGCTGCAGTCTACGAGGCAAAGAGTTGGACAAGACTGAGTGACTGAACTGAACTGAGGATGAGGTAGTTGGATGGCATCACTGATTCAAAGGCCATGAACCTGGGCAAATTCCAAGAGGTGGTGATGGACATGGAAGCCAGGCTTGCTGCAGTCCATGGGATTTCAAAATGTTGGACATGACTTGGTGACCCAACAAGAACAACAAGAAATTTGGCAATTCTTAATTTCTAACTTTTTTTTGGAAACGCCTCAGTAAAAATATATCTTATTAAAAAGTCAATTCACCATAACTAAATCTCATTATAAACTAACTGGAAAGTGAAATAATGGAAAATTATGATTATTTTCAAAATTGAAAATTTCGGAAAGAAATAGATTACATAATGTTTAGTGTATTTCAATGTTCAATGCAGCTATTTTTCTGTTAATGTTCTAGTACATTATTAAAGTTGATATTTTTAATAATGACAGAAGATATCCCAGGCATATCCTAAAAATTTTCTACTTTTGGAATGACATGTCTAGATATAAAACTTAATAACTGTTATCAAGCAATGTTTGAGTAAAAGAAAACATTTATAATTATTATTACCTTTATTGACCCCCCAAAAAAATAAAAAATAGTATGAAGATTTGTATTATACATAAACTGGAATATCATAGATACACTGTAAAAAGGAAAGTCCCCAGATATTGCAAGAACTATTAAATAAATCCTCTTTAACCATGTTGCTTTAGTAAACAACTGAGTATAAAGGACTCCATACTTTAGACTTCAATTATACACCCAAAAATCTTCTCCCGTAATAATGAGCTAGAGTAAAACAGTTCTAGCGCACACTGGGTTAAAGCAATGCCAGAGAGCACAATGGCATTCTATTACCAGAAAATGACTGTTTATTTGATGTTAGTTCAGAATTCATCAGCAAGAGACCATTTGCTGGATCAAGATTTTAATTTTTGAATAAAATGCTTCTTCAAAAATGGTCAAATACCTTTTGGTCTCTTTCCTAAGCTCCAGGAAGTCGTGGCACATGATTTTTAAACAAAGCCTTTGCTCTCTGCCATTAATCCTCTCTGAGTAAGCAAATAAGTAATCCTTTTAATCGCCAGGGCTGATATACCCTAGTGGTGTAACATCAGATAGGCCCCTGCTGGTTGTGGGAGAATCATTTCCATGGCCAGGGAGAAGTGCAGGATAAACATCTCCATACAGGATGTCATGGCTGAATTAAAAAGTGCTGTGCTAGGAGCAGAAATGGATTATTATTTTATTGCATTATAATCCATGGCATCATTAACTTGGATGGCATGTTCATGTATTCATATTCTTCTCTCAAGCTGTAGCCGTGTGCAGCTGGCTGTCGTCCATTTATAGGAGAGGGAGGAGAGAATGTAGCCGGACACAACTCTTAAGCATGAAATACTGTATCTGCCATAAAGTGTTGGAACTTTGTCACATTCTCTAAGTGGAGCCATTTAAATTAATCTCTTTCAACCTTTAGGCCTAGTGCTGAACATATTTATTTTCTTTGACCTCCCCCAATGTGTGACTTCTGGCCATTTATTCCTTTTAGTTGATTCTTTTTCTTATCTCTAAGAGC
Organism: Bos indicus x Bos taurus; assembly: GCF_003369695.1. Lineage (NCBI taxonomy): Eukaryota > Metazoa > Chordata > Mammalia > Artiodactyla > Bovidae > Bos > Bos indicus x Bos taurus. Next base: position 85,094,478 of record NC_040084.1, on the reverse strand, counting down.
TGAGTGGGATTTTAGAAAACAGAATTATTAAACTTGAATGCACTTCATCAACGGCTCTTAGAGTCATTTAAAAAAAAAAATATACAGATGCTTTAGCAATAAAATTAAAAGCTACTTGCATGGCATTATTGTCGTCCATTTCATATTGTCCCTTTATCCATCATGTAAGATAAAAACAATGACAAAGCAGTCTTTTTTGTTCCTTTTTGATATCCTGGGAAACTGAACATCATCACAATCATCATTATCACCACCATCAATGTCACAGTTAATCCTTATAGTTTATATATTAATGGGCAGGCACTGGTTCCAAGCCGTATGTAGGTATATATATATACACACACACACACATACATATTCCCTGATGGCTCAGATGGTAAAGACTTTGCCTGCAATGTGGGAGACCTGTGTTCAGTCCCTGGGTTGGGAAGATCCCCTGGAGAAGGGAATAGCAACCCAATCCAGCATCCTTGCCTGGAGAATTCCACAGACAGAGGAGCCTGGCAGGCTACAGTCCAGGGTCACAGTGTTGGACACGACTGAGAGACTAACACACACATATCAAAGTTTTATAAATGTAACTCTAACCCTAACTGGATGATAGGTGATAAATATAATTTGGGCATATATATGTATATATACAATCATATATATATATATAATATACAAACTATAATAATATATAGATATGTTAATTAATATTATACACACATATTAAATCCTAAAAACAATTCCATGACAGGGCTTCTATTACTAATCCTGTTTATTTAAGGCTATTTATATTAATCTAAATACTCACCAGAAGCATTCAGATGGATTCGAATTGTCATGATGTGCAAAAATTTAAATAAAATAAGGAGGCTTGCTTTCACAGTCTCAGAGGCCACATCAAATTTAAGGCATATGACAGAATTACTTTTCATTGTCTAAAATTAAGACAGTTACAAAATCAGTGAACACATTGAGTCTCTATATTGAGTGTCTCTTTTCTTTTGGCTGCCCAGAAACACTTAAATTAAATATTTTTTCATTTCATTGAATTTGAATAATTATTCAAATTATTGAATTGCTAAATTACTTTGTTACTTTTAATAAAATCTAAAAATATCATATGAAGAATTAGCATCTTAGGCTCTGCAAGGTCTCGTCTCATTAAAATGGGTCAATAAGCTTTTAAACTTTCAAAAACAAATTGTCATATTTTTCCTTGAATAACTTTCTACTCCTTTAAAGGAGCTTATTATTATATGAAGAAGGAAATAATTTTTAATAGAAAATATTTAATTAAAAAAATAAACTTTACCTGTATAAAAATTTGTCTATTTTTGATTGACTCATTTTTTAATTTTTTAATTAAAAACTGTATTAAAATTTTTATTGAAGTATAATGTATTTACAATATCATGAGATATTCCATTTTAAAAAATTTACAGAATCAATAAGCCTTCAAAACTTACTAATTCAAAATACTTTGTTTTTGAGAAACTAATCTGTGTTTGACTAACGATATTTCTTTAAGGGGCTTTAAACTTTAAAAAATAATTAAGAATTAAGTTATAAGTTAATGGGAATTCTGAGATAATCTATACAGGAGGATATGAGTGATCCAACAAAAATAAAATTGAATGAGACAAAGCCTGCAAAAATGCCTGACTGGATGTCCAGCCCTGTGGCTGGAACAGCAGGGCTCCAAAGCTTAGTTCATTTGACCTGAATAAGGCTTAAAGTATGTTTTTATCTTTTCTTTAATTCTTTTATCCTATGACAATAAACACAGTAGAAATAAAAGTCATAAGCATCCTAAGCAATGTCCATATTACAATTTACACATTACTCACATATGGTTATAAGAATCCTCCATGAAGACAGGAAGACTTGAGGTTCTCACATTCCTTTTGTTACTAACAGGAAGGTACCATTTAATGCCTCAAAATGATTTTCCCAAAGTCACAGAGCAGGAAAACATCAGAACCTGGGCCTACAAGTATCCCTTCTACTACCTCACGCTTTCCCTCCACAAAGAACCAAGAAAAACTACAATTCTCCTTTGCAGAAAATACTCAGTACCGTCATACAGCAACTATTTAGTAGACATCTATTAAGTAAAAAAAGTGACTTCAGGCCTTGAAAAGAATGCAGAGCCCAAGACATTGTTTTGCCTTCAAGGAGCTGAAAATCTAATATAACCCAAGTTATAATAATAATTAATTTATTATTCATATTCCATCAATGTTTTCTAAATTTTCTAGTGCATTTTAATTATAATTGCAACATTTTCTCTCTGACTTAAAATTCTTAACAAGCTAACAGATGTGGAAGAAAAATGAGTGAGTATGAGGAGAACTTCAACAAAGCAGGATTTTACAAAACTAGAAGTAGCTACAGTCAAACAATGCCTGTTTGTTACAGCAACATAACTGATCCAGTTACTCAGTATCCTCTCTTTTAGAAAAGACAGAGGATGATTAAAAAACTAAAATCATTGTGTCCAGTCCCATCACTTCATGGCAAATGGATAGGGAAAAATGGAAACAGTGGCAGATTTTATTTTCTTGGGCTCCAAAATCATTATGGACAGTGACTTCAGCCAGGAAATTAAAAGACTCTTGCCCCTTAGAAGAAAAGCTATGAAAAACCTAGACATTGTATTAAAAAGCAGAGACATCACTTTGCTGACAAAGGTCCATATAGTCAAAGCTATGGTTTTCCCACTAGTCATGTACGGATGTGAGAGTTGGACCATAAAAAAGGCTGATCGCCGAAGAAAGGGTGCTTTCAAACTGTGGTGCTTTTAGAGTCCTTCGGACAGCAAGGAGATGAAATTAGTCAATCCTAAAGCTGAAGCTCCAATACTGTGGCCACCTGAGGCGAAGAGCCAACTCTGGAAAAGACCCTGATGCTGCGAAACATTGAGGCAGAAGGAGAAGGGGGGTGACAGAGGATGAGACAATTGGATGGCATCACCGACTCGATGGACATGAGTTTGAGCAAGCTCCAGGAGTTGGTGAAGGATAGGGAAGCCTAGCGTGCTGCAGTCCATGGGGTCGCAAAGAATAAGACACCACTAAACAACAACTTTTACAAGGAAAATGTCTAACATGATAAAGACATTTTAGCTCACCAACACATATTCTGGTCATAGGATAGGGTAGGATTTATCTGGAAAATTCTGTTTTACTGAAAAAAAAAAAATCCATGGAAGCTTATCATTTTTAGTTGTTTGATACCTAGAATCTTGATTTTGTTGCTTCCCCAAGAGCAGATACACTGTTTTCCACTTATTCTCCAACCATCCATTCAATAAGTATTTATTGAATGAGTACTATTCCAGGCGCTGTAGGGTCAGTAGTAAACCAACCAGACAAATTCTGGCACTCACTCCAGGGTTCAGGGGACACAAATATATATGATATCAGCTGCTACAAAGAACAGAGCAGGAGAAGGGGATTGTAAATGTTAGGACAGGGGCTCTTTTATATGAAGTCCTCCCTGTGCAGATAGTATTTGAACAGAGACCAGACCAAAGTTCTGGGTGTATTTTGAAAGCAGAGCCAACAGAATATGCTGGTGGATATATGGGGCAAGGAAGAGAAAAGTGAGGATGAATCCAAAGTTTGGAGCCTGAGAAACTGGTAGATTGGAGATGCCATTAACAGACACTGGAAGTTTGTGGGAAGCGTAAGTTCATGGTTGGTAGGGGATGGGGAGCTTGGGACATGAGTTCCATTTTGGCCATTCTATTGTTGGGATGCCTGTTGAACATCCAAGTAAAAATACCCACCATGCAGTGGTTTACTTAAGCCTAGAGGCTGGGGCTAGCAATATACATCAGCATGTCCATGGAACTTAGGAGAGTCCACTAAAAGAGTGGACATAAGTGGGAAGACAAGACACAGAGATCAAGTCCTCAAATGCTCCAACGATGGCAAGTTTAGAAGACTCTAGAACCAACAACAAGATACCACTTCACATTCATTAGGTTGGCTATTTTTTTTAAAGTAAAATAACACATGTGACTTAGGATATGAAGAAATTAGAACCCTTGTGCTAGGAGTGTAAAAATGGTACAGCAGATGCTGTGGAAAACAGTTTGGTGTTTCCTCAAAAAGTTGATGGAGAATACTATATGATCCATCAACTCGACTTTGGTGTATGTAACCAAAATAATATTTGATAACAGCAAATCAAACAGATATTTGTACACTCATATTTACAGCAGCACTATTAAATAAACAAAATGTGCTACATACATAGAGAGGAATATTACTCAGGTATAAAGAGGAATTAAATCCTGACAAATGTTACCACATGGATGAACAATGAAAACATTATGCTAAGTGAATAGCCCACAATTAGAATTGTGGGCTATTGTATTATTGTATTGTATACAATTGTATACAATTGTGGGCAATTGTATTATTATATGAAGTATCTAGAATAAGCAAATTTATTGAGATGGAAAACAGAATAGAGTTTACCAAGGGCTAGAGGAGGATGCATGGAGGATTACGGCTTAATGGTCACAGAGTTTCTATTTTGGGTTATGAAATAGTATGGCAGTCAATAGCGGTGATAGTTACACAACATTGCAAATGTACTTAATGCCAATGTACACTTAAAACACTGTTAACATGGTAAACTCCATGTTATACATATTTTACCACAATAGAAAAACCAAAAAGAAAGATACAGCCAACAGAAGAGACTGAGAAGGAATAGCTATTGAGGTAGGAAGAGAAGAGAAAGTAGAGAAGCAAAGAAAGTGCTTAAAGAAGGAAATAATCCTAAGGGTTAATAGGCTACTGGGGAGCTAAGCAGAATGACTGAGGAACTATGGTGGAAGTGGGTGGACAGCTCATGAAAGCTTATTAAGCTAATTTAAAAAGTCCTTGTCCTTGGAAGTTTCATTCAATTTCCACTAGCCAGTGTTAGCACAAATCTTGGCATTATTGAAGCATGGTAAGAGTTATAACTAACTGCTACAGAGTAACAGAAAGTGCAAGAGAGATATAAGAGGAGGAAAAAGCAGTCAAAAATATTCCAGCACAGCCCCATTTCTACTGGGTCTAATTTTAATGCTTTTATTCCCTGACTTACAAAGTATGAAATTAATCTACTTTAAAAGAAAATAGGGGACAGGATGCTGATTGAAACTAATCAATCAAGTTGGGAGGTGATTAATAGAAAGCGGTCTGGTATGTGCTGCAGGCGTATCTACAATGCAGGTAGAGAAGTGGCCGTTTTATAGTTCATTACATATCTGTGTGATGTTATTTATTGTTTACTTAAGCAATAGCAATTGAAGCACAGGCCAATTCCCGGGAATTAATGACCCACTGGGAGAGTCCATTACCTCTGGACATTAACCTCAGTCAGTTTGTTTTTTTCCAGTAAAATCCCTCTGAAGAATCATTTGTTCTCCATTCCTTGTCACCACATTTGAAAACAATATTTTAAATATTCCCTTAGTGTAAGGTTATTGAACTATACTAACAGTTCTACACTTTTGAAAGCAATGGTGTCTTTAAGATAACAATAGGGGGAGGGACTACAAAGACCACCTCCCGAAGACCTTCTGAGCTTATACTACTGTCCACAGCAAACTATAGATTTTTTTTTTAAAGAGAGTGAGTTAAAATGCACTTCAAATGTTACGATAGTCCTAGTTTTTAAGTGAACATTTTAATCGAAGCATTTTCAGGGTTTGAAGACTCCCAGATAGCGCCAGACCAGCGCTTAAAGTGATATGTCACTATCTAGGATGAAGATTCTTTCCCATCCTTTCATGAAATTCTGAACATCCCATTTGTCCATATGATTTCTAAAACTGCTAGGGGTGCCTCCTGTTTCATTTAATACAGACTCACTTTTCCCCTCAGGAAGATTTTTAAATTAAATACCTTTCTAAGTTATCTGGAGTATTCCCAAATAATGTATTTGATATTTCAATGCAAATTGAAAGTGAATATTTAGTAGTAGACCTCATATCCTGGAACTCAATTACTGTTGAGAAGGAGAAGAGAAGGAGACCAATGATATCTGAGATTCACTATGAAATAAGACTGAAATTAACTCTCTCCAAATATATATATATCAGAGCAGGAAATGGCAACCCACTGTAGTGTTCTTGCCTGGAGAGTCCTGTGGACGGAGGAGTCTGGTGGGCTGCTGTCCATGGGGTTGCATAGAGTCGGACACGACTAAAACATTGAGAACAGTGTATGTAGATTCACCTTTTCAGAAAAAAACTTTGAAGCATTTATCTAAATTAGTTCCTTTTCAAAACATTTATCAAGCATGCAATCTGTGCTGGGAGCAAATACATGATTATTTAATGTAGACGCTGTGTTATTGGAGGCATTTGGATCAGGCAAGTTTGCATTGGAGATGTTTCAATTAGAAATAAAATATTTCATTTTTTATTTTAAATATCAAGCAACATTTGCAGTAAAAACTCTACCTTTCTTTGCTGGTGAACATAAGGATGAGGAGGAGGATACCAGTAACACAGAGATGGGGTGCCATTGTCTTTGGGACCAATGTTTGCCAAGTGGTGCAAAACGGGGTTCACATCAGACTCAATTTTTCCACTTAGTGTTTGGCGATGAATAGCTTTCCATTTTGACTCAACCCTACTAAAACCAACCAAATAAGAATGCTCCACTGAGGCCTGGCCTCATGTTACTCTGGAGAGACAGTGATGAGTAACACTGATGAGTAATATATATATACACACACACTTAGAATTTGGACAATTCTGTCTCTACATGAATCCACTCATTTAATAGGGACAAAATCCATTCAAATTAGAATAGGAAAAAGGATGAGACAGAGGAAGACAGTAAGGTACTTTGCAAGCAATGATTACCAGGACCTTCATCACTTTTTACAGCCAGGTAAGAGTACAGCCGCTCTGGGGAAAGGGAAGTTTGTGAGGGAAAGGACAGAGAAGAACCACGGTCATGTCATAGGGCTTATCAGGTAGTATTCTGGGTCCCCCTGGGCATACTACTGCTTATCCTGAAGGCAGAAAATTGCAAAGAGAGCATCTGGACCATCAGGAGCATCCTTGAGAGTCAACAATGACCTTTTAGGGAAAAGTTTTTCACCGAGTTGCCATAAACAGCAGCCTTTCACCCTCAACTGACCATTTTTCACCCCTTTTAGTAACATTTCTGCCCAAGAAAAATCTGTTCCTTTTAAATAATTTTGAAATTTTAGGAGGGCCATTCTCCCCGTTCTACGAGTCTATGATGACTCTTGGATGCCTGTATAATCCGATGTTTGTATAATCTCTGGGGGACAAACGACTTCAGAGGCGGTCACTAATGACTGTCTCCATTGTTTCCTTTTAGAGACTGCGTTTGCAAGCGTGTGTGCTCAGTCGCTCAGTCTGTCTGACTCTTTGTGACCCCATGGACTGTAGCCCACCAGGCACTGTTGTCCATGGAATTTTCCAGGAAACAATACTATAGTGAGCTACAGTAGTGTAGTAGTGGGTTTCTCCTCTGGGGAAATTCCCAAGAATTTCCGGGGAAATTCTTATCCGGGCATATTCCCGAGCCGGGGTCGAACCTGCATCTCCTGCATCTCCTGCCTTGCAGGCAGATTCTTTACCATTTTGCCACCTGGGAAGCTCTCTCAGCTCCTAACCCTTGAACACCTCCTCCCAGCCCATTCAGTTGTCTGAGGTCTGAAATTTACGTTTTAAAAGATGCTATTTCTCAAGATGAACTGCAAAACAAATATCCAAAGGAATACAATAATTTTTTTTTAAGCAAATCATCTTAGAATTGACATTGAGTCTCAACTTCTCTTACAATCTAGTCCATTTGAGTCTACTTCATTAGTAAAAACAATGAAAAAAACCCTCAAAGTACTCAATAAATTGAATTTTTAAAAAATCTTCATGGCAGCCCCATTTCATATCAGATTGAAGATTAACATTGCCCGAAGAATGGTGCATAAAATCATCTCAGTTTTGTGGCTAACCCAATTAGTCAATTCATGGGAAAAGACTCAGGTTTCCTGAGTCAGCACTCTCATCACTTGAATCATGCTGATATTCATAAATTCATGTGGACTTAGAGTAGAAATTGTCCCTTTGAGTACCTCTATGACTCAGATCCTTAATCTCTTTCCCTATGTGAGAAAGATGATCCTCCGTTACTGCACAGAGCTCCATCTACACCGAGACTAGATCTTATAAAAAAAAAATTAAAGTACAGTCAATACTAATGGAAGGCAGCAGGGACCAAGATAACCTCAAAAAGCAGTTAATCCAAAATGTGTTTAAAAGCTCTGACTAAATGGAGATTTAAAATGGATAAACTGGAAGCTGATCTGATCATAATCCCCAGCTACATATCCCAGCATTTCTTTTTTAATCTTAAAATCATCCCTTGATTCCAACTAAGAAACTAACATAAAGCCGGTCAGCATTCAGCCTATTCCCAGGGAGCATATCACTCTACAGCTGAAATGAAGGGCGCTGATCAATGACACCAAGCACTAGTTACTGTAAGGATTTCTGAGCACTGGGGGCCACGAGATTCATCACACTATGCCGTTTCAAACTCTCAGTACAATTTACTCTTCTGTGACATTTAAGCAGACTAAAGGCAAAGAAAGTACAATTTCCATTTCCAAATAGTGAGACAGACCAAGAAAACAGACACATTATGGGCTAATGGCAGAGCTGCAGCCTAGTTTCTGGCCAAACGTGACAAATCCCTTCTAACTCCATAACCTCCTATGTATGGGCAAATAGAAATTCTGCAATGGAAGTGAAAACCTATCGATATACCCAACTGTGTAAATATTATCCTTTAGACTTTGGGAACTTATTACTTGCATAAACTTTAAAATGTTACAATGAGGCTTTCTTCTGCCAATGGAAAATAAATACGTACCAATTATTATAATGTATTAAACTTGTTTCCCCTTTTGAAAGTAAGGCAGCAGTGAGCATACTCAGTCACCCAATAATGTCCAACTTTGCGACCTCGTGGACTATAGCCCACCAGGCTCCTCTGTCCGTGGGATTCTTTAGGCAAGAACACTGGAGTGGGTTGCCATTTCCTCCTCCTGGGGATCTTAACCCATGGATCAAGCCTGCATCTCCTGCATCTCTTGCAACGTGAGGCAGATTCTTTACCACTGCACTACATGGGAATCCCAAGGCAGCAGAGCACAGTGATATTATTCCTAATTCTACCATCATTGAATAACAAAGTGCTCTCATCTGTATTCGGGAAAGAAGAAGAGTGGGAGAAACCAAACACACAGAAAACAAACAAACAAAAAGAATGAAATGCTTTATAAAAGTTTCAGGTTTATATAACATGTCTATATTGAAGAAGGAATAGGAAGATTAAAAAAAGATGATGAGGAGGAATTGAAATGTAGGAAACTAATGTTATTTAAATAAAATGATGGTGTTTCACTCTAGAGGTGTCCTGAGAGCACTTGATCCATTGAGACCCTAATTTTTTTTAGGCTAATACATATAATATGCTGCTGCTGCTGCTAAGTCGCTTCAGTCGTGTTCGACTCTGTGCGACCCCATGGACTGCAGCCTACCAGGCTTCTCCGTCCATGGGATTCTCCAAGGAAGAACACTGGAGTGGGTTGCCATTTCCTTCTCCAAGGCATGAAAGTGGAAAGTGAAAGTGAAGTCACTCAGTTGTGTCTGACTCTTAGCGACCCCATGGACTGCAGCCTACCAGGCTTCTCCATCCATGGGATTTTCTGGGCAACAGTACTGGAGTGGGGTGCCATTGTATATAATATACATAATGGCTAACGCTTCGTGAGCCAAACACAGTCTTTGTGCATAATGGGTCTGAATGCGTGTCATTTTCCCAAGGATTCAGTGAGCAGCTAGGACTATTGTACCACATTCACAAAGGTGAACTCAGAAGCACAGCACATTTAAATGACTTGTCCCAAATGACCCGGCTATGAAATTATGAAACCAGGATTAGAAGCCAGTCTGGCTCCAAAGCATCTCATCCACTTCCAGCGATGCTCATTTCTCAGCTGATACATTTGGTTCAAAATGGAGTATTTCTGTAAATGTGTGACACAGGAATTTTTTTCTTTTACTACTGTTAATCTCTAACACATGAGCAGAGTACCATGGAGGAAAATAAGGGGGGGGGGAAGTTTATAGTTCCTCAACTGCTCCCTCTGGCCAATCCTATTTCCTCCATTTTCCTCAAGAGTTGACCCCAAGGACACGCCTCAGTAAATTTCCAGCACAGAATGCGTTTCCCAGGGAACCTGACTAAAACACTGTAGACTCTGTCATAGTAGTGGATCTAACACATGCACACACTTCCTTTCCTCTAATCCTCTCTATATAGTTAAATCATGCTGTTGTTGTTTAGCTGTTAAGTCATATCTGACTCTTTGTGTCCGACCCTATGGAGAGCCCACCAGGTTCCTCTGTCCATAGCATTCTCCAGACAAGAATACTGGAGTGGGTTGCTATTTGCTTCTTCAGGGTATATATTCCCAACTCAGGGATCCAACTGTCATCTTCTAAACTGGCAGATGGATTCTTTACCACTGAGCCACTATGGAAGCTCAGTTATATCATGACTTTTGGTTAAATCAATAGCCACTGTTCATATCACGAGAACAATGAAATACTCTTCACTGCTGAGCCAGACAGCACCCCATGATTACCATTCCTTTCTCATATGCCCGTCTTGGAATTGGCAAAGCTATTGCTTGTGCCTCTGCTGAGATTCTATGAACTTACTTTCTCCCAGTGTCAATGGATCTGTCAAATACTTCTCCATACATTTTGCAAATCATTTGTTCAGTTCAGTCGCTCAGTTGTGTCCAACTCTTTGCAATCGCATGGACTGCAGCACGCCAGGCTTCCCTATCCATCACCAACTCCTGGAGCTTGCTCAACCCCATGTCCATTGAGTCGGTGATACCATCAAATCATCTCATCCTCTGTTATCCCCTTCTCTTCCTGCCCTCAACCTTTCCCAGAATCAGGGTCTTTTCCAATGTGTCTGTTCTTAGCATCAGGTGGCCAAAGTACTGGAGTTTCAGCTTCAGCATCAGTCCTCCCAATGAATATTCAGGACTGATTTCCTTTAGTATTGACTGGTTGGATCTCCTTGCAGTCCAAGGGACTCTCAAGAGCCTTCTCCAATACCACAGTTCAAAAGCATCAATTCTTCGGCGCTCAGCTTTCTTTATAGTTGAAATTTCACATCCATACATGACCACAGGAAAAACCATAGCCTTGACTAGATGGACCTTTGTCGGTAAAGTAGTGTCTCTGCTTTTTAATATGCTGTCTAGGTTGGTCATAGCTTTTCTTCCAAGGAGCAAGTGTCTTTTAATTTCATGTCTGCAATGACAATCTGCAGTGATTTTGGAGCCCAAGAAAATAAAGTCTTTCACTGTTTCCGTTGTTTCCCCATCTATTTGCCAAGAAGTGATGGGATCGAATGCCATCATCTTAGTTTTTTGAATGTTGAATTTTAAGCCAGCTTTTTCATTCACCTCTTTCACTTTCATCAAGAGGCTCTTTAGTTCCTCTTCACTTTCTTCTATAAGGGTGGTGTCATCTGCCTAACTGAGGTATTGATATTCTCCTGGCAATCTTGATTCCAGTGAGTGCTTCATCCAACCTGGAATTTCACAAACTTCATACATATTCAATACTCTAGCAGCTTTATTTGGTTCTCAAATACTTCTCTCCTGCAGCCCTGTACCTCCCTACTCCAATTTGTATTTATTTCCTGGTATAGATGTCATCCTTAAAATTCCTTTTAATGTTTTTCTGTGCCTGAACTTCTATTTCACAAATCCACATATTTATCTGCCTTGATTTATTCTTTTGTTTTGCTGGAGTCTATTCTCCAGTAGCTTTCTCTAAGAAAGCATGAGTGAGACGTATATTGTGGAAATACATGCACATCTATTGGTGTTTCCCAGGTAGCAATCATGGTAAAGAACCTGCCTGCCAATGCAAGAGACATAAGAGATGTGGATCAGATTCCTGGATCACAAAGATCCCCTGGAGGAGAGCGTGGCAACCCACTCCAGTATTCTTTCCTGGAATATTTCATAAACAGAGGAGCCTAGCAGACTACAGTCCATGGGGCTGCACAGAACTGAACATGACTGAAGCAACTTAGCATGCGTGCACCTATCCGTTATTCTTCACTCACATGTGATTGATAGTTTGTCTGGGCATACAATTCTTGATTGAAAATCACCTTTTCTTTGAATTTTGAAGTTTTACCCTATTTTGGTTAACACTGAAAAATCAAAAGCCATTCCAATGCTCTCTCCATTGGGTATGAATAATTTTCTCTCAAAGCTAAAGAAAATATTTTTTCTCCCCAGTGTTCTGAAATGTTGTGATAATATGTTTTGGGTTAGCCTTCTTGATTTCATTGGGCTGGGTGCTTTGTGCACTTGTTCAATCTGGGTTGTTCTGTCCCTTTGTTCTAGAAAATCCTTTATTATTTCTTTGATAATTTTCTCCTTATTATTTCCTCCCAAGTCTCAGGAATTCTTTACAATGGGGACTAATGGACTTCTTAGATCAATCTCATAATTTTATTTCCTAGTTCTCTCCACTCTTTTTTACCACTTTCTGGAAGAGTTTATTCATTACATTATGTTCCCACACTTTTATGCTATATTTCCTTTTGGCTACAGTATTTTTAGTTTTCAAACACTTTCTTGATCCCTATTTCTTTTAGAGAGCTTTCTGTTCTTATTTTATGGGCATAGTTCTCAAATATTGGTGGAAGTTCTGAAGTCTTCTTCCATTTCTTACAAAATTCTGTTTCCTCCAGGTTTCTATGTTCTCTCATTTGAGGTTTCCCTATAATTTGGGGGTGATCCTTGACTTTTTAAATGTTTACAATTGAAACCTATCATTATTTGTTCATGGGCCTCCCTTGAGCCTTCAACTGGGGTCCCTGAGGAGTTTCTCCAGGGAAATGAACCCCAGTATCCTACAAGGAGGATGAACTGAGGAGAAGAGCTGATGTATACCTAATGTATGACAGCCTTTCCTCCAGGACTGCTCTTTCAGCCCCACACCTCACCTCAGCCTTTGGAAGTGACTGGAACTGATACATGGGTTTCCAAAGAGCACAGTGATTAATTTCTTGGTGATATTCTCCTCTTAAGGTTAGAGGGAATTTCCTCTGCTCTGATAAGCCAATTACTGTCTGCCTTCTTGCTTCAGTAATGATTATTAAAATATTTTTCCACCATTGCTTTCTCTCTGGTTCTCTTTGCCCTTGTAAATGAACACTTTTTCCCATTCTCTTGGTGCCTTTTAGCTAGTGTGGGGAGGAGAAAATGCATGTGTGGGCATACTGTCATTTTTAAGTAGAAGCCCTGTGTTTTATTTCCAAATACGCATTTATGATTTCACATGTCCTATGATGAAGAGTAGTTTTTAAGACAAGAATTTATCCTCTTGATGAAAGTCTTCTTTCATAAACTTTGAGAAAATAGTTCCCTCAAGGTGCAAAGCCAACATTAAAGAGTTTTCTCTTTAGCAACAAAAAAAGGTGGTGGAGGGGAACCCAGGTGTTCAAAGGAAGAGTGATAGCTATACTATAAAGCTCAATACAATTTTCCTTTAAAAAGTATTCTTAAAGACCTTTTTTTTTTTTTTTTACAAAGCCGTATGTATAGTGGAATATGCAGGCAAAAATACACATTGTTCATTCTGCACAGAGCAGTCAAGCTTACACAAGGAATCTTGACATACACTGTTTCCATCATGCAAACCTCTCCAGAGACAGAGATTCTAAACCAAGAATGATATCATTCTGTGCAGACAGTGGCAGCAATCAGAATGATGATATCAAACCATTACACATCCAAAGAGAAGGCAAAAATCCAATCTCAACATCAAAGGTAATCAGCAAATAACTGAACGGATATGGTTACATGATTAAACTGTATCATGTACAGGATGTGTAAACAGAAAAGAAGAAATTAGGCCATGTGATAAAGTAGCCTTTCTTTTAAAATTCTGCTCAAAATAGTTTTTCTGTGATTTTGTAGATGAGAAAAATGAGTGAGAGAGAAATTCAGGTGAAGGGACTAGAGAATATGGGATGTGTGAGGGACATTTTAGTCATTTCTGGTAGAGTTACTGCTCTGCCAGGCGTAATGACTTCTATAAATTATTGAAACTTCCAGTCTTGTAGTAATGATTTGGTAATATGTCCAAATGCATTGGGGCATGAGAGAACATCCAAACATTACACTGAATGTTAAATGTTATCGTCTGGTCCAGAAATTATTTCAGTAAATAACATCTGGTGAAAATAATTACCCTGCATTTAAGTTGCAAAATGATGACATATTTTGAAGAAGATTAAGTACAAACTTCATATTTGTTTATTATAGGAATTCAAGAATAATCTTAAAAGTGGAATGCTAATCCATGTGCTATGATTAAGGACAGACCCATGGCTGGCTTCTGACTTGTCAGGTTTATGTCTTCATGTTATTACACTGGTATGAAGCCTGATCTGAGAGCTCAGATAATCTGTATACTATGGAACTTGGGATATTTACAGTCAGAAATTTGCAGCTTTATCCATAAATACCAGTTAACATACCTAAGTTATTTATGACATATGCTCCCAGTTTGCATTGTACACAATAACACATTTTCTCACAATGAAGCTGTCTGCCCACTCAGGGCCTTCTTTTGGATGTGCTGTGCTGTACTTAGTCACTCAGTCGTGTCTGACTCTTTGAGACCCCATGGAGTGTAGCCCACCTCTGTCCATGGGATTTTCTAGGTAAGAATATGAGTGGGTTGCCATGCCCTTTTGCAGGGGATCTTCTCAAACCAAAGATCGAACCTAGGTCTCTGATATTGCAGGCAGATTCTTTACCATCTGAGCCACCAGGGAAGCTTAAAGATGGTCAAATAAACATTTCTCAAAAATAAAATCCATAAGTGTGCGTTTATGTCAATATGTGTATCCAAGTTGTATATGTACCAAGGACCAGGGTAGGGCAAGTGAAATACTCATTACAGGTAAAAATCTAAATGGACGCCCCCAAATCTCAGTAATTCTAATAAATAATCTTATTATATAACATTTAAAAAATCAATATTAAGGCAGAAATCTCTACATGGTACAACTAAAGGTAATGAGTTCCAGATGGGCTCCTGGAAGGACATTAGGTAAAAATCAAATAAGTGTGAATAAAGTATGCACTTTGGTTAATAAAAAAAATATGCAGTGAATGAAATGTCAAAATTTTAAATAAAGACAACTATATCACTGAATTTCATTTTTGTATCAAACTCCAGCATACCTCAGTATGGTACAGGTGTGTACTTGTGTATTTATTTATCAATGCTTTTTTGTTTTGTTGTGTGTTCAAAAATAAAAAAAGATAGTCAGATGATTAACATCTGCACAACATAAAAGTTAATAAATTGTACCAATGAGTAATATCATTCATCTAAATAGTCTGTAAACTCCTTAGGTACAGGCCAAACTTCCTGAACAAAGGAAATATATTTAATTCTACCCATCATATTACCTAAACCTTCAATATTTTACTTGAACTACTAAATGAATATTTGGACTGATGGAACTGGAGAGGGTGGGGGATAAACCAGAAGTAAAGAGCCCTGAGTTCTAGTTTGGTTCTGCCACTGTTTACAGCAAAGCACTTTATCTCATTGGGACTCAAGGATCTGGCCTATTCAGTTGATCGAGGTGGACTATCTCTGAAGAGCCACGACTCTAAAAGTTTATAGATTTGTTATTTTTAGTTTATTTTTT
Source organism: Bos indicus x Bos taurus (assembly GCF_003369695.1). Lineage (NCBI taxonomy): Eukaryota > Metazoa > Chordata > Mammalia > Artiodactyla > Bovidae > Bos > Bos indicus x Bos taurus. Next base: position 85,078,657 of record NC_040084.1, on the reverse strand, counting down.
CCACTTATGAACAATTAAGAAAGTCATATTAAACAAAATATTACAACACAAAAGAATTGGCTTTCTCACTTGTTAATCATTTGATATCATCAAAAATAGAATTAAAGGGTGTAGATTATCACAGAATCCATGAGTTCTTAAGTGGACAAAAAGCTGAATGTGGTATTGTGGCTACAAACTGGACATCTTGAGAGATCAGAACACCAATTCTAATAGCTAAAATTAACAGATACATCCCTGGCATCCCAAATATTTACTGTACATGGGATTTCCTATTTAAAAAATGCAAAAAATTACTCATTTTATTACTAAGTATTCCACAAAAGTCTACTTTTAACCCTGGGATTGACCTGATATAGTCTTACAGAATCTAATATATTTGTAGAAATTATTTTCTAGAAAACAGTATTTAAAATTCTAAAGCTACCATATAAGCCTTATAATATAACCATCATTCCATAATTATAGTTAAATATAAGTGATCTTCTATATTCAATATTGAATTTCTATAATATGTAAAGGATTCTATGTACTATTATATACTAGAAAGATAATTCCATATTGCATTATAAAATGTTACAATAATTGTGCTTATCTGTTCAAAAATCATAATCATATCTTGTTTTAGATACCCAGATCTCTTACTTAATTTTTTCTAATAATGTCATATTTGGGCCATAAAATCCTCATTTCTGGATTTCACAATATCACAAAATAAATGATAATCTATCTCTTATCATTCATTTCTAAAAAGCAAGTTATTATATTTAAAGAAATTAATAAAATACAGTATTTAACATAACATAACATATAATACTATGCCTTAAACCCTTGGGTATATATTATGACTTGAGTAATTTGTGGAAATAGGAGATACTAAGGTTGAAATTAATAAATAGTTTGAGTCAAAGATTATGTTTTAAATAAATGAACTTCCCCACTAAAGTATAAAAGTTCTAAAGGATTTTATTTAGAGAATTGTTAAGAACTTATCTGTAATTAGGATTGTTTAATGTAAACTGCTAAAGGGATTTGCAATGTAGTCCACATTTTTTTCTGTGGGTACAATAAATATTATTTTTGTAATTTATTTCAATTCAAAATAACTTAGCAAATCATCTCCTTTCCTCCCCCACACAGAAACATAAATGTATCTGCTTATTAAAATTTTCCCACTAATTCTGATTAAATAGAGGCCAACAGAAGGCTCTAGAAATCAGGAAGGATATAGATGAATGACGAAATTTAGGCAAAACAAATACAGTTTAGCTAAAGCCAAACATTCTCTAATCCTTCTAGATCTTGTCACAGTCACACTGTGCCATTTATCTACATTCACGTGACTTTGCGAACGGTGAGAAATACTTACTAAAATTCAACATCAATGCTTCCAATACTGTAAAAAACAAATCCCCATGTTTGCGTGTGTTCCTTCCTATTATACAATGCAATACAAAGCGCTTAAAAGCCAGAAGCTGTACTAAGTAACTTGCAAACTACTGAAATGGCAAATGGCAACTAGTTAGTTCCATGCTTGACAGAGCCAAAAGCAGTGTCTCTACCTCATGTAGAGTTACTGAATTTGTTAATTTCTTTCAATCTTTTTAAAAGTTACTACATTACCAAATATGATGTCTTTATCAAAGACAGTAAAAAGCAAATAAATCCCATAAGCTTTTGAATTATTGTGGTAGTTTTAGCTATGGTGTGCTGTCATATAAAGCTATTATTAAGAGACATCCAAATTTACACCTTAACTGTCTACTGCTACTAGACAGATGGCTGTGGAAAGGAGACCTGTCATTTAAATGAGTCACCATTTTAATCAATATGCTCATTGGTTACCAAGCAAAGCTAAGCTACATCTGAGTCATTACTTTCTGGCCTCAGATGTGAAAAATGATCTATTAATCTATGGAGCTACACATCTCATTCCTTTTTCTAATGCTGTATGTTTACCTGAAAAACTGAACTGTCATTTGCACTTTAGCCATTTAGAAAGATTATATGTAATCCTGTTTATTTTTCTCTAATTTTGAGCTATATTTCACCTAATGCATTCACAGGGAAAGAACAGAAATGGAATTTTTCCATGAGATTGTACTCCACTAAAGAAGAATGATGCCTGAGAATCCACATATTCAGTATGGTATTTGGAAAAAAATAAAATTGCATTTGAGGGTTTTTGGCAAACTCCATTTGTGCTTTGATCCTAAAGAAAGATCATACTGAGGTCTTGGGAACAGACTACATAGAATACACTGATTATTCCATTTTCAAAATATACTGCCAAATGCTGACTTGCCTTAGACAATTTCCCCATTATTCCTACCTTAGAAACCTAGATTTTGGAAAGAACTATTAATTCTGAGAGCTGGCACTTGCAACTTGGGTTAAAAAAAATTAAAAACCAAATACACACACACACACACACACACACACACACCCTTGCCAACAAAGAGGAGTTTCTTCTTTTGATATATTAATGCTATCAGACCACTGTCAAAAACAAACAAGAGTTAGTTTCCAAAAAGAATGTGTCCTGGCCTGCACTGAGACACAGCTGCAATTCAGATGGCCATGCTAGGCCCCATCTGTAAGAATTGGATGCTTGGTGACCCTGGCCAGTCTGAAGCCTATTTAAAGAAGCCTGAGAAGCCTAGGCAGACAGATGGTAAAGCAATACAACAATGAAGAAAACCTAGCTTATGTCAATGCCTATTTTGCTTTCCAAGAGGATGTTGTAAGTCCCAAACAACACTCCATAATGGGACATCTATGACTCACAAGCATGCAAACATTTGTGCTCAAGCTCAAAATATCAGTTAAGCTGGTCATAAATCTCATCAAACACAAAAAGAACACAACATTCAGGAACTATGACAATTAGAATACAAATTGCATACAGCAGTTATTAAGTAACTGATCAGAATTTCATTGATTTAGCCCCAATCTCTTTTTTCTCATGAAGAGGTTTTTGTTCTTGCTGTTTCTTTTGTTTTATTTTTGCTATGTGTCCTAGCTTCAGTGGACCTAAAGATACTACTATTGACAGAAGTAATGGATTAAGCCAAATGCAGATCAAACACTCAAAAATGAAGATCATGGCATCTAGTTCCACCACTTCATGGCAAATAGATAGGAAAAAAGTGGAATCAGTGACAGATTTTATTTTCTTAGGTTCCAAAATCACTGCGGACAGTGACTGCAGCCAGGAAATTAAAAGACTCTTGCTGCGTGGAAGGAAAGCTATGACAAACCCGAGTGAGTGAGCTGAGTCATTCATTTGAGTCTGACTCTTTGCAATCCCATGGACCATACAGTTCATGGAATTCTCCAGGTCAGAATACTGCACTGGGTAGCTTTCCCTTCTCCAGAGGATCTTCCCAACCCAGGGATCAAACCCAAGTCTCCTGCATTGCAGGCAGATTCTTTACCAGCTGAGCCACAAGGGAAGCCCTGACAAACCTAGACAGCGTATTAAAAAGCAGAGATATTGCTTTGTGGACAAAGGTCCCTATGGTTAAACTATGGTTTTTCCAGTAGTCATGTATGGATATGACAGTTGGATCAAAGAGCTGAGCATTGAAGAATTGATGATTTTGAATTGTGGTGCTGGAGAAGACTCTTGAGAGTCCCTTGGACAGCAATGAGATCAAACCAGTCAATCCTAAAGGAAATCAACCCTGAATATTCATTCGAAGGACTGATGCTAAAGCTGAAGCTCCAATTCTTTGGCCACCTGATGCGAAGAGCTGACTCATTGGAAAAGACCCTGATGCTGGGAAAGATTGAGGGCAGGAGGAGAAGGGGGTGACAGAGGCTGAGATAGTTAGATGGCATCACCTGCTCAATGGACATGAGTTTCAGCCAGCTCCAGGAGACAGTGAAGGACAGGGAAACCCAGTGAGCTGCAGTTCATGGGGTTGCAAAGATTGGGACACGACTTAGTGACTGAACAACAACAGATCAAGTATCATTCTGGCTTCTCTCTCTGAGTACCCCAGGAGGAGGGAAGGAATATTCAAGGAAGTAAAAGGCAGCCAACATGTAGGAGGTAGGTTGCAGGAGGTGAGATCAAGTTATTTGATGGGTTGGACAGAATCCTAACTGCAAATGGAAGGCACTACTGCATTTTGAATGGGGGGATATCGTGACTTTACTTACATTTTAAGGCCTTCCTTCTATTGGCTGGATGGAGAATGGATGGGAGGAGACTGGGGAAGCCAACAGTAGGAAAATACATTAAGGAGATGGTTGCATTTTACCGCAAAATGAACAGTTTTGCTTGGGGCTAATGTGTCATAACATTTGCAACATAACTAATAGGATGTGGGGACAGGAGGGCACCAGGCTGGGTGACTGGTTCTCCTTGGCATGCCTCATTTCTTTATGAAGTTGGTTTTTCAGCCTTAAATCTCGGTGCCATTATGATTTATGACTGCATGAAATTTTTTAAATTAAGATTTGTTTGATTGTCTGTTTCTATTAAGGTGACCATAATAGCAATTTTCCTTTTTCCAAACAAATGTTTTGCAGAGCGCTATAACTCAGAGTCTGTGTATGGATCATGACAGTGATTAATTTCTGTTGCTAAATTCTTTATTTTCTATAACTAATTTAAGATAGCTGCCACTTTTTAATAACTAAAGGATATAAATCCAGTAGGGTATTTTTCTTAGGTAATTGATATAACATCTTCATATTAGTGACTATAAATTATGACTATGTTACCCCATTCTGTCACCGAGCAAAGCTTCTGAAAGTGTGTATATCCAGACTGTCGGTGTGCAGTGGTGCATACAACTTCTCCTCAACTAAACAACAAATCATAGAGCCAAACACTGTCTAAACCAATAATTTTGTTAGGATTTCATTCAATCAAATGAAAAAGTCACTGGTCTTACTGACAGTACTGCTTGTTTTGGTAATTTTTTTTTAAGGTTAGTGTTTACCAAGAAGTCACTCTTCTGCTGCTGCTGCTAAGTCACTTCAGTCATGCCCGACTCTGTGCGACCCCACAGACGGCAGCCCACCAGGCTCCCCCATCCCTGGGATTCTCCAGGCAAGCACACTGGAGTGGGTTGCTTTTCCTTCTCCAATGCATGAAAGTGAAAAGTGAAAGTGAAGTCACTCAGTGTTGTCCGATTCTGTGTGACCCCATGGACTGCAGCCTACCAGGCTCCTCTGTCCATGGGATTTTCTAGGCAAGAGTACTGGAGTCGGTTGCCGTTGCCTTCTCCAGGAGTCACTCTAGATAGAAAAAATATTGGGGATGGAAAGTGAGAGACTATTTTTTATTTTATTTTACCAAAAAAAAAAAAAAAAGTGTTTCTCAACTTTCCTTATCAGTAAATAGGGAAATAGAATTTGTCAAGATTTCTGAGGGCTAAAAAAGTGTCAGCCCTGGTCACTAACTCTTCATAACTAGAAGAAATTCTTCTCAACCCATTCACACACCACTTCCTTGACGGATACATCTACAAACATCAGTGACTCTTAAATAGAATCTCTTGCTGTGATACAAACAACAGTAGAAAACTGAACAACTAGAATTGATGCCAAATGTATAAATGAATTCTGGATTACAGTGGTGTTGGCTTATATGTAACATAATTCTGTCCATACACCAAATAGTGTGTGTGTGTCGGGACGGGGGAGGGGGTGGTTCTAACTAGTCTCAAAATGGCATCCAAACCACTCAGAGAGAATGGGGACATCTGTGAGTATTTATACCCATAAAAACATGTCAGTACATTCTTACATCAAGGAATCCCAGCTGCAAATGAATGAGGGTCCCTGATACGATGCTATCAAATCTCAGCCATTGGCAGCAAGGACACCTCTATAGCAGCACCCTGAATACTGACATACAACTGTAATTGATTACATTTAACTTTATATGATTTGTAGATAAATGATGACTGAATGTTTATGCAAAGTGTCTCGATAAAGAAATGAGACTAATTTTCTTCCTGAATAGCTTGTGAAAGCAGAAGAGCAATCACATTGCAGCAAGAATATATGGCAACATGTTTCAACGAGCAGCAAGTAGTATTTCCAAGTTCAGCCAGTCAACTGTCATACGCTAACAGCTGCGGTGAATAGCGCTTCATGTCAGAACAAAAACGGGTGATCACTAAAAGGGAAAAATTAATGCTGAGTTCTGTGCGATAAATCTTTAGCATATCCCCTTGACATGATAAAATAAGCTTCTAGGAATGAAAGAAGGTTGAGAGTCACAATTTTGGTGCCAAGAAATTTTTTTTTTAAAGTTATGGAACCTGTTCATGTTGCTACACAAAATGATTATCTGGTCAGTCTTTGAGATTTATTCATAAAAATGTGAAAAATGTCAAAGATCCCATTAATTTAATTAAGACATATACGGTGGCTAAGGGCCTAAACTGGACATGGAACAACAGACTGGTTCCAAATAGGAAAAGGAGTATGTCAAGGCTGTATATTGCCACCCTACTTATTTAACTTCTATGCAGAGTACATCATGAGAAACGCTGGGCTGGAAGAAGCACAAGCTGGAATCAAGATTGCCGGGAGAAATATCAAGAATCTCAGATATGCAGATGACACCACCCTTATGGCAGAAAGTGAAGAGGAACTACAAAGCCTCTTGATGAAGGTGAAAGAGGAGAGTGAAAAGGTTGGCTCAACATTCAGAAAACGAAGATCATGGCATCTGGTCCCATCACTTCATGGCAAATAGATGGGGAAACAGTAGAAACAGTGTCAGAGTTTATTTTTGGGGGCTCCAGGATCACTGCAGATAGTGATTGCAGCCATGAAATTAAAAGAGACTTACTCCTTGGAAGGAAAGTTATGACCAATCTAGATAGCATACTGAAAAGCAGAGACATTACTTTGCCAACAAAGGTCCGTCTAGTCAAGGCCATGGTTTTTCCAGTGGTCATGTATGGATGTGAGAGTTGGACTGTGAAGAAAGCTGAGCATTGAAGAATTGATGCTTTTGAACTGTGGTGTTGGAGAAGACTCTTGAGAGTCCCTTGGACTGCAAGGAGATCCAACCAGTCCATTCTAAAGGAGACCAGTCCTGGGTGTTCTTTGGAAGGACTGATGCTAAAGCTGAAACTCCAGTACTTTGGCCACCTCATGCGAAGAGTTGACTCATTGGAAAAGACTCTGATGCTGGGAGGGATTGGGGGCAGGAGCAGAAGGGGATGACGGAGGCTGAGATGGCTGGATGGCATCACCGACTCGATGGACATGAGTTTGGGTGAACTCCGGGTGTTGGTGATGGACAGGGAGGCCTGGTGTGCTGTGATCCATGGGGTCGCAAAGAGTCGGACACAACTGAGTGACTGAACTGAACTGAACTGAGCTGAACTGAAGGGACTAAATTTAAGCAAAGAAGAAATAATGATAAATATTAGGGCTGAAAATGATCAATTTTAGGATATTCATGTTCATTCAGTCCGGCCTCCTCTTTTTACACATGAGAAAACTAAGATGAAAATCAAATGACTCCTACATGGTAGAGTTAAAACTAATTTTACTTGTTTTGAAAGGAAGTATGTCATGAGAAAAACTTTGGAAAACATGCTCGGATTTTTGAATAACAAAAAAATTACAATAGATCATTTTCTTTCATTTTCAAAAAGGAGTAGGTTAAAATTCACTTTTTAAAATTTTAAATATCTAAAAAGTATATCTAGATATAAAATATTCAAAGCCTTTACTGGAAAATTCCCATATCCTCAGGATCCAAAAACACATGTATGAAAATTATTAATATAATGGAACCTTAAGGTGGAGTGGGTGGGAAGGAGCTCCAAGAGGGAGGGGGATTTATGTGTAACATACAGCTGATCACTTCATTGTACAGCAGGAATTAACATAACATTGTAAGGCAACTATAGCCCAATAAAAATAAGGAAATAAAATAAAAACAACTTCCAATTTAAAAAAATAACTGAACAGCAAGTTTTGTTTCTTGGTATCTGGTTGTTGAAGGAGAAAATCCTGCCTTCCACACATGCTGCATGCAATACCACACAACCCAAATCAGTGTTAAGATGTCAAAATGTTAAAAGCTATCTCAACCCTTAAGGAATTCTATATGACACAAGCACATTGGTTAAGACCAGAGATTATTTTATTACAATAGTTCTTTGGCTCAAAACATGGTTTTCAGTCTAACCAAATGCTCAAAAATGTGATATATGTTCCAAAACTGTTTTGAGAAATAATCCCATTATTAGACAAATTTCTATTATTTGCTCAAGGAGACTAGTTTCACATGGGAAGCATTCAATATAGAAGAAAAAGAATGCTGGTTTTAGAACTAAGTTAGTAATTGCACTTATATTTTATGGTTAAATATCTTTGTTTACATTAGCCCCATTTCTACAGTTTAATTATGAATTCGGAAACACTGGGTTTCCTTTTAGCGTTCCCTATGGTCCCCATAAGAATGAAGTGTTCTATACACAGCCTGCTTTCAGGAAGGATTACTGACACAATGATCTTTAACTCCTCCAGGTTAAGTTTTATGCCCAAAGTCTGGGATTTCATGTGATTGATATTAGGAGTGGGAAAGTGTATGCATAAACACCACTGACTCAGGCAGGCCTCCGGCGTGATACAGGAGGTGATGGTATGGAACTGCACAGCTAGAAGATAGAGTTTGCCTTTTATATCTTTAACAGAAAACTCATTCCATCCTGGAGAGCAATTTTCTGCATTTTCCCACTTTCTAGGAAAAAAAAAGACATCAAAAGTTAGAGTACCAGTGACTGTAGTTACCATATATTATATTTTATGCTGAAGATTACTTTTGCACTCCTCAACCACACTCTTGAACACTGAGAGTACAGTTCATCTTGCATATCAGCAGGTTCCACACCCATGGATTCAACCAAAAGCAGATTAAAAATATTCCCAAAAAATATTCCCTGAAGAGCCAAAAAGCAAAACTTGCTTCTTGTCGACAACTGTTTACATAGCATTTACATTGTATTCTGTATATTTTACCTAGAGGTGGTTTAAGGGGCTTCCCAGGTGGCTCTGTGTTAAAGAATCTGCCTGCCAATGTAGGAGACTAGGGTTTGATACCCTGGGTTGGGAAGATCCCCTGGAGAAGGGAATGGCAACCCACTTCAGTATTTTCGCCTGGAAAATTCCATGGACAGAGGAGGGCTCTAGTCCAGGGAGTCGCAAGGAGTAGGACATGACTGAGCACTCACACACATTTTATAGCATGGGCCAAGGGTGGGGTGGGGGTCCTGGAACTAATTCCTCGTGTGTACTGAGTGATGACTCTATTGTACTAATGAGAGCAAAGCAGCTATAACTATAGATAGGCGTGTGTGTGTGTTGATAACTTGTTCACAGTATGCACATGGCCTGGTAAGCACTGTGAGTGTGAAAGTTGCTCAGTCCTGTCCGACTCTTTGTGACCCCATGGACTGAACTAGGTCCAGATAAATTCCTCTCCGACCTCCCAGGACCTGCCTCCCATGCACACTGCATTTCCCTGTGAATGTATGCTTGCATCTTTAAGAGGTATGCAGTAAAGGAAAGAGGCCCTGACTTTCTGAATGTCAGAATCAACACTGATAACAGGGTTAACGTTGAAGCAAATGCGATGACTGTTACGTTTCTTTTTCAAAGTTAAATCGGTCATATTCTCTGTAAAATCAAATGAAACAAGCATCACATTCCAATCCTGTTATATTCTGACAGTTTACTGCTATAGGGCAGAAAGGCAAAAATAAATGCAGTAACCCACAAATTGCTTCCAATTGTCTGAGAACTCCTTAAGTACATAGTAAGTAGCTCTAAAAGCAGAATCTGGATTCCAAACAAATTCCAACATGCTTCAAATTGCCTCTTAACATATTTCTTTGGAGAAATGCCTAAGTGTTGAGGTCTCTTCCAGCTAGCATAGCTGCCTCTATTCATTCCCATGTTAACTGAGCCTGTCAGAAGGTCAGATCCAACCAGTGAGTTACCAGAGGACCTTCTATAGTGTCATCCTCAGTGTGAGTATATGTAAATACAAATCAATTTCAGGGAAATATGACATAATTAAAGGCTATTATTATGCAGTCCTCTATGAGTCCTGATTTGCATGTTTCCAATAAAAGTACACAGCTCACAGTTAGCACACACAAGCTGTCATTTTTTTTCAATACTATAATTATTACTTGCAAGCCTTGAAAAATATCTCTATCAATTCCAGAAAAGGATTTGAGACAGATTACTGCAAATGATGATGGAATAATGAATATTTCTTTTGGCTTTCCAAAAATTGCCATCACAGCAATATATTGAAATTTTCATAAGTATATAAATCACAGACCAAAAAAATCATACTACTAGGGTTAAATTTCAGGAGTTAAAAAAGTAACTAAAAAAAGACTGAGAATTAATATCACAATGAAACATGATTGCACTAGTTGAGACTTAGTATCTCACTCTTCCTTGTGTTTTTTATTAAGGCACCAGTTTATTTTTAAATCAAAGGTGATATGAGTTGAATTTTGCACTTATTAGAAAGGCACTATAGAGAAGATTTAAAATCTAGATTTAAGAACTAGGTGCTTTTACCCTCAGTTTTACCACAGAAATATAAGGAATGACACAAAGGTAAGTTCTTATACTATTATTTCTATTATATCAAAAAATTAAAGTAGAGAGCCATGGATGTAGCTTGTTTCAAAGTTATGACATAGGACTACAATAAAATCTAATCAATTGATATCTAATATATAATGATAGTTTCTATTGACATTTATTATCATCTCTGTATTATATTTCCAGACTTTGTAAAATTATTCATGTACCCTCTTTTATTTATTATATGAATTTTAAATTATTTATTGTAAATCACCTCAGATATTTTATGGAAAAAATGAACATTCATAAAAATGTTGCCCACGAATCCAAGGACAAAGAAAAAAGAAAGTTCTTGGCAAGGGGAGAGTGAGCTTCTCTGTCTAGCAGAAACCCTAATTCTTTTGCATCCATTATAGGGCTGGGTTTCAGTCATCTGGTTTGATCAATTTCTTTATGGGGTTTAATAATCTCACCTCTCTCAGGACATATGCTCCTGAAAATCAAAGATTTTCTCTACATTCTTTGAGGGCTGAGCCTTCAGCATGCGTTAATTATAGTCATCACTGACCGTGCCTTTTTTTTGAGGTTTCAACAATTCTCTTGGAACCCTGTTACAGAATCTTAATCTTGATCATTTGTTCCTTCAGCAAGTTTTTGTTGAGGTTATGAGTACCCGGAACTATTTCTGGTGCCAAGAATACAATAGGAAACATACCAACCTAATATAAACAATCCCTACATTTTGGGTGCTTATGTTCTAGGAAGGGAGACGATGGAGGAAAAAACACTATAAAGTATATAGCATGCTAAATGGGTGAAGGATAAATGGAAGTCAGGGAGTATTGTAGGGAGAGGGAGTTGCAACTTAAAGCCCAGTGGCCTAAAAAACTCTCATGAGAAAAGAACATTTAAGAACACACCTGAAGGATATCAGAGAAAGAGCTTTCCAAGCAGTGTGTTTAGTCACTCAGTTGTATCTGACTCTTTGTGACCCCAAGGACTATAGCCTGCCAGACTCTGTCCATGGGGATTCTCCAGGCAAGAGTACTGGAATGGGTTGCCATGCCCTCCTCCAGGGGATCTTCCCAATCCAGAAATCGAACCCAGGTCTCCCGCATTGCCTGCAGATTCTTGACCCTCTGAGCCACCAGGGAAGCCCTGCCAAGCAGAGGGATTCACAAGTGCAAAAGCTGTATGGTGGGAACAAGCCTGATATGCTCGAGGGAGAGAAAGGAAGTCAGTGAGTGGGAGCAGAGATATATCTCTCCCTGCCCAACAGCAGCAAGGCATGAAACTTCGACAGAAATGCAAATTCTCAGACCTTTTTGGTCATAAACTGAGGCTGGGGTAAAATGGCCATCTGTGTATTGACAACTCCCCTCCCCTTCCCAGTTACTGGGATTACACCAAAGTGTAAGAACACAGCCTGAAGCAAAGTGAGCAGAGGAAAGGTAATAGCAGATTCAGTCAGAGAAGTTATGGATCACTGCAATTCTACTCTGAGGGAGAAAGGAAGCCAGGAGACATAGATCACTGGAAGAGAAGTGGGGAGGGAGGGAGATGGAGGAATAAAAGGGAAGAGGAGAAGAGGGGGGAAGAAAACAAGTGGGTAAGATAAATTAATAATATAACAATCCATACTTAGAATATGGAGCTAATAAATGGTATATATTGTTCTCAAGAAATGTAATCTTTTATTTGCATTTATTTAACAAAAAAGCTCATTCTGCATTGCTCTGTTATTTAAAGAAGAATATATATACAATCTATGCTTATGCATGGAAGATCTACCATGACCTCATATTTATATTTTGAATCCTAACAAGCAATCATTTTGCTTAAGAAAAAACCCACTCCTCAACACATTCAATGGGTCTCTACTTCTAAGCAGGTAGAGACTGTTTTCTGTTAATTCTATTGAATACTGCTATGGACTGAATATTTGTGCTCCTAGCCCCAAGCTCATACGTTGAAATCCTAACCCCTAAAAGGAAAGAAGAGAGGATCTTTGGGAGGTGATCAAGTCATGAGGGTAAAGCCTACATGAATAAGACATATGCTCTTATAAAAGAGACTCCAGAAAGATCCCTTGTCCCCACCCACTGGTGAGGACACAGAGAAAAGATGCCATCTATGAACTAAGAAGTGGGTCCTCACCAGACACCGAATCTGCTAGTGTCTTGATCTTGGAATTCCTAGCCTCCAGAACTCTGATAAATTAATGTCTGTTATTTATAAACCAGCCAGTCTATAATATTTTGTTTTAGCAGATCAAATTAACAAGACAAATACAAAATTCTATGTCTCCTCCAACAGGAAAGCACCTATATGCACCAAACATCTTGATGTATTTTATTTTATATCATAACAAAACAGTTCCTATCTAGTGAGAAATGTGAAACACAAGCAGCAGATCAAGAATAAGAAGATGAAAGAAAAGAATAAATTTATCAAGAGCCTGAATGACAACAATTAGTACAATGAGACAACAAAGAGGTTTATGTGAGAAAATTCAGATGTAATTGCTTTTTGTATATATATACCAAGAAACACACAAATGCACAGAAACAGACATTTATATTTAGGAACAGAAAAGAAAAATCACTTTTCTATTTTGGGGATTACAATATTCCTTGCATTAATCATAGCAAATGGTTATGAGCATCACGCCAAGATGCTCTTGTAACTCTTCCTTTTCAGTTCAGTCATTCAGTAGTGTCCAACTTTTGGCAACTCAATGGACTGCAGTACGCTAGTCTTCCCTGTCCATCACCAACTCCCGGAGCTTGCTCAAACTCATGTCCATCAAGTTGGTGATGCCATCCAATCATCTCATCCTCTGTCACCCCCTTCTCTTCCCACATTTAATCTTTCACAGCATCAGGTTCTTTACCAAAGCATCAGTTCTTCACATTAGGTGGTCAAAGTATTGGAGTTTCAGCTTCAGCATCAGTCCTTCCAATGAATATTCAAGACTGATTTCCTTTAGGATTGACTGGTTTGATCTCCTTGCAGTCCTAGGGACTCTCAAGAGTCTTCTCCAACACCACAGTTCAAAAGGTTCATTTCTTCGCTGCTCAGCTTTCTTTATAGTCCAACTCTCATATCCATAAATGACTACTGGAAAAACTATAGCTTTGACTACATGGACCTTTGTTGGTAAAGTAATGTCTCTGCTTTTTAATATGCAGTCTAGGTTGGTCATAGCTTTTCTTCCAAGGAGCAAGCGTCTTTTAATTTTATGGTTGCAGTTACCATCTGCAGTGATTTTGGAGCCCAAGAAAATAAAGTTCTCACTGTTTCCATTGTTTTCCCATCTGTTTGCCATGAAGTGATGGGACCAGATGCCATGATCTTAGTTTTTTGACTGTTTTTCTTTTAATTTATTTATTTTAGTTGGAGGCTAATTACTTTATAATATTGTAGTGGTTTTGCTATACATCGACATGAATCAGCCATGGGTGTACATGTGTTCCCCATCCTTAACCCCTCTCCCACCTCCCTCCCCATCCCATCCCTCTGGATCATCCCAGTGCACCAGCCCTGAGCACCCTGTCTCATGCATCAAACGTGGACTGGCAATCTGTTTCACATATGATAATATACATGTTTCAATGATATTCTCTCAAATCATCCCACCCTCACCTTCTCCCACAGAGTCCAAAAGACTATTCTATACATCTGTGTCTCTTTTGCTGTCTTGCACATAGGGTTATCATTACTATCTTTCTAAATTCCATATATATGCATCAGTATACTGTATTTGTGTTTTTCTATCTGGCTTACTTCACTCTGTGTAATAGGCTCAGTTTCATCCACCTCATTAGAAAGTGATTCAAATTATTCTTTTTAATGGCTGAGTAATATTCCATTGTGAATGTTGAGTTTTAAGCCAGCTTTTTCACTCTCCTCTTTCACTTTCATCAAGAGGTGCTTTAATTCCTCTTCACTTTCTGCCATAAGGGTTGTGTCATCTGCATATCTTTTCCTTTTATTTTCAGTCAATATATTCCTTTGAATATAATTCAAGGTGTCTCTGGCTTCTTTGTCATTCGTGGCTATAATACACCATTTATTTGTCTTGTTAAATTAGGCACTTTGGTATAAACTGCCTAAAATAAACTCATATTCATTCAATCTCTATCAAACTTATAATATGCAATATAGGTTTTTTACCCCTAACAAGATTCCTTTGCACAGTTATAATTTTGTTTCTGTTAATACAAATTATTCAGTAGCACACACAATGTGCTATCCAAAACTTGGTTATCAAAGAAAATTATGATATAGAAGCCAAAGAGATACATCTCAAGATGTCAGCAAGTTGAGGTTATTAGCATAAAGATATAATTAAATGACATTAACTAAAATGCAGTGGAGACAGATAGAAGGGCCTCAGACTTTAAATCAACAACAGTCAATACATGGAGAGTAGCTTAGTAGCCATCCATTGACTTAATTGTACTGCCAGAGCAAACTACTGATTGTCTGGGACATCCAGTTGGTTCTGTCCCTGGCTGAATGCAGCAGATGTAAAATTTAAATAATGAATCAATGGCTGTTTGTACAAATGCTGGGATTTATTTTTCCAGGGAATTATCATCTGTCAATGCTCCCTGGACTTCATCTCCTGGTAGAGATGAAAAGTTGAATAATATTGTCAGTTATCTATTTTCCCTCCTTTCTTTCATTGCTTCTTTCCCTTTTTCGTCTGTCCTTTCACTCATTTTGAGGATAATAATGATAAAATAAACACTGAATGTAGCACTTACTACCAGGCACTGATGTATTTCATATATAAGTCATTCAAAAATCATCACAACCATATGGGGTAGGTACTATTACTATTTCTCTTGTACACGTGAAGAAACTGAGACTCCAAGAGTTTAAGTAAGTTGCCCAAAGTCACAAGGTTGGTGGGTGATAGAATCTGGCTGTTATCCAAACTGTGCTCTTGAATAATCTCACCTCTACAACTACACATGCATAAGGAGGCTGATCTTGAGCCACGAACACATTGCTCCCTATCATGTGATAGACTCCAGCTCAAAGACTCCTCATAATCAGATTTGATGATTGGGATAAATCTGCTTTTCTCTGAATACCTACTGTGGTGAGAATACATTGAAGGTGAAGTGAAAGTGTTAGTCGATCAGTCATGTCCAACTCTTTGGGACTCTAGTGGACTGCAGCCTACCAGGCTCCTCTTTCCATGGAATTCTTCAGGAAAGAATACTAGAGGGGGTAGTCATTCCCTCAATATATGCCAGCAAATCTGGAAAACTCAGCAGTGGCCACAGGACTAGAAAAGGTCAGTTTTCATTCCAATCCCAAAGAAAGGCAATGCCAAAGAATGCTCAAACTATTGCACAATTGCACTCATCTCACATGCTGGCAAAGTAATGCTCAAAACTCTCCAAGCCAAGCTTCAACAGTACATGAACTGTGAACTTCCAGATGTTAAAGCTGGATTTAGAAAAGGCAGAATAACCAGAGATCAAATTGCCAACATCCGTTAGATCATCGAAAAAGCAAGAGAGTTCCAGAAAAACATCTACTTCTGCTTTATTGACTACGCCAAAGCCTTTGACTGTGTGGAACACAACAAACTGGAAAATTCTAAAGAGACGGGAATACCAGACCACCTGACCTGCCTCTTGAGAAATCTGTGTGCAAGTCAAGAAGCAACAGTTAGAACTGGACATGGAACTGTTCTGGACATGGTTCCAAATAGGAAAAGGAGTACATCAAAGCTGTATATTGTCACCCTGCTTATTTAACTTATATGCAGAGTACATCATGTGAAATGCCAGGCTGGATAAAGTACAAGCTGGAATCAACACTGCCAGGAGAAATATCAATAACTTCAGATATGCAGATGACACCACCCTTAAGGAAGAAAGTGAAGAAGAACTAAAGCACCTCTTGATGAAAGTGAAAGAGGACAGTGAAAAAGTTGATTTAAAACTCAACATTCAGAAAACTAAGATGATGGCGTCCAGTCCCATCACTTCATGGCAAGTAGATGGGGAAACAGTGGAAACAGTGAGAGACTTTATTTGGGGGGGCTCTAAAATCACTGCAGATGGTGACTGCAGCCATGAAATTAAAAGATGCTTGTGCTTTGGAAGAAAAGTTTTGACAAACCTAGACAGCATATTCAAAAGCAGAGACATTACTTTGCCAACAAAGGTCTGTCTAGTCAAAGCTATGGTTTTTCCAGTAGTCATTTATGGATATGAGAGTAGGACTATAAAGAAAGCTGAGCACCAAAGAACTGAACCTTTTGAACTGTGATGTTGGAGAAGACTCTTGAGAGTCCCTTGGACTGCAAGGATATCCAACCAGTCAATCCTGAAGCAAATCAGTCTTGAATATTCATTGGAAGGACTGATGCTGAAGCTGCAACTCCAATACTTTGGCCACCTGATGCTAAGAATTGACTCATTGGAAAAGACCCTGAGCTTGGGAAAGATTGAAGGTGGGAGGAGAAGCGGACAGAGGACGAGATGGTTGGATGGCATCACCAACTCAATGGACATGAGTTTGAGTAAGCTCCCGGAGTTGGTGATGGACAGGGAAGCCTGGCACACTTCAGTCCATGGGATCACAAAGAGTTAGACACGACTGAGTGACTGAACTGAACTGAGTCATTCCCTTCTCCAGAGGATCTTCCTGATTCAGGGATTGAACTCTGGTCTCCTATATTTCAGGGGGATTCTTTACTGTCAGGAAAATGAGAACATATTACTCCTAACTGAGTTGGGGAGAAACTGCAACATGATGATTGGGGCATTAAAAGGATAAAGAATTTTTGTCCTTTAGTTATGAAGAGCAACTTGTCTGTTGTGATTAAGTCAAAAGAGGCCAGAATTATGCCCACGGAGAGAAATATTTTCAAAATCCAACCATTTCCCCTTTGATCTTTGTCTTTTCAGAAGAAAAATGAAAACACAAACAAAATATAGTTTTGAAAATTCAATGGCTGTTTGAAAACAGCTGAAAATGGTCTTAGAAGGAAAATATAAGAAGGTAACAATGTTTAAGACAAAAACAAGATACACAATCTGTGACCAGAGTTGACATTTTTATGTAATGCATTAACCTATATTAATGCTGTTTTACAAATGATTCAACTAAATTGATACTGACAATCAACCCAGTAGCTTAGGAATACAAGATGAATAAAGCAGAGCTCCTATCTATGGCTTATAAATAGAGATGGTAAGATGGGTTAAAAAAGCATCAAAATACAAGCCAAAATTACTCCTGGAGTGGCATAATTCAAGATTTAGAAGGAAAGGCCACATCCAATTGGGTAAAGTCCAAAAAAACGTCCCCTCAGTCCCAGCTTTCATGACTGCTGGTCAGCAAGCCCACTGCCTTTATCCCCTACACAGCGTCCTCCACACCGTGTGCAAGTCAGCCCCTGAAGGCAGGTCTTTGCCATTTCTGACCTGGACCACTGTGAAATGGAACTCCCTGTCCTGCCCTTCACTGTGGTCATGAATCCGTGTTGTAGCATTTCTCCCAAACCTTCTCTTCTTCTCCCCATGTCCCAACATTGTAGGATAGTGTTCAAGTATCCTACTGGGAATTGTGTCTTCAAGTTAAACACCTCAGACCCATTCAACTACTTGATGAGTTAAGATTTCCAGACTTTACGTCATCTTCACGGTCAGCGTCTCTCTAAAACATTGGTACCCAGAGCAGAGCAGATCTTTCTTTTATTATGGTGCTCAAGAGGCTGTGGACATTATTAAATGTTGTCTTAGTGGATCAATTGAGAGGGTATGTTACATGAACACCGAAATTCTGATAGTCAGGGTTGCTGCAGCCCCAGGACCTAGTCTTATAATTCCAGTATAGAGGAAATTCACTTTATTTTGGATGCCTTTTTCTTGGTGAGTCCACGCCAGCTCCCAGTGGTTTGTGCTTTGTGTTCAGGATGTTTGGTAAAATGTACCAGACCTTGATTCCCAGTTACAACAGTGAATATCAAGTATCTACCCCTCGTTTCTAAAATCCACCTTTTCCCACTTTTGAGTCAAACCTTCTGAGATCTTCCATCGTTCATTCCTAAAGACATCTGACTGGCTCCTTCTGTATCTTTCTACCTCATTCAGCTAAGTTTGTGCCTTCTTTCCTACTGCATTCTCATCTCAGATTTCCCCTTCAACCATGATCATTTCTGTATTTGCAGACTACAGATTACTCTACTTGGCAAAATACACTAAAGCAAAATGGAAAGCGAACACAAAACCCCACCACTTGAACCACTGCAGGCCTTAGAGATAATCCAGCATGTGTATGTGGAATCAGCACACAACAGAGCCAGGTAACTTTACCTCCACTGTTTAACTTCATCACAGCCATCCTCTAAATTGAGAAAGCTGAGATCTGAGAGAGTCCAGATGGCCCAGGAGACCACTTCTAATTTTTAACCAAGTTTGAAAAAGGAGGGAGGGAGGCAGAAGTGAGAAAGGCAGGTATTTTAAGAATTTATCCTAACTGTATTTGTCTATCCATCTGACTTATTTTACTTAGCATAATTCCTTCAAGGTTCATCCACAGTGTCACGAGTAGCAGAATTTCTTTTTTTATGGCTTACCAGTATTCCATCATATATATACCAAAATTTCTTTATCCATTCATCCATCAATGGACACTTTAGATATTTCCTTATATATCATATAAAAAGCTGTAATTTACAGGGGCGCATGTATCTTTTTGATTTAGTGTTTTTGTTTTTTTCAGATAAATACCCAGAAATGACATTGCTGGATCATATGGTAGTTCTGGGGCTTCCTAGATGGCTCAGTGGTAAAGAATATGTCTGCCAATGCAGGAGACATTGGTTCAGTCCCTGGGTCGGGGAGATTGCCTGGAAAAGGAAATGACAACTCACTCCAGTATTCTTGTCTGGGAAAATCCCGTAAACAGAAGAGCCTGGTAGGCCACAGTCCATGGGGTCCCTAAAGAGTCTGACACAACTTGGCAACTAAACAACAACATGGCAGCTCTATTTTTAATTTCTTGAGGCACCTCCATACTGTTCTTCATAGCAGCTATGCAGGTTTATATTCCCATTAACCTGACCTAATCTTCTAAGGCACTAGTAACACTCAAAGTGGACGTAAGTAATATGAAGTCCCGGTAGACAGCAAGCACTGTGTTAGAATACCATTGATGAGGCTAGTATATACCTGACTCAGCCACTCTGGACAACAGTTCTTGGAAGGCTTCTGTTTCATTTAGACATCTCTCTCCTCAGGATGTTAAGACTGAGTCCACATTATTATTTTCTAAATGATTACAAAAATCAGACTTACCTTACAGAGCTGTCTTAAAGATTAAATGAGATAATTCATCTATAGCACTCTGCAAATGTCAGATACTATTAATATTATTAACTGTAACAACTCTTGAGAATAGTTTTTCCAGTAAAGACTTTTTCCTTTCTTTTTTCTGTTTTAAGATATTTTTTATTATAAATTTCAAACATGTACAAAATTAGAAAGGATAGTATAACAAACTTTCATGTATCTTGCCTACCTGCCAGTTTTAATTATTTATCAACTCTTGAACAAACCATTTTTCATCATCAGTGTTACACAGCTGAAAAGGTGTTAGATATGGATTTTGACTCTATTCTACATATTAGTTATGTGCCTCTGAGCAAGGTCCTTGCCCTCTGTGAATTTTAAAAAAATTATTTATTCAGTTTAGGCTGTGCTGGGTCTTTCTTGCTGTGCATGGGCTTTCTCTAGTCGAGGCGAGTGGGGGCTACTCTTTAGATGAGCTGTGCAGGCTTCCGGTTGCGGCGGCTTTCCTTGTTGCGGAGCACGGCTGTAGGCCATGTGGGCTTCCGTAGTTGCCGCCCGTGGGCTCTAGAGCACAGGCTCAATAGTTGTGGTTCACAGGCTTAGTTACTCCGCAGCATGTGGGATCTTCATGCTGCGGAGCATGAAGATCAGAGACCAAACTGAAGATCAGAGAGCAAACCTGTGTCTCCTGCATGGGCAGGCAGATTCTTTACCACTGAGCCTCCAAGGAAGCCCCGTCTGTGATGTCTTGATATACAAAGAGCGTTTAATAAACAAACGTGAATCCTATCCAGACATCCATTTTAAAAGTTAACTGTAAAATCTCTTTTATAAAATTTCACCTTATGATAAACCATACCCGTGAGAAATGCAGTACACAGTCTCTTTAAATTCCCAAATCTTTGGGCAGTTTTTCTCCAGTAATTAGGCATTCATATCATTTATGAATGAACAAATATTTACCATGTTGGGGCTCTGAGTCACAACTAAAATGCTCAGTATGAACTAATTGCAGGATGAATTAATTAAAGAGACTGTAGTTGTCATCTGATAAAAATACATAAAATATCATGTCTAAATAGTCAAAAGATGAAAAAGCAATCAATATCATGTATAACTCTATGAATTTGCTGCAAATAAAATTATTGAACTTTAGAAGATGAAATGTTATATTTTATATATATAATAAGAACAATCTATAGGATGTGAATGGGCCTCCCTGGTGGCTCAGTAGTGAAGAGTCTGACTGCAATGCAGATGTGGATTCAATCCTTGGGTTGGGAAGATCACCTGGAGAAGGAAATGGCAACCCACTCAAGTGTTCTTGCCTGTGAAACCCCATGGACAGAGGGGCCTGGGGGCTACAGTCCATGAGGTCGCAAAAATGTCAGACATGACTTAGCAACTAAACAACAATAGGATGTGAATAACTGAGGAGTAAATTAAAGAGCCTGGATTAAACTTAAACCATAAGCCCAAATTCAAGCATCAACTTATTATTGTTCTTATCGAGCTTGGGTGTTAGCATTCCCAGAACAATTATTGTTTATAAATTGAAGTGTGTGCTCAGATTACTTTCGTAAATTGATGGACTGTCACAATAATGGGATATCTGATGCTCTTTAAAATTCCCTTTAAATTTACTTTTACAGTAATACAGCAATTTAGAGAGTAATGGTTTTCTTGTCTCTCCACATTTTAAAATTTATTTCAAATGCACTTTCACAGATAGAGCACAAAGTGATATCCTCTACCTAAAACAAGTCAAATTAGTCAAGCTCAATGTTTTTTGTTGTTTTTTTTTTTACTTTTTTAAAGGAAAATGATAAACTAGAACTTAACTCTTCCATTGAAGAGGCAACATAGTTCTTGGCTGTTCATCTGTTCTTTAAAAATAAACCTGCAAAGGCCTTCAGAATGAAACCTCATTGTCTTGATCTTTTGGAAGCCTTTGTTACATTCCAGTGACCAAATGTCCAACTTCATTAACTCCCACTGGAAAGAGCATTCTTCCTTCCCCCTTCTTAAACAGGAGAGGCCAAAAGCTTTTCTTAGAGTCAATCTAAATGCTTTCTCAGATAAATTAGTATGGAGAAAAATCAAAGCCCATTCCAGCTCTAACATCAGGAATGAAATGTTTTCCTGGTATGATTTGTGTTTGTTTTCAACAGATAGTAAGTTTCTATATCATAGAAATTACATGGTTTGTATAGCACACAGCAAACACCCCAAGACAGTTTCCTTAACACATGCAGCTCATGCGAAAATTACCGTTGGCTTTTCATGACTATGAACCATTTCAACTAAACAATTACAAATAAACACCTTGGGCTTAGGGCCCTATAGCAGACTACTGCACTTAGATGAAAGAAAATACACACACAGAGACACATACACACACAAGAGTGAATATGCTCAGGAGTGAACAAGGAAGAATTCAACTCAGACCACAAGAAACCAACTTGCAGCTGCTTCAGAATACTACTACAGTTTTGTTGTTTTTGTCTTTTTTGCCTAGATAAAAATCACCCTTATTTTTTAAAAAGACATCTATTAGACAAAGAGTCCAAACAGACTCAGGGCTTCCCTCACAGCTCAGTTGGTAAAGAATCTGCCTGCAATGCAGGAGATGCCAGTTTGATTCCTGGGTGGGGAAGATCCACTGGAGGAGGGATAGGCAACCCACTCTAGCATTCTTGGGGTTCCCTTGTGGCTCAGCTGGTAAAGAATCTGCCTGCAATGCAGGAGACTTGGGTTTGATCCCTGGGTTGGGAAGATCCCCTGGAGA
Organism: Bos indicus x Bos taurus; assembly: GCF_003369695.1. Classification (NCBI taxonomy): domain Eukaryota; kingdom Metazoa; phylum Chordata; class Mammalia; order Artiodactyla; family Bovidae; genus Bos; species Bos indicus x Bos taurus. The sequence goes on along the minus strand of NC_040084.1, from coordinate 85,055,947 downwards.
AGGAAAAGGTTACCCACTCCAGTATTCTGGCCTGGAGAATTCCATATACTGTATATAGTCCATGGGGTCACAAAGAATCAGACACGACTGAGCAACTTGCACTCACTTTCTCTCACTCACTCCAACCGGACTCAAATTTTATGTATTTCAAACATTGTTGTCAGAATTTATATTTGTAAACCAGGACTGGGAAGTCCTTTGTTTTTTATATAAACAAATACACATACACACACTACAAATAGACGTGTGTAGGATCGAGTTTTGAGGAACCTAATACAAAAACTTTCAGACCTTTTCAAAAAAAGGCCAACACGAGAAGCTTTGAAAATGTCAAAGAAAAAGAAAGAAGGAAGCAAAGACACACACATATCCACAACCGAAGAGTTGTGTTTTATGGTAAAGCACTAATTGCCCTCAAGTTAGGAACATACAAAATACGTGTTTCTGCATGTATTCAAGGTTCTTACTCAACCATTTCCCCTTCTGTGCGGTTATAATCAAACACTGCGTGCTGCCCAGATCCCTGGGATGGCAACATGCCAATAATACATGTAAGCTTTATCACTAACAGCAAAAACACAAGTCATTTAAAACCACCCTCCAAACCACCCATTTCTATTTGCCTTTCTAGGTTAACACTTATCCACCATATCTTGAAAGCAGATATATTTCAACAATTCAGAATATACTAGTCCTAATAAAATCAATATGCTACACATTGAAGTCATTGTTGGATTCAGTCAAACTATTAGACCACTACAAACCAATGTGAAACTCAAGAAAATGCTGAACAATTATCTAGTCAAAGGCTTGTGAAGCTTCTTTATCAAAGAAGCACAACAATTGTTTGTAAGAGTGTATGTATGTAAACTGACGCACCCACTATGGAAAACAGTATGGCACTGCCTCAAATTTTTTAAAAATAGAATTACCATATGATCCAGCAATCCCACTTTGGGGTATATATCCAAAATAATTGATGTCAGAATCTTGAAGAGTATTCACACGAGTGAAGATTTGGAAACAAACTAAAATGTCCACTGACCAACGAATGTATAAAGAAAATGTGGTATACACATGCAATGGAATATTATTCAGCCTTAAAAATGGAATCCTGCTGTTTGTGACAACAGATTAATCTGGAGACTAAACCTACGCTTACGCTGAATAATATGTCTTATTTGTTATGTTTATTTATGCTTGTATATCTTATTAGCTTAAATATTATATTTCTATAGAGCTTTCAAGTTCTTGCTATGGTATAAAATTATTGCTCTGAAATCTTCAATGATGTAAAGAAAGAAATCTTGGAAGCTACATTATAAAGTTTCCTTGAACTGAGCTGAACTTATTTATAGTCTTATTCTTATATTAGCAGCTATCATGAAAGATTACTCTATACGTATCAGGCAAACTTCAAGTCTTTTTGAGGCAGAACTCATCTTGAAAGAACCTATAATAAATTTTCTAAGAACATATTTACTTCTATTAAACCTGATGGAAGATTTTCTGATATAACAATATGCTAAAGCAAACATTTAATATCTATATTTTCAAGTATGAAATAATTTAATACAGATGATATATGGAAAATGTAAGAATTTAACATAGTCCTTTGTTTATTAAAAACTAATAGTAAGGTATAAAGATTCTTTTACAAGCATGTAACTATTTTAATTAAAAAAAGTTGAAATGTGTGTATTTAGCTAAAATAAATTTTGGTCAGAGATATATCATTTGAACTTGGCTGGATTTATCTGTAGCTTTATGCCAATGTTGATTGCAGCCATCATGGATCAACAAATCCTGGCAAGACTCTGTGATCCAGATCAGTATCTTTCTTTCTCTATATTGCTACTCCAGGCCAGGGTGATACAAAGTGATGATATAAATAATATTAAGTGATGTAGGACTAATGGAGACAGTATTTCAAAATGCACCATGATCTAAAATAACAACACTCAATAATTTGGCAAAATAAAATCAGAGAGCTTCATGAACACACAAAAAAGAAGCACAACAGAGAATTCATGGGAGGAAGGGGCTGATCCAAAGGAGCTGCTATAACTGGCTTCAGGAAGGAGGTAGGCATGTCAGCACAGGGGGTCTGAGCATCGTGCAGCCCCAAAGCACTGGGGTGTCTCCCCTAGGTGTCGGTGCTTAGGTTTATCAAAACTCTGGTTCAAAAAGTAGGGTTCCCTCTCTTTGCCTTGTGGTGGTGGGTCAGTCACTAAGTCATGTCCAACTCTTGCAACCCAATGGACTGTAGCCCACCACGTTCCTCTGACCATGGGATTTCCCAGGCAAGAATACTGGAGTGGGTTGCCATTTCCTTCTCCAGGGGGTCTTCCCGATCCAGGGATCGAACCCAGGTCTTCTGCATTACAGGCTGATTCTTTATTGTCTGAGCCACCAGGGAAGCCTCTTTGCCTATTGGAGGCTTAATATCCATTTGTCTTACTATAAAACCAGGACTTTGACCCAAATCAAGATTATCTTGCTTTCTTCAAGAAGAAGCCAAGAAAGAATACCAGAGCTGTCACTTTAGGGTGAATGCTTGAATGTATCTTGAAAAAACAAATCTCCTATTTTTCAAACCAAACAACACACTTAACACAGTCAATTTTAAAGCCCAGGTCATGCCCTTATCTAAGGTAATGGCAGGCTTCTCAGAGTGATCCCAACTGCTCTGACAGGTAATTGAGAAACATTAAGACAGAAGGTTAGCTTAATGTTGAGAAAGCCTTGAATGTGTTTTTTGAAAAACAAAGCCATCAAGGCTAAAATTTCTGTGAGAAGACAGGTCACAGCCACATTAGGCAATTCATTTGATCTTTTTTAGTTATGTATAAATCTCTGCTTCTTTTGTTAAAAAGATCAGCTAAGTGCTTAGAAAGAAATGAGCATATTAAAAATCACCTAGTTCTTCCTGCTTCTATCAGTACATCTGATAAAGCATTCAGAAACAAGTCTATATTTTAGAGGGGGAAAGCTGCAGTGTGTCAAGGTTAGGCTTGTGCGAATCTGAAGCGCTGGAATCCAAAATGTAAGCCGATTCGTCCACAACTGGGCAGTGGAGGCGTATACTTTAATTAAAAGGAGATTATCTCCTTTACTTGAATTGAAATATCTCCTTACATTTGAATCCCACGGGTTGGTAAGTTCTAGCGGAATTCAGATCCAAGAAAAATAATGAAATGTAGTGGGAAATCAATCAAATACAATCTAAATCTCATTTGGTCTAGTGTTAGTTTCAGAAAAACACTTTAATATCAAATTGAGATCTTTTCCCAAAATACCCATGTGGAGGTCTCACCTCTAGATATTTACAGGGGGCAGGGAAATCACCCAGGTGTTTTTGATGTACAACCTTAGATAGAAACCTCTGGTCTGGAACCTACTTGTTTTAAAGAGGTAACAAGGCACAAGATAAAGGAATACATACCATAAAATAAAGCAAACAATAATGTAATAAATGCAAGTAATTTTACCTAATAAAAGTGATGAATAATACGAGTCATTCAAAATAATATAAATAACTCAAAATAATGGACCTAGAATGTGTAAATAACAAACTAGTATAAATGTTGATTCAAAATGACTTATCTATTTGCTTAGTAAATCACCTGTTTCTTCCTACTTCGAGGAAAGAGGATGACAGTTCTAAAAGTTTCTGCCCATTGACCTAAAGAACTGATATACTATTTATAATATTTTAAGTCCATTGTTTGAATATTTTTGGCCACATCTTAGAAGTAGGACTTAAGGTTTGGGTAGAGCAGTATCATTGAGGGTTTGGATTTACACATGTTTGACTAGACATAAGGAAAGTAGAAACTGTGCTGCTGTGTACAAAGCATAATTTCCATGATGCTTTTTCCCCAACTTATCGTGGACAGGCAGATTTTTAAAACAGTCAAATGATCAGCCAAAGAAATCACTGAAGATCTTAGCTTGTCATTCAGTATTTTCTCATAAGCCTGATGCTGCCCTGGTAATTCTCTGAAGGCTCAAGCAGCAGATGACCCACAGGCTGAGTCCTGACCACAGGTGGCTGCGTGGTCCACCCTTCACAGGATGTGAAACACAAGACTTAAAAAAAAAATTATTTCCAGAAATTTCAAATCACAAGATTCCATGTATAAATATTCTAATTCATGGCTTCTCTTTAAAAATATAACAAAACAGAAAAAGACTCACAGATATGGAGAACAAACTAGTGATCACCGCCAGTGGGGAGAAGGCTGGAGGGAGGAGCAAGAGGGGTGAGGGGGATTAAGAGGTACAAACCGCGAGGTATAAAAAAATAAGACATAACATACAGCACAGGAAATGCAGTCACTATTTTATAGTAACTGTATAAGGGGTATAATCTATGAAAATATCAAATCACTGTGCTGTACACTTGAAACTAACATTATTCCATGTTGTTGTTCAGTCACTAAGTTGTGTCCGACTCTTTGCGATCCCATGCACTGAAGCATGCCAAGCTCCTCTGTCCTCCACTATATGGAATCATATGAATTATACGACTCCATATCAACTATACTTCAATTAACTTTTTTTAATTAAAAAAATTTTTAATTGAAGGTTATACCACCTCTGGGCAAAGCTACAATCAGGGGTGGCCAGACAGACCCTTGTGCTCAATGTGGGTTTTTTAAATCTCAGGATTGCTTCACTCATCTGCAGAATCTTGTTTAATCTTTGTAGATGCTGACTTTGTAAAATCTGCAGATGAATGTTTAGATGCATTTTTTCAGGCCATTATGGACATTATTCCACCCTCTGCTACGGAAATGTTCATAATTCTTAATATATCCCTCTTAATATATGTACAACATTTGAGAATAATAACCACATAACAAGCTCTCAAAAGGTGTCAGCTGACATCATTATCATATACCATATTCTCTCTTTCTCCATCCTCCTCAGCTTATATCATTACTTTCTATATTTTTTAAAATCTGTTCTGGAAATGAGACTACAAAACACCCAGTGTCCTGGCTTTTGCATAAATATAAACACATATGTTCACATGTACTCACATAACACAGGTGAAATTTCAGATATGTACGTGTGTACACATAATGGGGAAAGGTTGGTTGGGAGAATTCTGGTTGTTTATTCATCCCACTCTATTTCTTTTCTAAAATTTTAAAATTTGTATTCACCTGTTTATTTTGAGTGTGCCGTTTAGCATGTGGGATCTGAGTTCCCTATCGGGAATTGAACTCGCTCCCCCTGCAGTGCAAGTGCAGAGTCTGAACCACCGGACCACCAGGGAAGTCGCTCCCATTCTATTTCAACTGAGGAGCAGAAAAGCCCAACTCTAGCACCAGCCCAACTCTCTTTCTTTTCCAAACCTATATATCATGTATACTTTAAGCCTCCTTTCGAGGACTGCTTTTATTTTAAAACTTCAGACATTACCGACACAAGTAATGCAAATTCATCACTATCTTAAAAGGAGGGACTGCTTTTACTAAGATGTGCCATTAGACAAACACTGCCTTTAGCATTCTAGCAAAACAACACACCATGGAGGCAAAAATATGTTCCAGAGAAAAGTCAATACATCTTATTACAGTCATCCTGCAATAGTGTAGGATCGAGATGATTACATTCACAGCTCAAATAAACAGCGTGCAAATGAGTTCTTGAAGGGAGTGGCACAATAATACCTGGAGCGTAAAAAGAGGAAATGAGCTTTAATTAAGTGTTGGCCAGTGAAATCCTACTGGAAAAGCAAAACAAAGATGGAAAACAAAAAGTCCAGCCTGCCTAAGGACGCGAAGGACAAGCTGTCAAATATGAAAAACCTGACCGAAAAAAAAGTGTATTTACTACACATAATATATACTATAACACTAGATAATAAATAATATTGCATTATATGTTATATAAAATACATATGTATTTTAAAATTAATCTAACCAGAGATCGACCTTCTCTTTTTTTAATATTTACTAAAATATTGACTCATCTTTTTAGTTTTCATAATACTACTATTTCATAGGGAGGAATTCAAAACCCAAATAGGACTGGTGTGTCTTTTTTAGTTAATATGAATAAATAAATGTCTTGAGATATTTAAAAAATCAATGAGTTTGAGAACAACCAACAGACTAAAATTTGTACCTTCAATCAGGATATGATGTGTTAAGAAAGAAAAATGAGACACAAAAGAGAAACCCAATTTTTGGACTAAATACTAAGACACATGCTTAAAGATTAGTTTTTAAATATATTATTTTTAAGTTTCTCTTGGTTGATATGTGAAAAATGTAGTCTTTGTCTGAAACAGCCTTGTGAGTTATCCTCAATGCTCAAACTCATCAAATACGTGCTTTCAAAAAAGGATATGCCAACAATTGATACAACCATGCTAATCCTTTGCCTTCCTGTGATTATGTACATCTGTGTGTTAACCCTCCTAAGTTACACCGGGCATAATTGCTGTTCAATGAATATAAATTGTATAAATTAGCTGTTATTCTAGAAAATAAGACTTTCTCACTTATGACATTTTCAACATTTCAGATCAAGGAGATAATTTTGTGGTAAAATTTCAGTCAGTATCTTGAATGAGTAAATTAAAGTATGTAAAATGACTGATTTATTCATCACTTATTATACTTATGATACTAGTAACAGGAAACCTCACATACCACTGACTAAGTGAAAACATTGTTCTACATACCTAACATGTATTAACTTTGGCCTGTACAACAACCCTGAATGAGGCTGGTAATAATACCATCCTCATTTTACTGATGAGGAAACTGAGACCTTTGATGTGACATAACTTGCCTGGTGTCACCTTGCTAAAGGCTGGCAAAATCAGGATTTGAAGGGACACAGCGTGCCCCCATAGCCTCTTCTCTTAATTACGTGCCAGGTGTTATAATAAAATCTTGTGATGGTTAATTTCATGTATCAACTTGACTGGATCACAGGATACCCAGATATTTGGTTAAACATCATTCTGGGCAAGTTTGGGAGGGTTTTTCTGGATGAGATTAACATTTGAATTGGTAATGGTAAAGCAGATTGATTTCCCCAATATGGGGGGACCTCATCCAACCTGCTGAAGGTCTGAAGAGAACCCCACACTGATTAAAACTGAATTCTTTTTTTTTTTTTTTGCAGAGAGTACATCAAGGCTGCATATTGTCCACCCTATTTATTCAACTTCTATGCAACGAACATCATGTGAGATACCGGGCTGGAAGAATCACAAGCTGGAATCAAGATTGCCAGGAGAAATATCAACAACCTCAGATATGCAGATGATGCTACTCTAATGGCAGAAAGCAAAGAGGAACTAAACAGCCTCATGATGAGGGTGAAAAAGCTGGCTTGAAACTCAGCATTCAAAAAACTAAGATCATGGCATCCGGTCCCATCACTTCATGGCAAATAGATGGGGAGAAAGTGGAAACAGTGGCAGATATTATTTTCTTGGGCTCCAAGATCACTGCAGATGGTGACTGCAGCCATGAAATTAAAAGACTCTTGCTCCTTGGAGGAAACACTATGACAAATCTAGACTGCATATTAAAAAGCAGAGACATCACTTTGCCAACAAAGGTCCATCTAGTCAAAGCTATGCTTTTTCCAATAGTCATGTACTGATGTGAGTGTTGGACCATAAAGAAGGCTGTGTGCCAGAGAATTGATGCTTCTGAACTGTGGAGAAGACTCTTGAGAGTCCCTTGGACTGCAAGATCAAACCAGTCAATCTGAAAGGAAATCAACCCTGAATATTTATTGGAAAGACTGATGCCGAAGTTGAAGCTCTAATACTTTGGCCACTTGATGTGAAGAGCTGACTCATTGGAAAAGATCCCAATGCTGGGAAAGATTCAGAGCAGGTAGAGAAGAGGGAGATAGAGGATGAGATGGTTGGACGGTATCACTGACTCAGTATTAGTCACATTTTTACAGGTAAGTCACATTTTTATAGGTTATCCTTACATCTACCCAGCTAGAGAAATATTAGTCACATTTTTATAGATATTCCAAAATGATGTCCAAAGTTATATTGCTAAGGAACAGGTTTCACAGCCAGGATTTGAATCCAAGTCTAAACCCAGACTCCATACACTTTTCAGATAACTGTGATACCTCTCTGAACATCAGAATACCGATGAGAAGGTTTCAGGCAAAAGAAAACATCAACTCCTTGGTTTTTCTAGGAAATTCTCCAATTCTATTATACGACAGTGACCCATTAGACATTTCCATAGATAACTGCATACCTTGAAACTGCAGTGAACCCCCCGTTAAATGGAAAAGTATATGAAGACTTATTTTTTAATTATAAAAAAGATCATATAACCCCTCAAACTTTTAAGAGTCCATATTATCTTAATTTTTAATTAAATAAGTGATAGTCCAACCAATCATATTTAGCTCTTTTAGTTCTTGTTCAGAAATCTCATGGTCTCCACTTTGATTACAGATCCTTTCTCCCTTGAGATAAAATTAATTAGAAATACTTTGGCTTTTAGACGAGTTCTTAGACTACTGTAGTTACATTACAGTGAGCAGTAACAGAGATCAGCCATCCCTTCACACACATAAACAAAATAATTATTTCTGATAACAATCAAAAGCTACCAAAAAAAAAAAAACAACAAACCCTCTCTTAACATTCTGTGCCATTATAATAGCTGCCTTTGACAACTAAATACCAAGCAATCAAAACAAATGTTAATTAGCACCCAGCATTTACTATTCATAGAGACAGGCCATCATCTGTTAATTATCAGACCAATAACAGAGTATTGATCACAATTTGTCAACTTGGAAATAATTGAAACCAGTAAAAGAAGAGTAGGATCTTTCAGTAAACAATAGGCTTTCATCACAGAAATGCTTAGCCAGCTCTTCTATTGTATGTTACCCTCTTCATCAATAAGTGCTTTTCATATAATTGTCTCTCTCTCAATGGTGCTGGTTTTTTAAAACAAAAATTATGTGATTTAGTGAGAACATATTAGGCACATATATCATGTTGGCAGCCAATATCAAGTCATGATGGAATTAAGGGAGTCAATACCAGGCAGAAGTCATACAGTCAGTGTTCTTAGGTGCTTGTACCTCAAAAGACTGCTAGTTAAGTTTATTTTTCAACTATTTAAAAAACATTTACTGAGTGCCAACCATGTGGATTTAATTATTCAGGTATATACTTTCATGTTCTAAGTCTTAATATTTAACACAAAGACACAAAAAGCAGTCAGCTGCACAAAAAGAGGCAAAACCCACTATTGGCTTTGTCTTCAGAGTCTTTAGTCAATGGAAGGTTAGTTAACAATCTAAAGGAAAAAAACAGATTCCACTGGAACACTGTCTTGAAACATATTCCTTTACCTATTACCCCTTCTTCAGTCATCTTTTCTTCTAAGACTAATAATTTTGCAAGGAAGTGCACCATGGAAAGACTAAAACCACTTAAAGCATGGATATACAGTCAAACCCTCTCTGACACAAATAAGCTATCACCACGCCTGTCAACGTTGCTCAGTTTCTGCGATACAAATACTTTTATGTCAGAGGAGAAATTTATATCATAGGGAAAAAACAAAATTTTGGTTGTAAACATGAGTTAAGATGAAACGCCTATTTTATTAATACCTAATTCTTGGTCCTGTCCATTTTGGAAGGAGGAAGGAGAACGAGGATAAATTCAAATTTCAAAGAACTAGAAATTAACTTAAGCAGCTGATAATTAACACTGTCCAAGGAAAGGAATGGCCCTTTTCCAGCTGTGGGAACAGGCCAAGTGTTTTTAACTCTGCAAAATCTCAGCAGCTCACCTTCAAATTGGCTTTACAACAGCTTTTCTGCAATAACCATATGTGCCCATTTTCTGCCTGAAGAATTTCCATTTTAAATCCCAGAAAAACATGAATCATAATGGAAATTCTGACATAACATTAACTATAGCAGCGCTTGGAGAAGGGAGGAGAGAATAAAATAATTGTAATGGTTATCAAAGGTCTACCTGGAGAATTCAATGGCTAAATGGATAACCCTTTGACTTTTCACCCCTGAGACTGTAGTTGGGATTCAAGTCGACTGGAGTGACTAAAAAATCATTTTGCCCACTGATGTGAGAAAGGCCCAAAGTGAAATGAGAATTGTGGTCTCAGCCCAGTTGTTTCAGGGCTGTATTTCCAAATCACAAAACCAGAGCAAATGAGCATTCTCTGCAAAGATATACACAAAACTCAACACTTCTAGGAAAAGAGAAAAGGGTATAAGACACAAACCAATTTTAATGAACTATGACTCACACAAATATACAACCCAAGCAAAATCTTGTTATAAAACACATACATTAAAAAAAGCCTTTGGCTATTTAATCACTGACATCCTTTCAAATTCTATATTGTGTCATTAGTCCTTTTGATATGAGCTGCTAAATGTTAATGCAGGAAAATGGTAAATCCACTCAACTATTTGAGTGAAAAATATTTGCAGTTTCCATGGAACTTGCTTCCATGATAAAAGAAATAAAACCTAGAAACATCAAAATGTAGGCAGCGTGATACACCTGACTATGACTGAGATGGAATCAGCTGACCACTAAAGAAATACACAGAAGCTTCCAGGAATGCTTAAGGCCTTTCTTAAAGAAGGAGTTCATATCCCTAGCAGGTTTCAAGAAAAATACCCTGCTAAATTACAAATTACAACCAGCTCTGTGTTTCTTTTAGAGTGAATAATTCATCTGTCCCTTAAATTCTTTCTCTATATCTGATGTAAAACTGCTTCTTACAACAGGTGCTTATCCATATAAATGACTCTCTGGATTCTACTGGAGAACAACGGATTAGAGCAGAGGAGAAGGGAAAGATTGGGCATCAGAGCCAGATACCCTCTAACAAGATTTCAAAAACAAATACCCTGGCAAAAAAGATTATTACACTGGGGAAAACAATACCCATTCCACCAAAAGTAAATCTGAAGCTCAATCGAGTAATATATTCATTTTTCATAGTGAGTTACATGCAACATTCCTGCCTCATCATTTTCAAGTGTTTCAGGAGATGAAGCTCTTACCTTAACACAATTTTTGTGTTTACTATAGACTTTCTGCAAGAATTCAGCCTTCATAAAGTGACAGCAATTAGGCCTTCGGTTCCATTTTTCTATAGATGACGTTACTGAGCTCCCCTATTTCAAGTTCTGTATTTGATTTAATTAGATTAGACAATTATTAGCAAACTTAAAACACAACATCATGTGAAAGAAACTGCAGAATCAGTTGGCATGCCCTGTGTATGAGGAAGATCGTCAAGTAATGCTCCTTTTAAGACTCCTGATTAGAAGGCTGTGATTGCAATCACTAATTCTTTTCTCAAGGGTCACACACAATTGTTCAGATGGCCTGTAAATTGCAATTACAAAGCAAGATGAGGGATGTTGGCTGATGGTCCTTTTTCTGAAATCCAATCCACTTTTAAAGTACAATGCCTTCCAATAATTGCTTCTCATCAGTTCTTCATTTAATAGTAACATTTTATGATTTTGCGTTTTCATTGAAAAAAATCTCATTAGTCCACAAAGCACTGGACTTGGGTAAGATGTCATATTGGCAAATGTCTTGTTTTCCAGTTTCAAACCTCAAAATTTCTAAATTTCAGAAATACTGTGATCAGCCTGTTCCCCTTGCTGTCACTTGTTTACTTAACAAATGTAGAGACATGTGGGTCCTGCTTCTTAATATGCTAATGACATAATTCTTTATCTTTGACAGCCCTTTGCTCCACAAATACAGAAAGTGAAATGAATGATAAGTAGTCACTCCAAATTCCATGGGTGGCTTTGCTATTGGAGCCAAGAGAAAAAAAAAATGAAAGAATGAATGATTCATGGAAAAGCAGTGCATTCAGGACACTTTTCTGTAGTGACTGGAGAGCAAAAGGGAGAGTTGAGTGCTAAAATGGAATTCTAAACGTGGATTATTCACTGGGCAACGAACCAGTGGAGAGAGAGGTTAGGGAGGCAGAGAGAGTACAGAATAGAGAATAAAGAAACAGATTTTCAAAGTTTGACTGCCAATGTTTCAATGTTTTGCTAAGTCACTGAAAATTGTGTCTGATATTTTTGCCCTAAGCTTATTTGCCATAAACATCTTTGCCAAAAATGCTTTCCCTGCATAACTAATTGGCTGTAAGGATTTTTTTTTTTTTTTGGTTTAACAGTTTGGTTTCAACTATTCTATTCTAGTTAGAGAACTTACTGATGGCTTCATTGAGTTGACAGATGATAATTTGTCCCAAATTTTGATCTCTTATTTTGAAGCACACTACATTGGAGGAGAAAGACGTTGAGGGCTTGGAAGGTACAGAGCTGAACCCACATTTCCCACAGGACTTTGGAACATCTATCCAAGGATGTGTGACAATATGTCAAGAACACAAACGACAGCGAAGAGGCGTTCATAATGCAGTAGAAAGCTCAATTACAAATATGGATCCTGCTGTTTAGAAACTGACACCCCTCTTAAATGAAAGAAACACTTTTAGTCAACAGAAAATGTTCAACGCTCTATACACAGTAGCCAAGACATGGAAACAAGATAAATTTCCATCAAAAGATGCATGCATAAAGAAGATATGGTGTACAGGTGCAGTGGAATATTAGTTAGCCATAAAAAAGAATTGAATAATGTCATTTGCAGCAACACAGATGGGCCTAGCGATTCGCAATCTAAGTAAAATAACTCAGGAAGACAAATATCAGATGGTACCACTTGTGTTTGGAATCTGAAATATGACATTAATGAACTTATCTACAAAACAGGAGCAGACTCACGGACATAGAGACCAGATTTGTGGTTGCTAAGAAGCGAAGTGGAGCGGGGATGGAGTGAGAGCTTGGGATTAGCAGATGCAAGCTATTATACAAAGAGTAGATAAACAATAACCTACTGGATAGCACAGGGAATGATATTCAGTGCCCTGGGACAAACCATTATGGAAAAGAATGTATATATGCATAACTGAATCATTTTGCTATACAGCAGAAATTAAGACAATGTTGTAAATCAGCTATACTTCAATAAAATAAACTTTTTAAGACAGAAGAAAAAAAGTGCAGTGCTGAATGAGGAGAGGAATCAACAAACAAAAATAAATAGATAGATGGATAGAGTATAACACTGAATGAAAGACTTGGAAGACAAATACTTATGTACAACCCATAAAATAAAATCAATTGTCATGAATCTACACACATCTTAAATGCATTCAAATATTTTGTATTTTGCATTAAAGCCTTGTCATTCATTTCTTATGTCTCATCATCCCCTTTTTAATGTCCCTCTTTTTAAAATCATTTCATCTTTTACAGAAAAATTGCCTTATGGTCAATTAGTTATGTGGCAAAAATGTTTGTGGCAAAGTCATCTATAGTAAAGATGCTTAGGAGAGAAGAACCTAGAACCACTAAAAATAAAGTGAAGTCCTTTTTTCCCATCACAGCACACATGAACATACCTCACTGGGTTAATAGTTTATAATGAGTACGGTGATACTTTTACAGTTAACCTACTGAGAACTTCTATGTGTTCTTGACTGACAGTGGCAGCTCTAGATATAGTATACTGTCCAGTAACACTGACCTCGTGCAAACATTAGTTTAAGAAAAGACTTAAAATGGGGAGCTGAATAGAGTTTGAGTGCTGGACTGAAATGTCTGAGCTCCCAACTGGTTTCTCCACTTGCCAGCTTGTGGTTATCAGGCAAGTTACTTCTTTCTGTGCTTCAATTTGTCATCTACAACATGGGAACAAAGTAGCCTGGCCCTCATATAGGCAGTTATGAGGATAAAGAGTTACCTAAGTGTTTAGAAGCGCCGTATCTGCCATGTGGTTGGGGCTCAATATTTACCTAGTATTTTCACTCTTACTATAATTCTAGAAAGACAGCACACAGTTAATAAAAAAAAAAAAATCTGAATTGATAAGACAGCAGAGCATTGACCCTCCATATCTGTAGGTTCTACATCCAAGATTACAGAAGGACTCACTGTACTGAATATTCATTGGAAGGACTGACGCTGAAGCTGAAACTCCAATATTTTGGCCACCTGATGCGAAGATCTGACTCATTGGAAAAGACCCTGATGCTGGGAAAGATTGAAGGCAGGAGGAGACGGGGATGACAGAGGATGAGATGGTTGGATGGCATCACCGACTTGATGGACATGAGCTTGAGTAAACTCCGGGAGTTGGCGATAGACAGGGAGGGAGGCCTGGTATGCAGCCATCCTTGGGGTTGCAAAGAGTCGGACGTGACTGAGTGACTGAACTGAACTGAACTGACTGTACTCTGACATTTTATAGAAAGCAACCATGATTTGGCAGGTCCTGGAACCAAACCCTACGGATACCCAAACAGCTTTACATAAACATCAAACCCCCCAATTTTTCTCCTTTCCCTTTGCAGTGAAATTCCTTGAAAACATTGTGTGTTTCCATCGTCTTCAGTTTTGCTCCTTGCATGTTCTCTCAAACCCATTCTGCCCAGGCTTCCCTGACTATCTCCACTTAAACTGCTCTTATCAGAGTCACCACGGTCTGCACAGTGTTGGTGTCAATGGATAATTCAGAGAGCTCATCTTATTTACATACCAATGTACCTGACCCCATGATCACCACTCTCCTTAAAACCCACTTCCACTGCTTGCTTCGAGGGCACCACATTCCTGGTTTTCTCTGCTCTTTCCTTTCTCCACCTCCTTTTTGGGGCTGTGTTCCGTCTAACAGTGGAGTGTCTTAGGGCTTCATTCTTGGACCTTGTCTCCTTTCTATACATACTCAGCCTAGGTCATCTGTTCCATCTCCTTCCTGCCTTTAAATTCTTTATATGCTTATGTCTCCCAAGTCATGCCCCTGAACCACCAGCTGGACATCCCGAATGCAGTCTGTCCCAAACTGAACTCTTGATACTCCTCAGGAAATGGCACCTCTCCCCTTGCAGTTGTTCCGGCCCCACAGCTTAGGGTGTCTTTTATTTCTATTTGACTCTTCTTTCAGAAAACAGTCAGAATGCAAGCACCGCCTCCCCCACCCCACGTCACTGGACCACAGCTCCTCCATTTCTTGCTCAGGTTATTGCAAGAATCCCCTTACTGTTCTTCCTACTTCTATTCTTGCCCCCATTTTAGTCTATTCTTCACACCTCAACCAGAGAGATCCTTTAAAAAATCAGTCTGACAATTTCCTGCCTCTGTTGAAACTCCTCCAATATCTCACCATCTCATGTAAAGTGAAAGCCCAGTCCTTTCTATCTCCTACAAGACTCCTTGCTGACTTCCTATACGTCTCTCCTCTTACTCACTGGCTCCAGCCACACCAGTTTCCTTGCATTTCCTGGAACACACCAGACAAAGGAGCTCTCAGAGACTCTGTCCCTGCTGTTGCCCTGCCATCCACTTGGTTCACAATTTCATTCCTTTTAGATCCTGACTCCAGCTCACCTTCTTTTAAGTCCTCCCCTGGCCCTTCTGTCTAAAATTGTAACCCCTTCCTGATGGTGTTTTTTTTCCCCCCTAGTTTTTATTTCTTAGTACTTACCACTACCCAAAAGACAATATATTTTATCATACAGGCCTTCCTCATTTTACGCCAATTTGCCTAACTATAATTTGCAGATATTGCATTGTTTACAAATTGAAGGTTTGTGGCAACCCTGTGTTGTCAGATGATGGTTAACATATTCTAGAAATAAAGTATTTTTTTCAATGTCAGCATGTACATTGCTTTTTGTTTTTTTAGACATGATGCTATTGCACACTTAATAGCCTACAGTACAGTGTTAACAGGACTTCCCTGGTGGCTCAGTCAGTAAAGAGTCTGCCTGCAATGCAGGAGACTCAGGTTCAATCCTCAGATTGGGAAGATCCATTGGAGAAGATACCCACTCCAGTATTCTTGCCTGGAGAATTCCATGGACAGAGAAGCTTGGTGGGCTACAGTCCATGGGGTCACAAAGAGTAGAACATGACTGAGTGATGCATCCAGGCCATAATGTTAACTTTTATATGCACTGGAAAACCAGAAAAGTCCTGTGCCTCACTTCATTGCAATGGTCTGGAACTGAATCTATAGTATCTCCAATGCATGCCGATGTTTATTCCTTGTTTCCTAACTGGATTTCAAGATCTATACAGAGAGAAATTTTGTCCGTTTTGTTCAACATTGACTCTCCAATATCTAGAACAGTTCCTGGCACATAGTGAGCAATTAGTAAATAAGTGAGTGAGATGAATGAATTCTTTGGGCACTTTTTAATATTTTGCAAGGTCAGACATATTGTGGTGGTGGTTTAGTCATCAAGTCCACACTTTTTAGTATTTTGCAAGGTCAGATGTGTGGTGGTGGTGATTTAGTTGCTAAGTCATGTCTGACTCTTGCGATCCCATGGACTTTAGCCTGCCAGTCTCCTCTGTCCATGAGCTTCTCCAGGCAAGAATAGTGGAATGGTTGCCATTTCCTTTTCTAGGGGATCTTCCCGATCCAGGAGTCGAACCCAGGTCTCCTGCATTGCAGGCAGATTCTTTCCCAACTGAGCTATAAGGGAAGCGGTGGATAGTATTAAAAACAGTTAAGGGAAACATAGGCCTTGCAAAATCATATTTAAGAACACTTTTTTCATATTTATTGTAAAATAAAACAGATACAGAAAACCTCCTAAAACAAATATATCACTTAATAAATTTATTATGAAGCAAATATTCTATAACCACCACCCAGTGAAAGAAATGGAACTCTGTCAGCCACTCCAAAAGCCTTCCCAACCTTGTCCATATCTCAATCCCCTCCCCTGAAAAAACCACCACAATCTTGACTTTCATAGAAACCACTTCCTTGTGTTTCTTTACATTTTCATCACCAAAGCAATAGAATTCTTAGACACTTTGGTTTAGGCGTGCCTATTTTTAAAGACTTCATGTGTTCATGTCTCCTTTAATCCACAGCCCCTCACCTCACTGCCCCACTCCATCCACCTTATCCTTCTTTTCATTGCAATTTCTACTGAAGAAGCTAGGTCATTGGTCCTCTAGGCTTCGCACAGCTTGCACACGGGTGGTGCCAGTCAAGGTGCCTCTGTATTTGCTGCAAAGGGGAAGTGTGATCCCAAGGCTTGATCAGAATCAGGTTTAATCCCTTTAGGTAGAACACAGGTTGTGCCTTATTTATTATTTATTTTCCATCAGGAGGCACATGACAACTGCTTGTCTCTCTTTTAGTGACATTAGCACTCTTGATACTCAAAACCCAGATCTACTAACTCATTAGGGATGCAGAATGGTGATACCCTAATTCTTTAATTGAATGTTCCTTTGCTGATGGGAATGCTTTTATAAAAAGGCAATCCCCCTCCTTTATTGGTTGATTACCCACTTGTACAGTTCACAGAGAAAAGGCAGGTAAAATGCTAGATTCTTTCCCTCTACCAGTTTTCAAAATAATGAGATGGTCCCCTATCATATTTTGAATGTGATCATTTAATGTTTGAAAAAATATCCTTATTGATTATGCTGAGATGAAAAGGTGGTATCTTTTCAAGTTCTTTGTTTTTGTCTGATGCTTTGGGGTGCAAATACAAAGCACTGCCTTTTTTAGTTGAGGTTGCAAATGCAGGATGTTTATTTCACACTGGAGCTCTGATGAGTCTTCAGTAGACAGATATGGAAAAAAAAAAAAAAGTCCAAGTGCTAATGTGTCTGTTATCCTACTGTTGAAAAATTATCCTGGGAGGAACGTGTTCCCAAGTAAGATTATAAATATGTACTGGCAAATCAGATTTACTTTCCACATTCATGTACTAATAACTTACTGAGTGCCTACCTTGTTCTGAATGGATGGAGTCAAGAGAAGCTCTATAGGACTTTCCCGGTGGTCCTGTGGTTAAGAAACTGTCTTCCAATGCAGGGGACACAGGTTTAATCCCTGATAAGTTGGCTTAAAGCTCAACATTCAGAAAACGAAGATCATGGCATCCGGTCCCATCACTTCATGGGAAATAGATGGGGAAACAGTGGAAACAGGGTCAGACTTTATTTTTCTGGGCTCCAAAATCACTACAGATGGTGACTGCAGCCATGAAATTAAAAGACGCTTACTCCTTGGAAGGAAAGTTATGACCAACCTAGATAGCATATTCAAAAGCAGAGACATTACTTTGCCAACAAAGGTACACATCTAGTCAAGGCTATGGTTTTTCCTGTGGTCATGTATGGATGTGAGAGTTGGACTGTGAAGAAGGCTGAGTGCCAAAGAATTGATGCTTTTGAACTGTGGTGTTGGAGAAGACTCTTGAGAGTCCCTTGGACTGCAAGGAGATCCAACCAATCCATTCTGAAGGAGATCAGCCCTGGGATTTCTTTGGAAGGAATGATGCTAAAGCTGAAACTCCAGTACTTTGGCCACCTCATGCGAAGAGTTGACTCATTGGAAAAGACTCTGATGCTGGGAGGGATTCGGGGCAGGAAGAGAAGGGGATGACAGAGGATGAGATGGCTGGATGGCATCACTGACTCGATGGACGTGAGTCCGAGTGAACTCTGGGAGTTGGTGATGGACAGGGAGGCCTGGCGTGCTGCGATTCATGGGGTCGCAAAGAGTCGGACACGACTGAGCAACTGATCTGATCTGATCTGATCTGGGGAACTAAGATCCCACATGCTGTGGGGTAACTAAGCCCATGTGCCACAACTAGAGAGAAGTTTCTGTGCCACAACTAAGACCCCATGCAGCCAAAAATAAGTAATTAAAAAAAAAAGATTCAGAGGTCTGGAACTGGAAGGCAGAAAGGTCTCATATGAAGGCTTGCTCTGAAACCCCATCCAAAATAGAGTGTTACTTAATCTTACCGAGTCTCGGTTTAAACTATAAAGTCTCAAAAAATCTTAAAATTGGATTTTTGCAGATTAACACAAATAACTGTCAACTGGATGCACAATGTCTAGCATAAAGAAAGCACACATGTAAAACTGTGTTATTATGTGACTATTCAATAATATTCTCTATATTCTCCACGGAGGTAATATTCACTAAGCTAGAAAAAAAAATGTGTGGACAGGTGGGAGAAATGGGAGTGGACCATATTTAGGAGACAGAAGTTGATAATTTCAGGATATTTTTCATTTGGGAAAAGCATTTTCAAGGTAGGAACCAGATTTTACTTCTTCTATTTCTGGCAATTTCTAGCAAATAGTAGTTTCTCAAGAATGTGTAATGGGATTATAAATTTAATTCATAATACAATACTAATGTGTAGGGGAAATGAAGTAATTCCTTTATTTTATCTATAGCTGATCTGTTTTCTTTACAAGCATCCCCTACACAGGTAAAGAGTCGAAAGCACATTCTTATTGTGTAAAGCTTGCTGCTGCTGCTGCTGCTAAGTCTCTTCAGTTGTGTCCGACTCTGTGCGACCCCATAGACAGCAGCCCACCAGGCTCCCCCGTCCCTGGGATTCTCCAGGCAAGAACACTGGAGTGGGTTGCCATTTCCTTCTCCAATGCATGAAAGTGAAAAGTGAAAGGGAAGTCGCTCAGTCATGTCTGACTCTTTTCGACCCCATGGACTGCAGCCTACCAGGCTCCTCCATCCATAGGATTTTCCAGACAAGAGTACTGGAGTGGGGTGCCATTGCCTTCTCTGAGTGTAAAGCTTAGCCTGATCCAATAGTTTAATTAATCCTTTGAGGTAATGCTGAGTCTTTAAAAAAAAAAAAAATAATCTCAGCCTTTCACATGGTTTCCTTTTTCCTCCTTCTCTTCTTCCTCTCCCTAAAATAGCATCCAGGTGTATGCTTCAAATCAGGATAAACCCACTCAACAAAAACTATCAGGAAGCAGGTGATGAGGCAACAGATTCTTCAGACTTTCCAAAGTATTCTTTCTAAAGTAGGTCTGCTCAGGTCCTGTGCAGCTGCTGTTCTTTTTTCCCTATCTTCTTCATCCATGTCTACTTTGTATGTTGGTTTATCAGCCATCACGTTGGTTAGCCTTCAAGTCAGAAGAGAACTAAAGATCTCCCCAACTGATTAAACATGTTCCTTATTAAAGTTGGGCTTCCCTTGTGGCTCAGCAGGTAAAGAATCAGCCTGCAATGCGGGATACCTGGGTTTGATCCCTGGATTGGGATGATCCCTTGGAGAAGGAAACGGCAACCCACTCCAGTATTTTGCCTAGAGAATTCCATGGACAGTATAGTCCATGGGGTCACAAAGAGTCAGACACAACTAAGTGAATTTCACTTCACTTTATTAAATTTTAGAAAATAACTATGGATATTATACACTGCAGAAGCTGCATTTAAAGGCCTGTCCAACCAAGTTATATATAATTCATCATAAATGTGTGGAAATAATTTATAGGACAAAGAAGAATAAAACCTTAGAATGGAAAATAAATGGAAAAAGACCTGGGATCCAGTGATACCTATGAATAAAAAAGTGATTGATTTTGAGAGTTCTGACATTAGTTGTATGCATGTACCAAATGTTCTGCCAGAAAATTAGCTGTAACTAGTTCTTTTCTTGAGGCAAAGCTATATGCATGTTTGTCTGAAATTAGCAATAAACTTTAAATCACCAAACTCTTAGGTTTGGGTCTGACATTTATAGGATATAGGAAGTCTTTAAGAAACACTTTATTTCTAAGTCAATATCTGGCTTGGTAGTTTCATCTTTTTGAAGATGAAAATTGATTTTTCTCAACACTGCAAACAGGCTGCTTCCCTCCCCCATCAGTACAAGGTGCCAGAAGCACAGGCAAAGCCCTGATGCCTGGTCTTGGGCAGTCTTGTAGCTTGCCATTTTCAGCATGATCTATACAGAGGACCAGGATAAGGTGACTTTTCCAATGTGGCACATTTTAAAAGAACTTTCTTTTTTTTATTATTGACAAAAAAGATAGTCAAAGAGCACTTTTGTTACAAGCTGTCACAGTTATTTCACCTGAATTTTTATTCCAGGCAGCAAGTGAAAAGGATTGGCTCAGATTGGACTTAAAAATAACCCAATGTGTTTATTTGCGACAAGTGCATCTCTCCATGAGGACTGAAGGATTAACAGACATTGGGTAAAGCTTGAAATCTGTTGCTATTTAACTTATGAGCTTTCCCAAAAAAGTCAAGCCTAAAAGAATAAAAACCATTTTCCTGCACTATTTCACTTTCATCAACAGAATTGAGGAAAAATGTTAAGAAGAAATGTTGAGCTATCTCCCACAGCATGATATGTGGATTTTTTGAATGAGAAAAAAAATGTCCATACAGTTTAAGGAGTGTTTCCTTTGTCATGATGTTTTGCTGGCTGTTGGGGCACTTATGTGATTAGAACAGGGAAGCTCAATTTCCATTTGGGATATAGAAAGCCATAAAAATTACTCTTTCCTTAACAATGAAAAAAAGGTAGAAAATCTACAAAACTGTAACTTTTCTGAAGCCCATCAGAGAGGTGAAGTCACAAGGCAAAGAACGACAAATTTCTCCAAGGAAAGATGGGACACACAAACTGTTCAGCCCCAAGGTATGGGAAAACCTGGTAAGAAGAGAAAGCTTTAATTTTGCAAATTTTTAAAGATAGCATGTGTATTAACATGATGGTTTAGAATAACTGGAGACCCAAGATATGAGAAGGATCCATAGTATCTCATGAGTCACAGTAGTGTGCTCATGAACAAGACCGAGGGCAGGGAAGAATGAAAGCAGTGTTAAAAGTGTCAGGAAGTGAATGGCTGCCACTCAGGACAACAAGAATGTCCATCCACTTCCCCAGAGACCATCTCTTAGGTAAAGCTGTGGGGGATGGGAGCAGGAACTCCTCTTGTCCCATGGTTGAATCAAAGATCCAATGCTTTATGGGACAGATGGAAACAAAAGTCTCACTGCTTCCAGGGCAGGAGAGATAAGGAACTCACTTGGGCCTCAAATCCTGTACTGATACCAAGCAGACAACTGTAACTGCTAGAAATGGGGCAGAAAGCTCTCCTACTCATAGTTGGTTGCTGTGATGAAGGGAGGGGATGGAGGGACAGTAATGCTGAGAAAGTTCTATACCCAAGGCTCAGGCTCACAAGACCTCCCTAAAATCGGGGCTGAATCATGAGAACTAAGGAATCCTCCCACTATGCATCCAACTCTCATCCCCCACCCCCCGCTCTACTGGCCTCACCACAAGCCTAACATTTAGTAACAAGCAATCACATGGCAACCCACCCCATTACTCTTGCCTGGAAAATCCTATAGACAGAGGGGCCTGGTAGGTTACAGTCCATGGGGTCTCAAAGAGTCACACACAACCGAGCTACTTCACTCAATCATAGTCTATTGCTGGGGGAAGGATAAGAATGGCCTAGATGTGCATGGGTTGCTGCAATCTGAGGATGGAGTAGGGACATTAAGAAAAAGCCTTCAGCACCACAAGATCTATTCTAAGCACAAGATAAGAGTAGACCACCATTGATGGAATTTGAAGTCCATGGTGCACTCAAGGATAACTATCAGTTCAGTTCAGTTCAGTTTCTCAGTCATGTCTGACTCTTTGTGACCCCATGAATTACAGCATGCCAGGCTTCCCTGTCCATCATCAACTCCTGGAGTTCACTCAAACTCATGTCCATCGAGTCGGTGATGCCATCCAGCCATCTCATCCTCTGTCGTCCCCTTCTCCTCCTGCCCCCAATCCCTCCCAGCATCAGGGTCTTTTCCAATGAGTCAACTCTTCACATGAGGTGGCCAAAGTACTGGAGTTTCATCTTCAGCATCATTCCTTCCAAACACCCAGGACCGATCTCCTTCAGAATGGACGAGTTTGATCTCCTTGCAGTCCAAGGGACTCTCAAGAGTCTTCTCCAACACCAGAGTTCAAAAGCAGCAATTCTTTGGTGCTCAGCCTTCTTCACAGTCCAACTCTCACATCCATACATGACCACTGGAAAAATCATAGCCTTGACTAGACAGACCTTTGGCAAAGTAATGTCTCTGCTTTTGAATATGCTATCTAGGTTAGTCATAACTTTCCTTCCAAGAAGTAAGCGTCTTTTAATTTCATAGCTGCAATCACCATCTGCAGTGATAACTGTAGCAACCACAAAGCCCAAATCCAACCCAACCTCAGATTAGGCTGGCCCGCAACCACTCAAAATAATGACAGAAGAAAACAAGAAGTGTGTTCATTTCTGGATCTTAACACTATTTACTTCAGTCTCTTCTGTTCTTCAGGTATACCTGGTGGCCCAGAGGGTAAAGAATCCACCTGCAATGCGAGAGACCTCAGATCGATCCCTAGGTTGGGAAGTTCCCCTGGAAGAGGGCATGGCAACCACTCCAGTACTCCTGCATGGAGAATAATCGCCCTGGACAGAGGAGAGTGGTGAGCTACAGTCCATGGAGTTGCAGAGAGTCAGATACAACTGAGTGACTAAGCACTTCAGTTCTTCAACTCACAATGTCTGAAATTCAATCAAAAATAACAAGGCACATAAAAAAGCAAGAGAAGAGATGACTAAACAAGACTTTGTCTTTATTTAGTTCCTGCTTGAGGGAGAGGTCTATTAGCCAATACCTAAAATGGATTATAACATAAAACTAGAAATATTTCAAAGTGTATTAGTAGTATTACATATATAGGGAAATGGGTAATTATTTCTGCCTAGGGGAGGTGCCAGGGAAATCAAATACGAGACATTAAGTGAGAGTTTGCCATGAGGAGAAATAGAACAAAGCATTTCAGGAGAGGAAATTGCTGTGCAAAGGCATGGATGGATGAAGAGGACATGAAATATTGGCAAGTTCACAGTTAGGCCAATAGAGCCTTGGGGAAAAATAGTTCTCTCATTGTTTGGTGCTTTTTTCATGGTGTCCATGGATGTGCATGAGTATACAATGCTAACTGTTCTCTGAAAATAGAAAAACAAATTGACTATATGCTGGGAGTGAAGTGATTCCTTAACACCATGGCTTCTGGAAGAAAGATTCTTGAATACCTTGAACTGCTATTGACAAGGTTAGGCTTTCTTGCTACTGGTGCTAGCTGATATTTAATTTTAAAAATACTCAAATGAAAATAAAAACATATATAATCACTGTGTCTATTGAGCATCACAAAGAATAGTTTTTTTAAAAAAGGAATATTGCCATAAATTTGAATAAATTTCCTGCATTTCTCTAGTCACAGGAAATAAGACTAAACATTTTTCCGCTTTCTTATTGAAAAGTTGAATTAAGAGAAATGTATAACTTGTAACATTTCTCATTAATGGTAATTAGTTTCTGCATTTGAACATCATAAACACTCAAATGTGTGTCTTAGTGAGATATAAAAATTATAACCTTTTGAAAATCACCCAAACAAAGATAAACTATGAGAGCTTTTGAATATAAAGTATACAGAGGAAATGGTGCAATTACACGGAACTTTCAATACAATTAGTTTAAATTGATTTCATTATGAAATTTAAGCTCTCGTATATAGTTAGTACAGTTTATTTATAGGCTGCCTCTGAGTAGTTTGGAAAGCTGCACAAATGCTTTGTCATTAATCTTCACTTCCTTCCTCATTTTCTCTGTGCAGAAATTGATTCTCGCAGTCTTGGTGCAGCCTCTACACAGGTTTGGATGGACTGTGCGGGCTCCATGGGTCAGGGTGCGATGGAACATTTAAATCTCCTTTGGAATCACTAATCTTTTTCTCCTTCTTTTTCATCTAGATGGGGAGGGACTAGGCACTCCAGATTCTGTATTGACCCCTTATCACTCGTTTATTTAAACATTCATTGCAATCCTGTACTTCTTTATCTAAATCTGGGCAGGACAAGATGGAATTGCAACTCAGGGCAACAAGGAGTATCCACATACCCTTCCTTCTCAGTCAGGTGAATTCCCAGGGGATGTGCAAAATGCACTGAGAGTTCAGACAGTAGGACAGGTGTGAAGCATCTTCCTGGAACATTCATTTCCCTCAAATATTTTTGTATTAAACTTTACTTTTTTCATAAATAAATTCCACTATGTCATGAATTAGAATGCACAGTAGAATTAGAATATACTTAAACTAAAACCAATAAATTTAAAAATTGTTTTCATTCTTGCCCCAAGATACTTCCCCAGATCCACCAGGCTTTTCTGTTCATGCTCTTCTCTTATGATAGGTACTATAGTGGAATGGGAAAGACTAGAGATCTCTTCAAGAAAATTAGAGATACCAAGGGAACATTTCATGCAAAGATGGGCTTGATAAAGGACAGAAATGGTATGGACCTAACAGAAGCAGAAGATATTAAGAAGAGGTGGCAAGAATACACAGAAGAACTGTACAAAAAAGATCTTCATGACCCAGATAATCATGATGGTTTGATCACTAACCTAGAGCCAGGCATCCTGGAATGTGAAGTCAAGTGGGCCTTAGACAGCATCACTATGAACAAAGCTGCTGCTGCTAAGTCGCTTCAGTCGTGTCTGACTCTGACGGCAGCCCACCAGGCTCCCCTGTCCCTGGGATTCTCCAGGCAAGAACACTGGAGTGGGTTGCCATTTCCTCCTCCAATGCATGAGAGTGAAAAGTGAAAGGGAAGTTGCTCAGTCCTGTCCAACTCTCAGCGACCCCATGGACGGCAGTCTACCAGGCTCCTCCGTCCATAGGATTTTCCAGGCAAGAGTACTGGAGTGGGTGCCATTGCCTTCTCCATGAACAAAGCTAGTGGAGGTAATGGAATTCCAGTTGAGCTATTTCAAATCCTGGAAGATGATGCCATGAAAGTGCTGCACTCAATATGCCAGCAAATTTGGAAAACTCAGCAGTGGCCACAGGACTGGAAAAGGTCTGTTTTCATTCCAATCCCAAAGAAAGGCAATGCCAAAGAATGCTCAAACTACCACACAACTGCACTCATCTCATACGTAGTAAAATAATGCCCCAAATTCTCTAAGCCAGGCTTCAGCAATACATGAACCGTGAACTTCCAGATGTTCAAGCTGGTTTTAGAAAAGGCAGAGGAATCAGAGATCAAATTGCCAACATCCGCTGGATCATGGAAAAAGCAAGAGAGTTCCAGAAAAACATTTATTTCTGCTTTATTGACTATGCCAAAGCCTCTGACTGTGTGGATCACAATAAACTGTGGAAAATTCTGAAAGAGATGGGAATACCAGACCACCTGATCTGCCTCTTGAGAAACCTGTATGCAGGTCAGGAAGCAACAGTTAGAACTGGACACAGAACAACAGACTGGTTCCAAATAGGAAAAGGAGTCCGTCAAGGCTGTATATTGTCACCCTGCTTATTTAACTTCTATGCAGAGTACATCATGAGAAACACTGGGCTGGAAAAAGCACAAGCTGGAATCAAGATTGCTGGGAGAAATATCAAGAACTTCAGATATGCAGATGACACCACCTTTATGGCAGAAAGTGAAGAGGAACTACAAAGCCTCTTGATGAAAGTGAAAGAGGAGACTGAAGAAGTTGGCTTAAAGCTCAACATTCAGAAAATGAAGATCATGGCATCTGGTCCCATCACTTCATGGCAAATAGATGGGGAAACAGTGGAAACAGTGTCAGACTTTATTTTGGGGGGCTCCAAAATCACTGCAGATGATGATTGCAGCCATGAAATTAAAAGATGCTTACTCCTTGGAAGGAAAGTTATGACCAACCTAGACAGCATATTCAAAAGCAGAGACATTACTTTGCCAACAAAGGTCCTTCTAGTCAAGGCTATGGTTTTTCCTGTGGTCATGTATGGATGTGAGAGTTGGACTGTGCAGAAAGCTGAGCACCAAAGAATTGATGGTTTTGAACTGTGGTGTTGGAGAAGACTCTTGAGAGTCCCTTGGACTGCAAGGAGATCCAACCAGTCCATTCTAAAGGCAATCAGTCCTGGGTGTTCCTTGGAAGGACTGATGCTAAAGCTGAAACTCCAGTACTTTGGCCACCTCATGCGAAGAGTTGACTCATTGGAAAAGACTCTGATGCTGGGAGGGATTGGGGGCAGGAGGAGAAGGGAATGACAGAGGATGAGATTTCTGGATGGCATCACCAACTCTATGGACATGAGTTTGAGTGAACTCGGGAGTTGGCGATGGACAGGGAGGCCTGGCATGCTGTGATTCATGGGGTCGCAAAGAGTCGGACATGACTGAGTAACTGAACTGAACTGAACTGAACTGAAATGATAGCAGATATTGTAAGAAACTGTGGGGAATTCCATGCTGGTCCAATGGTTAGGACTCCACTGGTGCTTCTACTCCAGGTGGTATAGGTTTGATCCCTGGTTGGGGAACTAACACCCAGCAAGCCATGCCATGCAGCCAAAAAAAGAAACTCTGGCATTTGCTACGGTGATGTTTGCTACGGTGAATTATTAATAATATGTGAAGTATGGGAATCTAGGAGGTCATAGTAGCTAATAGGAGGCAGCTCAATGAGAGTCATGATGTAACTCTTCAAGAGGTCCCAAGTGTTAAAAAATGCATGAAACAAAAACACAGCTACCATGAACTGCCCGAAAAAGGAGTTCATGACGTTAGAATTTCTGCTGAGCCTATGGTGTCTCCTGAGTCCAAGAGCCACAGGTCTTCAACAGAATGAATCCAGCTCTCATTTTCTCAATGTTCCAGGCTCAGCACGACCAGCTATAAGATGGGCACTCTAGGGGAAAAGTCACAGCTCAATAAAAACAGCCCCAACAGCAAGAAAAATGTATTCTTGAGATTTAAGTGGCCTTGGGGCTCAGATATTCGGATCCCTGTCCTTCCCTGGGCTATGATACAGATTTTCCACGGGCAATATGCTTTCTGACTCTCAGGAATAGCTTTGAGAGCATCCCCTCGACAGCACCGACCCCTCTCTACAACTAGTACATGGAGCTGGCTCTCCCCAGCACACGAGCCATCTGAACATCTGCTGACCAGATACAGTTCACCGGACTTCAGCTTGCAGTTTCCCCAAGAGAATTTACAGTGTGAGGAACAACTGCTGGCTCTATAAACTGCCTCTCTCTCCCTTTTACTATGACTGTTTCTGTTCTTCTTAGGGAAGTTGCCCTGCTTTGTAACAGCTACTTGCCCTCTGAGCTTTGAGTGCCAAAGACAAAGGAAGACACAGAGGTGCGAAGCAGGGGCAGGGGGTGGGGGGAATCACACTCACCACCAGATTCCTCTCTAGATATAGAGACCTCAGACGGGTTCTCTACGATACAGGTAAGCTAACGATCTGCCCTCCTTGTAATTAAAACAAGAGAAAGGGCCACTTCTATGAACTCTGCATGAAAGCCACACCTTTTGGGACTTCTTGGGCAGTCCAGTGGTTCAGACTCCACCTTCCAATGCAGGGGGTGTGGGTTCAATCCCTGGTTGGCAGCTAAGATTCCTCGTGGCCAAAAGCCCCAAACATAAACAACAGAAGCAATACTATAAGAAATTCAATGTGCCTATATGTTCCATAGCTTCAGTCATGTGCAACTCTTTGCAACCCTATGGTCTAGAGACTGCCAGGCTCCTCAGTCCATGGGATTCTCCGAGCAAGAACACTGGAGTGGGTTGCCATGCCCTCCCTCCAGGGGATCTTCCTGACCCAAGGATCGAAGCCACATCTCCTGCATTAGCAGACAGATTCTTTACCACTGAGCCACTGGGGAAGCCCCAAGAAATTTCATAAAGACTATAAAAATAGTCCACATCTTAAAAAACAACACACCTTCTAGCAACAAATGCTGCTTCTACACCTGGTTCAACCACTGAGCCCTTGAAGTCTCTCCACATCTCTAGGCCACTCTGCCTTCGTTCAGTCTAACAGAACTCTAATATCTGTATGTTGTGGGAATGCCTTGCCCTTGAAACAAAAATTCACGAGGTGCTAAAGACAACCATTCAGAGGTGTCTGTAAAGGACACGTATTAGCAGCCTTTCTATTTCTTTTTGTACCCTTCTTGCACTTAGTTCAGCAGGCTATAAAACCATGGGAAGAATTGCTTTTACTGTAAAGCAGCCTTCAGAGACATTCGCAGACTTCACATGCAAGGCTTGATTTAGGGTTTCCCTACACATACTCAGGCTTCCCTGGTGGCTCAGCTGGTAAAGAATCCGCTGGCAATGAGGGAGACCTGGGTGCAATCCCTGGGTTGGGAAGATCCCCTGAAGAAGGGAACTGCTACCCACTCCAGCAATCTGGCCTGGAGTATTCCAGAGATAGGATAGTCCATGGGGTCGGAAAGAGTAAGACAGGACTAAGAGACTTTTTCACGCACACGCAGGCAACCTGGGTTCAATCCCTTGTTTGGCAAGATCCCCTGGAGAAGAGAATGGCTACCCACTCCAGAATTCTTGCCTGGAGAATCACTTGGACAGAGGAGCCTGGAGGGTTACAGTCCATGGGGTCACAAAAAGTCGGGCACAAATGAGCAACTAACACTTTCACTTTCATGCTCTCACTTCGTACTTTATCACTGGAGAAGGAAATGGCTACCCACTCCAGTATCCTTGCCTGAAGAATTCTATGGCCAGAGGAGCCTGCCGGGCCATGGACCATGGGGCCGCAGAGAGTCGGACATGACTGAGCGACCGAGCATGCACAGCCTGTGGGGGAGAAGGAGGTGTGTGCCTGTCATTGGTGTCTTCCTTTCAATGCTCAGCTAAGTAGACAATAAACAAACCACTTTTCAGAAAAAATTACCTCTTCCAACATACTAAATGATACCCTGGTTGTATGTGTTAACTTCCATCACTATAAAAATGAATTTACCTCATACAGTAAGCAATCTACTTTTTGAGAGTAATTCAGTTACATGATTAAAGCCGACACTTTTCAAAAGGTGGGGCTTTCTCTCATGGACTACGCTACAAATGGAATCTTAAACCTGGGACATTTTTTTTTTTAACTCCAGATACTGTTTAGAAGATGACAGTTATGATTTCCTATTATCAAGTAGTTAATGAAAAGGAAATGATGCTGATATCTTGGTGGCCTATCAAAAGACTTTTGCTGGTTACTATTCATTGTGAGAAAAATGAGTTTATTGAGGTATAAACCAGGATGGCCTGGAGGGGAAGGAGAATGGACATTCTGTCAGTGATTCTTGAGCAAACAAGCACTGGGAAACCATCAAGCCAGTTCTAATAGACAGGCAGATCATCTGAGTCCTGGCCAGAATCCACTCATCACTGCTCCATCTCATATAAGCACAGCCACTTGACCTCAATGTCAGAGGAGAACTTGGCTGGACTTCAGGGACCCATAAGAGATTGTAACTGTCCAACTAGGAAGGCATAAAACCTGGGAAATGAATATGCTCCCTGGGGTGTCATCAGCACCAATGGGAAAGACCAGATGTAGCTTTTGAAAGGAAATCCAATCAAGGGTACACAGGTTCTCTGGAAGAGGAATATCATTCCTCATTCATTCATTTTATAATTCACCAATATTTGTCAAGCATTTATTTTGTGATAGGTACTGTACTAGGCCATAAGACTACAGAGATGAGTGAGATAAAAGACATTTAGCAGGGCTGTGCCATAAAAGGACCTTACCAGTTGAAATGAGAAATTTGGATTTTAGTCTAAGTGTAGAGGAAATCATGAAGTGTAGTGGAAATCACTCCAGTGGCTAAGGCTCCACACCCCTGAGTTCGATCCCTGGTCAGGGAACTAGATCCCACAGGCTGAAACTAGAGATGTCACATGCCACAGCTACAGATCAAAGATCTGCACAGCTAAATGAGCAAATAGACATTAAAAAAATAATTCAGAAGAGGGAAGGAGTGAGGAGGAGAGGAAAGGAAAGGAAGAAAGAGAAAGAGATGAACTCCTTTATTACCTAGCTTACCCTTATGGTTCATTCCTTTGTCATAATTATTTCTTAAGCTAGGAAGGATACAGAATTAGCCCTGAATTTTGGGGGCAACTCCATTCAGCCAATACCCAACACTCAATGGAACCTTGAGCAAGTCACCTAACACTCAAACAACCTTGGATCACAAACAATCTGTGATCTCTTCCACTGGTTAACTTCTTCCTGTTTCTGTTGGCTTGTGCATGAATCTTCACTGATTATTTTTCTTTGAACACATAAGAAAAAAATTTTAAACATTAAAGCTTTCTCATATCAAGAAAGCTTGCAATGTCTCCAAAAGATCAAGGACAGCAAACACAGAGTCTGAAAAATGCAGTCAATGAACAGGTATTGTGAAAAAAATTAAAAGATTATCGAACACAAATATGTTACCCATAAAAATGCAAGATCCTGGAGGAGGTGGGCACCAGGCTTGACCCAGTACTGATTTGGCAAGATTAAAACTACAGGAGAAAGGACACTGAGGTACAGAGAGATGGAAGGATCCTGGATTTGACTGATGATACTTGGTGAGAAGACAAGCTGCCTTTTGAGAATGTGCAATACCACTGAATGAGCTTCCTGAACCTGAACAGAACAGTGGCACCACAGAATTTGTTAAAGGACAAGAAATGAAGTGGACCAACTTAGCCTTACAGAGTCTCCATGAGAATGCTCCCCCATAGTAAAACTGATGTTTGGCTCTTTGTTCACAAACAGATTTCTTTCTTAAAGGCAACATCCTGGGTGTTACAAGCTCTGGATTGTGATTCAGAAGGTCTAAACACTGGTTTCATTTCTGTTACCAAGTTATGATTTTTGAGAAAGGTGCTTAGTATTCCTGATGATATGAAAAACAGTTTATAAAAATGAGTTACGATTATCTATAGGGACCAAAAAAACTGTTCCAACTCTACCCTTCTGGGAAGGGTGGAGTAGAAATAACAGTGAGCTTGGAGATCTCAGGTGAATCACTTTTAGTCTCTGGGCTTAGTTTCTCATGTGTAGAATGAGGAAAGTTGGATGTGAGTCGCGTTCATGTCCCGTGTTTAAAAGCCTAGGACACTGGGTTATTAAATGAGCATAACATATTTTCTCTCCTTTGGATCCACAGGGATGGTAGCTTTGAAATCTTCCACGCATAGATTCCAATGTTGCCAAGGCACTGGGAGAAAGACAGAGAGGACCACTCGTGGTCATTCTGTAAATGGTAGATTTGGATTGGCACAGGTCACTTCTGCTTACACTCCACTGGTGAGAATGTCTCTTCTGTAAATGTAAGGAAGGCTGTTGTTGCTGTTGTACAGTGACTAAGTCATGTCCAGCTCTTTGTGATACAATGAACTGCAGCATGCCAGGCTTCCCTGTCCTTCACGATCTCCCGGAGTTTACTCAAACTCATGTCCATTGAGTCGGTGATGCCATCCAACCATCTCATCCTCTGTCACCCCCTTCTCCTCTTGCCCTCAATCTTTCCCAGAATCAGTGTCTTTTTCCAATAAGTCGGCTTTTTGAATCAGGTGGCCAAAGGATCAAAGCTTCAACTTTAGCATCAGTCCTTCCAATAAATATTCAGGGTTGGTGTCCTTTAGGATTGACTAGTTTGATTTCCTTGCTGTCCAAGGGACTCTCAAGAGTCTTCTCCAGCACCACAGTTTGAAAGCATCAACTCTTCATTGGAAAGCTGGGATGTGTACAGTAGGAGGAGAAAAGCTTTTAGTAGTTACTTGTTGGTCTGTGCCACAAGACAGTGGGACAGACTTTAAGTGTGCCAACAACATATGTAAGCATGACCACTGGACTTAATGACTAGATGATAAAGGACACAAAGGTAATAAAAGGAACTGTTAATGGTTACTATCATGTGATATTCTGGAAGACAAAACTATTCTGATTTTTTTTTAATCTAGCAAAGAAAAGAATAGTCAATAAAAGTCTCTCTGGTTGTATGCTTTAAAAAAAAAAAAAGTCTTAAGACACAAGTAATATGTCCAGATAAAATTGATCAGTCATTTTCCTTCATCTACTTGATGCTAATCTATTTGGGTGTTAGAGCACAAGTGAGTGGTTGACTCTGTAAAATTTAAACCCCCAGAAGTGTTTTCAAAATATAATTAAGCTGCTAGGTGGATTCATTCTAAATCAAAGTACACTTAGAAGACACAAGATGGAGAAGATAGAATTGTGCTTTAGTTCGATAAAATGGCCATGAAATGTGATTGTGCCCTTTAATAACCAGTATTCAAAAATTCTTACAATTTGCACTTTCGGATTAGATAAGAGAACTTTTCTAAAAAATGTCCTCATTGCTCCACTGATGTCTCTTGCATTTCTGTATGAAAATGCCTATTTCTTTGCTGCCACGTACCAGAGATATGTCATGTCAGCTTAAACTACAGTTGGTACAGAACTCAGAGTGAGCCCCCACCCCCCCCCCCCGGTGTTTGTTTAAATAGGGCTTTTGATTCACAAGCAATTAGCCATTCATGACACATGACACTGTAACTGATGTCATCAGAGCAGCTAATTAAGTGTACTTGTGCATATGACATGCCGTGATGCAAGAGACTCAGAGCACAAACATATTTCCTCGTGTTGGATTACATAGACTTAATCATTGGGCTGGAATTCATCACAGTCTGATTATGAATTTGGCCACGACCCCTTCCAAGAACCCGAACTGCTTGTTTCCAAAGAAATTTAATTCAGCATTCCTTTTTTTTTTTTTACTTTCTGCAATATTTCTTGCACCTTCAATTAAATGAATCAGCTCTGCTACAACCGTTAGTTTATACTGATGAACAAAAATAGGCCAGTGAGTCTGTTTTGAGCTTACTTCTATTTCAGCATAAAACACAGGAAGTCTTGGGTAATGAGCAGCAGCTGAGAATAAGACCTGCCCGAGTTGATCAAGACTGGGGTGAAGACGCACAGTGATCATGTGACAACGCCTGTTTGCTCCTTCTGGGAAATGCAGAAGGGAGCATAGGGTCGGAGGAGAAGCCCAGGTGTGGGGATCAAGCAGAGGTGCATTCAAATCCCCAGCCCACAACTCACGAGCTTCGAGAACTCTGACAGTGGGCTGAACCCTATGAGGCCCACCTTCCTCATCTGAAATGACAGATAACAATTCCCACTTTAAAAACGCTGTCAGGAAGATTTAATGAGAGAAACTGGTACAATAAATAGTAAGCTCAGTACTAATGCCAGCCCCTTTCTCCTCATGATCCATTCCCACTTCTAGGACTTTCCACTGCGGTTAGCCTTCCTGCCTCTCTTCCTTCTATAGTTACTTTTTTTCACACTTGTTCTTGTGCATTTTAGAGACCAGCTGAACACCATATATATGACAGGCACCAGACACTCTTTACGCGCTCAAACAGTTTCTAGTAGGGTAGACAAGTAATGAGTACAGTTACCTTATCTTAAATGTCATCTGGGATCAATGATGCCATTTCTGTGGATCTTTATTTTCTTATTTATTTAGCTGTGCCTCACAGCATGTTGGATCTTCATTCCACAACCACAGGTGGAACCCTCACCCTCTGCACTAGAAGCATGGAGTCTTAACGTCTGGACTATCGGGGAAGTCCCAGTAGTAAGTACTTTTAATATTAATACAAGGATAAGTACATGGCTGGTGTGTGGGTCAAGCACATGAAAGGAACGTGTAATCCAGTTCCAGAGCAACAAAGCTTTGTTGTTGTTCAGTCACTCAGTTGTGTCTGACTCTGCGACCCCAAGGATTGCAGCACACCAGAGTTCCCTGTCCTTCACTATCTCCCACAGTTTGCTCAAACTCATGTCCATCAAGTCAGTGATGCCATCCTATCATCTCATCCTCTCTCGCCCTCTTCTCCTCATGCCTTCAGTCTTTCCCAGCATCAGGGGCTTTTCCCAATACGTTGGTTCTTCGCATCAGGTGGGCAAAGTATTGGAGCTTCAGCTTCAGCATCAATACTTTCCATATATATTTGGGGTTGATTTCCTTTAGGATTGACTGGTTGAGTTTATAGCAAGCAGTAGGTTATGAATGACAGAGGGCTGGTGCACAGCAGGAACATTACATGCAAAATCCAGAGGTGAGAGAAAGCCTGGACCTGTAGGTAGTTCTGTCTGGCAGGAGGCAGAGTAATTGTGGGACATGAACTTGGAAGTAGGCAGAAGGCAGATTTTGAAGTACTTTATAGACCTTGTCGAGAAATTTAAACTTTATCTAGAGGGCAATTAGGGACTACTGCATGGTTTTAAGTGGAGAAGGGGCAGAATACAACTTATGCTTTAGAAAGACAGAGCAGGTGATGTAGGAATTAGTCAAGACAGTGGGGCCAGCTACAAAGTTGTTGACGTTCTCCACGGAAAGAGATGGACAGGCAGAATCAGAGTAGGTAGGATTTTTAATTATCCCTTCTTCCTGGGATTAGCCTGGGAACTTCTGTGAAGTTTCTACTTAGTCAAATAGTTTTACCATTTTCCCCACCTACCTGGGTATTAACTATAAGCACAAGTATTTGCTATTCTCACTTGCATATGTCCTCTGTGAGCCATGGTACGTAAGCTAGAGCTAGAGTCCAGCTTGCTTTGATGATCGCTGTGGATTTCGTCTTCTTCCTCACTGGTGACTAGTGTCTTCTTTCTGTGCCAGTAGACCTTTCTTGACAAAATTACCTTCAAACCAAACAGAACAAAACAAAAAACCTGACTAGCTTTCTAGAGAATCTATTTGACTATAGTTAAGTTTGTACATGTATATATAGAGGGGAAGACTGTTTCATGAAATATAATCTCGCCACTGAAATGACCTTCCCTAACTACTGCTGCTATAACTTGGGAAGACCCATTAGTGTTTAATAAAACATGACACATGAATGCAGCTGAAGGGCAAAGTAGTTGAAGAATTCTAATAGCTTAAGGAATGTGCCGACTCTGAAAGTCTTATGAGAAACTAAGGCATTTTAGAAGCAATTACTCTAACTTACAATTTTACTAAACTTCAAATTAGAAGGAATTACAGTTTGGAAGCACAAAATAAGAAAAAAAGAATCATACTTATTCATCTCAAAGAACTTTTAAATAAAAGAACTTTTAAAAAGTTAGCAAGGGAAAGGCTTGCAAAAGTGATGTTTGGCATGTAGAATGGATGTTTAAAATGTTTAACGGATGCTTAAAAATGTTCCGTAGACCCACATAAATACAGGAACTGCTGGTTCTTCAGAGAAGAGCATGAATGAATAGCAGGAAGCATCATTTTAACACTGGCCATTTTTTAAATTATTTGGGTTCACAATATTTCTTTGCCAGAAAGCAATGAAGTGTGAAACCAATCCAATGAAACCAGATAGATTGGGACACCAGTACTTCCATATTTTTACCAAGCATTCAACATGCTGACATCATCTGAAGCCTATAGTTTAAGATCATAAATCCTCCTGTGAGGCTCATTTGTTAGTATTTGGGCTCATTTATCATCCCAAAGGGACAACTGCAAAGGAAAACACAATTGAATACTGTCGATCCATAAAACCTCACATGTTTGCATGTGACCTAATTTAAACAGAAAGAAATTCATCTGTATTTTCTTCCAAATCTACCTCCGTGCCCACAAAGGCCTTGAGGATACAAATGCATTTCTAAAAAAGTTTCCAGTTTTGTTCTCTTTTCTCATCTCTGATCATTTCCTGAAACTACCATTGTTGAGCGTATACTACACAACATTCACTATGGCAAGCACTTTATAAATAGGATCTTATCTAATTACAACAATATCATGAATGACGCTGCATTAGCCTGCTAGGGCTGCAATAACAAAAAGCAGTACAGACTAGATGGCTTGAAAAACAGATACTGTCTTATCATTTATCTTTCAACCTCTTTATACTGGTGGTGTACAGCATTAGCTGCCTTGCAGTTGTGGAGGCCAGACATCTGGCATCAAGGGTTGGTTCTTTCTGCAGGCTGTGAGAGAAGGATCTATCTGTTGCAGACTTCTCTTCTTGACTTGTCAATGGGCGTCTTCTCCCTATGTCTCTCTCTGTCCATGTCTATGTCCAAATTTCCTCTTCCTGGCAGCCCTGTGGTTAAGACTTCACCTTCCAATGCATAGTGTGTGGGTTTGATCCCTGGTTTGGAAGCTAAGATCCTACATCCTTCACAGCCAAAAAAAACAAAAAACAAAAAAAACCATAAAACAGGAGCAGTCTTGTGTAACACAATCAATAAAGACTTCAAAAATGGTCCACATCAAAAAAAAAATGATTTTTATTTCCCTTTTCTCTCTTTTTTTTTTAGTGTGTATGCCTAGATTTAACTTAAGTTATCTCTGTAAACAGCCTGTCCCAAATACAGTCACATTCAGAGGTACTAGGGTTAGGACTTCAACATACGAATTTTGTGGGGGACACAAATCAGTCCAGAACATCAGTACTATATTCCCATTTTACAGATGAAGAATTTGACCTTGAAAGTTCCAAGGTCAGAAAGAGAGTAAGATGTGAAGTGACTATTCCCCTGGGTTTACTGATTCCAGAAGCAAGCTCTTATTTGATACCTTGTGGGGCTTCCTTGGTGGGTCAAATAATAAAGAATCTGCCTGTAATGCAGGAGATCCAGGTTCAATCACTGGGTCGGGAAAATCCCCTGGAGAAAGAAATGGAAACCCACTCCAGTATTCTTGGCTAGAGAATTCCATGGACAGAGGAGCCTGGCAGGCTACAGTCCATGGGGTCACAAAGAGTCAGACATGACTGAGCGACTAACACTTCCAAACTCTTTTCAGCTCAGACCCTACACCATATCTTATCCTATCCCCCCCATCCCTAGGCTTACCATAGGTATGAAAGAGCATCAGCTGATGAGCAATAGAGGAAAATATTTTTCTGACAGGGGTAATGGGTAGTATAAACAAAGGCACTTTGAAAGCTTCCATTTATTATCTACTTAGCATGGGATGGTAATAAGCATCTTAGAAACAGAATGAAAGAGAACTTGACCCTGCAATCTCGGATCTTTCAACTAATGACGGACAACACCAGTGCAAACAAGTTCAAAAGATAAATGGTAAAAGCTGAATAAATGTCTATTATTAACTAGATAATGAAAGGATTTCCACTAAACAAGAGCAAAGAGATAAAGTGGAACCAAAAGGAAGTGAAGGGTGTTTCATATTTAGATTAGGCTGGTCTGAAGGAAATCTGCATTTCTCTTCCTGTTATTTGAGCACAACTAAGGGAGGGTTTCAGAAGCCTCCGAAGAAAACAGTTCAGTGTTTCCTCAATTTATTTTGTGAAGCACATTACATTTTACATATTTTGCTCAGCGCCTCAGCAATGTGTTACCATTACAGATATTATAAACACGGTTCTAAACAAAATGGCATTCACAAAAAATTTTAATTATTTAAGTCATAAATATGAAATCTAACACCGAATCTTACAAAAGTTTGATAGTATAGTAAAACATCAAAATTAGCTGAAGAGACATCTTGCTAAGTTTTTCTGTCACTTAAAAGCACGTCAGAGGGGCTTCCCTGGTGGCTCAGTGGTAAAGAATCCGTCTGCCAAGGCAGGGGATGCAGGTTCGATCCCTGATCTAAGAGTATCCCACATGCTGCAGAGCACCTAAGCCCATGCCCCACAGCTATTTAGTCTGTGCTTTCCAGCTTGGGAGTCACAACCACTGAACCCAACCACCCTAAAGCTCGTGTTCTACAAGGAAAAGTACTGTCCCCTTGCCTCGCCGGAACTAGAGAAAAGCCTGCACAGCGACAAAGATCCAGTGCAGCCAAAAATAAATATACAAATAATTTTTAAAAAGCAAGTCAGAAAAAATCTGCAATATCTTTACTATTATATAAACAATAGAAAATAATCATACTGAGTTCCATACATATGTGGAAACATCTCTCAAATGAGTAAACTTCATTTTACTTTTCAGGTTATACATTTTACATTTTACATTTTCAGGTGATACCAACTTGATCACAAGTTTCTGGCTTAAATAGGCTTTAAATGAAATTTATGAATAGTGAAATGTTAGTCCATTTCATGTGGGAAATTAATTTGGACAAAATAAAAAAAAAAAAAAAACAATGTGCTTGATCACGCATCTTAATATCAAGGCTAAATAGTGTTGACCCCTCAAGAGCAGTCTCACCCATGGAGTTGCCCAGAGGACTATGAATAAGCAGAGGAAAGCATCTTTTTAGCATCGTCCTGAAGAGTTATTTACATTGTATACTCAGATGTTAGCCTGTAGATTTAGGAAAAATCAATTTGAATACTGTTTTTTCCCCTTTCTTTCATAAAACTTTGTCAAAAAGTAAACATCTTGGGTCCAAGCGACAATCTTTACCAAATAGTAAAATTTCTTATAATAAAAAATCTGTCAAGAGAGTGTGGCTACACACACACAGGTGGGCTGCCGTCCATTGGGTTGCACAGAGTGGGACATGACTGAAGCGACTTAGCAGCAGCAGCAGCAGCAGCAAGCTTAAGAAATGGCTTCAAGTTCAAATGTGTAAAGGAATATGATATACAACTAAGGACTAAAAAAAAAAATCTAAAACAGATGTCCAGAAGCCCAGTTTCCTTGGGTGGGACTATGTCCAGTGAAAAATTCAGCCCCACTGAAAAGCCTAACAATGGATTCTTATCTTTGGAAGCTATAGTGATGCCCTGAAACAGTAATGGACTGTCACTATTTCTTCTAATTCCACTGAAAAGCACAGTGACACAATTCCAATGCATATGTAAATAATTACTAAGCAGCAGATAATTATGCTCAAATCAATAGCTGGACAGCTGGGTTACTCTATGTCAAAACCCAGGCAATTCAATGAAAGCTCCCCTGAGGAATATTCTTGGTTGTTATGGTGAATTGTGCTGTTACTTTTGCATTTTGATTGATTAATACACAATGCAGCTTGGCATATTTTCTATTTGGCATGCAAAATGCTGGTAACACATGAGAAGACATAGTTGAATTTTCTTACTATTTCTTAATGAAAATTTTCTTTAATCTTTCAGAAACACAGCAAAGTATTAGGTTTTGTGCATTTAAAAAGCCTTCACCTCAAAAATCTAAAAATAATATGCTGGCCTAAAGTAGGATGACTATGGAAATGGACAGATGCATCAAGAGAGTTCTAGCAAAGTATTCTTTTTTTTTGTAATATCAAAGAAAGAAGTTGATAGTAATTCTTGGAGAGGTAAAAATCTGACACTATAACATATACAGTTCATTTTAGAGATTTCTCTGCTAGTTCCATATGCATTCACAATGGATATTTATGTATCCTCAATGGGGAGAGTACATAAAATGTTTTTTCACCTTCAAAGAGAATGCATTTTATACAGAAGAAGAAAAATGAGGACATTCAGAACATTAAAACATAGTAGTGGAATCTAGTTTCTACTTGGGTTTCCTTACTCTGTCTTACAGGGTTTGCCTTAACCTTACTAGTCTAGTGGGGAGAATCCTAACATCTTTTATATACAAGTGTTCCAATCTTCCTCTCCTAAATCACTGCTCACAATCCCCATCTTATTCTCTCAGTGCCGATAGCCATACTTATTGGTGACAAAATGTGGTGTCTTATGCTGGGTGCCCTGTGGGGATGACAATTTCATTTAACTGATGTGCTATCTCAACAAGACTGCTAATGTGATTCAGGGAGGTGACCTGAGCTCTACCAGTGCGTCCCCAAAGAAGAACAGGGCAGAGTCAACCAAGTACTTTTGGCTTCTTGTCCATGAACAATTGCACTGATATTCAGTCCTATGATAATGTGAATGACCATACTCCTTAGGCACTACTGACCACTGGATTTTATTATTTCATCCTGTCTCTCTTTTTTAAAAAAATTAATTTATTTACTTTAATTGCAGGCTAATTACTTTACAATACTGTGGTGGTTTTTGCCATACCTTGACATGAATCAGCCACGGGTGTACATGTGTCCCCCCCATGCAAACCCCCCTCCCAACCTCCCTCCCCATCCCACCCCTCTGGGTTGTCCCAGTGCACCGGCTTTGAGTACCCTGTTTCATGCATGTAACTTGGACTGGTCATCTGTTTCACATAACACAAAGCTTTCTTCCCTCTCCATTGGCTTCCTCATGGGCCCCATGTCTTTTAATTCTTATTATTGTCAAACTTGAAGGGATCTGGTTATCTTTTTCCCAAGGCCATCATCACACAGGAAAACAATGTATTTTCCAACCTTCCCCACCCTACATCCCCTTAACTTGTCACAGCCCATTGTTCTGATTTGCATTGGAAATATAATTTGTAATTGCCTACAAATTAACTATAGAATTTAAATTTCTCTTCCGGGATTACTAGCGTAATCCAATCTACTTTGCTTCAGTTTCTACTTGACATGAGTATTTCAATGTAATTTTTTTCATTAAAGAGATGATGAGTGAAGAATATAAATTAATGAAGTCATGCCTAATAAAATGAGAAGGGTTTGGACAATGATTAGTAGTAGAAATTTTTTTCCCCAGAAAATTAGATGTGCAGAGTTTCTGTGTGCTTCTTTTTGTAAGCCTCTATCTGGTGATCCTTCTGGTAAAATATTAAAACTAAGCTCTTCCTCAAGAGTTGACTAAAAGGTAGAAAAGCTATAAACACATAGGTATGTTTTAAGGTATTAAAATTTCAGAGGGGAGTTACATCTTCTTACACCAGCACTGCCCACGTGATGCTTTCTCTCAGCCTCATCATAATGAAGGCCGGAATGTCCCCTTGGAATGTGTTTACCATCCTGGTCTCTGCGTGTGAAAGTTTTCACCTCCTCTGAGCTACTGTAAAAGCACCACTTTTTTTTTTTTTCTTTTTTAAAGAGATTTTGAAAAACTAAAAATGTCACTTGGAAATAAAGGGGGGTAGGGTTTGCACACAGAAATGGGTCAGAGAACACAATGGTTGGAGAAGGCGGAGCTATAAATACAGCCACCTACATGCCACTTATCTCAGAGGGGCAGGCTCCTGCACACATGGGCTTCATAATACCAGATGGTCTATTTGTTCACAATATTAAAGGGCATCTAGAATTAGCTATAGTAAGGGATCAAAGTTGACTGAAGAATGGGCACAGAAAGGCTGCCCTGAAGATGGCCTGTCACTCAGGAGTGTGGAGCTCCTAGGCCTTCCTGTTGACCACTATCTTACAGAAGCGTCACTCCAAATCTTTGTTGTGACGAGACAGAAACCTAGGACAGACGGAAGCACCGTCCTTTATCCTTCCACAATATTACCAGATTGTACCTCTTGAGGCATTTCCTTGGCGGTGCTGTGTGGTCTCCAGCTGAGAAAAGGAGTTTCTGACTTGGATTTTGTGGCTCACATCTCTTGCCTATCACATCTCTCTAATAAAACAAATAGAAGGAGGTCAGAATAACCAGGCAATATGTAAACCAAGGTTTCCCGTGCTCTGAGGTTCTGCTTGACTAAAGTGTGTTTGTGTGTGGAAATGTGCTCCATCTTTAACTAACATCTCTAACAGTAGGGTACTGTTTTAGCTAGGCAGACAATTCAAAGAATTGAAATGAGGTCTTTCAAAGCCAAATCTGAGATTAAATATTCAAAGTACGAACCAACAGACAAGCCATTGTAACACACTATGGGTAGAAACACAAAACTCAAAGGACCAGAGTTTCCTTAAGATCCTTTCTGAGTTCCTTATAATTAATTTCTAGTTACTTGGCCCACGGAAGCAGGTTTGCTAGAATTCAAGATGGGAAATAGAGCGGTCTGTATGTAGACGTAGATTTTATGAAACACACATAACACACACAAATAGACTATAAAATAGACTTCTAACCCTTTAAATATCAGAGGTCAGAAGCTCCAGTGGTCCATCATTAATGAGGCCAAATGAAATTAAGAGCACTCACTATATCAACAGCAAGAGAGCTTGCATCCAACAGAATCTGTGATGTTGAATACTAAACATCTGGCCACAAAGTGATGGATTTTCCTCTGTCGTCTGTCCATAAACTCCTAAATTCTCCAGCTTCCCAATTCATTGTTTTTTAAACTCATCTCTCAGCAATAACCTTCACACACCATAATTTTCATTAGCATGCTTCATCCCTCACTCTGTAGAAAATCTTTTATCACCAAACATCTCTATTGCCTCTCCTCTATAAATCAGCTCAAACATATGTCACTTCTTATCTAGTATTCCGATCATGCTCATATGCTCACCAATCTAACCAAATGCTCCCTAGCTTCTCATCTACAGTTTCAAAATTTCACAAAACTCAAGTCTTACCTGGGGGTTCCTTCCCAGTCCCATTCTTTAGACAGATTCCTCAAGTCAGTCATAATTTAGAATCAAACGGAAAAACAAACTTCTCTATAGATTTCTCCCTTTTAATCCTATATGTACTTTCTCCCTATTCATCCTATACATCACTTTCTATTCCTGACCTCTCAAGCTCTGCTTTATTCAAAGTCAGCATGCAGTTGAGATCAACTGGCTTTTGGTCAGCATTCCCAATGACACCTTGATTTTTATTATCTAAAAATATAGGATAGAAACATGGGATCAAAAGCAAAATAAAATGAATCCTTCTATTTTAATGCATTTCAATTTTAAACTATTTTATATCTTTCATATAATTATGTGTTTTATCTGATGCTATATACATGCTCACGTAAATTTTGAAACTATTATATATTATGGTTTTTCAGCACTAACAAATGTGCACAGCACTTATTAGTGGATAATTACTCTTATTTTGGGCTTT
This sequence comes from Bos indicus x Bos taurus, assembly GCF_003369695.1. Lineage (NCBI taxonomy): Eukaryota > Metazoa > Chordata > Mammalia > Artiodactyla > Bovidae > Bos > Bos indicus x Bos taurus. The sequence continues at coordinate 85,012,330 of NC_040084.1, read as the reverse complement.
TCAGGTAACGCAATGATAAAGAATCCACCTGCCAATGCAGGAGACACAGGTTAAATCCCTGGGTCAGGACAATCCCTTGGAGGAGGAAATGGTAACCCACTCCAGTATGCTTGCCTGGAGAATCCTGTGGGCAGAGGATCCAGACAGGCTACAGTCCATGGAGAGCAAAGAGTCAGATGTGACTTGGCGTGCATGCACAACTTTTATCTTACTCTGTAGTGAGGTATCTTACTCTGTAGTAGAGACCAATGTTCAAGACTCCTTGAATACCGGTTTAATGTTTATTATAGCAGTAAATGCTATTATTATCCCATTTCTACCTTCCCATGCAGGGGCCCCGGAAACAAATTTCAGTCAAGTTTACTAGAAGGAACCAGCTCATTTTGTTTAACTGAACACGTAAGATTCAGGAATCCTTTTAACACCAGCTAGAAACAATTAGAACCAGGCACATTCACAAGACTCTTGCTCCCACCCTGATTTATCTTCCTTTTCAATCAAATAATCTTTATTTAATATCTTCAGGCTGGGTTCTGCTGGCATTTGCTTTGGTCTAGTCTCCTAGTGAATTTATTAGAAAGAAATGTAATTTAATCTGTGATTTCAATTTTCCACCAGCAGATCACACTTGCCATTATCCTTCCTAATAATGTTGTTAAAATAAGCCAACTGTTCTCTTTGTGAGATCATAAAGTTAAAACAAAGTCCTTTTTCTAAAAGAATTTGATACATGCTTCTAATGTATACTATTACTTCCAGAGACCATCCCAGGGTAACAAAGTGACCCAGATGTTTGCTGCTATACAAGTAAAACATATGTGCACAGGGCCTGAGATGCAGAGGGAAATTCAAACCTGTGATACCAGCTCATATGGGGAGACGTACCCAACACAGTGGTTTTAGAACATTTTAGGATAAGGACAGGAAGAGAGCTTCCCAGGTGACACTAGTGGTAAAGAATCCACCTGCCAATGCAGGAGACTCAAGAGACCTAGGTCAGGAAGACCCACTGGAGTGGGAAATGGCAACCCACTCCAGAACTCTTGCCTGGAAAATTCCATGGACAGAGGGGCCTGGCGGGATACAGTCCACGGGGTCACAAAGAGTCAGACACAGCTGAACACACATCCACGTTGCACAAGGATAGGAGGAATGCCTGAATATCTGAAAAACCTGAATTTGAATGTCTAGCCTCCTCGAGCATTTATATAAGACACATGAGGAAGGAATCCCAACCTGTTTTACCTGAAAAAAGTCCATAATCAAGCTTAATCTCAAAACCTACTTACCCAAAGCCTCAGTTTTCTTCTCTCTAAAGAACACAGTGGTTCTCAACCAGGTTAAGGCAGGATTGGATATAGCAGATGTGTAGTTTGAACAACTACATTTATCATTATAATATAATTTCATCTTTGGAAAATTTCTGATTTAATAATACAAACTAAAGAAAATGAAGGTTGAAGAAAATAAAGGCAAGGGATGTTTTTAAAAGGAAATCTAAGTTGAAAACAGCTGAAACACAGTAAACTAAATTCTCTTCCAGATCTAAAACCTATGATTTCCCCTTCCACCATCAGCATTTGGCACTGAACATGGAAGGGCTGGTTCTTTCCTGTAATTAGTGTTGCATATCAGCAGTAATAATGAATTTCAATCTTGCTTTGATTAAATATAAAACATTTAATTCAAATATTAGTCAAACACACAGACAACACAAACATCCGTTCAGACTCGTGTATGACTTGGCTTCTGCTAACCTCAAATAGCCGCAGAGTTCCCCAGACTTGCTAGTCTTGAATCATGTAAATCACATCCTGAAATGTTTTAAAGAACTCACAACTTGCTAGTTAATAACCAGCTGACAATATGCATCCTGTTTATCTTAACATCGCTCCTAATAGAGAAATGAGCTTCAGACCAGCCTCTCTGTGGACTATCTCCCCGGTGAATAAAACGTTTCACACTATAACATTTAATGCTTAAAGATCAGGACTCTTAGTTAAATGAATTAATCTGGTGTGAAAACTATTTGCATTTTTAACATCATCAGAATTTCTTTCACCCCCAACTGTTTAGTTCACTGCTTGTTTGATTATAATTAGCAAGAGAGGAGGGGGAAGACATTTTATTCAATGCTAAATGGCATTCAAGAATTTTCAAAAGAAACACAGAATGAGTAGGTGGGACGAAGGAGCCGCAGGGCTCTTTTAAGAGAGGAAGTAATATTTCTGCATGAAGAAGTGTAGTCTGCTCTTAAACCAACAGTTCATTTTCCCATGTGTATCTTGGATTCAACTCATTCATGTGAATATTTTGGTGATATATATCTAGCCATTACTTTGTGCCATTGCTAGATGATGAAGGATGCAAAGTCACAAACAACAGGAAGCTGTGGCTGAAGGATGGGGTGGGAAAGTTAGTTTACTTCTGACTTTAGATAAATGAGATTCTGAGATTCTACCAGGAGGGTTGTAGCAATCAGTTTCCAAGGCTTGTGTTCTCCAACATTTAGAGGCCAGGGAGGACCAGGTAATCTTTTAGAAGGCTCTGGCCAAATCTCCAACCTTTAATATCACCTTCCCTGTGCTCCTCCTGTTCCAGCAGCAATAGCCTCTTTTCTGTGCCCAAAATATGCTCAAATGAGTTTTCCCTCTGACCCACACATGAGAATCCCTCTGCTGAAGACCCTGCAGGTGGGCACCTCCCCCTCCTTCAGTTCTCCCCCAGTGAGTTACCTCCTAGGAATTCCACACAGCATTCGTCATAATCACCATCACGATTCTCAATAATTTGATTTATTTGTTTACCTGTTTACTGCCTGCCTGTCTCCACTAAAAAGTAAATGGAGTAAGGGCAGGGACCTTCTTGAGAGGACATCACATCTGAACTAAGTTGAAAACACAAAGAAGAGTTAACTGGGGAACAAAGGAGAAAGTAGAGCAGTGGTTTCCAAGTACAGAAAACACTATATAGAGCTGGTCCTCAGTGTCCATGGGCTCTGCAACCAGGGATTCAACCAACTGTGAACTGAATATTCAGGAAGAAAAAAAATCCCAGAAAATTCCAAAAAGCAAAACTTCAATTTGCCACTCTCTAGCAACTATTACCATAGTATTTACATCGTATTTACAGCTATTTACATAGCATTTACATTGAATTAGGTATTCTAAGTAATCTAGGGGCTTCCCTGGTGGCTCAGATGGTAAAGAATCTGCCTGCAAATGCAGGAGATGTGAGCAGAATCTCTGGGTAGGAAAGATACCCTGGAGGAGGACATGGCAACCCACTCCACTGTTCTTGCCTGGAGAATCCCATGGACAGAGGAGCCTGACAGGCTACAGTCCATGGGCGCAAAGAATTGCACACAGCTAAGTGAGTAATCTAGAGATGATTTAAAGTATATAGGAGGATGTATGTAGGTTGTATGCAGATACTACATAATTTGATATAAGACTTGAGCATCTGGGGATTTGGGGAATCCTGGAAACAAATCCCTGTGGATGCCAAGGGACAACTGTGTGTGTGTGTGTGTGTGTGTATGCATTCATTTATGCATACATGTATGAAAGCACATAGGTTATTTGTTTTGAGCTAAAAGATGTAAAATAGTTCTCTCATTCAATCTCTGCTCCAGAAGCCTTGTTACTGGCTGAAATAGCCCCCAACAATGGCAGAACTGCTTAAAGAAACACACACTGCCTGGAAATTCCACACTGTTTTATGTACCTTAACTCACAGAATCCAATCCACCTTACAACCCCACGAGGAGGCCACTGAGATACAAAAAATGTGAAACAGCCCAAAGTCACTCTGCTCAAAGAACAGAGCCAGATTTTCAGCTTAGGCTGGTCAAACTCCAGAGTTCAGAACTACCAAGCCAAACACCACTCCTTTTATATTTGTGCATTGGAGGTTCCTAATGTTCTTGCCTGGAGAATCCCAGGGACGGGGGAGCCTGGTGGGCTGCCGTCTGTGGGGTCGCACAGAGTCGGACACAACTGAACTTAGCAGCAGCAGCAGCAGCAGCAATGAAATGATAGAATGTTATAGGAAGGGATGAAAACCAGAAGTCCATTCCGTATACTGGACTCAGACATGGTGCAAATGGTAATCCATGTACCTGACGCATCATCCCGTACATTCCTGGTGGCCAGTGGGGCCAGGGTGGCTGGAATCCAGGTGACAGTCTCAGGCCCTAAACACTTGTGTGTTTACCCCCAAGATGCCTGACAAAAGCTGTCATTTCCTGTATCTGTGATCTTGGGAAGAAGGTTGAGACGGAATGGCTGAGCCATCACTCCACATTCAAAGTTTACGGCAAGCTAGCTGACTTGCTGAATTGGGTACATACCCAGAGCAGCACAGAAGAGAATGGAACACAAGCCCACAGTGGGGTGTGAAGGAGGAGCAGACAAGATGAAGGTGGAAGGGGCAGATTTACATGTGAGGAACCTGGGAGTATGGGGTGGAGGGAAGAGGGGAGGGTAGAGAACTCAGAAAGAGCAGGTCCCTCAGTGAACCCCAGAAAGAGCCTGCCACCTCTCCACAAGTCCGCCAGCTAGTCATCTTTATCCAAAACCAGAGTCATGTGTGGGCATGTTAGGAAGAAAACTTACCTAATCTCTCTCAACAGGGAGGTGTTAATTTGATAATTCTCAGAAGATCTGGTAAAGGACAATGAGATTAATTAAAGGGGAGAAGAAATTTTCTCTAGTCTTCAAAATTCTTTTGGCTTACCGCATAATATAGAGGAAAATTACTGTATGTCTGAGCATATGTGTGTGTGTGTGTGTATTTGTATAGTAACACTCTTAATGTACCTGGTGTGCCTCCTACAAACTTCTCGCCTTCCTCTTGTTACAGTTTGGGGTGCTTATTGCCCTTAAATCATCTGGGACAATGACCCTGTCTTATTCATCTTTGTAGGCTAGTAGCTAGTACAATACTTGGCACACAGGAGATTCCGAGTAAATACTCAGTAAGTAAAGGAAAGAAAATCTAGAGCTTTCTCAAATAAAGATATAATGCAAGTTGAAAGAAACAAGTTATAATCTTTGTTTCTGTTGGCAGGAACTTTAAATGTCAATATATTATCATTTCCTTATTTAATGTCCTGATCCACTGACCACACTTGCCCTGTATTCTCTAGTTATCAAGAAGCAAAACTACGACAACATCTACATTATCACCCAAGATAAGGAACCATTTGAATCTATCTGTGTTATTGGCCTAAGTATAACTCAAGCATTTTGATTTCTAGAAATTTTATGATAAAAAAAATCCTAGAAACAAAGCTGATCTCTAAAAAAAATTCACAAGAGGAAATTTACCTCTGACAATATTTAACTAACCAAACTGAAAATGTCAATTCAACAAGTCATAGAAGTTTCTGTTCACTGTCCAAGGAAGACAAATGCAACATCATTCCTTACTTAAATGCCTTGTTGCTATTCACTCGCTAAGTTGTTTAGGACTCTTTGCTACTCCATGAACTGCAACACGCCAGGTACTGGAGTTTGCTAAAATTCATGTCATATTTCTTTCATGGGTCAAATTTGCTGTGATTTCCACTGCAATAAAAATGTTCAGAGGGAAAACATCCAGGGTGGAAAACAGAGAGACGGTGTGGAGCCTTCAAGTTCCAGACGGCCAGTGACAGAACTTTGAAGAGCATGTGAGACTTTGCTACTATGGGCTGTTATTTACAGATGCTCACTTCTGCCTTTCAAAATCATTTTCCTGTTTACCACACGTAAATCGCTTATAATTAAAATGGTTTTTATTGACTACTAATTGACTCAAGATTTCAGAATGCTCTGGCTATCACTACAGAAGGAAAAAATCTTTTTGCACAGCTCCGACAGTACATGCTGCTGCTGCTAAGTCGCTTCAGTTGTGTCCAACTCTGTGTGACCCCATAGATGGCAGCCCACCAGGCTCCCCCCTCCCTGGGATTCTCCAGGCAAGAATACTGGAGTGGGTTGCCATTTCCTTCCCCAATGCATGAAAGTGAAAAGTCAAAGTGAAGTCGCTCAGTCGTGTCCGACTCTGTGCGACCTCATGGATTGCAGCCCACAAGGCTCCTTTGTCCATGGGATTTTCTAGGCAAGAGTACTGGAGTGGGGTGCCATTGCCGACAGTACATGTTATTACCTAAATTTCTATTTGGTAATAACACACGCTAACTGAATACATCGACTGCATTATTATTTTCCCCACTAAAATATTATGTTTAATGAAGACCTCTGGCCTTTCACAACCAAGGCAGGCATAGTAACCACCAGCCTGCCACATCTTGGAAGCACAATCATAAATATTGAGGGAAATAAACACCAAGAAGTTTTGTGACAGATGATGCCAATCACAAGGGGCCACTTCACAAGGAAATCACATGAAAGATTTTGTCTTCATCGCCTTTCATGATAAGTTTATCTAATAAAATTGAAAGGGGGGAATATAAGAAAGAGGAATTACAGGTTAATTGTTATCACATTACACTTTTAAAATGTTATCCCACTTGGTCCTCAACAGATGCCTCCTCTGCAAACTGTCACAACTGAACAAAGAACTTTAATTTGCAGAGGAAACCAACTCGATGCTACATTAATAAAGTCACTTCTCGTTGTCTCTTAATAATGAGCTGTCAGATAGGTTGCTTTGATTAAAACAACAAACTTTCCAGCATGAAAAGACCTGGCCCGTGTGAGGCTTACTGCTTCCTCTTAGATGAGATGTTCCGCATCTTTCTCACCCTAGCTTTGATTTCACATTACAAATCTGATCTCACAGTAACCTAGCTTTGATTTCACGTTACATAAAGTTCGATCTTGAAATCTTTCAAAATCATCCCCTGAGTTGCATGGATCATGACCAATTCTTGGGAACAAAAGTCGTCATCCTGTCCTGTTATAAATAGATTATTTATCAAGAGCAGATTTCAGTCCCGGGTTGGAACCAGTTCTCTTTCTCTCCTCCTCTGGCTGCTCCTTGCTGGTCCGGGGCAGAATACTGCCTTAGGAATCTTCCTCAAGGACCCAATTATCCTGCGGCAGCGGTGTGTCAGTGTCTTGACAGCTATGGGCCACGTGCCTGCCCTGCTGTCAGAGGTGAAAGACGGCGGCACCCCTCTTCCTCCCCGCGTTTCTATTACAACAAGGACCGGAGAGGCGCGCGCCTTGAAAGGAGTTCGTTGGGAATGCCCCGGAGGTCAAAGACTGCTTAGAGGAAAAGGCTGAGGTGAAAATTAAAAACAGGAAAAGTGCCAGGAGAGTCCAGACAGGTGCTGTGCTCTCCCTGGGCCCGCGGAGCTATTGTGGGAGAGCGCGGCACTCAGGCTGATTTTAATTGAGATCAATTTCACAAGTACCGTCTTCGGCACAGTCCTTCAACTGATTGAAAACCAAATGAATCTTTTGTAAGTGGCGACAGGTTTTTCTTTCATCTTCCCCACCTACTCTATCCAAATCCGATGAGACTCTGAACTTTTGGAGATTCTGTGCTAAAGAAAAGAGCAGCTATTCTGGGCCCATCTCCACATATGTACATATAGTTTTAAAATAATTATTATTTGAGCTATACTTTTGGGAACCTAACTTGTCACTGCAGCAAACTTTTATTGGCAGGTCAGACACACGAGAGGCCCCCTGAATTCTGACAGCAGGCTCTCTTAAAAACACAGTGATTCCACTTGGGGACCACAGGCTCAGCACTTGTGTCCCTGGCTGATTACATCCTATAAGAGTTTGGGACATGTGGTTACAGTTTCCAGAGGATGGTCTCGTGCTCACACTTATTGGAATGAGTATGAAAATCACTTGTGTCATAATGATGATGTCACTTAATAACTAGGAACATACCACAGTCATACAAATGTAAAACCTTCTTGGTGTTTACATAGCCTAATCTTAAGACTCCACACATGATGGACTTCTCTCAATTTTAAAACACTGCTAAATAAATGGTTACTCCCATAACAGACAGAGGAAGGCCCTGAAACAAGATAAAACTCACACTATACAGAATTCTATGATAGCTCCTCATATTGAAAGCAGAGTAAGAAGACAGTTTCTCTTTAAGAGCATCATAATGAATTTAAGATATAAAATACAATTAGTTTCTTATTATAAAGGCTAGGTAGGGTTGAAATACAGTGTACTAAAGAAAGCCATAGCTATTCTCATCTAGAAAAGTTTATGAACAATGAATGGACAAACATATGAGATGGGGCTCTAAAGTATGGAAAGTACCTTTTTATACAGGGCCACTAAAATTTCCATATTTCAGTAAGTTATCATCATTTTCAAATAATCACTCAAATAGTTATTGCAAGATTCAAGTGACATTAGGAGGGTAAATCACTGTTTTAGTACTTGGTATGCAGCAGAAGGGGTGCACATGTGTATGCACACATGTGTGTGAAATATATACACACACACACACATATACTTATGTACATGCATGTTAAGTTGCTCCAGTTGTGTCTGACTCTACAACCCCGCAGACTGTAGCTGACCAGGCTCCTCTGTCCATGGGATTCTCTATGCAAGAATATTGGCATGGGTTGCCATGCCTTCCTCCAGGGGATCTTCCCAACCCAGGGATCGAACCCTTGTCTCCTGTGTCTACCGCATGGCTAGCAGATTTTTACCACTGAGCCACTGGGGAAGCTTACACACACACACACACATATAAAACCTATATCCTATTTGTCTTTGAAGACAATGTATTTATTCCAATGAGGTTGCAATTGATCAAAATGCAATTGTTTTGAATTTCCTCTGAATTATTTTCTGAGTCTTCAGCACCTTCTCTTTAGCAAGATTTACTAATGTTTAATACCTGCAAAGGCCAATCTTAGATTGGAAAAACTTCCTGTTCTGGACAGTGCTGTCATTCAGAAGTGAGAGTAATAAAAGAGTCTAAAAGAAACTAAAATTTGGGGTCAAAATTGAAACATACTCTATCAAAACAAGGGGAGAGTTGGTTGGGTGACTTACGACTAAAGGCAACTCCAAAGGAGGACTTGCAAGATGGTAACAATAACCCTGTATGAGAGACAGCAAAAGAGACACAGATGTATAGAACAGTCTTTTAGACTCTGTGGGAGAGGGAGAGGGTGGGGTGGTTTGGGAGAATGGCATTGAAACTTTTATAATATCATATATTGCCGGAAGCCAGTGTGAGGAACTCCGCCCGTGGCAAAGGTCATGAGGAAGGAGGCTCGGCATACGCAAAGGTGGGATTGAGCCTCAGGAGTCCCCCTGGAAATTCTCGAGCATCTACCCCCAAAACCAGAGTCTGCCTACTTTACTGCTTTGTGCTCTCACCTACACCTCTGACTTTACGTGGGGCTGTCCCCCACCACCTCTCTCTGAAAAAGAGTTAACTTACAGCTCCAGTTAATAAAGTTCCTGGGCGTGACAAGAGTGTTTCAACCTACAAACTCCTTTGGAAGTCCTCTAACCTGCCTGAACAGGTTCTTCCGGCCACATGTGATTGTTCACAGCCTCCCAACCGTGAGAGGCATGAGATGTTCTAAACTGTCTAAATGCAGATTCCTTTGAGCAGTTAAAAGATTGATTAGAAACTGTATTGGTGAAGGGTTTTTCACCTTGTTGGGCCAATGTTTGCTGCTAAGTTTCCATATCCCTTACCTACTGTGTCCCTGGGAGTGTATTGATTAATATAATTGGTGTATAGGAATGTAAGTAGTAGCTTTAATGTTTGTAACCTTGGACCCTTGAGTTAATTCTTTTCTTGTTATAGCCCACCACACCTTTGCCCTATAGGAATGCAACTTTATCTAATGCTTTCAGAGGGTGGCGCCTGACTTTAGAATAATCACCTTTAGAGAAAAATAAGTTTTCTGAAGAAAGGATCATAAAATGTTAACAGGCCTCCGGGCCAGAAGATGATGTAAATCACCGAAACTTTTGCATATGATAAGTTTGCAGGAAGAAAGCCTGGCTTACTGCTGACTCTACCCCTTCCCCCATTATCCTCTATGCACAACTTAAGGTATAAAAACTACTTTGGAAAATAAAGTGCGGGCCTTGTTCACCGAAGCTTGGTCTCCCCATATCGTTCTTTCTCTCACCTTCTGGCTGAATTCCCATCTGGAGCATGGAGGCTCATCAAGCCTACTAACTGTGCCTGGGCTTCTAAGATCTGACCGGGGAGGCCTTAGTGTCTCCTCTCCTTTGGGAGAACGGGAGGACGCCTGCGGCCTACGTAGGTGATGCAAATTCCTTATTTTGGAATTTTATTAGCTTTCCACGTAAACCAAGTTATTCAGCTTCTTTTCTCCACTGAATTTTCTCACTGAGCTATCCTTATTTAACCACTCTTTATATCTTTAATTCTATCATATCCTGATCGCTGAAGCTGTCTCCCCTTCGAATTCCCTGGATCCACCAGGGCTGGACCCCAGCAATATATGAAATGAATCGCCAGTCCAAGTTCGATGCATGATACAGGATGCTCGGGGCTGGTGCCCTGGGATGACCCAGAGGGATGGTACGGGGAGGGAGGTGGGAGGGGGGTTCAAGATGGGGAACATGTGTACACCTGTGGGGGATTCATGTTGATGTATGGCAAAACCAATACAATATTGTAAAGTAATTAGCCTCCAATTAAAATAAGTAAATTTATATTAAAAGAAGAAAAAGACTGCTTTGAATAATGGCAGGTTTGGCAGAGTAAGCATGTAACTACCTGAGTGACTACATTCAAACCCAACAGATATTTTGCCATGTAGACACTGGGGGTTGTGAAATACACTTTTTCATTATTTTATAACCAAACCTCACTTTTTTCTTTTCTTTTTTAAACTGCACTCCAGAAGAATGCAAGGTTCATGGCCATTTTATTTTTTAATTTTTAAATTTTTTATGGGAGTATAGTTGATTTAAGATGTTGTGTTAGTTTTCTGGTGTACAGAAAAGTAAGTCAGATACACATATATCCACTCTTTATTAGATTCTTTTCTCTTATAGGTCATTACAGTGTACTGAGTAGAGATCCCTGTGCTATACAAGCCTCATCATATAAGGAACAAATCTAGACTCTCTCAGTAAATCTGAAGAGCTGAAAAAAAAAATCAGAAGATATTTAGTTTATAGGCTGGAGACAAAGACAGACTCTACGAGTTAGTGACTGAAGAGAGTTGGACACAACTGAAGCAACATAGCATGCATGCATGCACATAAAATTAAGAAATAATTAGAAAAAGAGCAGTAGAGTTCTGTTAGGTAAGACTTAGGAATATGTCTTGAATTATAGAAACCTGAGAGCTGGAAGGGATCTTGGACACCATCTGGAGTCTAGACCAATTCTCTCATTTTCAGAGAGGAAACATAAAGTTCAGAGAAGTTGACTGCTTTATCCAACCCCATATATTAAAAGAGGTAGAATGAAAATAATAGATCAAAGTCTTATTCCACATTTCCACTATACTTTGTTGTTCTAGAAACAGTATTTTAAAGAAGTCATAAATTTTTAAGAAAACTTTTTATTACATACCTACAAAATAAATAACACTTTAAATATCTCTAGAAATTTTATGGGTTTCCCACTTGGCTCAGTGGTAAAGAATTCACATGCGAATGCAAGAGACATGGGTTTGACCCTTGGGTCAGGAAGATCCCCTGGAGTAGGAAATGGCAACCCACTCCAGTATTCTTGCCTGGAAAATTCCAAGGATAGAGGAGCCTGGCAGGCTACAGTCCATACGGTGGCAAAGAGACATCCTGGGCGTGCTCACATACACAGACACACACACGGAAATCTTATAGCAGTGCATCTTTAGTATCAAAAAGCTAATGACAAAAAAAAAAAAACAACTAATGACATAATGATGTTAGCCCATTAACAGGGGTGTTTCTAGAGGAGATTCTGGACATCTAGCTTCTACAGCCTATTACTTTTTGCTCTGGTTCTTCACTCACTGGGCATAGCTCTCCCAGGATAGTACTCTTCTTCATATTAATGTTCCAAACAGAGTAACATTTTAAGAGATGAAAGAAATGTAAAGATCTTGGATTTAATCTCATAAGCATCCCATCCCAGAGACAGCTATATTTCAGCAGAGAATTAAATCACTCACTATCATTCTACTTCCTAGTAAGCCCCTTGGCATGAAGAAACAATTATTTTTTTTTACAATAAATGATTGCTCTCCTAAAACACCAAAATAGTTTCTCTGTTTTCAAAATTGCATCACTGCCATGTTAAATGTGTTACTATATGGATACACTAGCAAAGACATCTGACTATCTAGAAAAAAATACCCCCTTGGTTGCTTCCTTTTTGATTTCATTCAATAACTGGGGAAGGAAAAAGACTTACCATTTTACACATACACTCAGAAGCTTAATTAGATTTTTTTCCAAAGTGAGTAGCCTTTATGTTTTGGAGCTATGTCTTAAGCCCATTCCGGGCTGACTGCATTTCAGCGTCAAACTAATTTAGAATCACAGTGTGGTAAAGAGAGCTTGTCTTTAGCTTTCAGCACTCTACAGGCCAAATACCTTGCCTTTGAGACTCTGGTGCTAGGCTTGCCCTCTCTCATTCACTGCCTTCAAAGAAGGCTTTATTGACTCGGAGATTCTGTCTTGTTCCTCTTTCCTGCTGACCCTCATTTTTAAATAAAATATATTATTAAAAAGTTTTAAATCAAAACAATAAACTTCTGAGAGAGTAAATATATAAAGTGGATTAAGAACAAATCTTTAAAACTATCAGAAGAGTGTAAAAAATACCTGTATGATCTTTCTTGGGATCATACAGGAAAAGATTTTGGGAAAGATTTCTTAAACTGGCACAAAAAGTATAAACTATAAAAGACTATGATGTTTCACCATATAAGAATTATAAAGGTCTACACAGTTAAGTTAAAAATAAAGGGACTTTCTAAAAGAAAATATAAGATATAAAGCAAATAAAGGATTTGTATCTCAAATATTAAAAAAATCAAATGAATTTAAAAAGTCTAAAAGAAAAATGAAACAAGGATATACATTGACATAAACAGAAACAAATGTGTATGAAAAAACAGATTTCTAGTCAGTTGTTTAAGGAAGTGTAAAAGTGTTAATGCTACATAATTGACTTCATCTTCTTCTCGAGCCTCTGTCTCACTTGCATGGGGAACTTGGGGTTGGGGTGTGAAAATGCAGGTTCGATCCCTGGGTCAGGAAGATCCCCTGGAGTAGGAAATGGCAACCCACTCCAGTATTCTTGCCTGGAAAATTCCATGGACAGAGGAGCCTGGCAGATCCATGGGGTCACACAGGGTCGGACATGACCGAGCGCTATCCACACATGGAGAACAGGAGTATTACTGAATTCCAGATAAGGGACTCTCTGACATTTTTGGTTCTAATTCATCTTCAGATACATAGGGAAAAAAAACATGATCCTCAAAGAATAAATATTGCTTGATGCACAGTCCTTACTAAGGCAAGACATTTGACTCCAACATTTCAGAAAAAAAAATTAAACGTTAGTTGATATCTTCATTCTAGCCAACTGATCAAGGAACCTAGAATCCAGATTCCTCGAGTACTCTGGATAAACTATTACCTCATTTGTAAAATAAAATGTTCCATTAGAAAGTTAATTCATTTACTTAGAAAAGATACCTTAAGTGTCTAATTTGTTTCAAAAGCTGGAAATATAGATCTGAACAAAACAAAGTCCCTGTGCTTATATGACTTAAAAATTAATAGGAAATATACTGAAAGAACTCTTAAAATTCAACGGCATGAAAACAAATAACCAAAGTTAAAAATGGTCAAGATATTTGAACAAACATTTCATCAAAGAATATATGCAAATACACATATAAAGAGATACTCAATATCACTAACCATTCAGTTCAGTTCGGTTCAGTTCAGTTGCTCAGTCGTGTCCGACTCTTTGCGACTCCATGAATTGCAGCACACCAGGCCTCCCTGTCCATCACCAACGCCCGGAGTTCACCCAAACTCATGCCTGTTGTGTCGGTGATGCCATCCAGCCATCTCATCCTCTGTCATCCCCTTCTCCTCCTGCCCCCGGTCCCTCCCAGCATCAGGGTCTTTTCCAATGAGTCAACTCTTCGCATGAGGTGGCCAGAGTATGGGAGTTTCAGCCTCAGCATCAGTCCTTCCAATGAACACCCAGGACTGGTCTCCTTTAGGATGCACTGGTTGGATCTCCTTGCAGTCCAAGGGACTCTCAAGAGTCTTCTCCAACACCACAGTTCAAAAGCATCAATTCTTTGGCGCTCAGCTTTCTTCACAGTCCAACTCTCACATCCATACATGACCATATGGATAATCCATAGCCTTGACTGGACGGACCTTTGTTGGCAAAGTAACGTCTCTGCTTTTGAATATGCTATCTAGGTTGGTCATAACTTTCCTTCCAAGGAGTAAGCGTCTTTTAATTTCATGACTGCAGTCACCATCTGCAGTGATTTTGGAGCCCAAAAAATAAAGTCTGACACTGTTTCCACTGTTTCCCCATCTATTTCCCATGAAGTGATGGGACCAGATGCTATGATCTTCATTTTCTGAATGTTGAGTTTTAAGCCAACTTTTTCATTCTCCTCTTTCACCTTCATCTAGAGGCTTTTTAGTTCCTCTTCACTTTCTGCCATAAGGGTGGTGTCATCTGCATATCTGAGGTTATTGATATTTCTCCCGGCAATCTTGATTCCAGCTTGTACTTCTTCCAGTCCAGCGTTTCTCATGATCTACTCTGCATATAAGTTAAATAAGCAGGGTGACAATGTAGAGCCTTGACATACTCCTTTTCCTATTTGGAACCAGTCTGTTGTTCCATGTCCAGTTCTAACTGTTGCTTCCTGACCTGCATACAGGTTTCTCAAGAGGCAGGTCAGGTGGTCTGGTATTCCCATCTCTTGAAGAATGTTCCACAGTTTATTGTGATCCACACAGTCAAAGGCTTTGGAATAGTCAATAAAGCAGAAATAGATGTTTTTCTGGAACTCTCTTGCTTTTTCCATGATCCAACGGATGTTGGCAATTTGATCTCTGGCCTCTGCATTTTCTAAAACCAGCTTGAACATCTGGAAGTTCACGGTTCACGTATTGCTGAAGCCTGGCTTGGAGAATTTTGAGCATTACTTTACTAGCGTGTGAGATGAGTACAATTGTGCAGTAGGGAAATACAAATAAAAACTCTAATGAGATTTCACCACAAACCTTTTTGAATCTCTCAAATTAGAAAGCCTGACAATATCAAGTGTTGGTTAGGATGTGAAGCAACTAGAATACCACCAGCGAGAGTGTAAAATAACACAATTATTTTGGAAAACAGCCTAGCAATTTCTTAAAAAGCTATATGGACCCCTACTATTTGATCCGGCCATTCCACTTCTAGAGAAAGGAAAGCATCAGGTCTGACAACTGATATATGTAAAATGTGTACATAAATGTTCACAGCAGCTTAATTTGTAATAGCCAAACAATCCAAATGCAAGGGTAAGCAAATTTTGGCATTTATACACCCATATAATTGTGGGGCATATAGCCATACAATAGTATACAGCAGTATTACTGAATAATATTCACTGATAAAAAGTAATGAATTATTGATACACACAACAACAAATTTTGGGGATGATGTTTATGTCCATTGTCTTAATGGTGATATTCGTGTTATGTCAAAACGTATACAATTGTACACTCTAAATATGTGCAGTTTATTGTATGTCAAGTCTACTTGATTGAAGGTCTTAAAAAAATGGCTCAGACACCCATGAAAACAATCCACCTTCCCCACAAACTCGCATTTATCAAACTGCCCTTTTATGCTTCTTTCCCCAAATCAGGGCATCCTCTCGTCTAAATTTGAATAAAATTGTTGATGGGGGCAAGGAACACATACAGATTAGGTCCTGAAGCTTTCTGTCCACTAGAAAAGAGAGTTTTGATGTGCTTTTTTAAAAAAACAAAGATAAAAACCTTAAAAAGGAAGAAAATCATGCTGATTTATTACTCACGTTACAGCGAGCGATCTGGCAGGAAACAAAACCAGCAGTTAATCTGCCAGGCAGAAAAAATGCAATCCCTTTGTTGGTTGTTATGAAGCAGTCGGCTGTTTTATGGTGGGAGTCTATCAAATTCAATACATTTTACATGATTGCAAATTCCTTAAAATATGAAGATGCTCTAAGGGCGTAACAATGAGGGACTGTGGTACTTTGCAAGAACAAGTTTTGTTATTCTCTGTAAATTCTACTGTTTTATTTTTAATAGTAACAAGACACCAAATGCCATTAGTGTTATTTTAATATAAATGCATACGTGTGTTTTAATGTGCCTGTGGAAAGATAAGAATTGCTTTGCCTTCTTTCAGAATTATAAGTCAGGCATATAAAATAACATGAAGACAATCTGATGGGTAAAATGTATCTATAAATATCTAGGATCATTTACTATAAATTACCCATTATCCTGCCCCCACCTCCACCCTTCAAGGCAGTAAATGCCCTTAACTGAAGATGCAGGATGAGAACAGCTTGCCCCATTCTTTATCTTTTCTGCATAAACTCTGTTAACAGCAACCCTAAATGGAGCAGCTATTTTCAGGGTAATATAAGATGACACCTGGGAGGCACCACAAGTGTTTCAACTACTGGGAAGTTGCCTTGCCTGGAACTGGCTCACTTGTTCATTTTTCGGTTGGGCATATAAGGGGACCAGGGAGGGCATGGTGACTCACTCCAGATTTCTTGCCTGAAGAATCCCATGGACAGAGGAGCCTGGAGGGCTACAATGCATGGGGGTCTCAAGGAGTCGGACACGACTGAGTGACTAAGCACAGCACAGCACATAAGGTGACCATTTACAAGATTCCCTTGGGCTTTCCTCATAGCTCAGTTGGTAAAGAATCTGCCTGCAATAAGGTGACCCCAGTTCAATTCCTGGGTCGGGAAGATCGGCCAGAGGTGGGATAGGCTACCCACTCCAGTATTCTTGGGCTTTCCTTGTGGCTCAGCTGGTAAAGAATCCGCTTGCAATGCAGGAGACCTGGGTTCGATCCCTGGGTTGGGAAGGTCCCCTGGAGAAGGGAAAGGCTACCCACTCCAGTATTCTTAAGTCCGTGGGGTGGCAAAGAGTCAAACACAACTGAGCGACTTTCACTTTCACTATTAGCTATGCGGCTTCCCGGGTGGCGCTAGTGGTAAAGAACTCACCTTCCAATGCAGGAGACCTAGGAGAGTGTGGGTTTGATCCCTGGATGGGGAAGATCCCCTGCAGGAGAGCCTGCAACCCACTCCAGTATTCTTGCCTGGAGAATCCCACGGACAGAGGAGTCTGGGGGGCTGCAGTCCATGGGGTCACACAACTGAAGTGACTTAGCATGCTATTAGCTATGACCATGGACAGAGGAGTCTGGCGTGCTGCTCCATGGGGTTGCAAAGAGTTGGATATGGCTGAGCGATTAACACTTTCACCTTCACCCACCAACTCTTCCTCTGCCCTCCAAGTGCCCCTGAGTGCTGACATCCCTGTGGTATGACCCCCAGCCTCCAGCCTCTCCTTGGACCATTTACCATGACTGGGCATCCTCCCTGCCTCCTTCATGAAGTCATCCTGACTCAGAAGTCTTCTGGTCCCCACCTCACCTCTGCCACTCCAAGCACTTCATCCTCTCTGGATTTTTCTTTCTTTCTTTCTTTTTTTAATTTTGGAAGATAATTGCTTTATAATATTGTGTTGGTTTCTGCTACACATCAACATGAATCTGCCACAAGTATTATACATATATCCCTTCCCTCTTGAACCTCCCTCCCACATCGCACACCATCCCACCCCTTTCGGTTGTCACAGAGCACCAGGTTGAGCATCCTGAGTCATAGCACAAATTCTCACTGACTATCTATTTCACATACAGTACTGTGTATGTTTCCATGCTAGTCTCTCAAACCGTCCCACCGTCTCCTTTCCCCACCGTGTCCACAGGTCTGTTTCATTCTCTGTGTTATACACTGACCATAGCATCGATCAGATTTTTCTTCTGTTTTCTCATGTTAAATGTAATTTAGTTTTCCTCCAGCTCAGAACTTATTCTCAAATTCTTCCTAGTGCAGCCACTGTTTCTCTAACCTCAGGCCAGTCCTGCTCTCCTGCTCACTGTCTTGTTCCTCATGGCTGCTTCCAATCACCACTTTCCTGCCGGGGACCAGCCCCGGCTGATCCAGGGTATTCGAAGCGGGGACGGCGTCGACCTATTTATTTAAATATTTTATCAAAGATATAAAGAGTAATAGGATGAGGATAGCTCAGTAGGAAAATTCAGTGGAGGAAAGAGGCTGAGTAGCTTGGTTTACGCGGGAGACCAATAAAACTTCAAGACAAGAAGTTTGCACTACTTACGTAGGCTGCAGGCGTCCTTCCGTTCTCCCGAAGGAGAGGAGACACTAAGGCCTCCCCGGTCGGATCTTAGAAGCCCAGGCATAATTAGTAACCATGGCGGGTTCCGCACTCCAGATGGAGACTCAGCCAGAGTGAGAGAGAGAGAGCGACATGGGGAGACCAAGTTTCGGTGAACAAGGCCCGCACTTTATTTTCCAAAGTAGTTTTTATACCTTAAGTTGTGCATAGAGGATAATGGGGGAAGGGGTGGAGTCATGCAAGGACAGCAGTTCCTGGTCCTAATTGAAGCCAGGCTTTCAAACTTATCATATGCAAAAGTTCAGGTGAATTACATCATCTTCTGGCCAGGAGGCCTGTTAACATTTTAAGAAACTTATCTTTCTCTAAAGGTGATTATTCCAAAGTCAGGCACCAGCCTCCAAAAAAGCATTGGAGAAAGCTGCATTCCTATAGGGCAAAGGTGAGGTGAGCTAAATCAAGAAAAGAATTAACTCAAGGGTCCTAGGTTACAAACATTGAGGCTACTACTTACATTTCTGTACACCCGTTATATCAATCAATACACTGCCAAGGACACAGTAGGTAAGGAGTATGGAGACTTAGCAGCAAACATTGGCCCAATAAGTGAAAAACCCTTCACCAATAGAATTTCTAATCAATCTTTTAACTACTCAAAGGAATCTGTGTTTAGACAGTTTAGAATATCTCCTGCCTCTCACAGTTGGGAGGCTCTGAACAATCACATGTGGCTGGAAAAACCTATTCAGGCAGGCTAGAGAATTTCCAAAGGAGTTTGTAGGTTGAAACACTCTTGTCACGCCCAGGAATTATTAACTGGAGCTGTAAGCTAACTCTTTTTTCAGAGAGGTAGTGGGGGACAGCCCCCCCATAAAGTCAGAGGTGTAGGTGAAAGCACAAAGCAGAAAGTAGGCAGACTCTGGTTTTGGGGGTAGAAGCTCGAGAATTTCCAGGGGGACTCCTGAGGCTCGATCCCGCCTTTGCGTATGCCGAGCCTCCTTCCTCATGACCTTTGTCATGGGCGGAGTTCCTCACGCTGGCTCCCGGCAGTGATAGAATTCCAGTTGAGCTATTCCAGATCTTGAAAGATGATGCTGTGGAAAGTGCTGCACTCAATATGCAATATGCCGGCTCCGGCACTTTCCTATTTCACCGGAGCGGTGGTTCATGGAAGTTCATGTTGTCCATGGCAACCATCTCACCCCTTCCTCTGCCTTATTCACCAACTTCAGGTCCAATACAGGGAAGGTCAGGTTCATCTCTCGCTGTCACACACACTTTGACATTGCCCTGCTCACAGCCTCTGAAACACCCTTGGCTAATCACAGTTGACTGACTGTCACACTGCTTTCTTGTTATCACCCTCTGATGCTAAACCTCGGCACAGACTCAATGTTGATAATAGGATCTCCATCACAAAAATGAGGACAGCTAGCTTTCTGAACTGAAAGGGTAGCATCGTTAGTAGCTTTGAAGATTTGGTTTATAAACTAAAGTCAGAATCCTCAGGAAAAGAGCCACTCTCTTTAAAAAAAAAAAATACTCTTGACTTAGCAAAGCAAGCCCACCTATATGCTGATTTTCATTTTTATCAGGCCCTTCACCATTGCATTCCAGCCGCATCTTCTCTCATTTTCTACTTCCCTGCCATCTTCCTCAATCCTGCGTCCCTTTCTACCATCTCAGTCCCAGCTCCCTAGCCACCTGCAGTCACTCTTAGCTCCCTAGACATGCTGTCCCTTTCCATATGGTCATCCGTCTACTGGAAGTCTATATTCCTCCTGGAAATTTCTATCTCTTCTTTGGTCTAGTTTAAATGTTACTTTCTCTTTAAATCCCTTTCTCAACTCTTTTAGGATTGTTCATTCCTATGCCTTTGATGTGTCAAACACTTTATAGGATCTAGGAGCTCATCAATAAAGTGAAGAAACTAAAATATCTGCCCTCTTAGAACCCACTTTTTAGTAAGATGGAACTGATAATAAACAAGGGGGGTAGGTTTAAAAAACACAGTATATTATTTACTAATAACGTACTTTGTTAAAGCATGCTACAAGCTGGGATCAAAGACGAAGGGATGCTGAGACTCGTGAGGGAAACTGCAGTACAGTAAGTGCCCTACGTACAAACAAATTCCTTTCCAGGAACACATTCGTAAATCCAATTTGTTCGTGAGTCCAAAGAAGTTAGCCTAGGTACCCGACTATCACAATCAGCACCACTGTAGCTCCATCAGCACCACTTTTACACTTGTTTCTGGATATCCTGGGTTTGAAACAAAGATACTGTGTCACTGTGCTCTGTACAGTATTGTAAAGTACACAAAAGCACAACCACTTGTTGAGGATGCACACGTGCGACAATGTACACCAGACACGTGAACTAACTTATGTGACTGGATGTGCAAACATGTGTTCACATCTTTGAAAGTCCACAACTCAAATGTTTGTGTGTAAGGGACTTGTTGTATTAATGCAAAGTGATCCAAGGAGGCTGCACTGAGCTGCATTGAGTAAGCAATGCAGGAGCTAAGGAAGTGAGCCTACAGTTGAGGAAAGACAAGATCAGTTTTCACTGCTAATATCTTTGCGTCCAAAGTTGAACTGTAAATTCTGTGAAGGCAGAGACTGTTTTGTATGGATATTTGGGCCTCCAGCTTCCTGGTTAACTTGTAGGGGTTCAAAAAATGATATTTGAGTTAATACCCATGGCATGCTCTGCTTATCTCTGTCTGGGTAAATTTCACATTTCCAGGTGACTTTTCTCAGAGATAACACTACAAACAGGCAACTGAGTGCATGGTGACAAACTTCAATTACCATAAAAGCAACCCGCTGCATGCTTTCAGCGCTCCTTGTAAAATAAACAGTTAAAAGATAACTGTCCTTGGCATGGATACACTGAACCTAAAAGCTATATTCTTGGCCTTCTCCAACATATTTACAAGTGTCTAATAAAATGCAAAGTAAGTTTATTTCTTTTGCATGGCATTTTATTAATGTAAATGGCCAAAAGTTTCATGCAATGCATTATCCTTGAACTATAGTGATTCACAGCATTAATGGAAAATCACTGTCAGTGAGTTTTAAATGGATTCTGGGAGGGTATTACAGTTTTCCCCTTGTATAAAAATATCCTAAAATTATATTTAAATGATATTATTGAACCAATAAATGGCCACAGTGCTGTTTCAAAGGCAGCAAATTTAAATGGGTGACTTTAATGATATATAACATGGGTTAAGTCTCAGCCCTTCCTTGGTAGCTCAGATGGTAAAGCGTCTGCCTGCAATGCAAGAGACCTGGGTTTGATCGATGGGTGGGGAAGATCCCCGAGTCAGGAAGATCCTCTGGAGAGGGAACTGGCAACCCACTCTAGTATTCTTGCCTGGAAAATCCCATGGACGGTGGAGCATGGCCGGCTACAGCCAATGAGGTCACAAAGAGTTGGACACGACTGAGTGACTAATACTTTCAAGTCTCAACCAAAATAAACCAGAAGTTAGAAACCAGATGACAACTTTAACAGATACAAAACCCTCTGAATAAGTAGAATAAGTTAAAGTTACTAATAAAGAGGAACAAAGAAGGATTGCTACCTACTGAGATGACCGGAACAAAGAGTAAAACTATCTCTAGCATATCTGTGTCAGTAGTGCTGGGGTGTGCCCCAGTGTTTACTGCAGCATTATTTACAATAGCCAGGACATGGATTCAACCTAAATGTGCATCGACAGATGAACGGATAGAAAAGATATGGTAGATGTGGTATGCACACACACACACAATGGAATATTACTCAGACATAAAAAAGAATGAAGTCGGGTCATCTGTAATGAATTTCATCAACCTAGAGTCTGTCATACAGTGTGAAGTAAGTCAGAAAGAGCAAAACAAATATCGTATATTAACGCATATGTATGGAATCCTGTATTTGCAGAATGTAGAGAACAGGCTTGTGGACACAGTGCGGGAGAGGGTGGCATGGATTGAGAGAGCAGCACTGATGTATATACACTGTCTAATGTGCAAAACAGACAGCTAGTGGAAAGATGCTGCATAGCACAGGGAGCTCAGCTAGGCGCTCTGTGATGACTAGAGGGGTGGGGTGGCGTCAGGTGAGAGGGAGAGGATATGTGTCTATATATATAAATCAGATTCGCATTGTTGTACAGCCAAAACTAACACAACACTGTAAAGCAATTATACGCAACTAAAAAAAAAAAATAATGTCAGGGAAGCAGGCATGTTGTATAGTGTGGGTGTGTATTAGGTACCCACTTGGCAAGATGACCTTACTAGTTAAGCAGAGGGAATGCATTTAGGTTGAATGTCTCACATTTCAGAACGTGTGGTTATAATTTTAAAGGAAGCCCATGAACATAGGCTAGAATCACGCTTTTGTCATACATAAACAAGCACTTAGTCTCCTTGTTAGAATGATAAATTATCCACAAAACCTAAGAAAAAAAATGCTTGATATACGATCCTCCTTTACTCTCTTCGTATAATTGTTTTTATATAAACATTATAATTTTTATGTCTTTGAGGGATTTTTGTCAAAGTTGTAGCCAATACATAAGTTATTCTTACATGTCAATTTTAGTTGGTTCTTAGTGGCTGGCCAGACCACAATGCTGAGAAGAATGCAGACCAAATCTATCAGCAGGTAAGACTGCTATGATCAATTATTAATGTCTGCCTTGGGCAAGGGTTAATATTGTCACATATGCTACTCTTGGCTTCAAAGGATGAGATAATACATTATTGCATGAAGCAGGCATGGTGATGGAGGAGAAACTATAACTTGAGAACTGAAAAGAAAGATGAAACAGTAAAAAGAGACTTAGGCAATTGTTTTGTCCAGCTGTCCCTACTCAATTGTAGATTCTCCTTCTTTTGCTAAAACCTTGGGTTTATTTTCATTTGTTTGTTTTATTAAGGCAGGTAACTTCTTTGCAGAGCACAAACTAGCTATCCCCTGGGACATTAAAACATGAGAGCATGTCACTGTACCTACTGGAGTTTGGTCAGGAAAACAGGACCCACTGCAGGTAACTTTAAACAGGAAGAGATTTTATCCAGAGCTCTGCAGCAGAAGTCAATAATTGAAGGGAGTCTTGCATACAGGGGCAGAGCCCCGCGGCATCACCCCAAAACCCATTAGAAAGAGGTGAGGACTCAGAAATTACCCGTCAGACGTTTAATGAGGAAAACCTGATGTTGGTGAGTGCTAGGCGTCCAGTGTTTGTGCTACTAATCTCGGCTTTCAGGTCCGTGTTGGGGAATGTGAAAGGGAGGGTAGAAGCAGATGAATTTTTCAGTCTGAGAGTGAACTGCTGAGCCCCAAGTCCACACGGACTCTGATGAGAGCTTCCCAGAGGCACGTGCTGCTGTAACAGGCAGCCGGGCTACCAGCAGTCACCCTCCACCCTCCACTGGCTCCGTCTACATTACCCAAGAAAAGCCTCCACAGCCTTCATTTCCTATGAAATTCTGTCCAGGGAGCTCTGGGGATGTGGAGCTCTTAGAAAATGACCCCTTATCACAGCCACTGTCCCCTTTTTTTCTGCTACCCAAAAATGACATAAAAGAGTACCTCGCGGTTTATATTTACAGTACATCGTCACTAATGCACGGGTTGAACAAGTGTGATTAAAGGCAAATTTCAACTTCCTGCTAGCCTTTTCTAATAATTATAGAACTTAAAATGGCCTTGTACACTATAATTATTTTTTTTATTGTTCAGACACTTGAAGACCCCATTATGCTTTTTATTTCTAGTAAACGGACCTCCACTTTCTTTTAAAATTTTGTTCCTGTAGAGATTAAATCCTCTCCTCACTTCCCATCTCTCATTTATGTTGCTGCTCCTAGACTTGGGTGAGCTTCATTCACTGCAATACCATCAGTGAGATGGGGTACAATTTTCTATTTTTTTTCCTTTTATTCTGCATTTCGTGTAGGCTTCAAAATCATTAATTAATATTCAAAGTAGTTCCGTAAGAGTTAGAGATAAGATACGAGTAACCAATATTATTGTTACTATTTAACATTATACTAAGAGTTTTAGCCAATAATACCAAAAAAAAAAAAAAAGAGTGAGAAAGAGACACTAAATGTAATGACATAATTGTAGGAGGAGAAAAGAACATCTATTATCTTCAAAAAATCCAAAACAAAAATCAAACATGGCATGCTGTTTGGCCCAGCAATAAAGATGGTAAATAGTTCCAATAATGTAAATAGTGGCCACTAGTCTTTTTCCTTTTTTCTTTTTTTAATGTGATATATACATTGTGCTGTGCTGTGCTGTGTTCACTCACCCGTGTCCGACTCTTTGCAACCCCATGTACTATAACCTGCCAGGCTCCTCTGTCCATGGGGATTCTCCAGGCAAGAATACTAGAGTGGGTTGTGATATATATTATTTGAAAGGAAATGAAGGAGCAAAGATGAGTTAAAAGAAAGTGAATCTTCCACCTAGAAAAATCTATAGAAGCTGATACATCAAGAAAGTGCCAGAAAAAATACCATCAAAAAATTGCTTGACTACTTAAGTAGTAGCTTCTGGGGAGGTCAGATGAGGGTGGAAAGGCTTGTGATAAGGACACTGATTTTTTTTCATTAAAAGCTTTTTTAATGTTATTGGCTACTGATTTGATGGAAAAGCATTTTCTCCTTTTTATGTTATGGATTTAAACTGCAAATTTTACAGTATTATTTTGTAATTAAAAAATAAGAATTTCTTAATCTAAGAAAATCCACTAAACGCCTGCTAAAACTGATGGAAGTATCTACAATAAGATGAACAAAAACCAAGAACTTCCTTATTTTTCTTTAATAATCATTAGAATATATAATGTGAAATATCCCATTCACAATGGGGACAAAAAGCATAAAATACTAGCAATAAGACAAATAGCAAACACACATGAGCTGCACCCATACATTTTATAGGAAGCTACAAATGAAAAAAATGTAAGGACAGAGGTTAACCATGTTCCTGGTTGGAAAACTCAATACTGTAAACCCATAAACTCTCCTAAAATTAATTTATAGATTCAGTGCAGACTGCAACAAAATCCCCAACTGAATTTTTTATGAAACTTGTCCAGTTGACTCTCAAATTTATCTGGAAAAGTAAATGTGCAAAAGCTAAAACAATTCTGAAAAAGGAAACAAAAAGGGATTTGATCTACTAAATTATAAAATATATTATAAACTTCTAGTACTTAAAAAATGTGGTATTAGAACTGGAATAAACAAGAAGATAAACAGAAGCAGAAGATAAACAATTCACAACCAACCTGATGGACACAAGAAAAGATGCTAAATTTCTCTGATAATAAGATAAATGACAATTAAGTGATGAGCTAATTGTTGCCCAATTTCTTGAAACTATTAAGAAAAAAATTAATAATATCCAATTTTAGAAGAAGATACATGGAGAAAACGTGTTCTCATGTGCTATTTGTGTCAGCAACTTGTTTTACCCATCCTGGGGCCAATTTGTCAGAAAATCTATATGTTAATGTGCTTTAATCTTGACCCAGAAATTCTAATTCTAGAACTCTGTCCTAGAAATATATTCAGTTCAGTTCAGTCACTCAGTCGTGTCCGACTCTTTGTGACTCCATGAATGGCAGCACACCAGGCTTCCCTGTCCATCACCAACTCCTGGAGTTCACCCAGACTCATATGCATCGAGTCAGTGATGCCATCCAGCCATCTCATCCTCTGTCATCCCCTTCTCCTCCTGCCCCCAATCCCTCCCAGCATCAGAGTCTTTTCCAATGAGTCAACTCTTCGCATGAGGTGGCCAAAGTACTGGAGTTTCACCCTCAGCATCAGTCCTTCCAATGAACACCTAGGACTGCTTGCCTTTAGGATGGACTGGTTGGATCTCCTTGCAGTCCAAGGGACTCTCAAGAGTCTTCTCCAACACCACAGTTCAAAAGCATCAATTCTTCAGCACTCAGCTTTCTTCACAGTCCAATTCTCACATCCACACATGACCACTGGAAAAACCATAGCCTTGACTAGACAGATCTTTGTTGGCAAAGTAATGTCTCTGCTTTTGAATATGCTATCTAGGTTGGTCATAACTTTCCTTCCAAGGAGTAAGCGTCTTTTAATTTCATGGCTGCAATCACCATGGGCAGTGATTTTGGAGCCCCCCAATATACAATGGCACCCCAATCCAGTACTCTTGTTTGGAAAATCCCATGGACAGAGGAGCCTGGTAGGCTGCAATCCATGGGGTCACTAAGAGTCAGACACGACACGACTGAGCGACTTCACTTTCACTTTTCACTTTCATGCATTGGAGAAGGAAATGGCAACCCACTCCAGTGTTCTTGCCTGGAGAATCCCAGGGACGGGGGAGCCTGGTGGGCTGCTGTCTATGGGGTCGCACAGAGTCGGACACGACTGAAGTGACTTAGCATAGCATAGCAAAATAAAGTCTGACACTGTTTTCACTGTTTCCCCATCTATTTCCCATGAAATGATGGAACCAGATGCCATGATCTTCGTTTTCTGAAAGTTGAGCTTTAAGCCAACTTTTTCACTCTCCTTTTTCACTTTCATCAAGAGGCTTTGTAGTTCCTCTTCACTTTCTGCCATAAGGGTGGTGTCATCTGCCTATCTGAGGTTATTGATATTTCTCCCAGCAATCTTGATTCCAGCTTGTGCTTCTTCCAGCCCAGCGTTTTTCATGATGTACTCTGTGTATAAGTTAAATAAGCAGGGTGACAATATACAGCCTTGACGGACTCCTTTTCCTATTTGGAACCAGTCTGTTGTTCCATGTCCAGTTCTAACTGTTGCTTCTTGACCTGCATATAGGTTTCTCAAGAGGCAGGTCAGGTGGTCTGGTATTCCCATCTCTTTCAGAATTTTCCACAGTTTATTGTGACCCATATAGTCAAAGGCTTTGGGATAGCCAATAAAGCAGAAATGGATGTTTTTCTGGAACTGTCTTGCTTTTTCCATGATCCAGTGGATGTTGGCAATTTAATCTCTGGTTCCTCTGCCTTTTTGAAAACTTGAACATCTGGAAGTTCACAGTTCACGTATTGCTGAAGCCTGGCTTGGAGAATTTTGAGCATTACTTTACTAGCATGTGAGATGAATGCAATTGTGCAGTAGTTTGAGCATTCTTTGGCATTGCCTTTCTTTGGGATTGGAATGAAACTGACCTTTTCCAGTCCTGTGGCCACTGCTGAGTTTTCCAAATTGGCTGGCATATTGAGTACAGCACTTTCACGCATCATCTTTCAGGATTTGAAATAGCTGAACTGGAATTCCATCACCTCCACTAGCTTTGTTCGTAGTGATGCATCCTAAGGCCCACTTGACTTCACATTCCAGGATGTCTGGCTCTAGGTCAGTGATCACACCATTGTGATTATCTGGGTCGTGAAGATCTTTTTTGTACAGTTCTTCTGTGTATTCTTGCCACCTCTTAATATCTTCTGCTTCTGTTAGGTCCATACCATTTCTGTCCTTTATCGAGCCCATCTTTGCATGAAATATTCCTTTGGTATCTCTAATTTTCTTGAACATAATACAGAGTATAATATAAGGGTTTTTTAATCTTAAACTTTTGAAAAATGTGTTTTATTTATGAATTTATTCATTTATTTATTTTGGCTACAGTGTATCTTCATTGCTTTGACTGGGCTTTCTCTAGTTTCAGCAAGTGGGGGCTACTCTTTGCTGCGGGGCATGTGTTTCTCATTGGGGTGGCTTCTCTTGTTGCAGAGCACAGTCTCTGGATGCATGGCTTTAGTAGCTGTGAAGCACAGGCTAAGTTGTTCCGTGGCATGTGGAATCTTCTTCAACCAGGGATCGAACCCAGGTCCCCTGCACTTGCTGACAGATTCTTATCGTCTGCACCACCAGGGAAGTCTAAGGAAGTCCAAGTCCAAGATCCCCTGGAGAAAAAATAGTTGATTTGCAGTCCATATGTACATATGTACATAGGAAAAAGTTTCCAAGAATGTACAACAGACATTTAACAGAAGTTTCTTCTGAAAACAAGAGTGAGACAGGGGTAGGATAGAGAGAGAAATTCACATTATACTTCATACATTCTCATATAAATTTGATACTTTTGCTTAGGGTAGAAACTTTTGCCTCTGTTTGAAACTAAACATTTTTTTTTCATAATGTACCCTTTAAAATATTATAAACCAGTCTAACAAAAATGGAAAGCTTATGGCAAGTATATTTTTATCATTTCATGTTTAAGTTGAAATTTTAATTTTACCACTCAGGTTTTGTGTAAGAAAGAAAAATTATGAGAAGTACAGAACCCAAAATTAAATGTTTAATTTTCAGTTTTATCATTACCTGTTTTTACTATGATATTTAAAGTCTTTTTGTGGAAAAGGAGAAGGGGAGGAGGGAAAATAGAAGGAAATAAGAAGAATTTGAGTAATTCCAGAAGAGGTGGGAAAAGCTCAACTGTACTCTACTGATATGGTTGTTTGTCATCTCTCTCCAAAACAGACTGGTAGAAAACAGCTTTGAAAGTAACCTTTGGATTATCATAACAAAAGTAGACAGCAAAATACCTACAGACTTCCTTGTGGGCACTTGCACACAAGATGTAGATAAGACCAAACTGCCTACTATCAGCTTTTTCTTAGCCTCTTTGGATGTTATCATAAAGATGTTCCAGACCAGGTTTTGCCACTAAGTCTTCCTTATTATTATGTGCCAACGCCTTTTTGTAAAACTGCAAATCGCCATGCAAATTGTTAGATGTGATTATTATCAATTCCTGCAAATTACTTTTTAATGCCTCTCTTCCTTTCTCTAATCAACACCTCACCATAAAAATAAACAAATGTTGGGAATTCAAATTAAACAATGACAATAACCCTTTACTTAGTGCCCAATACATGCAAAACTCTAAACAATAAAGTGTGAGAAAACAAATGAGTTAGACGCGGGCCTTACACTATAAGGTAACAGAGAGGACAAGAATGTCCACAGCACCTCAATAAAGGCTTTAAAAAAAACTGAAGAATAGTTGATTTACAGTGTTGTGATAGCTTCAGGTGTACAGCAAAGTGACTCATTTATTCACACATATATATTTATATACATAGCTATATATAAATATACATGTGTGTATATATATGTATGTATACATAGGGCTCCCCAGTGGCTCAGTGGTAAAGAATCTGCTTGAAGTGAAGGAGACTCGGGCTCGGTCGCTGGGTCAGGAAGATCCCCTGGAGAAGGAATGGCAACCCACTCCAGTATTCTTGCCTGGGAAATCCCACAGACAGAGGAGTCTGGCAGGATACAGTCCATCAGTAGCAAAAGGGTCGGACATGACCGAGCAACTAACAACAACAAAGATATATACATGTATACACACACACACACACACACAACACACACAACACACACACACAACACACACACACACACACACACACACACACACACACACACATTCCCCTGGGAAATGTTGAAGGCATTGTTGAAAGCTGGGAAAGATTGAAGGCAAAAGGAGAAGAGGGAGGCAGAGGATGACATGGTTAGGTAGCGTCACCAACTCAATGGACACGAACTTGAGCAAACTCTGGAAGACAATGGAGTACAGAGAAGCTTGGCGTGCTGCAGTCCATGGAGTCACAGAGTCAGACACGACTTAGTGACTGAACAACAACAATTATATGCATATATATATATATATATATATGTATAATTTTTTTCAGATTCTCTTCATTACAGGTTATTTTAAGATGTTGAATATAATTCTCTGTCCTATACAGTGAAGTGAAGTGAAGTGAAATGAAGTCGCTCAGTCGTGTCCGACTCTTTGCGATCCCATGGACTGTAGCCTACCAGGCTCCTCTATCCATGGAATTCTCCAGGCAAGAATACTGGAGTGGGTTGCCATTTCCTTCTCCAGGGGATCTTCCTGACCCAGGGATCAAACCCGGGTCTCCTGCATTGCAGGCAGATGCTTTACCGTGTGTGCCTGTTAATCCCAAACTCCTAATTAATCCCTCCCCTGCTCTTTCCCTTTTGATAACCATAAATTTATTTTCTTTTGTCTGTGAGTCTATTTCTGTTTTGTAAATAAGTTCATTTGTATCATTTTTTAAAATTCCACATATAAGTGATATCATGTGATATTTGTCTTTCCCTGATTTACTACATTTAGTATCATAATCTCTAGGTCCGTCTGTGTTGCTGCAATGGTATTACTTCTTTTTTTATAGATGAGCGCTATTCCACTGAGTGTGTGGATGTGTGTGTGTGTGTGTGTGTGTGTGTATAAACATCTACACACACAGATATACACACACACACACACACACACACACACATTACATCCTCTTTATCCATTTATCTGCTGATGGACACTGGGTTGCTTCCATGTCTTATCTATTGTGAGCAGTGCTGCTATGAACACTAAGGTACATTTATCTTCTAGAATTAGAGTTTTCATCTTTTCCATATATACGCACAGGAGTAGGGCTGTTGGATCATTTGGTAAATCTAATTTTAGTTTTTTAAGGAACTTCCATACTATTCTTCACAGTGTCTATACCAATTTTCATTCCCACAAACAGTGCAAGAAGGTTCCCTTTCCTGTACATCCTCTCTAGCATTTATTTGAAGATTTTTAAAAAAGGCTATAATATCCATATTGCTCACAATGAAGAGGGTGACAGCCAACAAGATCAGCTCTAGAAGGCTTCATATGGGAAATGACATGTCATCTGAACCCAGAAAAAAATGGGAGAGAAGGATATTCCAGGAAAGATCCATATGACCAAAGTCTTAAGGGTGGGAAAGTGAAAGCATTAGTCACTCAGTCATGTCTGACTCTTTGCCACCCTCTGGTCACATCTCTTCCAGATCCTCTGGAGAAGGGAATGGTGACCCACTCCAGTATTCTTGCCTGGAGAATCTCATGTACAGAGGAGCCTGGTGGGCTACAGTCCATGGAGTCTCAAAGAGTCAGATATGACTGAGAGACTAAGGGTGGGAATTGCCCTTAATTTGGTGGGGAAGCTTGATGGACTGGGGAAAGGCAAAGGAAAAGGGAGATAGATATAAATGGGAATCAATCTGAAAAAAAAAAAAAAACACACAAATTGGGCATACATTTTCATCATCATTCTAGTAAATGTCTCTATGCTTATCTGAGGATCTTACGAGGGTTTGTCTGGCTTGGGATTTGTAATGAGGACTTCCCCATATTTCACTATATTTACTAAATTTACTAATATTTACTAAATTGGGCATTTCAAATCAAATAAAGGAGACTTGCTATTCCTAAATCACTTCATTTGTAATCTGATCCCAAAAAGAAAGATTACCATTGCAGATGCAGATGGAGAGTGTGAGTTTTGGGGGCCACCATGAGAGACTTCATTTCAGCCCTCCTCTGCTTTGCAAAGCAGCCTGGTACCCAAGAGGAGGGGGGGCCAGCTCCCTGATACAGGGATGACGAAGAAGGGCCCAGAGCTTGTGAGAGCCAACAGGAAGCAGAACTGGGAATGCACCCTGTTCTCAGGGACAGAGTACAGATGAAGTCTTGAGGGGACTCACTAGAAAACATTTTTTAAAAGCCTTTTTCTCAAAATACACGTACACGTCCTAATGAGCTGGTACAAACACACCCTATGCAACTCTTTTGTTTTAAGTCAGAGTAAGGCAAATTTATTGAGTTATTTTTTACTGAAAGCAAAAAATAAAAAGCATATTCAGAGAGAGCGTGGTAAGATATATCTTAAATGGAGGGAAATGACCATCTTTCTTTGCTTACATCAGCAGCTTAAGAGGACAAAAACAACAGAAAAGGTTAAAAACACTAATACTGTCGCAGGAGAAAAAAGAAAAAGAGATGTAACAACTATCTCACTAGATTCTGGAAAGAAGACAGTCACACTAGAGACATCTTCATTGAAAGATGGTATCACATCAAGGATTATCTTGGCAAAAATTATGTCAGTTGACATTTCAGGGACACCAGCTGTGGAAATGGTTTTTATGGCTGGTTGAAAGGGCAGATTCCAAAAGCAGTGGGCAGTCACCCTCTAATTATATCAGGCTTGAATCCTGACCATGGAGTTGATTGGTGAAAGGTACACAGTAGGAATTCCGCAAGTGCTGTTGGCAGCCTGATCATCACTGATCCGACAACCATTCTTTCTAAAACAAGGTTCTTTTTTCTGTCTTTTGATTATGAAAACACCTCCTTGTCAATGGTACATTTTTATAAGGTACCCCAAAATTCAAAAAAGGAAATAAAATTTACCATCATTATACCATGCCAATATAACAACTTTTGATGTTTCTCTCCTTTTTTCCTATGTTATTTCAATACTTTTAAAACATTAATTTATGTGATACATCATAGGGTTTATCTGACTGATGGATATAAAATAGAAAGAGACCTAGCCATGCAAAATTAAAAAGAAAACATCCTGGCAGAATTGTAGAAACTACATTAAACTCTGTTTGTAGATTCAGTTGCTTAAACTTTATCTCCAAATGCAATAAAAGCAATACAGTAGAAAATACAATAAAAACATTCTTTTAGGGGAAGATATTCATTACCAGAACCATGTAGTCTGGTAACAGTGCAAATGCCCATTCTAGTTAAACAAGGTTGAGTGATTCCTACTTGCTTCTCTCCAATCTTGGGACATGATAAAGAAATTGCTACCTAAGTAAATTTTATAAAGGTTAACAGTAGACCAAACTCAGAGTACAAAGAGAAAAAAACCAATATTATACAAAGCAGTGATGAATACCAACATAATTTAATTCCACCAGCAGATGCTTGCTTGGTGCTATTTGTTTTCCCTTTTGTAGGATTTAGGAACTGCATTCTGACTGCAAAAACAAACAAACAAACAAAAAACCCCCAAAACCTATATGCTGCATGCTTCTGAATTTGATGCCCAATACATATTCAATTTTAAATTAATTCTGCAAATATTAGGTTCTGTCATGAGAGATTAGAACAAAATTCCATTTAAATTTACATCTGGTGTGAAATGTTTCTGGATTTGTGTTTTTGTTTATTTTTAATTTATGGAGATCCTATTTTGTTGAATATTAGCATCTATTTTTCACTTTAAAAAAAGAATCCTTCAATAAACACAATTGGCATATTTTGAGGTATAATATATTAATATTTTTCTATGAAAAGATCAAAAACAAGCACATCTTTGATCATGAGTGAGAAACTCATCTGATGGAAGAAATCTTTGTGCAAAGTACCTGGACCTCAAAAGTATCAGGACAAGTATGACCCACTCAGAAGATGGTTTATCGTATATTTATCTCTGCTGGTCTCCTGGAGCTATAATGATTACTGTCAGCGGGGATGCCCTTTCCTATGACAGAGCTGACACTGCTGAGTACAAATTAAAGGAAAATCAGATTTCTTAGTCTCCGAAAGAGTGGTGGGAATGGGGGAGGGGCAGAATCTTTGCTTCCATATCTCTTTTCTCACTATTTCAAGTTTGTCAAGGAAACTCAGCACCAGAACATTTAAACAGAAATGATGCACACGCAATGAGAAAGTTTTAATTGTTGTGTGAAGTAGAGAGAGACAACCACTGCTGAGAAATCACCCATGTTTCCTCAGATTTCCCTAACCATTACCCAAACAAAAAGATGAACTCTGGTCCTTCTCAGCTTTGATCTCACAGCTCAATCTGTTACAGCTAAAATACGTTCCGTTACAAACTTCCAAAAGACAAAGTGTACAAAGTTTTTTAAAAAGAAAAGAATTCCATGTTATAAACTTAGATAAATACATGATTGAAAAAATTATAGAATTTTTTATCATTGGAGATTTTTGTATCAAGGCTTCAGGATTTCACTGTGGTAGAAACAATGAAAAGCTTTCAAATTGCTGATGAAAAGCTTAACATAAATGCAATATTATTATGAATTCTCATATTCATATTTTTCTCAGCTTCATGGTAATTCTCACTAAAAATGAAAGTCAACCCCTATTCTGACTAGATCCTTAATTGCACAGAGGAATGCTAATGTGGTAATGACACATTATCAGATGTTGCTTGTGCAAAATATCTTACAAGACAGTTACAGGTATACTGTGAGATATTAATAATTAAAAACAAATCACACTTGTCAAAATAAATACATCTGTCTATGATAATATCCTTGTTTCTTTACTCGTGCTTGTTTTTCCGAAATGGCAGGTGTCAAAGTGGACCTTTTGTTGTAGTACATGTATCCAATTAAGCACATGGTTTAGGGAAGACCTGACACACTGAAATGATTAAATGCATGCAAAAGAGTGCTGTAGCTTAAGGGTGGAATTCTCTGCAGTTGTTGTTCTAGGACAATCAAAAACAAAAGAACGATTCCCAAACTGGAAATATTCCATTAGTGATATTTAACCCAAACCTCTGCACCCTGGAAATATTCTCACCCACACTGGGGAGCCTGGAGTGAAGGGTCCTGATACACTAATGCACGTCCATCAACAAGGTGAAGGGGGTCAAAACTTTGGGAAAGACTCACCTATTACACAATTTATTGCACAATTCAGTGACCAGGTTCCTCAGTTTCATATTTAACTTTTAAGTCCATAACTAATTCAAATAATGTTCTTTCACATCAAAATGGAAATTGGTCATGCCTCTCAGTGTCCAAGATTCTGCATCCTCATTCATTTCCATTGTCAAAAGAAGCCAGAGAGCAAGTTTACTACTAGTTTAGAATGAGACCCTTAATTACCAAGCGGACTGCAGTGTCCCAAAGGCTTGCCTGGAACATCCATCTCTGAAAGGAGGTAGTTATAATCTCATTTGTTTTCTGTGGCCAAAGTTTGATACATTACAAATGAGATGAACTTGAGCTGTTTAATTGAGAAAGGTGAATGAGTCCATAAAATACTGTACTTCTTTCATCTTTCAGTTAAGTCAGGTCATTACATCACAGAAACACTGCTCAGTAAGTGTGTAGCCAAGAAGCCTGTTCTCTCTTTCAGAGTATTATATGCCTCGTCTGTCCTTTGCTGCCATGTCTTCTTATTCTTGAGAGGATGTGAGACATAAAGAAGGAAAGGAAAGGAATAAAGGAAGATAATCAATCTACAAAAAATGAGGGGAAATGGGGAAACCATGAACTTAAACTGTTGACAAGCTATCTTTAAAAAAAAAAAAAAAACAGAGCAAGGTCCTTCTAATGAATGAGGATTTCCTTGCTAATCTTCGCTCTGTTCCTTCCAGCAAGTCAGTTTCCTACATAATGAGTTTTAAGAGTGATTAATAATTTGATGACTAACAATGTCTTCCAAGATCATACAGTCGTCCCATACTTCTCAGATGTGCATGGGAACGTTTAGAGAAACCCTTGATTTAAACATTTTAAAAGATACTTTTCCATTACAGTATGATGTCTAATTTTAATCTGCTATGATACCAAGTGTGCTTTCCCAAATATATTATGTACTTCCTTCTTATAAGTAAAATACAACATTTTCATCTTTGGTTTTATATTTTTAATGTATATTATCCAGTAAAAAGTTTGAAGGTGACGTCTCAAATGAAATTATCTTTCAAGGTAATGTGTGTGCTGTGTGCTCAGTTATGTCCAGCTCTTTGGGACCCCATGAACTGTAGCCCACCAGGCTCCTCTGTCCGTGGAGTTTTCCAGGCAAGAGTACTGGAGTGGGTTGCCATTTCCTACTCCAGAGGATCTTCCTGATCCAAGGATCAAACCCGCGTCTCTTGTGTTTCCTGCATTGGCAGGAAGATTCTTTACCTCTGCACCACTTGTGAAGCCCAATTTTAAGGATAATACTTATCTGGAATCTTAAGATTCTGCTTTTTTTTTTTTTTTAATGGTTGTTCTTTTCCCAGCTGAGGGCAAGGGGGAAAGATTAGCAATTTTGCTCATAAAGGGATTATATATATATACACACACACACACACACACACACACATGTATAACTGCCAAATTGCCATCCAGAACTTCAGCACTGGCCAATTTGGAGATTTATATCCTCCTGGTGCTATATATTAGGGAAAAGTCTGTGCTTGACCTCATCGAGTAGACTGGCAGAGAAGAGAGGTGATCTAATGAAACTTGGAAGATCAATCTTAAAACCCTCTCTCAGAGAAACCTTAACCTGACTTCCCAATGCCGAGCAGATCATGAAATCTACAGGGCGCAGCTGCAGTATTAAACCGTGGAAATGTTCGCCTCACCTCACATTGACTCAGCATAGTGGGAATGCAGGGTGGCCAGAAGGCAAAGGTCTGAGGAAGGGCGGAGTTCTGAAAATCACTCTATAAATCCTGTTTCTAGGGTGTGCTCAGAATGTCCGTTTTAGTACAAACCACTACCACAATCACATACATCAACCGGAATCTACTGTATTTCATGTAATAATCTGTGGAATATGAAAAGAGATATAGAAGAAATAATTGAGACATTTGCATGTGTACAGTTCCGATTCTTGCCTGAGCATCCTTCTGCAGAAGGAGCTGGACCGTTTTAGCATGTCATAAGGACAGGCAGACTTCTAATTCAAGGCTCTCAAGACCCGTCAGGTCTGCAGCAACCTCAAAGCTTCCTGTCAATGTTGTTAATGGCAAATCTAAGCATGTGAGTGTTTTCGGTCAGGGTGCTCCTAATAGCATCGTGATTGTCAAGTGATTGAGGACAATCATAGGGAGAAGACAGAAATGGTCTATTAGGACTTCGTGGCCATCTTGCCCCCTCCCCACAGAGCTGCTTCTTTCTACAGGCACAATAGGGCGGTGACCTACAGGAGATTTACTGTAGCTTTTCGTAGTCCTATTTTCAGCCACTACAAGTTATGAAAATCTAACGCTGGGGGGAGGAATGGGAAATATGCCCTAATGCTATAAATACATACCCTACTGCTAGATATTTTCAAAGAACTATTTGCTAGAGCCTATTACTTATGCTCTAGATGGCACTTCTCTTATATTTAACAAAAGCAAAAATGGAATACACTCATTCTATTACACTTTGGGAGAACCACAGGGAAAATTGGGCTTGCTGCTTTTCTTGATCACCTCTAAGAATTTTTTATCTTTCTAAGGAACCACCTCTGTCCATTCAAACTACCCTATTTGATCAGGAGGAAGCTGAGCTAGTGTGCAAAATTATATATCCTTTTGTATTTGTTCTCTTCTTCTGATTACATGATCTTTGGGGAAAATACTATAGGTAAGTAAATACTTAGTATTAAGGTATTTACTTGATATGCCTTGCTAATAACACAATCTATAAAAAAAAGAAATTCACAGAACCAGGGAGATGAAAAACCCCATGATTTCTCAAACATATTCCTAGGACCAATAATGTGGAAGTCATCTCTTTAAATGTTCTGAGAACATGCTCTATTTCCCAATCTTATTTATTAGGAAATTCATCTCCCCAAAGGATACCTATTAATCTATTAACAAGGCACATTTTTACCTTCATTCCATATGCTCAATACATGCTCTCTTTTACTCACATTCTGCCTCGAAAGTGGACAAAACCCACATTATCCCAATAGGAGAATGAAAAGCTGGCTCTTTAATATCTCTCATACCATCTCAATTAGTAAATAATTTGAAATGCACAGATGGGTAGAAAACCATGTTAAGCCCTTTAATAGCCACAGTTTTCACTTTCTCACTAAGGCTTTCTATATTTTGAGAGGAGTCCCAGTTGCTAAATCAACTGTGGTTCTGCTGGAAAGATTCAGGAGAGACAATTCTACGTTTAACTGTGGCCTTTCATCTTGGGCACTACTAGTTCTGATGGCTTTAAGGAGAGTCAGCATCCTCTGCAGTTCACAGAAAGAGCTAGGAAATAATACCGATCTCCAAACTATCTTATTAACATCCTCTGGAAGACAATCACAGTGAAACAAATTAAACATGCCCATCATCACTGGGCTGCTGTTTAGGAGGATCCCTGGGTTTCTGAGCAGATGGGTCCCTGGAAGAGTTTCTGGAGAGAGCTCTGAACTTATCCCAAAGGCCACAGAGCTGACCTTAAAAGTTTATCTGATGCCCTTGAACAGAGTGAGCCAGGGCCATCTCTTGCAGGAGCGTCCACTGGGTGTATGTGAGAAATTTATTTTTTTCTGTCTTTAAAGACTGTTAATTTGGAAACATTTTCAAGCTTTACAAAATGCAAAAATATATTAAAAAGAATGTCATCTTCTCTGACTAGATTCACCTACGTTGAACATTTTACACTATTTACAATTCACTCTCCCTCTTTCTCATTTTTTTTCTGAATCATTTGAAGGTAGGTTACATTCCCCTTTATCAACAAAATAATTATGTACATCAAGGCTTTTATCACTAAAAAATAAGGATATACTCTTACATGGCCACAATATAGTTATGAACTTGAATAAATTTTACAGAAATATTTTTCTCTAAAGTTAATACTTGAAGTTTTATCAAATTTGTCTGAAATATATCTTTTCTCCTGTTTTTCCACCCTCCAGCAGAGGATCTGGTCTAGAGTCAAGTGTTTCCTTTGCTTGTCATGTCTCTACAGCCTTTAGTCTGGGGCACTGACATAGTTATTATAAAATAACTTTCAGCATCTTTTATGGAATTGACATTTTTGAAGAATGTAGTTCCATACTCTCATGTATTCTTTATTTTAATAGGACATTGCTCATTTCCATTTTGTCTCATTTTCCTTGTGACTGTATTCAGGTATAATTCTAGGCCAGAATATTGCACAGGTGATGTATCCTCGATATCACAGCTGATGATACACAATGTCTCACTGGTGATGTTAATTTCAATCGCTGGTCAAGGTGTTGCCCAATTCCTGGACTGTAAATTTACCATAGATTTTCTCTATCACTAGTAATAAGCAGTACATTGGGAAACACTAAGAACATCCATATATCCACCTCCTTCTCATCAAAATTTCTCCTACCTTTAGCATCCAGTGCTGGTTTTTGCCTGATCCATTCCTTACTTACCATGACTTTTCTGGCTCCTGCACAATCTCCACCCTCCCCATTACCAGTCAACCCTCAGGATTCTGCTGGAAGTACAGCCTGCCTTCCTGTCCCTTTTAGTATCATTTTTACCTTTTGTTTTCTGGCACAGATTCATGAATTCCTATTATTTTTAATGTTTTATAATTCATTATTGCACTTAACCATTTTAGTGTTCAAACTGTCTAAGGTTTGGCCAGAAGTCTCTTCTTGCTGGCTTCTGTGTCCTTTCCCATCTTTTTTGGGCCCAGTACCTTCTTCCTTTGTGGTATAGTAAGAAGATCAAGTCCTTTTACCCGCCTTAGCCCTGTCCTGCAATCAGATTTTCTCATGTACCTCTGGTTCAGCTTAGGGAGGAATGGTATTTAGAGACCAAGATATGGAGCTAAGTAGACTCACTCCTATTGGGGTTTCTTTCTGTCACGCATTCAACAAACAGAGCTCAGAAATACACGCAGATGCAAATATTCACATACAATTATCCATATACATCAACGCAATTACACATGTATATGCATATCCACAAAACACATATATCTTTTAAAACCACATGTTGTTTACCCAGGATCTCCACTCTCATGTATCCCCAAAGGGCATCTTTCCTTTCTTCTTCTACCCTATATTCTACAGTTAGATCCCAACAGCAACATATTTACTTATTTGCTTTCAGTTCAGTTCAGTTCAGTCACTCAGTTGTGTCTGACTCTTTGTGACCCCATGAACACAGAATTTGTGCACGTTAACATGCTTTTAAAAGTTAAAAATATATAAAAAAAGATAGACTCAGAGAAGTGTCATTCCTTCCATAGCGCTTTCATCCTATTCTATACTCACCCCTTATTAGGTAAACATCTTCATTGTTTCCTGCTTACTTCTTCTTATATAACTTTTAGCAAAGATAAGCACATATGTGGGCTTCCCAGGTAGCGCCAGTGGTAAAGAAGCCACCTGCCAAGGCAGGAGGGATAAAGACGCTGGTTTGATCCCTGGAGAAGGGCATGGCAACCCACCCCAGTATTCTTGACTGGAGAATCCCATGGATAGCAGAGCCTGGAGGGCTATGGTTCATAGAGTCACAAAGAGTTGGACACGACTAAAGTCGTGACTTTAGCACGACTTTAGCACACATGACTTAGCACATGTGCAAGCACATATGTATGCTTTCCAATTTTCTAATTTTTCCTTACTTTACATATAAAAGGAATATACTCTTTGGCATATAGCTTTTTCATATAAATGGCATTTATCACTCTATTATAGAGGTCCTCCTTATAATTTTTTTATAGTTGCACAATAAGAGTGTGTTTATTCTATAGTTTCTGCAACCAGTCTCTACACTTGAACACTTAAGTAGCCTCCAGTATTTTGCAATAACAAAAAATGCTTCGGTGAACAACCTTGTGCATATATATTTTTACACTGTAGGTTTATCTTCAGGGTAAATTCCTAGAAATAAGATTTCTGAGTCAAAGAGCAAACGCACATAGAGTTTTGGTAGATACTGCCAAGTCCTCCTCTGTAAAAACTGTACCATTTTCTATTCCCATCAGCAATGTATGACAGTGCCTGTTTCTGTATAGCCTTGCCAAAAGAATGTCTCATCAAGCTTTTAAGTTTGCCAATTTGGCGAATGAGGAATAGATTACCGTTGTTTCAATCTGCATTTCTCCCATTGTGAGCAAATTTGAACATTTTTTCATGTGTTCTTCTTTTGTGAATTATCCATGTAATTTGCCCACTTTTCTGTAGGATTGCTGTTCATTTCCCATTGATTTTTAAAAGATGATTACTAATTAAAGGTATTAGCCCTTTATCTGAGCCCTTTATCACTGATGGATTCTGAAAATATTGTCTCCCAATAGTCACTCATCTTTGAACATCTTTGCTTATGGTGTTTTCTTCTTTTGAATGTGTCATTTGTTTGCTTTTGAACATGCAAAGTTTTTACGTTTTATGTAGTCGAATTTACCTTTTGTTTCACTGTATTAGAATTTTTAACAATCACTCAAAAGTCTTTCCCTACACCCAGGTTTTAGAGGGATTTCGTGATATTTTCTTCTCGTATGTGTATACTCTTTTCATTTTAAAAATCTCTGATGCATTTGGAGTTCACTATTGTGCATGGTATGAGAAATGGATCTAATTTTACTTTTTTCAAAATGGCTATTCGATTTTCCCAACACCATTTATTATAAAAGACCATATTTATCCCCATGCTTGAAATACTACTTTTATTTTATACTAAATTTCTATGTGTAATTGGATTACTCTGGAGTTTGTATTTTATTTCATTGGTTTCGGTTTTATGGAAGTGAATGCTGTGTTATTTGGTACATAAATATTCATAATTGTTACAATTTCATAGTAGTAATGGCTTCTAATGTTACATTTTTGTCTTATTTAATGTTTTGGGGGGTTTGAAGTCTACTTTTTTCTAAAAACCTGTAAGAGTTTGCATTTACATGATTTCAAATGTCACATCCATTGTACTCCTTGATTAACACATTTTTTGATCACTAGCACTGCTCTGTACTAGAAAAACACAGTGCAAAGTAATTAATTGGATGTATGATGTAGAGAGTTCCCAGACTCTTCTGCTTACCTGACGTGGCAACTCTAGAGAATCAAGTAAATATTGCAATTAATAAATTACATAAATGCTCTTTTACATTTACTGTGCTGGATATAATTGTGTACAGCAAGAGATGATTTGTAACACAAATTCTGATTAATACAATCACTCTAAATATCTTTGTGTAGAGTTTTGTTTTTCTGTTCATTCAGCAATATTCAAGTTTTGAGGGGGCTTAGGGCTTCCCTGGTGGCTCAGAGGGTAAAGCGTCTGCCTACAATGCAGGAGACCTGGGTTCGATCCCTGAGTTGGGAAGATCCCCTGGAGAAGGAAATGGCAATGCACTCCAGTACTCTTGCCTGAAAAATCCCATGGACGGAGAAGCCTGGTAGGCTGTAGTCCATGGGGTCACAAAGAGTCAGACACGACTGAGCAACTTCAACCTTTCAACCAAAGAGCTCATAAGAGGACAAAGTGGACATACATGTTTATTGTTTCAGAAAAAAAAAACAAAAATAAATGAACATAACCAAGATTTTCATATATATGACACAAATGAGGTCCAGTGACATGACCTGCCTCGTTACACAGCCAGTTAGTACAAAACCACTGCTACCAAACAGGTTGCTTAATCGCTAGTCAAGTGTGCTTTTCACACTTACATATGAAGTCTACTTCTGCACACACCAGAGTGCTTTCTCTTTGTAAACATCTTGGCAAACAGAAAAATTCTGTGTGCCCCAACAAGCCTATGTGACACTCAATGTGTTATGTTTATCCTGTTTTCACAGGCCATTTACATGAGAAATGAAACCTTAAAGTGCTCCAATTTCCTCTTTAGGAAAAAACGTGGGGAGGACAAGGAAAGACAATAGAAATGCGTGAAATGAATTTCAGTGTCTGAGACTAAAATTGTCTGGTGTCCATTATAATGATGACTAAACAGGGATGTGAAAGTGTCACTCGGAGTCCTGATCACATGGGCTTGTCATTCTACTTAAAAGGATTCCAACGTGGACTTCCCTGGGGGTACAGTGAATAAGAATCATTCTGCCAATGCAGGGGACATGGATTCTATCTCTGATCCGAGAAGATCTCACATGCCACAGAGCAACTGAGACCAGGTGCCACAGCTATTGAGTCAGAGCTCTAGAGTCCATGAGCCACAGCTACAGAAGCCCATGAGTCTAGAACCTGTGCCCTGCAACAACGAGAAGCCTGCCCACCACAACTAGAGAAGAGCCCCAACCGCCCCCCCCCCCCACAACTAGAGAAGAGCCTGGGTGGCAGCGAAGAAACTATGCAGCCAAAAGTAAATAAATAAATAAACAATTAATTATAAATAAATAAGATCTGTATAGTCCAAGCTATGGTTTTCCCAGTAGTCATGTATGGATGTGAGAGTTGGACTGTAAAGAAGGTTGAGTGCTGAAGAACTGATGCTTTCAATCTGTGGTGCTGGAGAAGACTCTTCAGAGTCCTCTGGACTGTAAGGAGATCAAACCGGTCAATCCTAAAGGAAATCAACACTGAATATTCAATTGAACGACTGATGCTGAAGCTGAAGCTCCAATCCTTTGGCCACCTGATGCGAAGAGATGACTTGTTGGAAAAGACGGTGATGCTGGGAAAGATTGAGGGCAGGAGAAGGGGGCGACAGAGGATGAGTTGGTTGGATGTCTTCACCAGCTCAATGGACATGAGTTTGAGCAAACTCTGAGAGATACTGAAAGACAGGGAAGCCTGGCATGCTGCAGTTTGTGGGGTTGCAAAGGGTCAGACACAACTGAGCGACTGAACAGCAATAACAAACAACAAAAGTTGTTGATGGCATCATCCAAAAAAACAAAAAAGGAGGAGAATGGATGGCAAACTGACAACAAGCAGATTTCCAAAGTGTTAGGAAGGCATTTTAGGTTTTCCGTCTGCTTTAGGATTTTGTTTATACATATATAATTTTTTAAAGAAAAAAAAAAAGTCAAACCAACCAGGCAGAAAATCATTCTGATGTAAAAACTGTTAAGAATCACGGAGGGAAAAAAACCCTCTCCCTGCATGCTGGAGCTAACTGCTTACTCACAGGCACTTGTATCAGAACAGCAGCAGCAGGGGAAGGAAGCAGAGGCTAATCAGAAGGAAGGAAAAAACATACTCTGCAAATGCTAAAATGGAGCAATAGCAAGGCCCTAGGAAGGGGTGCCATGTGTTTGGGTAAAAAAAATAAGCCATGTAGCAATGGAGCACTTAAACCCCTATGAGTGGTGGAGACTGCGCAGGGCTAGCTATCTCCTCCTCCTCCAGTTATAAACCTTGCAAATCCCCAGGGAATTCTTTATGCAAAGATAATTTCTCAGACTGCTTAGAAGGTAAAGTCATACATCTTTAGAAAGGCATGTGACGATGGTGTATTTAAGTGTGAAAGAGAAACAAGGAATCTACTGGTCTCTCCATTTTCAAGGGAGAAAATTCAAAGACATTTCACACCACCACCTACAGACCAGGACAATGCCTTCCAGGAAAATAAACATCATTCCTTTCAGGGTTTCCAAAACTGCAATGTG
Source organism: Bos indicus x Bos taurus (assembly GCF_003369695.1). NCBI lineage: Eukaryota > Metazoa > Chordata > Mammalia > Artiodactyla > Bovidae > Bos > Bos indicus x Bos taurus. The sequence continues at coordinate 84,967,769 of NC_040084.1, read as the reverse complement.
AAATTCAATTATTTATTTTAAAATCCCTAACAGGATTGTTTCATCCTGCAGGAGAAAAGTCCCAGAAGTAAAAGGAACGGCAAATGCTAACCAAAAGCGGGGAGAAAAGGACAAAAAGGCTCATTACAGAATCCTCAGTATCAGGGGATGCTATTCTAAACTATTTATTAAATTCTTCTTGTCTTTCTTGATTGCATCGTCCATGCTGTGACTGGTGCTGTAACAGAATAGGAAGAGCATGAAGTCTCAAAGGCAACTCCTCTTTTCTACACTCCTGGGAATATCTCAGAGCTCACAATGGGTTAATAAAGAAGCCGCTGATTCTTGATCTCCTGAATAAAGAGCTCACCAATTAACAGGCCCACAGGAAAGCACAAAGCAGTTTCATATCAAAACAGAAAAGAAGCCCAGCAATTTGCCAATGTCCAACAAAATGCATGAAACATCAGTAAATAATGGAGAGGAACAGAAATTTCAAAATAGGCTCAGTGCATCTTTAAAAGTGCCTTTTTCCAGATAAATAATTCTAGATGAACAATTTCATACACACAGGGCATTTGAATAATTCCATAGACTTCGTTTTACCAGGTCTTTCTGACTAATTACAAGTCTTTGAACCAGACAACGGTACTTGAAAGATCAATGCCTGGCTGCACAAAGCACATATAAAGTGTAATTAAGAGGACTGCTCGATGGAGCAATAGATAACATGCATATGGATGTATGAAGTCTTCACATGTACACACTCGATATTCGTGTTGTGTGTAGTGAAGACACACACTTTCACTCTCCTAAATGTCTTTGGCTGCCATTTTGTAAATGCAACAATCAAAATGAAAATGGAATAAAAAAATAGGAAGATTGCCATCAAGGGTTAGATAATTCTACTGGAACTCTTCAGTCTAGGGGAAGTCTAATTAACTGCATCTGAGAGTATTTATTTCTAACACTGTTTCACTTTTTACTTCTTATTTAGATCAAAATCTGACACATTTTAGGAAATATGTGGATTTTAAATGTGTCCTAATTCATTCAACTTGTTTCTCATTTTCTAACACTAAATCAAGATAATAAAACATTACCATCTTGGACTACTCAGAAGGTATGTACATACTTCAAGCACAGACATTTCATTTGTAACTAGGAAAGCAATGCTTCATGTCTGGGAGAAAAGCAAACTGGGTATTCTCAGTTCTCAGGGAAGGCAGGTCTAACGAATGTAAGAGATGACAGGCACAAAAGGCATCTTCTACACCTTGGCTGGCACCAAGAAAATAAATAATAAATACCAAATTCATGTTGACCAGAAAAAAGTGACATTTTCCAGCGACACATTAGATAGGAAAAGAAAAAGTGTGAGGAGTCAAAAATTGTAGGGAAATGAACATGTATGTCTTGACTGCAGGATAAAAGACTGTTAGAATTGCAAGGAGCCATAAGAACACACATAGACAGAAGGGAATGAATCAGGGTCTCAGAGATGAGTGGCCACAGAAGGCCACGGCGCTGAGCAGTCCCTGCCTTAGCCAATATCTCTACTGGGCCACGGTGTCGCCACCATCTAGACCCCTCTCATTCCCTGAGCTTTTGTTCAATAGCACTGCAGAAAATTAATGGGAGAAAATAATGGACAGTAACATAATCACTGAGTTATTTCCCTTTTATATCTATATGTTTTTGCCAGGTTGAGAGGAGAATGGCAATTATAAAACATTTATAATACGGTTAAAACCACTTGACAAAAAAAATCTTACTTATTAAACTGAAGGCAATATTTGGACCTTATAATGGAACCAAATGGCTCTTAGTGCAGTTAAATAAAGGACATGTAACCACAGAGACAACACACTTTGTATATTTGAAGTTAAGGAGAAAAATGCAAAGCAACTGCCTAAGAAATGCTCTTTTGTCTCCTTTCATTGTCTGTTCCCAAACTTTGGCCAATTTAGATGTAGTTACTATCTGCTTTTATTTATCAGTATTTTGAGACAGCAATGGCTTTGAAACAGCAAAAAAGAATCAAATAAAAGTTTATCTTCTTGAATAATAAATGAATTAATCATTCATTTCTGCAGAATCCTTGGCTGGGAGGGTGCCAGAAGGGAGTCGGCGAGCTGTATGTAGCATTCTGACCATGGGCACATGTGTGACCTTGGGAGAAGGCATTGAAACACTCTAGTCTCCCGTTTCCTCTTCTAAAATATGATGCAGCTGAATAAAGAATCTCTAACGTTGAAACAGAGCAGGACTCTATGGTCCTTGCCCACCATGTGCTCTGTCTGCTTTTTGTCTGCAGAAAAACTTCAGCCAAAGAATAAGTTTAATCACAGAAGTGAGAATATGCAGAAACCAGAGAAAATAGTCTTATAAGACTAAATAATAATAGTTTAGTCATTAGGGATAGCCAAGGACCTTTAGTTCCTTCTCAAGGACTACAGATAATATTCTGAGCTACATCCTGTGAGCTGTCTTACAGATACTGAAACCCCTACCAAGTGGAAGAAGCTTAACTACATGATGACCAGACTGTAGCATGACATAAGCTGCCACAATTCCAAGAATTGTCCCCAAGGAAATGAGGACAAACCAACCCTGGGACTGAACATTAACTGTACTTAAAACAATCAAGATGATGCTGGTCAGACCACCCATGACCAATTTCAAGATGACTGTCAGAGCTGACTGCTGTTTCTGAATGTAGCTTCCTTCCTCTGTCTATAAAAGCTCTTGCCCACTGGTTGTTGGGTTGGAGAGTCAGCCTTTGGACAGGAGTCCGCCCTCCCTGTGGGTTGCCAGCATCCAGAATAAAGCAAACTTTCCTTTACACTACCCTTGCCTCTATGCTGGCTTTTGAGCCATTAGCAGCTGGACTCCAACTTTCCGTTACAACGTCACTCATAACTCCCTTATTCTCTGATCACTCTCCCGCTTGTTTGATTTTATGACCCAAAGTCTCCCTCTCCCCAGAATGCAGTCTGGAACACAATCCTTTGCTATTTTAAATCGGACAGCTTTAATTACCTCTCCTTGTTATGAAACAGAAAGAAGAGTGACTGTTCTAAACTTGATTTTTGACTAAAAATCTCTTTGCCAATTCCTTTGGACAATAAATTCTGAATAGTGGTATTTTATATCTCCCAGACAAACATTTCTTTCATGAAAATGGGTGGGGATGAATGAATTTCAAAATGTCATCATTTTAGCTACCATTTATTCTACTCTATTACAAATTCAATAACCTTGAACCAGAGTTAATAGAAATTCATGATAAGTAATAAAAATCAAACTGGCCTCAAATTCCCGTGGCTTCACACAGCCTATAAGCTATCAATTCCTCAATCTCTCTCCAGCCTAGAATTCTCTATTGAGTTCCAGCCAAAATCACACCGACAGACATCACCAGACAAAACCACACTGACAGATGTCCTATTGGAGCCTCAGACTGAACACATCCATCACCCTTCTCCCTTTCCCCCGTACCAGCTCCTCCTTCAGTGTTCTGTGTTTCTGAGAATGTTTTCATCACCCAGTTTGGTATCTGAGTTTGGCTCCAAGACACTTTCCTCTCCTTTGCTCCAAACACTGTTGATTCAACTCCCGTTAATTTCATCAGATAGATTCCAAACTTTCCTATGAATAGAACCTTAATCCTGCATTCTGAAATGCAAATCTGATGACCTTTCTGCTTACTTCCCTGGTGGCTCAGACGGTAAAGCATCTGTCTACAATGCGGGAGACCTGGGTTCGATCCCTGGGTCGGGAAGATCCCCTGGAGAAGGAAATGGCAATCCACTCCAGTACTATTGCCTGGAAAATCCCATGGACAGAGGAGCCTGGTAGGCTACAGTCCATGGGGTCGCAAAGAGTCGGATACGACTGAGCGACTTCACTTAATGTAAAGCCCAATCTCTCTAACAGGACATATCAATTCAAGATGCTTCATAATCAGGTCTCTGCCTTTATGGCCAGCCACATCTTCAGTCACTTCCTACTTTCCACTAAAAGTTGTTAATATCCTAAGCCTTTAACATGTTCCCAATTTCCCACATACTCTTTTCCTCTAGTCTTTGTGTACATCATCGTTTTTTAGTGGGACAGTTCCTATTCCCTTCTGTGTCAGGCTGACTTCACTAATCCTTTGAAACTCACCTCAGCCCTTCTACGGCTCAGTCTCAGCCTTCACTGACTGTCCATGTGTGTTCTCCTAACGTGACAGGCACACTTCTACTACAGTCCCCACTGTGCGGCATTTTAACCACTATTGTATGGCGTGTCCATAAAGGCAGAGTCTGCATTTTCTTTAGTTCACCAATTGATGACTGGCATATAATAAATGTGCAATAAATGAACAACTATGCACATAATAGGGGGGCTATGAGGAGAGTAATCCTAGTCCCAGGTGCCTGGGACAGTCCAGGTCCACCCAGATCCAGCCCAGGTCATCCCAGCCTGATTAAGAATAGATCTCCCTTTCATTCCCAATTGTCCAGATGTGGACAATAAATCATATGATCATTGTCTATGAGTCAACATACCAGGTGCACCTGTAGCCTTATTAAGAATATCATTTTAAAGACATGGCCGTACATTCACAGAGAGAGATCTGGGAAAGATGATCACTGGGCAAGATGTTCTAGCCTGGGTGGTAACATTTCAGGTGACTTTTTTCTCCTGGTCATACTTTCATTAATTGAAATTGCTTTCATCCATTCAGCACAGATCACTTCTATAAAGCTAGTCAAATGACTTTGAAAAAGTCATAGCATAATTCATCTCAAGTGAATTTTCTAGAATATTCAGCTTTATCTTTAGGGCTATGGAAAATGTCAAGATTTTTCATATTGTAGGTCAACTAAGCATATGACAGAATGGCCCCATCATAAAGATAAAGGACATCAAAAGCTTGTGATTATATTCACAAATGTCATCCAACCCCACATTGTATGAAAAATGAAACTAAACTCGACTAAAATAAACAGCTCTGAGAGTCAGGATGCCAGAATATCCAGACATTTGGTTTGAAGCTGCTGCATAGGGTCTAGACTTCCACAGCTGGTAATGTGAATAAATTCACAGACCAAACTTTCAAATAGTAACAGCATATGGAAAACGTTAAATGGGACATAAACATTGCTAATCAGAATCCAACAGAGGTAATCTAAAAAACATCCTCGTGTAAAAGTGCTTCCACAATCAATTCTACCTCACAGAGCAATGACTTTTATCGGTTCAAAAACTTACGGAATCTTACTGTGGAAGAAAAGTAAGTCATCATGTTTTCTATCAGGTTTTTATCGTGATTAAACGTATATAGTGAAGCATCACTGGTCACAAACTTTTAACCAGTACTTAAATATATAAACTAATAGCCAACTTTTGATCAAGTTACAATTCCATATAAAGTTGCAAGCCAATTACTTTCAGTTACTTTCTCTATTTTCTCACTGACTTGCAGATGCCTCTAAAAGAGGACAGTGGAAAGCACATTTGTTCTGCCCAGATGGGGTTATTTAAGACAAACCATCTCCACCTTTGTGGAGTCCAAGTTGAGATGACTGCTTGCATCTCTCCCAGAGCTGACTATTTCTGGCAAAGGAATGGTTAGGAGATCGTGGACATCAACTGAAAGGAGGACCATGGTGAGGGGGTGCATCTTGGCCAGCCAGAGCCTTCAACTTCCTTTTCTGGCAGTGGGTAGAGAGTGCACTGACGCACCCACAATCTGCTTCTCTAACAATGATGGACAGCCTCAGAGAGGGAAGTTCTGCACCAGCCAGGATTCGGCTAACCAGCTGATGATGCAGCGGCATCAAGTCCCAGAGAATCAGGTTCAAATTCTGTCACATAACCTTTCAATTTACTCTCTTGAAAGAGAGTCCCTCCAAGACACTGGGTGTGAGTGGGTATGAACCCTGTCACCTAAACCGTAGAGGCATTATGTCTGAGAAAAGCTCAAAGGATACATTTTCAGAAGAGGACGTGGGGAGCAATGATCCCCTTGTTGCTGTTGCTGTTCAGTCGCTAAGTCATGGATTCTTTGCAACCCCATGGACTGCAGCACGCCAGGCTTCCCTCTCCTTCACTATCTCCCAGGGTTCGCTCAAACTCCTGCCCATTGAGTCAGTGATGTCATACAACCATCTCATCCTCTCTCGTCCCCCTCTCCTTCTGTCTTCAATCTTTCCCAGCACCAGGGTCTTTTCCAATGAGTCAGCTCATCGAATCAAGTGACCAAAGTATTGGAGCTTCAGCTTCAGCATCAGTCCTTCCAGTGAATATTCAGGGTTGATTTCCTTTAGGATTGACGGGTTTGATCTCCTTACAGTGCAAGGGACCCTGAAGAGTCTTCTCCAACACCACAGTTTGAAAGCGTCGATTTTTCAGCACTCAATCTTCTTTACAGTCCAACTCTCACATCCATACATGACTACTGGAAAAACCATAGCTTGCACTATACAGACCTTTGTCAGCAAAGTGATGACTCTGCTTTTTAATACACCGTCTAGGTTTGTCATAGCTTTTCTTCCAAGGAGCAAGCATCTTTTAATTTCATGGCTGCAGTCACTGTCACCAGTGATTTAGGAGCCCAAGAAAATAAAGTCTGCCAAGTCACCTAAATTTCCTCTTGGGACATGAACGTGGCAGGGATGGTACCCCTGCTTAGAGTGGCATCCTGTTGGCTGTTTTCATCCAGAAGCCCCAGTAAGGGTGCTTTGAGCAACTCAGTGTCTGGAACCAATACTCTGAGAGCAATTATGCCACTTCCTGCATTAGCCAACTCATCCTTTTCCATACTTTCCATCACCATCTACACACTTATAATCTATTTGTCTAATCATCATTGCTCCCCAGAGTATGAGATCAATATCACTGACTGACTTCTAGAAATTTCCACCTGAGGGTCCCATTGGCACTTCACACTCATCCAAATCTGATTGCTTTATCTGCCATCCCCTCAAAGCCAGTTCTTTCAAACTATGAATCTCTGTGAATGGCATCACCATCTGCACAATTCATAAAACCAGAAATCTTAATCTCATCTTTGATTAATATCTCCTCTCTCACTCCCTGCATCTACTTGGTCCCAGTTCTGACTCTGACTTATTGTACCTCTTAAAGATTGCCTGCAAACTTTAATGGCATTTTCACATCACTACCCTCTTCTTGGGTTATTCCAGTTACCTTCCTAAAGATCTCCCCACCTCTATTTTCAACCTCATATTCACTGACCTCTTCAATCTATTCTCTCCATATTGTGGCCATTATCAAGTCATTCTCTACTTTAAAACTCTTTGTGTAAAATCAACATGAAATGGATTAAAGACTTAAACGTAAGGCCCAAACTATAAAACTCTTAGAAAAAAAAAAAAAAACATGGAGGAAAAGCTCCTTAGCTTTGGTCTTGGTAATTTTTTTTCTTTTTTTGTATACAATCTCAAAAGAACCTACAATAAAACAAACACAAACAATTGGGACTGCATTAAACTAAAGAGCGTCTGCCCAGCAAAGGAAACCATCAACAAAATGAAAAGGAAGCCTATGCAATGGGAGAAAATATTTGCAAACCATATATCTGATAAGGCTAATATCCAAAATATAAAAGGAACTCATACAACTCAAAAGCAAAAGGAAACAAATAGCCTGATTTTTTAAATGGGCAAAGGACATGAATATACTTTTTTCCAAAGAGGACATACAAATGGTCAACAGATATGTGAAAAGTTGTTGAAAAATCACTTATCATCAAGGAAATGCAAATCAAAATCACATCAGATATCACCTCACACCTGTTAGATTGACCATTACCAGCAAGATAAGAGCTAAAAAACACTGGCAAGGAGACAAGGAGCAGTTCCGTACTGCGGGTGGGAACACAAATTGGTGTAGCCATTATGGAAAAGAGTGTGGAGGTTCCTCAAAAAATGAAAAATAGAACTAATGTAAGATTCAGCAATCTCATTTCTGAACATATATCCAAAGGAAATGAATTAGTATCTTGAAGAGGCATCTATATGCCCATGTTTACTGAAATATTCTTCACAATAGCCAAGATACGGAAAGAACCTAAATGCTGGTGAACAAATGCCTGGATAAAGAAAATATGGTGTACACACACCATACATACACAGAATGGAATATTATTCAGCCATTAAAAAGGGAAATCTTGCTATTAGCAACATGAGTAAACCTGGAAAACATTAGGCTAAATGAATTGTCAGACACAAAAAGACAAACACTGTTTGATTTCACTTACATGTCAAATCTAAAAAAGTCAAACTCAGAGGACCAGCGAGCAGAACAGTGGCTGCCAGGGGTTGGTGGTGGAGAATGTGTGGAAGGAATGGGGAGATACTGGTCAAAGGGTACAAACTTTCAGTTATAAAATGAATATGTTCCAGGGATCTAATGTACAGCAAGGTAATGAAAGGGAATAATACTTTATCATACGCTTGAGATTTTCTAACAGTAGATCTTAAGTGTTCTCACCACACACAGATGTGTTAACTAACTAGACAGTGGTAATCATATCACAATGGATATGTATATTCAATCACCATGTTGTACACCTTCAAAAAAAATCACACTGTAAAATCTAAATGTATAAAACCTTTATTTGTCAATCATACCTTAATAAGGCTAGAAAATATAAAAGTCTTTATTTTGCCTCCTCTGCTTCATCTCAACAGTTTTATCTTTCTTGCCGTTTTCCACCCCAATCTGGAACTCTATCTCCAGTTACACCAAACATCTATGACTTCATAGAAGGTCCCCTGTCCACTTTCACCTCTGCGAATCCTTCCTACTTATGCCCAGAACACCATAAATCCCATTGCTATGTACTTCTGTTAGTCAGCTCCTACTCATCTCTCAAGCACCAGAAGAACATCACCCCCTGGAATCCTTCTACTCTCACATGCTCAGGCATCTTATCCTTGCCCTCATCTGCTGTATTTTAATTTAAATAAACTATAAGCCTCCTGCATTTATTAATTTCTTATTGGCTCCCTAGAGCCTAGCATGTCTCTGAAAGATTATTATATATCAATAAATATTTAACTCAAATTTTGCACTTGAGGTTGGTCTCCTTTTCTTCCTCTATGAAAAACTGAAAGTGAAGTCGCTCAGTCGTGTCTGAGTCTTTGCGACCCCATGGACTGTAGCCTACCAGGCTCCTCCGTCCATGGAATTTTCCAGGCAACAGTACTGGAGTATGTTGCCATTTCCTTCTCCAGGGGAATCTTCCTGGCGTGGGGATAGAATCTGGGTCTCCTGCATTGCAGGCAAACACTTTACCATCTGAGCCACCTGGGAAGCTATATATTAGTTGCTAAATCCTATGCAAGTTACCTAACTACACAGAAGTGTAGCATCCTTATCAGGAAAACAGAATAATAATTCCTGTTTCACAAAATTGTATTGAAGATAAAGGACCTCAGTGAGCCACTGATAATGATCCCAGTATACTGATGAGCCAAGGGCCATTTCTGGCATATATCTGTATTTGTTCGGCAATCATAATTCAAATAGACACATGTACCCCCATTGTTCATTGCAGCATTATTTACAATAGCCAGGACATGGAAACAATCTAAATGTCCATGGAAAGATGAATGGATAAAGAAGGTACATATGGACAACATGGTACATATACACATTGGAATATTACTCAGCCATAAAAAAGAATGAAGCTGGGTCACTTGTGGATGGACGTGGATGGACCTAGAGTCTGTCATACAGAGTGAAGTAAATTAGAGAGAAACACCATATGGTATATTAACACATATATGTGGAATACATAAAAATGGTACAGATCAACTTATTTTCAGGAAAAGAGATGAGGAGAACAGACATACGGACATAGGGGAGGGTGGTGGGGAGATTGGGATTGACATATACACACTGCCATTTGTAAAATACACAGCTAGTAATAAGTTGGATGGCATCATCAACTTGATGGACATGGGTTTGGGTGGACTCCGGGAGCTGGTGATGGATAGGAGGCCAGGCGTGCTACAGTTCATGGGGTCGCTAAGAGTCGGACACAACTGAGCAATTGAACTGAACTGAACTGAACTGAGTGATAACCTGCTATATAGCACAGGGAGCTCTGCTCAGTGCTCTGTGGTGACCAAGATGCATAGGACAGGGGTAGTGTTGGGAAGGAGGTCAAGAGGGAGGGGATATACATATACATTTAGCTGATTCACTTCGTTTTACAGCAGAAACTAACACAATATTATAAAGCACCTATGCGTGTGTGCTAAGTCACTTCAGTCATGTCCGACTTTTTGCAACCTTATGGACTCTAGTCCTCCAGGCTCCTCTGTCCATGGGATTCTCCAGGCAAGAATACTAGAGTGGGTTGCCATGCCCTCTTCCAGGGGATCTTCCCAACCCAGGGATCAAGCCTACGTCTCTTCTGTCTCCTTCATTGGCAGGCTGGTTCTTTACCACTAGCGCCACCTGGGAAGCCCATCAAGCACCTATACCTCAATTTTAAAATGTTAAGATTGAAAATTCTCAAATAAAAACTCAAGGTTTTACTTTATTATGAAAACAAGTTTTAAGACCTAACAGCCCTGGATAGGTACTTTTTATGCAACAATCAGCTGGAGTCAAGTAACACCAACTCTTCTTGGATGAGACATAGGCCTTCGTTTGCCACAGACCTCACTAATCCTTATCCTTGACCAGCTTCTCAGCTTAAAACCATCCGTGCTTAAGACCCTCACTGCACGCAGTTATGGAAAATCCTTTGAGATGAAAAGTGTTAGCATACATGGTGCAAGATTATACCTAGTACAAAGGAATTCAATATAACTGGCTCTTTCCCTTTCTCCAGATGGCCTTCATGTTTAAGCTGAAGTAAATTCATAAATATATTCCTCTATAGAAAAAGTCTATGATTCTAACCTACAGGTCAGCTTTATCACCTCAAAGCAAAGGAAGGGACAATGTTCCTTTTGTTTTAGAAACAGATTGCGTGAGCTTAGAGAAATGAACTTGGAGAGTGCCTTTTTTAGAGACAATTTCCAAGCCCGTTTCCACAGGTGGTGCTGTCTGGCATGTTGACCTCACATAGCCCAGGGGAGCTAGCCTTTGCTCAATTTCTTGAAAGAGAGATGTCAGGCTCAGTGACCCCCAAGTGGGGATTGTCTTCCCTCTTTACACTTGCCATCAGCTGTTGGTGGCATTTCTTCAAATCAGCGAGGTGTCCTGTTGTGCGGGGGAGCGGGAGGGGGCGCTCCAGCGGGGCAGCCCCACGGAGCCTCTGACTGCGGCCTCTTCTTCCTCAAGTCCCGGGATGCCGGTGTTTCATATCACATGAAGGGGGCTTCCCGGGCGGTCTCTGATGTTCGGTTTTGTTATGTCTTTTCAACAAACACAGAAATCCGTCTGTGAACATCTTGACCTACAATTCTATGCAGATCAAACCACAACCAGTGTGTTTCAATAACGGGCTTAAAATTCAGCGCTGTTGGTGAACTCTAATTCTAACCCTGATCCTAATTTACTATTTGACCAAGAGGTTTATCAAGGGGCTTCTGTGAATTTTATTTCTCTTTGATGCCTTAAAGAATTTAGGGGTTATAAAACGTGATACACACACACATACATACATAGGCACATAAAACAATTTCCAAATGTATACCCTATAAAATCAAGTTCTAACTTTAATATAATGAAATGGAAGCAGTATAAAGCAAAGTGGTCTTGAAGAAATCAATCTTTTCAATCAATGAAAGTACTTGATAATGTTTCTACAAAAAAAAAAAGAAACATCTATTTTTTTGACCAAGTTCTGAGGCTCTAATTATCAAAGTCCTAAAGAGATACTGACACATGATTGGGGAAAATTTGTTCCTACACAGTTAAGAATTGTGTTTATTTCCAAAAAGATACTAACTTTATAAATAAAAAAGCACATAAATCAATAGAGAGGAATTCTAATAAAACAAAACGATATAAGAATAAACCTAATTTCTTCTAGAGACTTCAAAAACGTTCCTAAGGAACATATGCAAAATATATTGGTCTTCTAACCTCTAATGCTTCCTGGTGTATATGATCCAGTTCCTCTCTCACTTCTCCTAAAGAGAAAGACAGACATTAAGAGAAGTCTAAACCTCAAAAGGGAAAAATCCCAAGTCTCTTTGCCTCTTCTGATTGGGTTTAAAAAAACAGTTTTCTAATTGGAGCAGCATTTCAGAAGCAAACACTTCCAGGCTTGGTGTCTACATTTTACAGTCAGCAAGAAATACTGTTTATAATTTCACGGAAGGTAAAACATTTCACCAAGGGCAAACATTCATCACGCAATGAATCAACGACCAGTCACCTTTATCCCCATCCGCATGCAAATAGCTTCCCAATTTTCCTACTTGTCATTATATGTGACATTTAAACTCAGTTACTTTGGACCTACAACACTAGTTAACCCCAGGCAAGCTAAGATTCCAAACAAACCCTTGCTAATGTGTCAGAAACTCATAATTTCTTTCTTCCTTTCTGTTTAGTAAAGTCTTCCATAAACATTTACCACATTCTGTGTAACAAAATCTTCAGACTATACACTTTACCTTGGCAGAAAAGCATAGCGTAACAATTGCTTCTTACTGGCAAACAAGGGATAAGTCTAATGAATTTAGGATGATTTTCCAGTTGGATATTTTATTTTTTCCCTCTAATTGTTACAGCAAGGTAACAGAAATAAAATTCAAATCAAACCAGTAGTCCACTTTTTTTTAATTTATTTTTATTTTTTAACTTTACAATATTGTATTGGTTTTGCCATATATCAACATGAATCCGCCACAGGTATACATGTGTTCCCCATCCTGAAACCTCCTCCCTCCTCCCTCCCCATACCATCCCTCTGGGTCATCCCAGTGCACCAGCCCCAAGCATCCAGTATCGTGCATCGAACCTGGACTGGCGACTCGTTTCATATATGATATTATACATGTTTCAATGCCATTCTCCCAAATCATCCCACCCTCTCCCACAGATGGCTAATAAACACATGAAGAGATGCTCAACATCACTCATTATCAGAGAAATGCAAATCAAAATCAGTATGAGGTACCATTTCACGCCAGTCAGAATGGCTGCGATCCAAAAGTCTACAAGCAATAAATGCTGGAGAGGGTGTGGAGAAAAGGGAACCCTCTTACACTGTTGGTGGGAATGCAAACTAGTACAGCCACTATGGAGAACAGTGTGGAGATTCCTTAAAAAACTGTAAATAGAACTGCCTTATGACCCAGCAATCCCACTGCTGGGCATACACACTGAGGAAACCAGAAGGGAAAGAGACACGTGTACCCCAACATTAATTACAGCATTGTTTATAATAGCCAGGACATGGAAGCAACCTAGATGTCCATCAGCAGATGAATGGATAAGAAAGCTGTGGTACACACACACAATGGAGTATTACTCAGCCATTAAAAAGAATACATTTGAATCAATTCTAATGAGGTGGATGAAACTGGAGCCTATTATACAGAGTGAAGTAAGCCTGAAATAAAAGCACCAATACAGTATACTAACACATATATATATATATAATTTAGAAAGATGGTAACAATAACCCTGTATACGAGACAGCAAAAGAGACACTGATGTACAGAACAGTAGTCCACTTTTTTCTTTAAACTATATCCAAGTCAAATGAACGAAAAGAGCTACTATTAATACTACACAGTGGGATAAAATTATCTTCCTTACTGTATGTTAGTTGATCTCATCCCCACTGCATAGATAATTAAGAAAAAATTCTACCCACAAGATTTAAAGGACTGTAGACAGGACATCTAATTGCTAAGCAAATATTTAATTCCTTTTAAAAATTTAATGGATGTTAAATCCCACAGAAAATTGTATTCAGAAAAATATGCCAAGTATAGAGAAAAATATATAGAATATAGAACATATAAAAATCAAATTTGTGTACTGTATTTGCTATAAATAAAAGTAAATTCTTAGTTTTTAAAAGAAGTATTAACAAATGGAATGAAATATGGTTTTCTCAACTTGCCAATAATTTTTGAGACCTCTCAATGTATTACAACATTAAGCTATTATTCCGGCCTCATTGCAAATACTCCTCAAGTATAATTATGGCACCTATTCAGTCATTCTACTGCATACCTTTCACTGAGCACCTTTCATTTAAAATGCCTCTATTTCATACTTTTTATTATAGGTGTTTTATGGTCACTTGATTATGAATCCTCCCTCCAGTCATCGCTGCTCTGATCGAAATCACTGAGGTTTACTTTTTTAGGTGTTGTGTGCATGCGTACTAAGTTGCTTCAGTCACATCTGACTCTTTGAGACCCTTTGGGCTGTAGCCTGCCAGGCTTCTCTGTCCATGGGATTCTCCAGGCAAGAATACAAGAGTGGGTTGCCATGCTCTCCTCCTGGGGATCTTCCCAACCCAGCTATCAAACCCGCATCTTTTAGGTCTTTTGTGTTGGCAGGTGGGTTCTTAACCATCAGCACCACCTGGGTTTTATGTGTTGATCACTACCAAACAGAAAACTATGCTATGGATATTTTTACTGAACACATAGGGCTCACCCATGAACACTGCACAAGTCATTACATTCTTCTCTTTCCCCATTCTTACTGGTCATAGGGCAAAAATGTCCATTTCTCCTGCTTCCATATAACAAAACTCACAGATTGGCTGTGACTCACTGTGGTACCGGTTGTGGCCAAGTTGGTCCAACAGCCATCAGGCTACTTGTAAGTTTACCACATATCTGGTACAGAGGCAACAACATAATTTTATTTGTCCCTTAATGAAAACCTGAGGTCTTTTCTTTAGTTTAGCTATGTATTTTTCCTTTAAAGGCATTTAAAATACAGTAACAGCTATTTGAGAATCTAGGAAAACTATGGACACTTTTCTCAAAGCTATGAGCCCAGGCAGACCTTTTCCCCCAGCATGCATAACAAAATTTGGCTTTCAATTTAGGGTGAGCCATGTTATAATAGATGCTGTATCATTCAATGGCATCCTGAAATCTCACACAACTCCCATTACAAATGACTATTTAAGCAATTTTATGTCGCTGACTCTTTGGCAGAGAGAGATGCTGGGCTTCAGCTGGAAAGGCACTGGATAAACCTCACCAAATAAAGTACAGTGATATATTTGACACTAGGAAAATACAACCTTATGAAGATGGGATGATTTTATGATTTTTTTTTCATCCCAGCTGGAAAAATCAATCAGACTGGGGATATCTTTAGAATCCAATCAAAATTTCCAGTAGGAAGGAGTTGCAGATACAGGAGGAAAGGTCATCATTTATTGCCCAACCCAACTCAAGGTCCTACCTAATGATCTATGTCCTTAAAGGAAAGTCAGCTTCACAGGCAAAAATTGTTAAAGATGGAAAACTGTTTCCACAAAAAGTTTTATGAACTGGCAGTGTCATACTCATTGTGTAATCTGAAGGTCTTAAAAGAAAATGAATAACAAAAATCTGATCCCACAACTCCATTCCCATCTACTGCCAAACCTTCTCCCATCATATCTTCATTTCTGTAGGCCAAGCAATTCTATCCTTCTAATATTTTCTTATCACAGGGCTAGGCATAGAGCATTAAATTTAAACTATACATTTCTGGCATGTAAAAAACTTAAGCACTAAACATCTCAATCTTTTAAGATGAAAGGTAAGAAGTAACTATTCACATGTCCATATATCAAAAAAGTATCAAAATAGAGAGTATGAAATAGATATGAAAGAGCTAAGTGTTCCTCACTAAAACAATGAATAAAATTATTATATCATAAGTTTATTGACTAAATTTATTGTATGTGGGGAAGTAATAATTATCTCCACAGAGTGAGAAAACCCTAAGTGGTTTGTGTTTTCTGTTTCTTTTCAGTGACTTTATTCTGGCATGATAATGGTACAGATGATAACCAACTAACCAGTGGGGCCAACCCCAGTCACATTCACCCTGAGCCCTGCACCCAGATAGGCAAGAGGGCAGCCCCAGGACAGTGGGAAGACTTAGACTGTAGGAATATGCTACAGAATTGGCTTTGAGGTTTTGCAACCTTGGTTTGGGATTATTTATAGTAAGACTAGGGTCCCATAGGTATTAGAAAATTTTTAAAAGTCAGTTTATTTGCTATCACACTGACGTTTTAATAAAACATTGTTTTGCTTTCCTTATCTATAAAATGAAAAGGTTGGACTACATGACTGCTAGCACTAAATGCTGGCAGATGTCTCTAAGAATGCCTTTTGGGGAACATGCAAAAGAGGACCTTGCAGCTAGAATGTAAAGGTCATATTTCAAAAATGCAGTACATGAGCAGAGTAATTCAGTCACTGTAATGACTTATTAACCTTGATTGCTGCCATGATTACAGTGTCATCTGAACTGGGGCATCAGCTTCAGAATACACTTTTCAAGTGCACATGGAACCGTCTCCAGGGTAGAGTGCATGCTAGGAAACATAACAAGTCTCAGTAAATTTAAGAAGGCTGAAATCATGTCAAGAGTCTTTTCTGAAAACAACAGCATGAGACTAGAAGTCAAGTACAAGAAAAAAACTATAAAAAACATAAACACATGGAGCTTAAACAGTACACTACTATACTACCAGTGGGTCACTGAAGAAATCAAAAAGGAAATTAAAAAATACCTGGAGAAAAATGAAAATGGAAACATAAAGATTAAAAAATTATGGGACCCAGTAAAAACAGTTCTAAGATGAAAGTCTATAGTGATACAAGCCTACCATAGGAAAAAAAATCTCAAATAACCAACCTCACCTTACACTTACATCAGCTAAAGAAGGAAGAACAAACAAAACCCAAAGTTAGCAGCAGGAAAGAAATCATAAAGATCAGAGCAGAAATAAATGAAATAGAGACTTAAAATAACAACAGAAAAATCAATGAAACTAAGCTGGCTCATCGAAAATATAAACAACATTAATAAAATTTTAGTCAAACTCATCAGAAAAAAAAAGAGTGGGAGGACTCAAATCAATCAAATCAGAAATAAAATAAAATTTTACAGCTTCTAAAATACAAAAGATCATAAGAGATTACTGCAAATAATTATATGCCAGTAATATGGACAACCTAAAAGAAATGAATAAATTTCCCAGAAACATACAATCTTTAAAGACTGAAACAGGAATATAGAATATGAGCAGACCAGCAACCAATAATGAAACTGAATCAGTAATAAACACAACTCTCAACAAAAAGTCTAGGACCAGATGGCTTCATAGGTAAAGTCTACCAAACATTTAAAGAAGAGTTAACACCTATGCTTCTCAAACTATTCCAAAGAGAAAGGAATGTTTCTAAACTCATTCCATGTATCATCACCCTGACACAAAACCAACAGAGACCACAAAAAAAAAAAAAAAAAGAAAAGAAAATTACAGGCCAATATCCCTGGTGAACATAGAAGAAAATTTCTTCAACAACATATTATCAAAGAAAAATCAACAGTGAAATGATCATTCATCAAGATAGACTTTATTGCAGGAATGCAAGATGGTTCAATATTCACAAGGCAATCAATGTCATACATCACATTAACAAACTAAAGAACAAAAACCATATAGTTATCTTGTTGAATGCATAAAAAGCTTTTGACAAAATTCAATATTCATTTACGATTAAAAAAAATTCAACAAACTGGGTATAGAGGCACTATACTTCAACATAACACAGTATGTCCCCTACTTGCGAACCTTCCAGTTGTGAACTTTCAAAGATTGCAAACACGTGTTTGCATGTCCAGTCATGTAAGTTACTTCACGTCTGGCATACACTGTCACGTGTGTGCATCCTCTACAAGTGGTTGTGCTTTTGTGAACGTCACTGTGCAGGACTGCATGCAGTGCAGCAGTATCTTTATTTCAAGCTCAGGATGTCCAGAAGCAAAAGGGGAGACAGAATTGAATCCAGCAAGGAATCACAACCTGTGCCACCAATGTCAGGCACGAGTGAAATCACAACTTGCCCTCAATCTCCTACTGCAGAGGACCCTTAGCTCTACCATCTCCCACCTCCTATCCCTCCTCCAGGCAGTAACTCTTCTTGCCTGTTCACTTGATCCCAGCCCCTGTATGCCAGCTGTTGTACTATACAACTGTACTTTATTCAAGGTACTGTATGGTAAAATTAAAAACATTTATTCTTTATGTTTGTTTTTCACGTATTATTTGTGCTATGTATTATTATTGTAGTGCAATAGGTTTATAATACTTTTCACACAAGTCACTTTTTATGTACTATTTGTGTGAAAGGTATTATAAACCTATTACACTACAGTAGTATATAGCCGAGAAAGAAGAATACCACAATATCTCACTTCAGTGGGGAATCTAAAAGACCCAACATTCAAACAAGACAAACTGAAAACAGATTCAGATACAGAGAATAAAGGGATAGCTTCGAGAAGGGAGGTGAGTAAGGAAGTAGGTAAAATAGATAAACGGGATTAAGACATAAAAGCCTCAGTCGCTTTTTGTTCAGTCGCTCAGTTGTCTGACTCTTTGCAACCAGGCTTCTCTGTCCTTCATCAACTCCTGGAGCTTGCTCAAACTCATGTCCATCAAACCGATGATGTCATCCAACCATCTCATCTTCTGTATTCCCCCTCTCCTCCTGCCTTCAATCTTTCCCAGCATCAGGGTCTTTTACAAGGAGTCAATTCTTCACATCAGGTGGCCAAAGTATTAGAGTTTCACCTTAAGCATCAGTCCTTCCAATGAATATTCAGGACTGATTTCCTTTAGGATTGACTGGTCGAATCTCCTTGCAATCCAAGCGACTCTCAAGAGTTTTCTCCAACACCACAGTTCAAAAGCATCAATTCTTCGGTGCTCAGCTTTCTTTATAGTCCAACTCTCACATCCATACACGACTACTGGAAAAACCATAGCTTTGACTAGATGGACCTGTGTCAGCAAAGTAATGTCTCTGCTTTTGAATATGCTGTCTAGGTTAGTCATAGCTTTTCTTCCAAGAAGTAAACGTCTTTTAATTTCATGGCTGCAGTCACCATCTGCAGCGACTCTGAAGCCCAATAAAATAAAGTCTGTCACTATTTCCATTGTTTCCCCATCTATTTGCCATGAAGTGATGGGACCAGATGCCATGATCTTAGTTTTCTGAATGTTGAGTTTTAAACCAGCTTTTTCAAACTGGCTGATCTATTGTATAGGCTTCAGTTATAAAATAGATAAGACATGGGGATGTACTATATAGCATAAGTAATATGGTCAATAATAGTATAATAACTGTCTAAGGGGTAATACAGATATTAGACTTATCATGGTGATCATTTCCTAACATATACAAATGTCAACTGATTATGTAGCACACTTGAAACTAACATAATCCTGCACATTAATTATCTTTCAATTTAAAAATAATAAATAAATAAACTGGAGCTTCAAAAGATTTCTGGGATCATCTAGGGTACATCTTGAGAGTCCCTTGGACTGCAAGGAGATCCAACCAGTCCATCCTAAAGGAGATCAGTCCTGGGTGTTCATTGGAAGGACTGATGTTGAAGCTGAAAGTCCAATACTTTGGCCACCTGATGCGAAGAGCTGATTCATTTGAAAAGACCCTGATGCTGGGAAAGATTGAGGGCAGGAGGAGAGGGGATGACAGAGGATGAGATAGTTGGATGGCATGACCGACTCAATGGGCATGAATTTGGGTAAACTCCAGGAGTTGGTGGTAGACAGGGAGGCCTGGCGTGCTGCGGTTCATGGGGTCACAAAGGGTCGGATATGACTGAGCAACTGAACTGAACTGAGGGTACACCTCCCATTTTATAGATAAGGAAGCTGAAGTCCAGATAGCTGACATTTCTACCAACAAGGACAATATTTAGGGCTTTTTTCATAGCCTGTGATACATGAAATTGAATGCACCAACAACAATGAATAAAAATGAGAAAAGCTGGAAGCTGAAAACTTTTATCAAACCTTTAAAGCAAGAAAGTTGAAAAGAAAATGGATTCTTTAAACTAAGAAATAATCACAAGTGCCACACACATTTTTGCAGTAAGCTACAATCTAGCTCATTATTTTCCTACAAAAAAACAAAACACATTGTGTGATGTGTGTGTAATAACCTCGTTCTTCACTTTACAGGAAACAAAAGAGAAAGTTTTAACAAAAGGTGTAATTCATTATTTCCAGACTCTAGGAATTAAAATAGAACAATAAAACAGGACAACAAATCAAACATCTTTATGTTCTACTGTCATTGCTATAACAAAAAAACAAGTATTCCAAGAATATGATTTTTCTCCTAAGCATCTTATAACCGAATTAAGAGGAATTTACTTTAGTAAATACATCATGAATCCAAACTCCAGTGAAACAAGCAAGAATTTTACTGCAAAACTCTAAAAGCTAAATTATCTCAAGTTTATAGTTAAAATGAATAGATTCTATACTGCTTGCCTCTCATCAAACACTATAAATGTAACCACATCAGTCTTGCAGTGGCATGTAGGGCAGAATACCAAAGAAAGCTCACAGCAGAGTCTGAGGCAGCTGAAAGTTAATCACGTACAAAGCTCTTAAAAATTTAGGATCTGGCTCATTTAAAAACACACATTCTTTATAGACATTTTGAAATTTTATGATGAGAGTCTTGTTATCCAACCATTAAATTTTTGAGCCAAAAATTTCAAAAAGACAGAGAGAGGAAGAGAGTCAGAGTAGCATAAGGTGATAACCAAGTTGGAGAGACCAGCCTGACCTGCAGAAGCTCTGAAAAGCACCCTTCCTTCTGCCTCTTTCCTGAACACTGCCCTTTGTGCTTGGTCACTTCAGTCGTGTCCAACTCTTTGAGACCCTATGGACTGTAGCTCACCAGGCTCCTCTGTCCATGGGATTCTCCAGGCAAAAATACTAGAGTGGGTTGCCAATTTTGCCCTTTACCATGTTTAAAAGGTCCACCTTCCCAATGGGGTTGATTTGCTCCATCAACCCACTTTGAAGAGAGCTTCACAGTGGGTAGCCAACTTTGACTTCACTGTAGCCAACGAATCGGCTCGCATCTAAGTAGAGCCTCCCCCAGCAAAAGAGCAGAGGACTGACTGCATCACGTCCTGCTGGTGCCTGTTTTAACAGAAGGACATGGGAAAAGAAATTCTTGGAGGAAATCTTCCAATCTTGGATCTCCAACTTTGAATCAAATATCTCCGTTGCAATGTGGATGGACCTAAAGATTGTGATGCTAATTGAAGTAAGGGAGACAGAGAAGGAGAAATATCATATGACATCCCTTACATGTGGAATCTAAAAAGAAATGAGACAAATGAACTTATTTACAAAGCAGAAACAGACTTAAGGAAAGAACTTATGGTTACCAGGGGGAATGTTAGGGGAAGGGATAGTTAAGGAGTTTGGGACTGACATGTACACATTGCTAGATTTAAAATAGATAACCAACAAGGAACTGGGGGCTTTTCTGGTGGTTCAGACAGTAAAGAATCTGCCTGCAGTGCAGGAGACCTGGGTTTGATCCCTAAGTCAGGAAGACGGCCTGGAGAAGGGAATGGCAACCCACTCTGGTATTCTTGCCTGGTGAATTCATGGACAGAGAAGCTTGGCGGGCTACAGTCCATGGGGTAGCAAAGAATCAGACACGACTAAGTGACTAACACTTTCACTTTCAACAAGGATATAGCACAGGGAACTCTGCTCAATGTTATGTGGCAGCCTGGATGGGAGGGGAGTTTTCGGGGAGAATGGATACATGTATATGTATGGTTGAGTCCCTCTGCTGCCCACCTGAAACTATCCCAACATTCTTAATCAGCTATACCCCAATATAAAGTTAAAAGTTTTAAAACAACAACAACAAATATTTCAGCTGCAAGAGCTGAGTGCTAAAGGGGTTATTATAGGTAGAAGAATTCAGCAATCAGGTTAAAAATCTGGATTTCTCAGATCCTGTATCCCGCCCCAGTCTACAAAGCAATTCCCATCTATCATTGTCCAACTATTATTAATGTCTCTTGGATGTTAAAGCAGGTTTACAGAGGATTAAGGAGCCTAAAGTTACTATTATGCAATTTTAAAGTTTCTACAAGAGTTCAATGAATCTTCAAAGGGATATTTGAGTTGAGGAGGCAGAACAAGGGAAGCTAACATTAAATTAAAAAATGCTTAACTGCTTAGCAACGAGATAAGCATCTGAGTGATCTTCTTGAAGAAAGTCCTCAGGTCTAACTAACTTTGGAGGTCATGGCTTTGAAGCAAAAATCTGACAAAGCCAGTGACCATTTGACTTGGCAACTTTTCTAGATGCTTTTCCATTTTGCCCTTAAGGAAAAGGCCTCATAACATCTTACTTCTTTGAGTAAGGAAATTTCACATGGAACCTGTTTTAAATGGGGTGAGCAAAGCAATCCTGGTTTACTGGGGAACTATGAAGTTTGAAAATGTACCTTTCTTCAAGTTGTGAGAACATTTTAGAATTTTAACCATTTTTTAGGATTCCTCCTTGGAATTTTGCTAGATTTTGCAGAGCTCTGCTGAATTTTATATTTATTCTCTCTTACCTCTAATCCTTTTAACTGCAATGTGTACAGTCTCAGCCTCAAATAGTAAATATTCTTGTCCCCCATCTTTACCCTCATAAAAAACTCTGCAATATCCTTGCCCTTTACAACTGGCAGCAGCAACCTTTCCTAGTAAAAATCAATCCATCAATAACTTCCTTGATTGGAAGTTGTCCTTGTTTCTACATGGTTATCAGAAATTACCTATGCTGAAGTTTTTAGGGAATGGGTACCCAATTAAAACAGAGTGGATGTTCACATTGATGAATCTGAATAACTATTATCTCCTGATTTTCTAAGAGTGAACATATGAAAATCCTTCCAAAAAAAGGATTCTTCCAAAAAAGAAGCAAAGGAAACATGTATAAGCATGTTCTTAGTTAGAAAGGCAGCTCCTATGAGGGAATGGAAACCTATTCTCTTCTCTCTACTCCTCCAGGCCTTCTTGCTAACAAAAGACAACTTTGTTGACAGGAGGATGGAGCACCCACACTTCGGTAATGGAGCCCACAGAGATGATGAGCCATCACTCCTCAGGGGGATCCCAGAACAGCAGCTCCATCCTTCCTGAGCAGGCTGAGCAGAGGTTTGAGTTATGCATGAAGCTTAGCAACATCTCATATTGAAAATATCGTTCCTTAATTAAAAAAAAAAGGAAAATATCGTTCACACTCATAAATATGTACATTAGCTACACAGAATAAATATCCTGAATATCCTTACCTTGAGTATACCTTGAATATACGTATATTTTCGCAGATCAAATACTCGATAATGTTCAGCATTTTTAATATTACAAATCTCATTAATTGCACTTTTGTATTTTGCTACTAATTCATATAACTAGAGTATTATACTTAGATCAGAACTGAAACCACATCAAAGTTAGAAACTCTGGCATCCTGGCATGGATGCCAAGGCTAAAAATTTCACAGGAGGTTAGAAACTGAATAACTTTCACTTGCAAAGGTTTTGAAATTTACAGCTTAAATAATTGACTTTATCCTGCCTATTTTTAGAACCAGAATACACAGCACAATGCCTGTGCACAACATACCCAGGTCAAAGGATGTCCAGCTCTGTGCCCTAACTATTCTTTCTTACTGGGAAAAACCAGCCAGTATTTGGTCTGAAACAAATTAATCAACATATATGAAAACACCAGTCTACCAAATCATTAGCTAGTAAATGAATAGATTATTAAATTTGAATTAAAATACATATACAGGTAACACAAAATAAACTTAACAGCATTGTCCTGACTTAGAGAAGGTTACCATCTAAAACAGAAAATTTTGAACTTGACAGACTCATGAAGAATAAATTCTGCATTTATTTCAAATTAAGCCATAAAAGTGCTGGCATCAAGGTTTGAGGGCCCCCACACTATTTACCCTCAGATGACTTGGCCAATCTTTTGGCCATGGCACAAGCAAGGTTATTCAGGCCACAGTTCTCAAAATAATGTCATCCACTTCAGGGCAGGCCCTGCTGGACAAAGCTGAATTTCAAACCTGGCTCAGGAGACTGATGAACATCAATACATTCTAGTCAGTCGCATCTTACATTCCTAATCAGGCTTTTCAAAGGAATTCCCAAGGTAGCTGTGATTCACAGAATGGACAGAGAAAATGTAATTATGCTACTTTAAAACAAAATCAAAATGTCAAAGTATATATCTTGGCAGAAAAAAATATCTTTATGTAATTCCTTTGAAGCCTTTGGTGAGCAAAAGAAAATTTCTCAGTCGTGTAGATAAATGGACTAATATTCCTAACTGACAAATAACAAGTAGGTTACATGTGCTATAACCATCCTGTTTCTTACCAAGAGCAAAGCATTTTCAGAAATAACTGTATTTTAAAATAGCATCCAAATTGGTTTTCCTTTGCTTAATGCTATATTTTTTCTAAATATTTGGTGGAAAGACAGAGAGAGAGAGATTGAGAGACAGCACAGGAGCAAGCAGGTATAAATGGTAACGCTTTTCTCTGTAGTCCCACTACCATTACTAAATGTAATTGAATGTATTAGCAGGTCTCTGTAGGGATGTGATATGCTAACACACTCTAATTTTCATTAGTTTCTCAAAACTGTCAGGTGAGGAATTTAAAATATGTACATGATAAAAATTAATAATGGCTGGTACTGAACAAAAGTATTAAACTGGTTTAAATGAATAAAAAAAAGCAGAAATTGCCTATGAAAAGGAAGATGGTTAAATCACACACAGGAATGCACTCAGATGACAGTCCCCTATCCATTTTCCTGAAACAGCTGCTGTGCCAACGAGTAAGAACGAACACATAAGTCCTCATGTCCCCATCATGGTGAACAGCCTTGGATCCCACAGTGGGGTGCTTAAAGCTAAAACTGTTGATGAGATGGAGGGTTCCTTTTTCTTTTTCTAAAATGAAAAGCCATACAAGTGTCAGCTAAGACTTTTCAGTTAAACTGCACATTTTCAAGAGAACACTGTTGATTAAAAAAAAAAAAAGCCAGCTTCGCTGAGATGTTCATACCTGGACATATCTGGGGAGGTATCAAAAATGGCAAAATAGCTTTCAAGTCCATCCTTTACATTCAATAGGCACATGAGGGTTTAAGTCCATCTAAATGCAGTATTTCATTCCAACCTTGAAATAACCCAAAGGACAATAGATAGGTAATATTTTCTCCATTTTTCAGAGAGGAAGAGCTGTGGTTCAGAGAACTAAAGACATACTTGCCCATGAAGACACACGTTCACCAGGGATCTGGAGCTGAAATGAGTTTACTCCTTCAATGCAAGGTTGACGGAGACCCTTAGGTACTAAGCTGAAGATGGGGGGCACTCTTCATCCAACCTAGACTTCCCCTGTTGTGGTGGAATCCCCTGTCTCCTAATACAATGAGGGCTTAGCAGATGAAGTCATGCTGCCTAGAGTATCTCGGCAGGTCCCAGAGCATGGAGGCTGGCCAGTGTGTGGGCTTGTCTGTCCCAGATTTCAGCCTACTCCTGGCTGCTGCCACTTCTCTCTCTGCTGTTCTCACGTAGCTGGGGGATCACTCCTGGGATGAGTGATTCTCACACACATTCTTCTATTCATCCAAGTCAACATCTTTTCTGAATTAAAGATAGATTTAAAATTTGTCTGTTGAGCATGTCAGAACATTAGGCAGCAGCAGGGGATGCATGTGACTCGGGAGCTGTTCATCAAAGGTTTAGATCATACTGTGAATAATAGTATTTAACATCTGATAATGGTCTGCCACATGACTGACCTTTTATGAAGATTACTTGGTGCAGAAAGGCTGGACCTTCACACAGGTTTATCTGACCCCAGCATCTAAATGCTTAGCCACTGGGCAACATCATGCCAGGCACTGGCCACAGGAAAAAAAACTGGTAAGAAGTGAGAGATGTAGGAATCCAATGACAGGTATCTTCTTTTTATGATCCAGGCCAAGAGACATAAAAAGAACAGAATGAGATTTCATATTTCATCCCTATGGTTTCATGCAAATACCTCGATCATATGCTGATACAAATGAACACTTGGGAGACATCTCAATTTCTCAATTTTTACTGATGGCTTTCTAATTTCTAGATTTTTGGTGAGCATGTCATCTCTGTTTACTAAAAACATGACAGTCAAACCTCACGAATGTGTACTTTTCTTGGTGTTCAGCAGAGTTTAATTCTCTTAGTTCTTACATACATTACTTTGCATTCTCAGAGTCCCCCAGCCTTTCTGGATTCTTTCAATCAGTCATAATATCCTCTCCTGGGAACTTCTAGAGCATAGACTTAGCTACTTGCTAGGGCACTGACAGGCACTTTATCCTGTCTTCTAATAACGTTATGGACACATCATCTTTCCTGACTTTCCAAACACAAGACAATAAAGACTTTACTGGATGCATTTTTGTAAGCCCAACACCCGCTACAGTGACTGACACAAGGTAGACAAACAAATCAGCCTTGGTTAAATCAATTACTAACTGAATGAAACAAATAAATACTATTATAATACTCAGTACTGCCACAATAAGTCAGTGTAACTAACCATCTCACCCTGATTGTGTGCAACCTCAAGCATTTAGTTTCACGCTCTTAGATTTGCATAGTTAAGCTGATCCAGTGGGTTTCACGTTGAGGGTTAGCTGGGGGTGATGCCAGACAGGTCTGCTCAGGTCTGCTCCATACATATTCATTTTAGGCCCTAGTCTTGAAGGGTCAGAGGCTATCTGGGCATTCTCTTTTTGTGGTGGATGTATGGTGCATGAAAGTTCAAAGAGTGCAAGCACATTTAACGCCTCTGCTTAGGTCATGTCCCTTACAGTTCCATTGGCTGAAGCCAGTCACATGAGCCCCAATTAATGGAAGGAGAAGCACATGCCATCCGCAGGGAGAGCAGAAGGGATGTGAATATTTACTGACAAGTACCCATAACTATGAAATTATTAGTTATTATACCATAACTATGAAATCATCACCAAGTCAAAAAGGGACTGAAGCAGAAATTAGACTAAAAGGTTAGGAGCTGCAACTAGAAATTACTTTAAAATAGGTATGGATATCAGAGTCCCTCAAATCTAGTTAAAAATCCAGCCTCACTTTTCTCATATGTATTAATAAAACTGAGGATATTAATAGGTCCTACCTCATAGAACTGTTAGGAAGACTAATAAAATTATCCATGTAAAATACTTCAGCCTAGCATCCTAAACACCAAGCAATGGTCATTTTCAGTACGTTTAAATACGCATTCAATAAACATGATACTGCAGCTGCTGGTGGTGGTGGTAACAGGGGTGACTTGAGGGCGATGTCAACGATGGCAGCAGAGATGACAGTGACAAGTCACAAAAAATTTCAATTATTCATGAATGTACTAATTCCAATTTCAACAACTACATGATATTTACAAAACTAAACAAACAAAGCAAAGCAACATTTTGGCAGTTGTCTTTGCCCGTAAGCTGTGATGAACATTCTAAAATTTTGGCTCAACTCAAACTGCTCCTATGTGTCTACATGTATCTCTAATTGGCTACTCCCACTCTTTGAGTCCTATTTCCAAATCCCTCTGTGTTCATCTAAGGAGTTTTGCCCCTCTTCTTTATATTATTATTATTTTTTAATTTCTTACTCATTCAATCTACTATGTCAAATCATTTCTCTCATGGTCCCTTTTATATCTTTCCTGCATAACCTTCACTTTGTCAAAACTAAAAGAACAAACTCATTTCTTCCACATCTACTTCTACAGCATCAATTCAACATTACTGAATTTGCACTGTGTTCACGACCAAGATAATCACGATGGTGTGATCACTCACCTAGAGCCAGACTTCCTGGAATGTGAGTCAACTGGGCCTTAGAAAGCATCACTACGAACAAAGCTAGTGGAGATGATGGAATTCCAGTTGAGCTATTTCAAATCCTGGAAGATGATGCTGTGAAAGTGCTGCACTCAATATGCCAGCCAATTTGGAAAACTCAGCAGTAGCCACAGGACTGGAAAAGGTCAGTTTTCATTCCAATCCCAAAGAAAGGCAATTCCAAAGAATGCTCAAACTACTGCACAATTGCACTCATCTCACACGCTAGTAAAGTAATGCTCAAAATTCTCCAAGCCAGGCTTCAGCAATATGTGAACTGTGAACTTCCAGATGTTCAAGCTGGTTTTAGAAAAGGCAGAGAAACCAGAGATTAAATTGCCAACATCTGCTGGATCATGGATAAAGCAAGAGAGTTCCAGAAAAACATCTATTTCTGCTTTATTGACTATGCCAAAGCCTTTGACTGTGTGGATCACAATAAACTGTGGAAAATTCTGAAAGAGATGGGAATACCAGACCACCTGACCTGCCTCTTGAGAAACCTATATGCAGGTCAGGAAGCAACAGTTAGAACTGGACATGGAACAACAGACTGGTTCCAAATAGGAAAAGGAGTATGTCAAGGCTGTACATTGTCACCCTGCTTATTTAACTTATATGCAGAGTACATCATGAGAAACGCTGGGCTGGAAAAAGCAGAAGCTGGAATCAAGATTGCCAGAAGAAATATCAATAACCTCAGATATGTAGGTGACACCACCCTTATGGCAGAAACTGAAGAGGAACTACAAAGCCTCTTGATGAAAGTGAAAGAGGAGAGTGAAAAAGTTGGCTTAAAGCTCAACATTCAGAAAACGAAGATCATGGCATCTGGTCCCATCACTTCATGGGAAATAGATGGGGAAACAGTGGAAACAGTGTCAGACTTTATTTTGAGGGGCTCCAAAATCACTGTAGATGGTGATCGCAGCCATGAAATTAAAAGATCCTTACTCCTTGGAAGGAAAGTTATGACCAACCTAGATAGCATATTCAAAAGCAGAGACATTACTTTGCCAACAAAGGTCCGTCTAGTCAAGGCTATGGTTTTTCCTGTGGTCATGTATGGATGTGAGAGTTGGACTGTGAAGAAAGCTGAGCATTGAAGACTTGATGCTTTTGAAGTGTGGTGTTGGAGAAAACTCTTGAGAGTCCCTTGGACCACAAGGAGATCCAACTAGTCCATTCTAAAGTAGATCAGTCCTGGGTGTTCATTGGAAGGACTGACGCTAAAGCTGAAACTCCAATACTTTGGCCACCTCATGAGAAGAGCTGACTCACTGGAAAAGACTCTGATGCTGGAAGAGATTGGGGGCAGGAGGAGAAGTGGACGACAGAGGATGAAATGGCTGGATGGCATCACCAACTCGATGGACGTGAGTTTGAGTGAACTCCAGGAGTTGCTGATGGACAGGGAGGCCTGGCACGCTGCAGTTCATGGGGTCGCAAAGATTCGGACAGGACTGAGCCACTGAACTGAACTGAACTGGCAGGTGTTCTATTGTATGCTGGAGAACACATAGGCCTCATAGGAGAAGAATCTGTCCTCTTAAAATACTTGTAATCTAATAAACGAGCCAAAT
This sequence comes from Bos indicus x Bos taurus, assembly GCF_003369695.1. NCBI lineage: Eukaryota > Metazoa > Chordata > Mammalia > Artiodactyla > Bovidae > Bos > Bos indicus x Bos taurus. The sequence goes on along the minus strand of NC_040084.1, from coordinate 84,938,226 downwards.
CTTCGATGTCTCAAGAAGATAAGAGAATGGGAAAGAGGTAATCTCTATGCAGTGGAATATCAGTTAGCCATTAAAAAGGAATGAAGCATTAACTCATGCTTCATTGTGGATGGACCTTGTAAACATTATGTTGAATAAAGATGCCCATTATAAAAGACCATCTATTAGACCATCTAAAAGAACAGATAAATGACTCCATTTATATTAAATTTCTAAAACAGAAAAATCTCTAGAGAGAAAAAGCAGATTAGCAGCTGCTGAGGGTTGGTGGTAGATGGGAGCTGAGGATAAATAAGGCATGACTACCAACACATACAGGATTAACTTTTGAGGTGATAAAAATATTCTAAAATTGGCTGAGTTGTGGTTACAAAATTCTGTGAATATACAAAAAACCACTGGATTGTATACTTTAAATGAGTGAATGGTATGTGGATTGTATAGTATGTGGATGACATCTCAATGATACTATTTTTAAATAAAGGGGGAAAAATACAGTTTGCACCAATAATTTTAAAATTCTCAAAATGAAGCAAAGGAAACGGAAAAGAGGAATAGGAAGAAGGAGAAGCAGCAGTACCATAACTTTTTGGAATGCTGTCAAAAAATTATCTGGAATGTTCAAATTATATGCAAATTACCAGATCAAGTTAAATGCTTTGCATAAAAGCTGTTGTGCATTGGCCTCTAGAGAAAACTATTTCCATACCAGTATCAGAACTTCAGTTGGAGAAGTAGCAGTTGTCAGCTCATGGGGGTGTCCACAAAAGGCTAGACTAGTGAAAGCAGATGACGTCTCCTGTCACTCCCAACCCACTCAGCAACCAGCAAAGCTAATGCTGTCATTGGCCATTTCCCTCCGGTGACAGAAGGAATAAGAAATTGTGGCCTGAGGGTCAGGAAATCTCATAAAGAGAAGTCAGAGCAGGAGGTGCCAGCTGGAAATTTTCATATTCTCAAAGGAAGAAGAGTATAACTCTAATGAGAGTTTATCTGCAATAATTACTACAATTTTAAAATAAAGAACTAGGCACTTTGCCCCCAAAATGCTGTATTTGGTGCATTTTGGAAGAAACATCATTGAGCCTTAGGCACGGAGTAAGATGGTCTCTCTCTTTTATTTTTTTTTAATTTTATTTTATTTAACTTTAAAATATTGTATTGGTTTTGCCATATATCAAAATGAATCTGCCACAGGTACACACGTGTTCCCCATCCTGAACCCTCCTCCCTCCTCCCTCCCCATACCATCCCTCTGGGTCGTCCCAGTGCACCAGCCCCAAGCATCCAGTATCGTACATCGAACCTGGACTGGCGACTCGTTTCATATATGATATTATACATATTTCAATGCCATTCTCCCAAATCATCCCACCCTCTCCCTCTCCCACAGAGTCCAAAAGACTGTTCTATACATCAGTGTCTCTTTTGATATCTCGTATACAGGGATATTGTTACCATCTTTCTAAATTCCATATATATGCGTTAGTATACTATATTGGTGCTTTCCTTTCTGGCTTACTTCACTCTGTATAATAGGCTCCAGTTTCATCCACCTCATTAGAACTGATTCAAATGTATTCTTTTTAACGGCTGAGTAATACTCCATTGTGTACGTGTACCACAGCTTTCTTATCCATTCATCTACTGATGGACATCTAGGTTGCTTCCGTGTTCTGGCTATTATAAACAGTGCTGCGATGAACATTGGAGTACACGTGTCTCTTTCAATTCTGGTTTCCTCAGTGTGTATGCCCAGCAGTGGGATTGATGGATCATAAGGCAGTTCTATTTCCAGTTTTTTAAGGAATCTCCACACTGTTCTCCATAGTGGCTGTACTAGTTTGCATTCCCACCAACAGTGTAAGAAGGTTCCCTTTTCTCCACACCCTCTCCAGCATTTATTGCTTGTAGACTTTTGGATCACAGCCATTCTGACTGGCGTGAAATGGTACCTCATACTGATTTTGATTTGCATTTCTCTGATAATGAGTGATGTTGAGCATCTTTTCATGTGTTTGTTAGCCATCTGTATGTCTTCTTTGGAGAAATGTCTATTTAGTTCTTTGGCCCATTTTTTGATTGGGTCATTTATTTTTCTGGAATTGAGCTGTAGGAGTTGCTTGTGTATTTTTGAGATTAGTTGTTTGTCAGTTGCTTCATTTGCTATTATTTTCTCCCATTCTGAAGGCTGCCTTTTCACCTTGCTAATAGTTTCCTTTGTTGTGCAGAAGCTTTTAAGTTTAATTAGGTCCCATTTGTTTATTTTTGCTTTTATTTCCAATATTCTGGGAGGTGGGTCATAGAGGATCCTGCTGTGATGTATGTCAGAGAGTGTTTTGCCTATGTTCTCCTCTAGGAGTTTTATAGTTTCTGGTCTTACGTTTAGATCTTTAATCCATTTTGAGTTTATTTTTGTGCATGGTGTTAGAAAGTGCTCTAGTTTCATTCTTTTACAAGTGGTTGATCAGTTTTCCCAGCACCACTTGTTAAAGAGATTGTCTTTAATCCATTGTATATTCTTGCCTCTTTTGTCAAAGATAAGGTGTCCATATGTGCGTGGATTTATCTCTGGGCTTTCTATTTTGTTCCATTGATCTATATTTCTGTCTTTGTGCCAGTACCATACTGTCTGGATGACTGTGGCTTTGTAGTAGAGCCTGAAGTCACGCAGGTTGATTCCTCCAGTTCCATTCTTCTTTCTCAAGATAGCTTTGGCTATTCGAGGTTTTTTGTATTTCCATACAAATTGTGAAATTATTTGTTCTAGCTCTGTGAAGAATACTAAGATGGTCTCTTTTAAGAAAGTAACCAAAAACGAAAACTGCCTTCTATCTGTTGTTTCATTCATCTGTCTGCTGCGTCGATGGGTTACACCTGAACACTGACTCACCGACCACGCTTTGTTCTTTTTGTTTTCTAGAACCTGTGGCATAGAAATGCTTAATATGTGTTGAAGGAAGGAAAGAGGTTAAGACAGTGGCAAGGGAAGAATGTAAAAAAGAGAAAGGAAGAATTTATATAAATTATAAGATTTTAATTAGAATAGCTTGTTAAAAATTTAAGTTATGAGGTGTAAATAGTGGAACTGATCTAATGTCCTTTCCAAGCATGAACTTGGAAAGAGTATTATTTTTAAGGCTTATTATGTTTAAATGAGCATTAGCCATTGACACATGCTTTCAAATTTTATGAGTCAGGACTGGATTAGAAGTGAGCAGTCAAGAGCAGTCTATTGTCACAGGACCCATATCAAGCCCATAGTCTGAATCATCCCTGATCCTTTGATTTCTTCTTCTTTAGAATAGGGGAAAACTATGCCAATTTTGTCTGAAGAAAATTAAAGGATTAGGACTCACTGAAAACTCTTCAGTGGACGGGAGGAGGTCTTGGATCTTTCAGGGCAACCACTGCTGGTGACTAGGATGGCACCCAGGATACCCCCTCCACACGCCCTCTGGGCTGTGAGAAGAGGGGACACAAATGGGAGATTCCCGATGTACCCACACAAGAAGAATTCATATGGTCAGAAAGCCAGGGATAACAGTCCACACAAAGTAAAAGTAAGTCTGACATAGAGCAAGCATTTAACAATCATTATGACCACATTGAACCCCACAATTCGGATTGGTTCTGACAATCAGTATGAGATCACTGTGCTGTCCATTTTTAGACATTATTCTTTTACTACTTTTGACTAGTAGTCATTTTAAAATGGACTGAAACCCCCAAACCTCTTCACACTTAAATTCATTCTGCTAAATTACATCCTGTGTCTTGGAGGCATGTGACTGGTGTTAATAACCTAAATGTGGGGCTTTTCATCTATTCCCCTGAATTTCATCCTATTGGACTGCCTGTCACTCTACACCTTGAGAGCTGTTTAGAGTCTGATTTTGCCATCCAGTATATTAATATTTTCCCTAGCATCATATTCAGGGATTTGATCTTCACAAATACCTTTATCCACCCAAGAAAATTAGAAAATGGGGAGCATGAGAAACAGACGATGAATCTCTGTGATGTTCCACTATAGGACGTATTCCAGAATGTCCTCAAGATAGCAATGGGCACTGCTTGGATATGGTCATTCAACCAATTAGAACGCAACCAAAGATGTTATTCTGTAGGCCAGTGGTTTCCCATCTATCCTCTGTAGAGTATTAGCAGTTCCAGGGACTGCAGGAGAGAAGGGAGCAAAGGGTGGGAACTCTCTCATCTCCCTAAGCCAACTCTTTTTCATTTACTTTCTTTCTTTCTTTCTTTTATTTACATATTGTATTTCCTCATGATGCTTGTTTGGAAAAAAAAATCATTTGTGTTCAAATAAATCTTTGAAAACCACTGATTTAGACCAAATTTCTCTATTTTCTATGAGTGCATTATGAGGTCCTTTTGACAATTATCTTTTGAAATTCAGATAGCCTGTCTTGACCTCCCCTCACCAGCACTCCCTTAATTCTACCATCAAAGCAAATCATCTTCCCAAGTTCAGTTGGTTCCTGGTGATTGGCTTCTTTTTCTCTTTTTAATTCCCCAAATATGTTTGTTTAAGGAACCCTCTTACTGGAATGAGCATTAAGTTAATTATTTTTAAAAGTTAGGGCCACACTTGCCAAACCATAGACTTTTAGAAATTATTAATACTATTTTCCCCACAAATTATTAAAAATGGTCAGCAATGGTGTAAAAATGCAATTTTCAAGTTATTTCAGTGTGTTAGATTGCAAATCATTCCTACCAAAGGGTGAAAGTCATTTAAAGGAGTCAGGAGCTCTTGTATAATCTCCTTGTATTTGGAGCCTCATTCCTCTACCTAAGACTTGTAATGAGATTAAAGAAACGTCATCAACATTTGGGAATCAAACAAGAAGCACATCTATCAGCACTATCAAATGGCCTACAATAATAATAATAATTTCATTCATGAGGAATTATACATCTTCATAGACTAAAATATTTACTAGGCTTTCCTTCAATATTCAATAACTATTCTGAACAAATCCCAGGCACTGGGCTATGGAGGCTGACATTATCAACCTTTCTGCACATATTAAAAATGTAGAACAATAATCGAGTGACAAGGAATATCTGTACAAAACAAAAAAAGGAAACAAAACATCAGTGAAATGTGAACAGTGTCTTTAAAACTCTGGTAAAATTTCATTTTTGCCAATGAAAATGGCAAAATAGCTTACAAGAAATAGCTTGGTTTCTTTTGAGCCAAATTTCATGTAGGTATAAGACTGGCAATACTTTAGGCTGTCATCCAAATACAAAGAAATGTTCACCACAGATTTACTAGATAGCACTGCAAAATCTAGACTGGGCATCATAAAGAACACAGGAAAAAGGAAGGATAATTATGTAAAGCCAACATTTGAATGCATTGTGTGTGGCTGGCAGACTTCTCCTGACTCACATTAATATTCACATCGGGCACTGTTTAATGATGCCATTCAGAATGGGGATATGAGCAGGAAGAGGTATAGAGGCAATCAAAAAATAATTTATTGCAAGAGAAATATTCCTCCCTTTGAAGCATCATTTTAAAAAGAGGCACTTTTTTTTACCCCCTGTACCTAATTTTACTAATAGATTCTCTTCCCTGTCAAAACCCCAAGGGTACTTTATGAGAAATATAAATCGTATGATAAAAAAAAATCCTACACAAAATGTATATCACTCAGGTGACACGCCACATGGATCCTTTAAAAAAAAAATCAAACTGTGTTAAACATTAGCAGAGGCCTTCAGTCAGCAATAAGGTGCTTTTGTAAATTTTTCCAGTTTACCCAGGTAACTTTCAAAACCTGAAAGAAATGTTTCCGTTGCTGTCATTATACTCCAAATCTGCCCAGTATCAAAAACCCAAATTAAAATTACATCAGGAATGAGAAACAGTCAGGCTATTTCCAACACTGAATTTAAAGGTTCAAGTTTCTCCTTCTTATGTATTTCCTGAGTAGTTCTAAAGCCATTTGTACTATTTGTGAAGTGCTGCAGTTCTATATTTAACTTAAAATGTTTTTCTTTTGTGGAAGACCTAGAGAAAGAAAGAGGAGGAAGAGAAAGAGAAACAGAAGAATTATAACAATAAAACAACAGCAACAACACACACATATTTGAGCAGTAATTACGTGCCAGACACTTTGCTAAATGTTTTATATGCATTAATTTTTTAAGCCCCAAAGGACCTTATAATGTAGGTACTATTATTTTTCCCATTTTAGAAATCTGGAAACTGAAAGGATAAGTAATTTTCCAAGGTTATGGAGTTTATTTAAAATGCATAAGTTAATACAAATTACAAAGGCTCAACCTGTATCTTGGGTTTCCCTTGTGGCTCAGCAGGTATACAATCTGTTTGCTATGAGGGAGACCTGGGTTCGATCCTTGAGTTTGGAAGATCGCCTGGAGAAGGGAAAGGCTACCCACTCCAGTATTCTGGCCTGGAGAATTACATGGACTGTACGGTCCATGGGGTCACTAAGAGTCAGACACAACTGAGCAACTTTCACTTCAGTTTTGCCAGGACGAGGCAGCCGAGTGGTGAAGGCGATGGACTACTGCTAATCCACTGTGCTCTGCACACGTGGGTTTGTATCCCATCCTTGTCAGCTTGCAGCTTCCACTTCCTGCCTTCAGCTTGGGCTTCCCAAGTGGTGCTGGTGGTTTTTAAGAAAAAAGAAAAAGAAAAAAAACCTTATCTTGCCAATGCAGGAGAATGGGTTCCATCAGGAAGATCCCCTGAAGGAGGGCATGGCAACCTACTCTATTATTCTCGCCTGGAGAATTAATTTCCCTCAGCAAAGGCAACTGCTTTTGGGCTTCCCCCATAGCTCAGTTGTTAAAGCATCTGCCTGCAATGCAGGAGACACCAGTTCGATTCCTGGGTCAGGAAGATCCCCTGGAGAAGGGATAGGCTACCCACTCCAGTATTCTTGGGCTTTCCTGTTGGTTCAGACACTAAAGAACCTACCTGCTAATGCAGGAGACTTAAGAGACCCAAGTTGGATTCCTGCGTTGGGAAGATCCCCCAGAGGAGGGCATGGAAACCTACTCCAATATTCTTGTCTGGAGAATCCCATGGACAGAGGAACCTTGAGGGCTCAGTCCATGGGGTCACAAAGAGTCAGACACAACTGAGTGACTAAGCACACAGCAGAGAGAGGAACCAAAGATGACCTTGCATGGGGCAGAGCTGGGACATGAACTCTGCAGTCTGGTTCTGAACCTGTGCTCTTAACCACTAGACCATCATGTCAACAGAGGAGTTGACATGGAGAATTGCCTGGAGAATTAATTTCCCTCAGCAAAGGCAACTACTTTTGGGCTTCCCCCATAGTTCAGTTGTTAAAGCATCTGCCTGCAATGCAAGAGACACTGGTTTGATCCCTGGGTTGGGAAGATCTCCTGGAGAAGGGAAAGGATACCCACTCCAGTATACTGGCCTGGAGAATTCCATGGACCTTATCATCCATGGGGTCACAAAAAGTTGGACATGACTGAGTGACTTTCACTTCAAACCTGTATCAATATTAAGTAATAAGGAAGTCGGGCAATCATGGATAAAAACAGAGGCTAAGAAAAGTCCAATAATTCTTGATTAACCAGAAACCATTTCCTATGGGAAAAAAACTGGAAACAATTGAAATTTTTCAGTCTGGATAGTGCCCCTATCAGTAGGAAGATATTTGATAACAGATAAAACAATTTCAGTGCCTTAAATAAACATAGATTTAATTTCCTTACACATAGCAAGATATCTTGAGATAGGTGGTTGCTGCTCTTAGTTTTATAATGTTAAGGCCAATGACCCTGCAAACCTTGTGGCCATTTCCTCACTGTAACAAAAGAGCTGCTGCAACACCAGCCACCACATCACATTCAAAGACGTGAACAAGGTGTTGTCAAATGAATACACCAGAAAAGCAAAAGCTTTCCCCAAATGACTCCCAGTCCCCCAATCCAAAGATTTCCACTTAGAGCTCAGAAGACAGAATTAAGTTACACGTCTACTTTTAACAACAAAACAGGCTGAGAAATATGAACAGAATTATCATGACTGACTGGATGATTTGTGACAAATTGTCTGGAGCTGAGCACCCTGCTGCCTGGAATTAAAGTAGGGTTTTGTTAGTAAGGCTGAGACTGGATCTGGAGTTACATAGTTGGACATCTGCCTTTGGGGTCTTTATTCATATAAAGAAACTGAGAGTAAATATTTTAGACTTTGAGGGCCACATATGATTTTTGACATATATTCCTCTTTGTTTTGTTTTTGTTTTCACAACCCCTACACAACTTAGCAACTAAACAACAAACACAAAATTCTTAGTTCCTGAGCTATCTAAAAATCAGCTAGGAGTGGGACTGTACTTTGCCTGAGGTTTCAGATAAGGATCCAGATATAAAATACAGCATTGAAGAAATTCAATTAAGTTAAGACTGGTTAGAAGTATTAACATATCCCTACATCTAAACCTTTATTTTCTCAAAAGGAATAAGACTGTAAGTTAGGAAAACCAAATTCCTAGCCTAATAAATTTATTAATAAATTAACTAATAAATAACTGAGTGACTTAATAGCTAAATTGTTTCAGTAACTCACCTAATACCTTTAACTCTTTCAACCAGACCGTATTCTGTAGAGTAAGAGACTGAAAAAAGCCACAAGTCCCTGCCAGCTCCAATACTGAGTGATTCTAACTCTATGAAAGCATAAAAGATAAAACAGCAGCATTTATCATGATGACTAAAAGCCCAAACTGTGGGACCATCCATCCGTATTAACCAGAAAATATTATCAGATTGATTCTACAATCCTTAGGAGACCCTGAGCCCTTCACAGACATGGAATATTCATACGGATATTCCCTGATATTCACACAGACTCTCCACATATGCCCCCTCCCCCATAAAATCCACACCAAAGGAATATTTGGTCTGAAATAATTTACCCATTTCTTTCAGTCTCCTAACTTGAATCTCATTCCAACTCTCCACTTCCCAACAACTCCCAGCACCACAATGTCCAACCAAGGGAGGGGTGTCCTAAACAGACAATTTTTAATTTTAAAAAAGTTTAATTTCAAGAAAAACCAAAAATCAAGAGCTTCTTGTATTCTCTCTATAATGTACCCCTGTTTTCTTTTTTTTTTTAATTTATTTTTTAATTGAAGAAAAATGGCTTTACAGAATTTTGTTGGTTTCTGCCCAACATCAACATGAATCAGCCATAGGCATACATATGTCCCCTCTCTCTTGAACCACCCTCCCCATCCCATCCCTCTAGGTTGTTACAGAGGCCCTGTTTGAGTTCCCTGAGTCATACTACAAATTCCCATTGGCTATCTATTTTACACATAATGTATCCCTTTAACATAAAACTGTTTCTAATGACTTCATATTAAGTAAAACCAACGCCCCAGGCAGATCAGCCCTGGTTCCCAAGGCCCCACCAAAGGACCCTGTTATTAGCATCTGGATCCTCAAGGGCCAGACGGAGGTATTCATGCACCAAGCTAGGATCCACTTTCAGGTTCCTTGTAAGACTAATTGGGGGTTTTTAGATTCTTCCCTCTCCTTTGATTTCAGTACTACAAAAATTCAGAAAATAAATTTAGCCAGGAAATAAACACACACACACACAAAAAAAAACGTATATGCCCTCTGTTAAATTTCAGTCTAATTGAAATTGGCAGCTACCATTTACCGATCCTTCATTTCTGTAATGTGTGCAATCTTACTAAGTTTAATGGCCCTTTGAGATCATAAGTCTTCAGATACACAGGCATAATGCGGTCAGAGTTACGACGAGCAAATGCTTATTTTTCCACAACGTACACTGTTTTTAGGAAGAATTGTTACGAGGATCTGCTGAGTTATATTGTTTTTTTTTCGATGAAAATGTTCTCACAGGAAAACAAATCATGGAAACAGCAAAGATAATATCACATTACTCCATCTACCCTATCCCTTCCTGTATTATCTTCAGTGGGGAAGGAGCCAGTCACCACTTACAATGCTAATGTACTATTCCTACAGTTCAAAAGCATAGCATATATCCTAAAATATGGGCATACCATTTTTATGTCCAAGTCCTCCGGAATCAGAACAACGATTTTAACATTAAAATGGTTTGCTATAGGCGGCAAAGCTTTGCCATTAAGAATCCTATTGTGTGTGAGGGGTTATTGGAAACTAATAACCAAGTAAGCAGTGAGTATATAGAACAGTACACCTATTCTGGGAGTATGGGCAGCTCACAAGGACCCCTCCTGCTTGCCCCCGGCCCCCTCTCCCCCATATCCACACACACATACAGCTGCCCTCCTTGTAAACTGTAGTCTTACCGTCCTGGGCAGTGAATTACACCAAGCCAGACCGTCTGCCCAAGAATGCAAGATTGCAGTCAAGTAACTACATTCCTTTGGGTTGGTCTCTGGAGAAGAGAGACAGGAAAAGGTTCCCGGTGCCTTTGACAAGGAAGGATTCAGTTCAGTTGCTCAGTTGCTTCTGACTCTTTCCCACCCCATGGACTGCAGCATGCCAGGCTTCCCTGTCCATCACCAACTCCCAGAGCTTACTCAAACTCATGTCCATTGAGTCGGTGATGAGATCCAACCATCTCATCCTTTGTTGTCCCCTTCTCCTCCTGCCTTCAATCTTTCCCAGCATCAGGGTCTTTTCAAATGAGTCAGTTCGTCGCATCAGGTGGCTAAAATATTGGAGTTTCAGCTTCAGCATCAGTCCCGTCAATGAACACTCAGGACTGATTTCCTTTAGGATGGACTGGTTGGATCTCCTTGCAGTCCAAGGGACTCTCAAGAGTCTTCTCCAACACCACAGTTCAAAAGCATCAATTCTTCAGCACTCAGCCTTCTTTATGGTCCAACTCTCACATCCATATGACTACTGGAAAAACCACAGCTTTGACTAGATGGACCTTTGTTATCAAAGTAATGTCTGTGCTTTTTAATATGTTGTTTAGGTTGGTCATAGCTTTTCTTCCAAGGAGCAAGCGTCTTTTAATTTCATGGCTACAATCACCATCTGCAGTGACTTTGCTGCCAAGTCGCTTCAGTCGTGTCCGACTCTGTGCGACCCCATGGACTGCAGCCTACCAGGCTTCTCTGTCCATGGGATTCTCCAGGCAAGAACACTGGAGTGGGTTGGCAGTGACTTTGGAGCCCCGCAAAATAAAGTCTGTCACTGTTTCTATTATTTCCCGACCTATTTGCCATGAAATGATGGGACCAGATGCCATGATCTTAGTTTTCTGAATGTTGAGTTTTAAGCCAGCTTTTTCACTCTCCTCTTTCACTTTCATCAAGAGGCTCTTTAGTTCTTCTTTGCCTTCTGCCATAAGGGTGGTGTCATCTGTGTATCTGAGGTTATTGATAGTTCTCCCGGCAATCTTAATTCTGGCTTGTACTTCATCCAGGCCAGCATCCCACAGGATGTACTCTGCATGTAAGTTAAATAAGCAGGGTGACAGCAGACAGCTTTGTTGTACTCCTTTCCCAATTTGGAACCAGTCTATTGTTCCATGTCCATTTCTAACTGTTGCTTCTTGACCTGTATACAGATTTATCAGGAGGCAGGTCAGGTGGTCTGGTATTCCCATCTCCAAGAATTTCCCATAGTTTGTTGTGATCCACACAGTCAAAGGCTTTGGCATAGTCATTAAAGTAGAAGTAGATATTTTTCTGGAACTCTGGTTCTTTTGCGGTGATCCAACTGACATTGGCAATTCAACCCTATCTTATTCCTTACATATAAAACTTCAAAACCTCCCCCAAGGACTTCTCCAGCCCATCTTCCTTTCTACCCCAAGAAATACCTAAGTACCTAAGAAGCTTCGCTCTGATTATCACTCTCCACAGGCATAAACTTCACCGACAACCCAGACTTCAAAGTAAAAGTCAAGCTCAGGACCCTGGTGTGTAAAAAGGCCCTGCCTGATGGCGCACTGATCCATCTTTTTAGCCTCATTGGCTATTGCTACGCACACAAAAACCCAGCCATATCCACAAACATAAAAACACAGAAGAGACTCTACTGCCTCCCTCCAACCTTGCCTCCCTTGGGACTCTCCCTCAGAGTCACAATCCCGATGTCCAAATCTAAGCCCTCTAAAAAAATAAAAATAAAAATTCCCTACCCTTTTCCCATCAGGATACACGCAGGAAAATATAACTCTGTACAGTCCACAGAGGAAAACTGGTCTGACTACCTCCGGGCGCTCCAGTGGGCTGAGCTCAAGAGATGAGCTCACCCGTATCCTATTTCCAGCAACCAGGGAAAGAAGTGCATTCTGCTTTAGGAACATGGTTTCCTTCAGGAAGTTTCTCCGGGTCTTTCTGGAAGTGTTTTTTACCTTCTGTAATGTACACGCACTTGCGGCCTCGAACCCGCATTAGTTATTCCTGTATGTAATCTCCCCCATGGTGAACGCCCACCAGGCTCTGCCCACGACGCCTGCTCAGGTTACAGGAATGAACGTGCAAAGCAAACACTGTGCTCTGTGGTCTTGGTTCTGAGAGCAGAGCTGAGGAGGAAGTGGGCAAAGTCTGTGGCTGAGGGGTCCGCCAGGAGGAAGGCTAAGGCTGGAATCTGTGAGGAGAAGAAGAGGAGGGAGTCCTGAGAAGAAAAGGGGCAGGTTACCCACGCAGGCTGAGCTCCAAGTTGAAGGGGAGCAGACAGCAGGCTGGATAGAGGCAGGGCAGAGGAAGGGATGAGACCCACAGGGTGGCCTGGGACCAAGGAAGAGCACGGCGCCTTGGCTCTTTCCCGCAAGGAGTACATGTGGCTTAAAGGAGGAAACACCAACACTCAATTGATTTGATGAAATAACATTATACTTCCTACAGAATCCACAACTGAAATGGTGATCACATATCACTTGTCCATTAACCAGAAAAGAACTTCAGTGGAAGCTTCGCTAGTCTACTAGGACTCCACCAGACCTCTCCAGGGGGCATAAGCCTGCAGGGGCTCCTGGAACTCTAATGCCAGGGTGCCAGTCTTTTGGGTAATCACCACAAGGGGGCAGCTTAGCTGAGACGCGAGTGGCCTCTCTAGACTGAGGATAGCAGTGACTATGGTCCAAACCCGCCTGCAGCCAACTGCACTTAAACAGATGTCTCTAGTCACTGATACTGAGAACAGTTCCCCTGTCTGCTCTGTTCCTCAAGAATTTGTAAAGGAGGCTATGCTCCCTCATTCTTAGAAAACACAATGGAGCACAACTGGTCCGATTTCCTCTCCAATTCATTTATTTAGAGACAAAAACCAGGCATCTCGTCTTGTATTAATTTGTGACTTTAGGAGTAACAAGGAGTATCTTTTCTTGAAAGTATCCTCAAGAGTAGCATACCCGCCATGCTTGTAGAGAAAATGCTTACAGAGAACTCAGGAAAGTTTCTCTCCAGATCAGGGGTTATGCTTCTTTTCTGTCAGGTTATAGGAACTAAAGGATCCAGAGCATTTTCCTTTATACTTCGGCTTCTACAAAGTTCAGCGATAAATGCAATGTTCAATTAAGTATTTAATTCATTTCAAGTACATGATGACTTTCTATTATTTTTTATTTTAATTTTCTAATCTCATATATTTCTCTTAAATAAGAATGGGGAAGATGTTATTTTTGAATGGTTTGAAAGCATAGCTCCCATTTAACTATGTTTCTGCAAAGAATTCCAGTTTTCTACTTAGAGACACAATCTCCTTAAAAGATGAAGTAACTTAAGAAACATTGTCGAGCCAGGGGAATGTACCAAAGGAATACAATACTTGAAAGAGATGAATCCTATAGGCAGACTTATGTTGCTCAAATGGCTTAAACTGAAAAATGAGACACTCAGAAGAACAAGCTTGGACATCCAGGTACCCTGAGGGACAGGTCCCAAATTGACAAAGTACGTCATTGGTTCTAAGCTTCCTCAGAAACCAAAGCTCTCCAGGCTTGCTAGAAAAAGGGTTCCCCATTAAGGTCTAGGCATTAGAGGGTCTTCTCTGTCTCCTCACATATGGCTTTGGGAGTGGACAGTCCCCCCGAGTTGCTGACCTTAACTTGCTCTGTCTGTTCAGTTCCTGATAAAATGTAAAGCTCCCTTTATTTTGACTTCTGATAGTTTAACCACTGGCTTCAAAGTCCAGCTGCCTCGTGTATGCTCCAGGCTCCCTTTAGTCCAAGCTTTCTCCCAAGCCGCTGGAACTCCCCTTCCCCATCATTTGGTCCAAAATGCTTCCAGGTGTCCCTCCATGGAGCTCCTCGAGGACCAAGCCAGTTCTCCATCTTCAGGCCCATCAGTTTTCCTATTCTTGTTTTACCCACAACTAGGCTTTAATGTTCTCATACTTCAGGCTGTATCTTATTGACCTGTGTGTTCCTACCACCCAGTACAGTGCAAGCACTCAAAAAATGCTGCTTTTATTTATATTTAAAACACTTTTTAAAGTGCTTTAGATTTAAAGCACTCAACAAATGCTGATCAAATCATTTCACCTCTATGCCTCAGCTATATCAGTTTTCTCATTTATAAAACAGAGATTATAGGGCTATTGTGAGGAGTAAGTGAGCTAAAACATAAAAAATACAGTGTTCTAGCATATTCTAGGCATTCAATAAAAGTTAACCATTTTTATTAAGCACTCAATAAATAACCAAATTATTAGGCATTTGATAAATGTTTATTGAATAAATGACTGTGAATATAATGACATAGGAATATAATGAATATAATGTCATTATCTTCCCTAGGACCCATTTCAGTATTCTGGCCTGGAGAATTCCATGAACTGTATAGTCCATGGGGTCTCAAAGAGTCAGACACGACTGAGTGACTTTCACTTTCACTTTATAACGACAAAATCAATATTAAGAAGTACAAGACACACATACTCAGTAGACTTTTCCTTTTATACAATGTGTCAACAAATCTATGTGGCAATCATGGGAAGTGCATGCATGCATGCTAAGTCACTTCAGTCATGTCGGACTTTTTGCAATCCCTTGGACTATAACCTGCCAGGTTCCTCTGTCCATGGAATTCTCCAGGCAAGAATACTGGAGTGGAGAGCCATTCCCTTCTCCAAGGGATCTTCCTGACCTAGGAATTGAACCCGGGTCTCCTGCATTGCAGGCACATTCTTTACCATCTGAGCCATCAGGGAAGCCCCATGATGAGAAGTAGGTATTATTACTGTATGAGGCACAGGGCTGGAATGCCACCACAAGTATGCATTGTATGGAGGGCAGCAGCCAAATTCCCTTTCTCCAAGGCCTGTGCGCTTTCCTAGAATGCAAGCAAGTTTGACAAGTTTTACATGTGACAGTGGAGAAAGTGACCCCCATAAGCTAATGCAACCCAGCATTTGTTTCCAGCATCTGCCAGAGCAATTTCAATTAGCTTCCAGAATAGACACTACCATGTAGCTGATGCAGCAATTTCCATTGAAAGCACTATGGAGCAATTTCATTTCATAAAGCAGTCCCCGCAGCTTAGATTTGAGAGCATGCCGCATTTGCGAAGATGGAAATGACATAATTATGTTCTAAGCTGAGTTTATAAGTCACAAACCAATTCCAAAGGCCAATGAATCTGAAAAGTTGCTTTTCCCAGGTATCTTTTTCAGTCCTTTGGGGCCTCGTGGCATGGCAGCCAGTGCTGTGCACAGAGCCTACACAGGAGACGCTGCTTCAACTGAGGTTCCTGTGATTCTCACTTACTTTTCAAGACATACTATTAATTTTTCTTAATATGTTTTTGGGTCACCATAGCCTATGCAAATCTCCTCTACAGGGAACAGCATCTTTACACCAGGTAAGAGTTGCTCGGAGAAAGACTGTCCACAGTATCCCTCAGATGATGAAGAGAGAAAGCCACATGACCCCAATTATTCAAATTCACAGATGAGAAATCCCATAGCTTCAACTTGCTAGGTCCCACTTGAACGTATTTATTAACACTGAAAACAAGGGAGAAAAACTATCTGAACCAAAGATCACTCACTCTCTTCTTACTAATATATATTCTGAAATTACCATATGGTCAGTGAATAGAACTATTAAAAGCTACTGTTGTAGTAGTAGAGTTAGTCATTCAGTCGTGTCTGACTCTTTGCAACCCTGTGGACTGTAGTCTGCCAGGCTCCTCTGTCCACGGGAGTCTCCAGGCAAGAATACTGGAGTGGGTAGCCAGTAGCTGTTCCCTTCTCCAGGGGATCTTCCTGACCTGGGGATCGAACCCAGGTCTCCTGGATTGCAGGCACATTCTTTACCATCTGAGCTACAGGGAAGCCCCCAAAGCTACCGTAAGTATAGCTAATAGAGGGATCACAGTGGCCATGGAATTTCTGGAAAAGCAAGAAAGGAAGGGTGGAGAGAAGCATTCACTGAGCACCTATCATATGCCAGACCCTGTGTTTATAGCTTGTCATGCATTCGCATCTCACGAGGCTACACATGGAGATAGGTATTAGGAGCTGGGATTCCATTTCTCAGTAAGTCACTTAAGCAACACGTGTCTACCCAGGGATTCATCTCTTCGAATATGAA
Source organism: Bos indicus x Bos taurus (assembly GCF_003369695.1). Taxonomy (NCBI): domain Eukaryota; kingdom Metazoa; phylum Chordata; class Mammalia; order Artiodactyla; family Bovidae; genus Bos; species Bos indicus x Bos taurus. The sequence goes on along the minus strand of NC_040084.1, from coordinate 84,921,659 downwards.
TCCCTGTTTTCCCATGGTACATTTCCATGGCTCAACGATGAGGTTTTCTGTTTCTGTTTTTTTTTTTTTTTTTAATTTTTTCAGCCACAAGGCATGTGAGATCTTAGTTCCCCAACCAAGGAGTGAACCCAGGCCCCCTGCACTGGAAGCACAGACTCTTACCTACTGTACAGTAGGGAAGTTCCTCACCAGTGTTTTCTAAATTACTTCATCCTTCAAGGACACTGGGGCTTCCCTGATGGCTCAGCAAGTAAGGAACCCACCCACCAATGCAGGAGATGTAAAGAGATGCAGGTTCGATCCCTGGATTGGGAAGATCCCCTGGAGGAGGACATGGCAACTCATTCCAGTATTCTTGCTGGGAAAATCCCATGGACAGAGGTATCTGGTGGGCTACAGTCTATAAGGGTCACAGAGTCAGACAAGAAGGAAGCAACGAGCACATAAGGGACGTTGAAACTCTTTGTAAAAACACAGTTAAATGGGAGATGTGCTTTCAAATCATTCATAAGTAACTTCTTCCCCCATTCTTATTTAAAAGAAATATACAAAATTGGGAAGCTAAAATGAAAAAAATAAATAGAAACTCACCATATACTTGAAATGAATTACGTACTTAAGTGAACATGCATTTATATCTGAACGTCCTAATAGCCAAGGGTAAAGGGGAGAGGCATTGGGTTATTTAGTCCCCTGGGACCTTTGCAGCATTTTCTCTTACCAACATCAAAGCCAAGATTAAAGTCATGACCTCAGTCTAGAGCTGCAGAGTTCCAGTGAAGAAACTGTTTATGTCTTTGGTATATTTCAAACTGTGCCTAATATAATTTATTTATTAAAAAATACTTATGGATACACTTTCAGTTCACAAAAATATGAATCTTTCCAGCCAATATTTTCACATTACTATGTTAAGGAAAGTATGTTTATACTGACACACACCCCAGGCATATTTCAAAGAACTAAACATTTATTAATATTTGGATTTTGCTAGTAGAGCATGCACAGCAAATTCCTCAACTATTTGTGCAGGGCGTTTATAAAAACAAGTTCACAGTCATGAATGAAATAATGGATACTTTGCTCCTCAAATAAATAAAAATAACAATTTTTTTCAATTTTACTAGTTGCTGATATAAATAAAAATGAGTACTTTTCCCCAAGTCATAAAAAACAGGTGCCCAAATGGCATGAGACAAACATTACCAGTGATCTATTTTTAAGTTGATAAATATTTAAAGGTACTCATTTATTAAATTTAACCTTCAAATCAGAACTATAATGTATTTGCATGGCACTAATGCAGCCTAATTTTAAATTTCAACAAGCTTCAAAAAAACAGAAATATACATTTTAAAATCAGGGCTAGTTGTCTAATAGACTTTCTGTTGTTATTTTAAATGTACAATTCTACATGTAAACTTTCTTCTACTTAGTATTTTTTAATTGCAGTATATTTCAGACATAAGGACATGCAAAAACCTTACGTGTGCAGAATGATGAATTTTTACATACATATGTTCCCATTTCCTCACTATCCAAATCAACACATAGCAAAGTTACAACATCACAGAAAGTTTTTAGTCTCCTTGTCCCATGGAATATTACCCTCAATTCCAGGTAATCACTTTACAGCTTCTAAAATCAAAGATTAAATTTGCCTGTTCTTCACCTTTATAAAGGGCTTTCCAGGTGGTCCAGTGGGTAAAAAATCCCCCTTCAATGCGTGAGACACAGAAGACACCTGGGTTGGGAAGATTCCCTGGAGGAGGGCACAGCAATCCACTCCAGTATTCTTGCCTGGAGAATCCCATGGACAGAGGAGTCTGGCAGGCTACAGTCCATACAGTCGCCAAGAGTCAGACACAACTGAAGAGACTGAGCAGGAAGCATCCTTATAAAATGGGGTCATAAGAATGTCTCTTTTGTGTCTGGCTTTGACTCAAATAGTGTTTCTGAGATTCTGAGACCACGATGTTGTATGTAACAGTAGTTCCTTCATTTGTATCAGATCGTCTATTTGTCCAGTAGTAAAGAATTTACCTGCCAATGCAGGAGATGCAAGAGACGTGGGTTTGATCCCTGGGTCGGGGAGAGTCCTCTGGAGTCATTAATGGCAACCTACCCCAGTATTTCTTGCCTGGAACACTCCATGGACAGAGGAGCCTGGCGGGCTACAGTCCATGGGGTCACAAAGAGTTGGACATGACTAAGCACACACACGTGCGCACACACACACACACACACACACACACACACATCTTTTTGCAGGCTGGACTCAACTCAGATGCCTCCTTCTTTGCCTAACACAGCCTGCTGATCTTGCTGGGCTCACCCAGTGTCATCTCCTTCATCAAGCACTTCTCCATCTCCGCAGACATTAGCAGCTCCTTTTCTGATCATGTCTTTTTCTTTAAAACATATTTTAATCTGCTTCTTGGGGTTTGATGCCCCCATTCTGTAGAGCAATCGCCAGGAGAAGTAAAGGAGAGAAGACCAGATGGATAGTCACTTAGAGGATAAATGTGAACGGGCGGTGCAGCTGTGGAGTGCTGGTTGAGAAAAATGTGTAATCTAGGCAAAGATCTAGTCTCACAATTTTCCTTCTCTCCTGCCTCTTCTGCCACCTTCCTTTCCTCTGGCCTCTCCACCTCTCCCTCTTCTCTACTCTTTCCCTCCCCTTCTTCCTTACCCCTTCCATCTCCCCCTGTGTCTCTTAATTTTCTTTATTTTTTTTACATTCATTTTTTTTTTCTTTTCTTGTGTTAGTCAATTCACTTGAAAAACATTTAATGGAATATCAGGCTACTGAGCCCAGACAACAGGTGACATGACCAGTGGTCACCGAACAGGGTATCACGAGAAGAAAATGAGTGACTCAATTATGCCCATGGAAGAGAAGAGCTGTTAGGAGTACAGAGTAATCCCTGCGCGTGTGACCAGGCAAGCGCCCAAATATCTAACTGGCCAGGAAGGTGTCAGACCGTGACTGTGGGTTAGACTGGTCTCCTAGCGCATGGGGCTCAAAGAAGGCGTTTAATAAGAGGCTCAGGACACTCAACAGGGAAGCAAAGCCACAGGTCACAGGGCTCCCCTGCACTGTACAGCCACTATAGAGGGTGCAGGAGCAAGGGGGCAGATAATAGAGCGAGTGACTCTATAAAATATCACAATGAACTTTCAAACAAAAGCTGAGATTTCAAATGCAATGACTTCAGAAAAGAAAAAGAGAGATAAGATTGAGTTCAGGCACTGGTTCAGCCCTTCACGGGATATAAGAGGAAGAAAGAAATTTAGATAACATGATGTACTTTAGTATATTTTGTAAATGAGACAATGGCCCAGAGATGACTAGTAACTTATCCAATATCACACAGCAGTTTCCTCTGTTCTCCAGCATTGTTACTTTTTTTTTTCTTTTGAGGCCAATTCTAGCATTGTGCCTACCACGTTTCCTAAAAAAAGAGGCTCAGGAGTACAATTATTAGGGAAATAAATTTTAGAGCAATTCAAGATATGAGGGAAGGTCAGAATAGAATAGTTATGGAAGGGGAGGTGAGGAAAGTAGTCTGAAGTCAGATTACTAAGAATTTGCACTCCAAGTAAGAAAGTGCAAACTTGATCCTTGGGAAACAGTAACGAAAATAAGGATTTTTTAACGAGAGGAGATTCAAGTCAAAACAATGGGAACTGCATTAGAGCGGCACTGATGCACACCGTGACAGATGGTGCTGCTTCTGTTTGGGTGGCCAGGTCACAAGATGTACAACCTACAGCCCCTGTCACAAGCACCACACAAGATACCAGGTGACCACCCCGTTACAGCCAGAGATGGGTCCTTGACCCAAGATCAGCCCACCTTCGTGCTGGACAGCAACTAGGTCATAGTCAAGTCAACTAAACCAACACCACCCTTGCTTTGTGGGAGTATGAACTTGAGACCTACGATGATAGATCAGCAATTGGTGGGGGCAATGGAAGCCACGACAGATAAAGGAAAACAGAATCAGAGAGAGACATGAACTGCATCAATGGCGCCACATTTGTTTTTTTGTTTTTTTTTCAATTTTCAGTTCAGTTCAGTCACTCAGTCGTGTCCGACTCTTTGCAACCCCATGGACTGCAGCAAACCAGGCTTCCCTGTCCATCACCAAATCCCGGAACTTGCTTAAACTCATGTCCATTGACTTGGTAATGATATCCAACCATCTTATCCTCTGTCGTCCCCTTCTCCTCTTGTCTTCAATCTTTACAGGGTCTTTTCCAGTAAGTCAGTTCTTTGTATCAGGTGGCCAAAGTATTGGAGCTTCAGCTTCAGCATCAATCCTTCCAATGAATATTCAAGACTGATTTCCTTGAGTATGGACTGGTTGGATCTCCTTGTTGTCCAAGGGACTCTCAAGAGTCTTCTCCAACACCACAGTTCAAAAGCATCAATTCTTTGGCACTCAGCTTTCCTTATAGTCCAACTCTCACATCTCTACATGATTACTGGAAAAACCATAGCTTTGACTAAATGGACCTTTGTTGGCAAAGTAATGTCTCTGCTTTTGAATATGCTTTCTATGTTGATCATAGCTTTTCTTACAAGGAGCAAGCATCTTTTAATTTCATGGCTGCAGTCACGATCTGAAGTGATTTTGGAGCCCCCCAAAATGAAGACTCTCACTGTTTCCATTGTTTTTCCATCTATTTGCAAGAAGTGATGGGACCAGATGCCATGATCTTAGTTTTCTGAATGTTGAGTTTTAAGCCAACTTTTTCACTCTCCTCTTTGACCTTCATCAAGATGCTCTTTAGTTCTTCTTTGCCTTCTGCCATAAGGGTGGTATCATCTGCATATCTGAGGTTATTGATATTTCTCCTGGCAATCTTGATTCCAGCTTGTGCTTTATCCAGCCCAGCATCTCTCATGATGTACTCTGCATATAAGTAAAATAAGCAGGGCCTGTTGTATTCCTTTCCTGACTTGGAACCGGTCTGTTGTTCCATGTCCAGTTCTAACTGTTGCATCTTGACCTGCATGCAGATTACTCAGGAGGCAGGTAAGGTGGTCTGGTATTCCTCTCTTGAACAATTTTCCACAGTTTGTGATGATCTATACAATCAAAGACTTTGGCATAATCAATAAAGCAGAAGTAGATATTTTTCTGGAACTCTCTTGCTTTTTCAATGACTCCACGGATGTTGGCAATTTGATCTCTGGATCCTCTGCCTTTTCTAAACCTAGCTTGAACATCTGGAAATTCAGTTCATGAATTGTTGAAGCCTGGCTTGGAGAATTTTGAGCATTACTGTGCTAGCATGTGAGATGAGTACAATTGGGTGGTAGTTTGAACATTCTTTGGCATTGCCTTTCTTTGGGATTGGAATGAAAACTGACCTTTTCCAGTTCTGTGGCCACTGCTGAGTTTTCCAAATTTGCTGGCATATTGAGGGCAGCACTTTCACAGCATCATCTTTTGGATTTGAAATAGCTCAACTGGAATTCCATCACCTCCGCTAACTTTGTTCGTAGTGATGCTTCCTAAGGCCCACTTGACTTTGCATTCCAGGATTTATTAAATAAGAAAGCTTACTTATTCAATAAGAACTTGAACAGGAGGGAAAACAGACATTTATTTAAAGTCTGGTGAGCTGGGGAGGCGGGAAGAGAATCAGAAATCCCAGCTGCCTTAGAGCCCTGATGACAACCATCCTTTTCCCAAATGACATTTGTATGACTGTTCCTGGAGCTCTAGGCAACTGAAGTGAGATTCCTGTCCCAGAGCCTTATAATGAGACTGCACTACTCCAGGTGACTTCAGGGAGTCTCTGTTCCTCCTAAATAAATAATTTAAGCAGCAGAAAAGCTGAGGACTGTCTGGCTCCATTCTAGTCTTCAGAGGAGTCCATTCCTATCGTGGAACACCTCACTGAGGTCAGGGTGATTGCCCCTCACTCTCTCTGGGTGAATTTCCCTGGTGGCTCAATGGTGAAGAATCCCCCTGCCAAGCAGGAGGCACGGGTTTGATCCTTGGGTTGGGAAGATACCCTGGAGGCAGAAATTGCAACCCACTCCAGTATTCTTCCCTGGGAAATTCCATGGACAGAGGAGTCTGGTGGGCTACAGTCCATGGGGTCACAAAGAGTCGGGCATGCCCGCTGCCTGGGTACGTCTGAACAGCTTCCACTTTAATCAGTCCTCAGTCTCTTCTCTCACCTTCCTCACTTGCACTTTCCATCTGAGAATATCTGGTCACTCCAGAGCCAGGTCTAATTTCCTATGAAGACCTCTGACTTTTACGGACCCCCCCTGGCTCTTTCTTCCTTGTCTCCCCTCAGTTTGATCCTTGGGTTGGGAAGATCCCCTGGAGGCAGAAATTGCAACCCACTCCAGTATTCTTCCCTGGGAAATTCCATGGACAGAGGAGTCTGGTGGGCTACAGTCCATGGGGTCACAAAGAGTCCGGCATGCCCACTGCCTGGGTACGTCTGAACAGCTTCCACTTTAATCAGTCCTCAGTCTCTTCTCTCACCTTCCTCACTTGCACTTTCCATCTGAGAATATCTGGTCACTCCAGAGCCAGGTCTAATTTCCTATGAAGACCTGTGACTTTTACGGACCCCCCGGCTCTTTCTTCCTTGTCTCCCCTCAGTAGAACACCCATCCCAGGTCATGCCCCTGGGCCCAGCCCCAAATCCTGATCAAACCTTTTGTGGCATCGAGGAAAATGAAGGTCAGACCTTCCCCCAAGTGACTGGTTCAGGGACCTCAGGCCATATCAGAAGACTTCGGCTCCAGGACAGTGTGTGAAAGTCTGATTTAAAGGACTAGTAGGTGATCTGAATTTCAAAGACCGTCTGCTGTTACTTTGACATGTCCAGCAAGTGTCTCACTCATAGTAAAATACTGGTAATAAGACAAATTTCACTTCCATGCTTGAATACGATTTTGTGGGAGATACATTGCACAACAGATGGTTGGGGTGGGGAGACTGCTGGAGAATCACATCCCCCGGGCAGTGCTTACACACAACATCGCCCGGCTTGACAACTGCTCCCAGGAGTGCAGTCACTGCCTGAGACCCAGCCGTGTCCTGAATAAAGTCTCTGTTGAAAAGGGACATTTTTCTCCTGTTTTTACTCCGATGGGGCGGATCAGCTAGGAATAATAAAAGTTGCAAAGGACTAAATGCTTCAGGTAAATTACTTCCTTCCCTCCACTGTGTGTTTATCAGCCAGCCCAAATACTGTTCACATATAAATGTAAATGGAAACCTGAACAGGGACAGTGTCAGATGTGTGACAAGAGGTGTGTGCCCGGCATGGAAAGTATCTCATAAGCGCGAAAATTATGTGCCTCGTTTACAGAACACAGCACAGAGTATAATGTGGGATCTTCACGCTTTGCTGGTGGCTCTTTTCCCAAATGTTTAATGGAAGCGACAAAAGTCGCAACGAGTTGTGTTAACGTAAATGGGACTGTGAGAAAAATTAAAGCCAGGTGTATCTGAGGAAAATAAATATTTCATATGAAGCAACCGTTTTCTCTTATCTACCAAATATGTTCCCCTGTTAGGGACCCGGTAGAGATGTAAAGTACTGTCTTTTAGGGAGTGCACGACTTTGCTAGCACAAGTAGCTAAGTAAGTAGCACAAACTCAATGGCTTAAACAACAGAGATTTAGCGTCTGATGATTCTGGAGGCTAGAAATCCAAGACCAAGGTGTTCACAGGATTGGTTCATTCTGTGGCCAGTGAGGAAAGGACCCATTCCAGCTTTTTCTCCTTGGCTTGTAGATGTCTGTCTCCACATTCACCTGGTATCCTCCCTATACATGTGTCTGTATACAGATTTCTCTTTTCATAAGGACCCCAGTCATTTCGGATCAGCACCCACTCTAATGAGCTCCTGCCAGTGCAGGAGCCACAAGAGACGTGAATTTGATCCCTGGGTCGGGGAGATCCCCTGGAAGAGGAAATGGCAACCCACTCCAGTACTGTTGCCTGGAGAATCCCATGGACAGAGGAGTCTAGCAGGCTCCAGTCCAAGGGGTCACAAAGAGTCAGACGCTGAGCACACACTGTTGTATTGTATTTGTATCTAATGAGCTCATTTTAACTTGATTACCTCTATAAAGACCGTATCTCAAGGAAGATCACATTTAGAGGTATTAGGAGTTAAGACTTCATCAAATGAATTTTAGGGGCTGCTGCTGCTGCTGCTGCTAAGTCGCTTCAGTCGTGTCCGACTCTGTGCGACCCCAGAGACGGCAGCCCACCAGGCTCCCCCATCCCTGGGATTCTCCAGGCAAGAACACTGGAGTGGGTTGCCATTTCCTTCTCCAATGTATGAAAGTGAAAAGTGAAAGTGAAGTCGCTCAGTCATGTCCGACTCTTAGCGACCCCATGGACTGCAGTCTACCAGGTTCCTCCATCCATGGGATTTTCCAGGCAAGACTACTGGAGTGGGTTGTCATCGCCTTCTCTGGAATTTTAGGGGAGACACAGTCAAGCCCATATCAGGGGATTTAAAAATAACAGCTTTTCAAGGTAGTTCTTACCTACCTAATACAGGAAAGTAAGCAGCTTTTAAAATGTAATTGGAATTTTAAACTCCATCAGTGTTTATAAAAGAATTCTAAACACTAAAATGGAGTGGAAACATCAGCTCCTCTTGCCACACATACAGCGTATAGGACAGGGGTCCCCAGCCTCCAGGATCTACTGCCTGATGATCTAAGGTGGAGCTGACGGAGTAATAATAGAAATAAAGTGCACAATAAATGTAACGTGGCTGAATCATCCCAAAACCATCCCCCTCCACCCCCCGCCCAACCCCGGCTCATGGAAAAATTGTCTTCTACAAAACCAGACCCTGGCGCTGAAAATGCTGGGGACTGCTGGAGAGAGGATCCAGTGACGGCCACCCAGGCCTGCCTCATCTCACGCATGGCTTTTCCATTTTGTTTTGTTCTGTTTCAATAAATCCAAAGGCACTGGTATTATAAAACCTCAACATTTGCCAAAACAGAATGAGGAAATTGAGTAGGAATCCAAGAAAAACAAACAAACACAGAAGATCACTTTACAGCATGTCAGAATCAAAAGGAAAAAGAAAAAGCCAGCAAACTCCCCTGACCCCATCTTCCGTGCACTTCTTGAATCCTCTCCATGGCAACCACAGCAAAGGGCCGTGCAGTCTGTACTACTCAGCAAACTCACCCAGGGGACGCTGGTCCCTCTTTATACAGTTGGAAGTTCTCCCTTTTATTGAGTAGACCGGATCCTAACTCTATCGATGGGACAAACCTATCTAATTCCTTTCACATGACAGTCCCCAAGCATTATGAAGATAGGTATTCGTGCGTTCAACAAATATTTGCTATGTACCTACTATATGGCAACACATTTCTACTCCAACTAGAATCCTGTCTATGGTAAACAGTCTTGTGCCTCAAACATCCTTCATGGGAAATAGTTCTTTTCCCTTTATCATTGTGGCTTTTCTGCTTAAAAGAAGAATTTTTCTCCTTGTAAAGTATATTGCCCAGAACCAGATAGAATCTTTATGGTTATTTTGTTTATCTTTCAGTCCTAACAGTTAATTTGTTTATCATTTTGGTTCAGCTCATCACTCCATCTTGAATTACTGCATGGTAAACTTGCAAAATGTTGTGATCTAATTAGTGTAAATTCTGTTGAAGAAAACATAACTAAGTAAATGATTGCTTTTTAGGGAATTTCAATAGATTTTTTTTAATGTGTTAATATTTTTTAGAAACATCCCTTCTATCCTTCACATTTTTCATAGGCTATTTTGTTTTTAAAAACTTGAAAAATATTTAAATTTATTTCAAATATCCTACATAATTCTTTGGTTTCCAGACTAAGACTAAAGCCACAGAGATTACTCAATTTTTCACCATCCATTCCTACCAACACATTTTAGAAAATTCAAAATTAAAAGCAGCAATATGAGCACAACATTGACCGGGCACGGGAAGTGATACGCAGATAGCGTCAGAGAAACCTTGGCTGCAAAAACGCAGCCAGGCCGTATTTTAGTGGCCGAGGCTCTGACTGTCCGCCTTAAGATACAAATCAGTGGCCACAGTTCAGAGCTTCAGAAGTTCTTACAGTAAAAATTTTTGCTCTCCATTTTTTAAAAAATTATCTTACTCTTATCACTCCAGTTATCCAATGAGGCACAGCCTAGCGTTTTCCTAACAACAGCATGTATGGAAAGAAGGTGTCGTAGAAGACGCATTTGGGAAGCTATCAGTAAGGCAATTACACCCGACATTAATTCATTTGGTAAATTTGCCAGCCTTGGTTCACAAATTCCATGATGCTGAAGCTTTTAAGCCAATATTAAGTCAATGTGTCAGAGGATCAAAAGAATTCTTCCCACCAAGCTCAGCAAAGGATTCATGGGACTTGAAGGAAAGATAAGCCAATGCTAGTTCCCTCCTCAACAACTAGAATTGAAACTGAATTCCCATCTAACACTGCTGGCACATGCTTATGTGTTTCAAAACTCCCCAAACCTGACAACTGACCTCACCCGCCTACCTTGAAAACGACTTTGTAATTACATAGCACTTAATCTGACAGGGAATCTATCTCCTGGCTCCGATCTACCTGGTCGGAGGGAAAAGGGTATAATTTCCTCACAATCTCATACCAACTGCAGAACACTTGTGCTGTCTTTTCAAACTATATTCATCGAGAACTGCCAGGTCTTTGTAGTAGGAAAAATTAAGAATAGTACTAAAAATGAGATTTTTACCTATGACTGATCCATGTTGACCTATGGCAGAAACCAACACAATACTGTAACTATCCTTCAATTTAAAATACATAAATTTATTAAAAATGAGATTTTTTTCACAATCTTGTCATAGCTCATTTTTGATGGTTTTATTAAATCTAAAATTCTCCAGCTGTTGGTCTTCATGTTAAGAAATGAAACATTGCTTTCTACTAATATTAAGTCTATGTTCTAAATTTAAAAAAAATATATTAAATTTAAAATTGTGTATTTTTAATCTAGCCTCTATGAAAAATTAAGGCCTAAAACTACACACACGGCCTCATAAACTAACACCAAATTTCTTTTACAAAAATTCCTAGAGGATATTTCCAATGAAAGGTAGACGCACACAGGAACTCAGTCTGTCATGCCCAGTTTTCAATTACTGTATAAATACAGAAAGATCTAAAAAACCTCTATCTCACAGAAAAGGCAGTTTTTTTGTGTATCAAATGACTTTGCTCCATTCACAGACCTGCTAAAATGTTAATGTACCTGAAATCTTTGTGTAACAACTTAATGGAAAGCTATTGGTCAGGAACTTGGGAAACCACTATCCAGACCTGACTCCACAGAGAACTAGCTCTGCAACCCTCCCTCAATGGACACTGAAAAAGCTAAAGAGCAGACATCAGTGAAGGCGAGGATCCTGGCGTTCTGAGAGAGGGCACCGAACGCCCATCATTCCCCTAACTCAATCTACTTATTATTGTCAGTTTCTAACGGAGCACATCTGAAGTACTGATTCTCTAAACTTTTTTCTTTTTTTCTTTGGAGTCAGAATATTTAACACGAGACCTACCCTTTCAACAATTCTTTTAAGAGCACAGTGAGATATTAACTCTAGCTACAATGTTGTACAGCGATCTCTAGAATTCAGGCATCTTGCATAACTGAAATTTTCTATCCCTTGATCAGCAACTGCCATTTCCCCCTCCCTCCAGCTCCAGAGTCAGCATCACCGACTCAATGGACATGAGTCTGAGCAAACTCCAGGAGATGGTGAAGGACAGGGAAGTCTGGCATGCTGCAGTCCACGGGGTCACAAAGAGTTGGGCAGAACTTAGTGACTGAACAACACCGGCCCCAGAACCACCATTCTACTTGCTGCTTCTATGAGTTGGACTATTGTAGATACTTCCTGTAAGTGAAATCATGCAGTGTTTGTCTCTCTGTGGCTGGCTTATCTCATTTACCTTCATATCCTCCGAGTTCACCTAAGTCGTCACGTTTTATAGGAGGTCTTTCTTCCTTAAGGTTGAACAATATTCTGTTGCAAATATAAACCTTATTTTTGTTTATCCATTCAACTGTCAATGTACATTTGAGTTCCTTTCACATCCTGGCTATTATAAATAATGCTGCAATAAGTAAGGGAGTGCAAATATTGCTTTGAGATCTTGATTTTGATTCCTGTAGCTTGAAAGGAAGGAGTGCCTTCAACTAGAAATCCAATAAACAGTATCTCTCGTTTTGTCAATATAAACCCACATTAATATCTACATAGACCTCCACACACAAAATTATTGCACAAAGCACGAAAAACATCACACTTGCCTGGGTAATATTATACCAGTTGGCCTAAAATTATGCTGACAACAGAGTCTGTTTTATTAATACATGGGATCTTTTCCTCCCTAATATCCAATTTAATTTCTGCTGTAATCACCTAGAAATAACTTCAGTTAACATACTCGATGCAATTCCTTAGGAAGAAACATAAGATCAGTTTCTTTTTAAAAGAATGTGAATCTTGAACTTAAAGTCTTATCTTTTCAATTTTGTCTTTACCTTTACATGGCTTTAAAATTACAGCATGTTAATCTGCTTCATACATAGACAATGTATTTCCATTACATCCATTCTAGTAGAGGCTCATCAACTTCAAGTAATGTAGCTGTTTTGACATGAGTCCTAGTAAACTGTGTGCTTTCAGGGTCCCTATATTTCCCATCCTACACCCTTTTGCTTCAGTATTCTTGACCCAATATTTTCCTTTGCTATTTTTAATTACCTAACAATTTTCCTTATTCTGGAACTATACTTATACTCCTAGGGTGAGAAACTTTTGTGACTATGTTTCCACAATGATCCCTTCAAACAGAGTAAAGGCACATTCTGAAATACGATCTAATAAACTACCCCCATATGTAATTTTTAAAATAGATTAGTTTAGTAAACAAAAAAACTGCAGAATTTATGACACTGATTCAGCCCCACCATTCTTTTTAATCCAGAAGTTGTGTTCTGAATTCAAAATGTTATGTTGAAAATGATGAACTTTCACTGCCAAGAAAAAAAGAATGTGAGGTTTTCAGCCTGTCCAACCTCAAAGGGGAATGAAAGATGTTTCATAAGTGAGAGATTTTTACCAATTTTCAGGCTGTTACAGAGCTCTCAATCTGTGCTAAGACATTTCAAAAGTGTAAAATACATTTGTTTCTTTTACAAACTAAGACAGCACAAATGAAACGAAACAAGTTGCTGCAATTTGGTATGAGCAAATTCAGGCAGCTGCTGCTGTGCTAACGAGATTGGGGGTTATCTTACCAGCTCTGCTGAGCCTTCAGCCCCTTCCTTAAGGATAATTGAGCACTAATTCAAGGAAGGAGGCAATGGACCAAGATAGTTTTCATAAAATATGAACACTCCCCAGCACACATTCCTTCTGGCAGCTGCTTCTTCATGAAAATTCTGAACTGCATCATCGCATTCACAGTGAATGTGGTTAGCTCTATCAGTTCTATAGGTCAGCCAACATACCATGATTAATCTTTTTGTACCATATGAGAAGAGAATCACAGTAATATAAGACAAAAATAATGCTTTAACTGAACTATTTTTTATAAAGAGATGGGAATACCAGACCACCTGATCTGCCTCTTGAGAAATCTGTATACAGGTCAGGAAGCAACAGTTAGAACTGGACATGGAACAACAGACTGGTTCCAAATAGGAAAAGGAGTACGTCAAGGCTGTATATTGTCACCCTGCTTGTTTAACTTATATACAGAGTACATCATGAGAAACACTGGACTGGAAGAAGCACAAGCTAGAATCAAGATTGCCGGAAGAAATATCAATAACCTCAGATATGTAGGTGACACCACCCTTATGGCAGAAAGTGAAGAGGAACTCAAAAGCCTCTTGATGAAAGTGAAAGAGGAGAGTGAAAAAGTTGGCTTAAAGCTCAACATTTAGAAAACGAAGATCATGGCATCTGCTCCCACCACTTCATGGCAAATAGATGGGGAAACAGTGGAAACAGTGTCAGAGTTTATTTTGGGGGGCTCCAGGATCACTGCAGATAGTGATTGCAGCCATGAAATTAAAAAGACACTTACTCCTTGGAAGGAAAGTTATGACCAATCTAGATAGCATATTGAAAAGCAGAGACATTACTTTGCCAACAAAGGTCCATCTAGTCAAGGCTATGGTTTTTCCAGTGCTCATGTATGGATGTGAGAGTTGGACTGTGAAGAAAGCTCAGCGCCGAAGAATTGATGCTTTTGAACTGTGGTGTTGGAGAAGACTCTTGAGAGTGCCTTGGACTGCAAGGAGATCCAACTAGTCCATTCTAAAGGATATCAGCCCTGGGATTTCTTTGGAAGGAATGATGCTAAAGCTGAAACTGCAATACTTTGGCCACCTCATGCGAAGAGTTAACTCACCGGAAAAGTCTCTGATGCTGGGAGGGATTGGGGGCAGGAGGAGAAGGGGACGCCAGAGGATGAGATGGCTGGATGGCATCACTGACTCGATGGACGTGAGTCTGAGTGAAGTCCGGGAGTTGGTGATGGACAGGGAGGCCTGGCGTGCTGCGATTCAAGGGGTCACAAACAGTCGGACACGACTGAGCGACTGAACTGAACTGAACTGAAGTTTTCTGACATGACTAGGATTGGGGATTGTAATCTAAGGTACATTTATGTTCACACAATGTGGATATGTGTTCATTCTGTGAAGGTTTGTGAAGAAAGTGTCCTCAAGATGTACCGAGGTTTCAAGTCTCTAAAACAATATTAAGCAGACACACATACAGTGGTCTTTTAAAAAAAATAATAAATCACAAGTTATAGTTAAATACAAGTCTTGAACTAAAATAAACTCTTACATGAATTAGAGGACTTGTTCTGGATATAAAAGTAACCTGATTAAACATCTGAATGAAACAGTTGCATGCAGATCAGCAGAAAAGATCTAATTGGTGATGTTTGGTACATACCGAACAATATTATTAACTTATAATCTATAAATTTTTGTGGCAGAAACCTGATGGATTTCATGACTTGCTTATTTTTGTATACTCGTTTCCTAATGAACCACTGCCAACTTGCCTGCTATGCTGCACTGATTCAGAGTAAGAGATAGACCTCATACAAGAAGTCCCACTGGAGAAGCAAATAAACTCGGTGTGTCTCAGAGTCAGCTTGTGAGTTCCACGTGAAATCTATGGAAAATGAATCAATCTGCTAGCCTTTCATATTATGTATGTTACACAATCATCACAGTCCAGTCCCGAACACTGCAAGAAAAATCTACACCTATTTTTGAAGAGTCTGTTCATGTGGTTAGGTCGTTCTAAGCTTTAGCAGTCACCCCCATCGCTTGATGAAGTAGTCACACAGTCAGGAACAGAACTGCTCTCGAGCTGTTTGATTTCCTTAAGGAATTCTGATTTGGCATCTCCTCGCCTCACCTCTGCCCTCATCCACAAGAATCCATAATTTGTTCTCACACTTCCCACTTTCTCCAAGTCTCCTGAAGGTGTCCTATTACCATCAGACAGAATGTAGAGACCCTGTGATCGAGTCTTGACACGCTTCATCTCATTAGTGCCTTTTTTAATCATCCAGGGTGACAACCCATGATAAATTATGTCAAAACACAGGATTCTAAATGAGGAGAGGGAAAGTGAGGGAAAGGAATGTACTCCAAGAATAGATGTGTTTATTCATCTAATTTTGAAATTGAAGAGAAAGAAAGATAAACCCGAGAGGGCCAGGGAGCACTCTGAGCTAGACTGGGGTTGGGGGTTGGGAGGAGAAGTGAGGAAGAAGAATTGCAAATGAAACTCCCCAAAAGGGAAAAGACAGGGAAGCTAGCCATTTCTCAGTTCTGTTTACTGACCTCTTTTACCTATCAAGGGATAAAGAATGTATCTGAATCCAAGAAGGAAGGAAACAAAGAAGGGAAGGAGGAGGGAAGGAAGCAAGAAAGGAAGGAAAGCAGGGAGGGAAGAAAGAAAAAAATGTTTGGCATCTCAAACTGAGACACTTGGTTAGTTCCTTTGCAGGAATACATTGACTCCTCTGTGAATTCCCTGAAGCAGCGCTGGAGTGAAGTTAGCTAGAAGAGGCAGGACCAGGGAGAACCACTGCAAGAATCATCACCATCCCCTGCTACACAGAACATCTAAGAGGGGTCCTTGCCCTATGCTCTCCTGCCCTAAAGGAGCTCCTCAAGGACCCAGAGGCTGAACAAGCAGCAGTTCTGACCACACTGCAAAGAGAGTCCTATCTCCTTGTCACTTTCCTTCCTCTCTCTGTTAATAGTGTGACTCTCCCTTCTAAAAATAAGAATCCAGAGGAAGACAAAAAGGGGAGGGAAAATGGGGAGAACCCTGAGCCCAGCAAAATTCCTGAGTTTAGCAGCTTTTGCTCACAGGTCAGCTGCTAAACTGACCTGGGCTTTTTTTTGCTGGGCTCAGGGTGACCTGACCTCACAAGTCAGGCTCATCCAATAAAAATCTATGTAATGACTGAAAGAAAGGGCCAGGATCAGTTTGATATAGCAGGATCTTTAGTTTAACCAAGCAGTCAGGCAAAGATGTTCTCTTTTCTACAAATCTCCTATGACAAGGAACTGACTGAAATATGACCTGACAAGGGGTCTGGTTCTCATTGCTTCTAATTCCAACTCAGGAAGGAAACATCTGAGCTGAACACTGAGGCGTCAAAGATGTTCATGGAAAACTGTTTAGATTGGGTCTTTTTCCCCCAAAGTATTTCACAAGTCAAAATATCAGGTTTAATCTGGAAAAACTGAATAAAAAATTTAAAGTAAATGCATTTCCCTTCCAACTCTGACAAATACAATAACTGTGTTAGGTTAGAATATATATCTTACTTCAATCATTAAAATGGAGGTGACAGATTAATTTCCATTTTCATAATTATAGAAACCTTAGTTCATTGCAAATTTTACACTTTTTTGGCAAGCAAAACTATCTGGAACATATCACAACATGCTCAGTCTCCTTCATCTGAAAAAACAAACCTGTCTTAACTCTCCTTGCCTCTTTTATTGCCTTCTTTCCTACAAAGCCATGCTTCTTTCAAGAAATTTATATTTCCACCTTCCTATCCACCTCCAAAACTATGACAGTTTGGCATCCGTTGCCATGACTCCATCAAGGCCACCAACGCCTTGGTCTTGCCTAATCCAAGAGACACTTAGCATTCAAAATGTGTCCCTCTGCCCACTGGCTCCTTGGAACTCTTTCCTTGTCTTCTGTGACACCACCCACTGAGGCTTTCATCCCCCTTCCTGGTTCTCCTCCACCCCACTGATCACATCTCCTCAGTTTTCATTACCGGCCCTTCTTCTGCTCTCCTTGTAAATGTCTCCGTTGCCCAAAGGTCCATCAATAGTCTTTTTTTTTTTTTCAAATTTCCACACATTCCTGCTAGTGAGTTCAAATGGGTCCACAACCTCAACTACTTCCCATGGCATATTCTTCCCTCTGGTCCTCTTCCACACCCTTATGCACCTGGCACACATCTTTAAGACGTAACACAGTGTTGGACACAATGGATGCACACTGGGTACCTACTGAAGAATTAATGAATGCATGCATGCGTTTGATTTACAGAACGTTCTTAACTCTGCTGGGGAAATCAATAGCTGAATTTCCAAAGAGGAGCCTGGATTACATTCAATCTTGCAATAGCTCAAAGCTACCCTTGTAAAGTCACCATCATCATCACTACCCTCTGTTTAATGTATGTAGACAGTGGATACTCATTGGAAGGATTGATGCTGAAGCTGAAGCTCTAATGCTCTGGCCACCTGATGTAAAGAGCCGACTCATTATTGGAAAAGACCCTGATGCTGGGAAAGATTGAAGGCAGCAGGAGAAGGGGGAGACAGAGGATGAGATGGTTGGATGGCATCACTGACGCAATGGATATGAGTTTGAGCAAACTCCAGGGGCTAATGAAGGACAGGAAAGCCTGGCGTGCTGCAGTCCATCGGGGTCTCAAAGAGTCGGACACGACTGAGTGACTGAACAACAAGACAATAGATGGATGAATGCCCAAATCCAAGTCTTTCTGGTTCTAAACTCATGTTATCTTTTGCTATTTTATATGTTCCCACAAAAAGAGGGGAGAACCATTCTTTCCCACTTTTAAAAAGAATACTCAGAAGCTTTGTCACCTCATGGACTCCACTGCATCAGTGGATTGGTAAGGCTGCACTAGAGAGACTGGCATCATCCAGCCAAAGTAATATAACTCCAGGAAGGAGACAGCTACGCAGCAGGACTGGCCAAGCAGAGCTGAGGTGATGGGCGGCCTGCAGGGGACAGAGGTGGCCCTATTCTTGCAGTAGACAAGTAAACAGAGGCCACAGTAATTCAGCCATGCCCAGAGGAGCAAGGCATTCCTTTACCTACAGACAGTGGCTCTCTGGGGAGTCCCAGGTATTGCGCCAGAAAGGCTATTCTGGGAACCTGGAGTCAGTCATGGATTTGGAGTTAAGACTCAGGAAAACACAGTTTGCCATGAAAAGTTTTACCTGGAAAACAGTGGCTCTCAAAGAAGTCATGAAATTTATATGACTAGAAATATCGGTATAATTTTCTTGCTTTATTGAAATAAATAAATCATGTTTTAGAATGTGATGACTCTTCTCTTTTCAGCAGGAATGTTTAATTTTGTAAGTACACTTTCCCGTAAGGTGAGAGGAAATATATCTGAAAAGCTATTAAGATTTTATCAAATGTTATCAATTCATGACACCAAAGTATGTCTCATATGAGAGTGAGAAGGATATCCTGAAATAATTACAAATAGATTTTTGCTCACAGCAAACCCACAACAAGCTCTGTTATAAATAGTCTCCTTTTACTGTAAAGTTGAGTAAGTGAAAGGGATTAATTCATGGTCTGAACACACATCCCAGCAGTGCTCAGGGGACAGTATCTCAACAGACATCTGGACAAGCCACTGATTAATTAATAGATTAATTAATCAGACAGCTGTACTCTTAGGAGAGAATTTAATTGTTTGGATTAATAACCCTACTAATTAATCCTAAAAATCAACAACCTTACAGTTGAGAAACTGCTGATTGTCTAAAGCCCCATCTGTATGATAAATATCCTTCTCAAGCACTTACTGGCTAACCGGACAACAGCTACCAGGATGCTCAGTGCCATGAAGGTGATTTTTCAGCTGGTCAACACTCCTCCTCTCTCACCCCCACCATCATAACCCCACAAGTCTTCATGGCATGAACGGGAAGTCCCTGGATGGTGTTTATTTGAAACTTGAAACATGTGACACCAAAATAAAGCATGCCATTTCCTAGAAAGAAGGCTCCGAATAAATTTAAAGAAAGATTGCCATGAGCTAGCATGATTGGTCCATATGACATTTTTCAAGATGAAACAGAAACAGACAGAACTTTATTCCATATCACCTATCTAACAGATAAAGCAGGCATGTACAAATATTAATAAATGGGCATGTTTGTCAAGTTAGGAGGAAAAATGGTTTGGGAAAACAGCTTATTAATAACTGGGGGCAGAGAAACACTTGAGCGTTTGATAACTCATTATTCAAATAGAATTTTTTTCAAGTGGCATTCTTAGAGCAAAATATAATGTCATTTCGCTGGAAAATGTGTGTTTAGAGAATAGACGTTAGTCTCCAATTTTCAAGTACACATACACAGAATCAAAAATTTTGCCAAAGTAGCATTTATGGCCATAATGAAACACCAGTAGTTTAATAAACAGGCAGTCAGAAATATACTTTTAATCAATTTTTGCAAATCACATTAAGTTTCACAACTTGAGAACACTGCATAAGAAAGTTCATGGTAATGACTGTGCTGAGACAAAGACAGTCATGGACCAGTAAGTCCATCTACATCATGACATATTCTTTGACAAAAGTAGAGGAGGTATTAAAAAAAAAAAAAAACCAACAGAGGAAAAAAAGACAAGTACATATCCTGGCAAAGAAGAAAACATTAATGAAGATAAAAGAAATACTAAAATAATGTGATTTTCTAGATAAATTTTAGTTACTTTTACATGGCCTTAAGTACCTTACCTAACTGGGAACCCAGCAAACACAGCAGGGGTTCCAGCTAATACATCATGTAAACAGGATGTAGTCCAAATATATTTTCCTTAGATACCCATGCCAGCAAAATCTATGCTGCATAAGTCTATATCACATTCATCTGTATCATAAAGACAAAATAATAATACTGAGTTGTATAAAGGACTCCTGTTATCATTATTTTCCAGATAAGAACTCAGAGGCATTGAAGGGTATGGATGAAATGCCTACAAATTAAAGTTTAGATAAATGTTGAAAAGGGTGTGGAGAGAAAGGTTCCTTCTTACACTGTTGGTGGGAATGTAAACTGGTGCAGCCAATATGGAGAAGAGTATGGAGATTTCTCAAAAAACTAAAAATAGAGTTACCATATGATCCAGTGATCCCACTCCTGGGCATACCTCAAGAGAAACACATATAACTTGAAAAGATACATGCACCCCAATACTCATTGGCTATTTACAATAGACAAGACATGGAAGCAACCTAAATGCCCATCAATAGATGAATGAGTAAAGAAGATTAGTATATATACAGAAAGGAATACTACTCAGCCATAAAAAAGAATGAAACAATGCCATTTTCAGCAACAAAGGTGGACCTAGAGATTATCACACTAAGTGAAGTAAGTCAGACAAAGTAAAATATCAAATGATATCACTTACATGTGAAATCTAAAAAAAGGATACAAATAAACTTATTCAAAACACAAATAGATCTACAGACAGAAAACAAACTTATGGCTACCAAAGGGAAAAGAAAGGAGAGGGATTAATTACACAGGAGTTTGGGATTAAAATATATACATTATATAAAATAGATAACCAACAAGGACCCACTGTACAATACAGGGAACTACACGCATATATACATTCTTTCTTAGATTCTTTTACATTATACATTATTACAAGATACTCAGTATGGTTCCCTGTGATCCATCTAGGTGATCACTCACCTAGAGCCAGACATCCTGGAATGTGAAGTCAAGTGGGCCTTAGGAAGCATCACTACGAACAAAGCTGATGGAGGTGATGGAATTCCAGTTGAGCTATTTCAAATCCTAAAAGATGATGCTGTGAAAGTGCTGCACTCAATATGCCAGCAAATTTGGAAAACTCAGCAGTGGCCACAGGACTGGAAAAGGTCAGTTTTCATTCTAATCCTAAAGAAAGGCAATGCCAAAGAATGCTAAACTACTGCACAATTGCACTCATCTCTAGTACTCTTGCCTGGAAAATCCCATGGAAGGAGGAGCCTGGTGGGCTTCAGTCCATGGGGTTGTGAAGAGTCAGACACAACTGAGCGACTTCACTTTCACTTTTCACTTTCACTCATTGGAGAAGGAAACGGCAACCCACTCCAGTGTTCTTGCCTGGAGAATCCCAGGGACAGCAGAGCCTGGTGGGCTGCCGTCTATGGGGTTGCACAGAGTCAGACACGACTGAAGTGACGTAGCAGCACATGTTAGCAAAGTAATGTTCAAAATTCTGCAAGTCAGGCTTTAACAGTATGTGAACCATGAACTTCCAGATGTTCAAGCTTTAGAAAAGGCAGAGGAAGCAGAGATCAAATTGCCAACATCCATGGGGTCATTGAAAAAGCAAGAGAGTCCAGAAAAACATCTACTTCTGCTTTATTGACTACACCAAAGCCTTTGACTGTGTGGATCATAACAAACTGTGGAAAATTCTTCAAGAGATGGAAATATCAGACTACCTTTCCTGCCTCCTGAGAAATCTGTATATAGGTCAAAAAGCAACAGTTAGAACTGGACATGGAACAACAGACTGGTTCCAAACTGGGAAAGGAGTACGTCAAGGCTGTATATTGTCACCCTGCTTATTTAACTTATATGCAAAGTACATCATGAGAGATGCCGGGCTGGGTGAAGCACAAGTGGGAATCAAGATTGCCAGGATAAATACCAGATGAACCACCCTTATGGCAGAAGTGAGGAAGAACTAAAGAGCCTCTTGATGAAAGTGAAAGAAGAGAGCAAAAAAGTTGGCTTAAAGCTCAACATTCAGAAAACTAAGGTCATGGCATCCAGTCCCATCACTTCATGGCAAATAGATGGGGAAACAGTGGAAACAGTGACAGACTTTATTTTCTTGGGCTCCAACATCACTGCAGATGCTGACTGCAGCCATGAAATTAAAAGACACTTCCTCCTTGGAAGAAAAGCTATTGTCAACCTAGACAGTATACTAAAAAGCACAGACATTACTTTGCCAACAACGGTCTGTCTAGTCAAGGCTATGGTTTTTCCAGTAGTCATCTATGGATGTGAGAGTTGAACTAAAAAGAAAGCTGAGTGCCAAAGAATTGATGCTTTTGAACTGTGGTGTGGAGAAGACACTTGAGAGTCCCTTGGACTGCAAGGAGATCCAACCAGTCAATCCTAAAGAAGATCAGTCCTGGGTGTTCATTGGAAGGACTGATGTTGAAGCTGAAACTCCAATACTTTGGCCACCTCATGCAAAGAACTGACTCATTTGAAAAGACCCTGATGCTGGGAAAGATTGAAGGCGAGAGGAGAAGGGGATGACAGAGGATGAGATGGTTGGATGGCATCACTGACTTGATGAACATGAGTTTGAATAAGCTCCGGCACTTGGTGATGGACAAGAAAGCCTGGTGTGCTGCAGTCCATGGGGTTGCATAGAGTTGGACACAACTGAACGACTAAACTGAACTGAAAATCAATGCAACATTGTAATTCAATACTTACAAAAGCAATAAATTTTTTTAAAGCAATAAAGCAATAATTTTTTTAAAAAATTCAGTATTGCAATCACTGTGAGATGGGGTGGGAAGTGGGGGGCAAGTAGCCCAGAACACCTTCAAGACCAGGGAGGACAAAAAACAAGGGCATAAGGGCTGCACTAGACCTGAGTTAGAATCTGAACTCTACTGACTAGCTCCTGGGAAGTTATTCTAAGCTGCAGTACTAATTGGGAAAAATAATAGCCTCCATCTCAGAAGGCTGATGTGAGCATTAAGTTATTGATTGTGTATAAAGCTTTTTGCACCATGTTAAAACAGTAATACTTATTGTTTTCAGTATGAAAAAAAAAAAGATTTCACGGTCTGTGTGAGCATTCCACACATAATGGGGAGTTTTGAGGGGGCTGCTCAAGGTGCAGTGGGTCTCAGAGCAGGATCAGTTTTCAGGGTGACATACTATGCAGTGGTGTTATCATGTTGAGTAAGTTCTAAGGCAGTTGATGAAAATTTTTCTACCATATAAAATTAAACTAATAGCTTTACCAAGGTTTTCTTCTGTAGCTTTAGAGAAGCTACATTCTGTCCTCCATTTGTGCCTGGAGGAGGGACGTTCAACTGAGTAAATATAATAGAATTGTCACATTTTAAGGTACACACATTGACTTCTAGGGAAAGCGTGAAAGTGTTAGTCCCTCAGTCATGACCAACTCTTTGTGACCCCATGGACTGTAGCCCACCAGGCTCCTCTGTTCATGGAATTCTCCTGGCAAGAATACTGGAGTGGGGTGGGTTGTCATTTCTTCTCCAGAGGAAAATATACACACGTACTACACACACATTTTAAAATGACATAGAAGTTACTTCAGCGTTTCTGTAAGTCTTCGAAGATGCTTCAGGCTCTTGAATTACCCAAGGACCAGTCAGGTTGAACCTCAGTTTTCCTCTAATGGCCAGAATTCACAGACATGCAAGTTGGTGACAATTTCTGATTAACCGACTGTTAGTAAAGACTGTTCAGAGTTTCCTTTCCAGTAATATGTCTCAAGTGTGGATGAGCTCCGAACACCCACCTCCTTGCTCCATACTCCTGCCTAGTATCTTTCTCCTTTCACTTCTGAAAAGAATCAGCCATCATAATAACTCTCTGAAATCCATTTAATTATATACCTTCAAGTGGAAACAGCTATTTACCAATACCTACCTTTGTCACATAATGGATTAGATGAAAACTTGTAAAAATCCACTCAGTTTCAATTACCTCTGCTGCTCAGAACTTGGTATAATTAAAGTCAATGGCATTATCTGTAAACTTCATTATAATCTCATTTTACCTTCAATGTTCCCTGCCACCAAAACCTTTTACAAGAGCTGTTAATAAAAAGGAAAAGAGACTACTGCATTCTCCTCTTTCTGCTCTTCCCTAACCTCTGATGAAGTCTTAACAAGCAAAGAAATGAGAGAAAGAACAAGGGAGGGGCGCAAAGAAGATCAAAGTGCTCAGATAATACCAATGGATAATTAAGGCTGTGAAATGCAAGTGCTCGTGCTTGTGCTTTTCTCTTTGGCTTCTGGTGCTTTGTATTTTTACCTTCACAGAAATGAGTTTGCAGAAAGACTAAGTCAACCTCCTACAATGGATGTGTTTGCTAAGCCTCAGGACATAGAGGCGGAAAGTAACTACAAGAGATGATCTGGGAGAAGAAAGCACAATGGAGTCTGATGTCAGTGAATGATTTTGCAGTTTTAATTCTTCTGAAGTTCAGGCTCAAGTCATGCCAGTATCTAGGACAACCTTTCAGACACAGACAGCCTGAAAGTACTGCATTCAGCCAACTGCGGAGAAGAAATGGCAACCCACTACAGTATTCTTGCCTGGAGAATCCCAGGGACAGAGGAGACTGGTGGGCTGCCGTCTGTGGGGTTGCACAGAGTCAGACACGACTGACGTGACTTAGCAGCAGCAGCAGCAGCCAACTGCAAATGCCTGGTACCCAACACCACTATACAAAGCTTGGGCATTAGCTACAATTTCAAACACATTAACTATAAGGAATCCACCAGAAGTACTAACCAATCATTCTGTAGTACTAATAACAGGTCTATTAAATTGGCAACTTTTTGTACGGAAAGCCTTTCTTGTTTCCTTGGTCTAAAGTAGGTCACCTACCCCTCCTCCTAGTCTCCTGTACTTTGGTTTTAGTACACTGATCATATATTTATTTGAATATTTATTCATATCAGTATTTTGTCTGCCTCTCCCCTAGATGGTAAGCTCTGTTAGGACAGGGAACCAAGTCTATTTTGTTTGCCATTATAAATTCATATATTTTCCAGGGTGACAGAGGAGGCTCTCAATATTCAATAAAATAAATGAAAGAATGAATGAGTGGGCAAATACACAGGTACTAGAATTCAGCCCTGGCCACGAACTTCTGATGTGACCAAGTGAAGTCACTCCCCTTCACCACAATTTCTCTTCCCTCTGTTGTTGTTATTGTTGTTTAGTCACTAAGTTGTGTCTGACTCTTTTGTGACCTCATGGACTAGCCCACCAGGCTCTTCTGTCCATAGGATTTCCCAGGCAAGAATACTGGAGTAGGTTGCCATCTGCTTTTCCAGGGATCAAACCCACATCTCCTGCATTGGCAGGCAGATCCATTACTGCTGAGCCACCTGGGAAGCGCTCTTCCCTCTACACAGCCTTAATTACCTCTGCAGTATCCCAGGACATGACTTCATATTTTTAAAAAAATCATCATAAGCTGATCACAAAGAAAATTTCAAAACTTTTCATTTAAATGTCACTCAGTGAGGTCAAGCCGACTTCTGACTACTGAAGTTTGTTCCTGGTAAACAGGAAATGGGAAGAAAAAAAAAAAAAGACCATGAAATCAAGTAATGGCTGCACCCCACATGTGAGGTGTGACCTCCTTGCCTTCAGCAAATGCTCACTAGTTTCTGATATGTACAGGACCCATGCAAGGCACGTGAGGGATACGAAATACTTCATTCACTGAAGGAACTTGTATTCCACGGGAGTTATACCTTCTTTGAAGAATGCTAAAGAAAAATAATTTCTCCCAGTTTCTATGTGAAAATAGCTATGGGCCATTTAAGAGATAAATACAATCTTTCTCTCCTGGAAAAACCCAAAGAAATATTTGGGAGCATTAAACCATCACAATTCTGGCTCTGACTTCAAATAAACAGGATCAATAAACCCTCCCTTCTCTGCATTTCTAATTTAGCAAGGCCTTTATACACCCTCTAAGAGCAAGTGAATTTCACATTTGCATCTTATTCAAAATGTGTTGGCATTTTGCTAGATTTTTTAACTGTAGTTGGCAGCACTGAACCATCTATTTGGGAATATAGAGCAATATCTGCTCAGAGCTCCTATTCTGGGCCCATATACACACACACATGAATGTACATATTTAGAATATCTATGATGAATGTTTTTTTGATGGAATTAGGGAGGGAGAAAAACCAGAGACACATCAGGTTAGTGTCCAGTAATACCACTAGATCTCATTTACTGAGTGCTGACTATGTGTTAGGCACTTGCATTTATATCATATTTAATTCTCTCAGAGCACTAGAAACAATTACTATCACATACCTAGTACTGGTGGCTCAGGCAGTAAAGACACAGCCTGCAAGGCAGGAGACCCGGGTTCAATTCCTGGGTCGGGAAGATCCTCTGGAGAAGGAAATGGCAACCTATTCCAGTATTCTTGCCTGGAGAATTCCATGGACAGAAGAGCCTCACAGGCTACATTTCATGGAGTCGCAAAGAGTTGGACAT
This sequence comes from Bos indicus x Bos taurus, assembly GCF_003369695.1. Taxonomy (NCBI): domain Eukaryota; kingdom Metazoa; phylum Chordata; class Mammalia; order Artiodactyla; family Bovidae; genus Bos; species Bos indicus x Bos taurus. The sequence goes on along the minus strand of NC_040084.1, from coordinate 84,894,970 downwards.
GACTGAGCAATTAACACTTTTATTTTTCCATGAGCCAGGTTCTATTTTAAGAGCCTGTAAATATGTCGTCTTATTTAAGGCTCTCGTAGTCTTATGTTATGGCAGAGCACTCAGGCAGTTGGGCACGAGTCAAGGCCTGCAACTACCTTTCCACGAAATGCTGCTGTAATCCCACGTGCAAATGAAGGCTGGGGCTTGGCAGGCTGGCTGGCTGGCCCAAGGTCACGTACCCTGCAAGTGGCCAAGCTGGGCTCTCAAACTAGGTCATCTGTCTCCAGCTCCCAATCCTTTATGTCCTGGTGGTATGATGGCCATGCTAGATTCGTCTCTGTGGCATATATGAGGAAGAAAAGCTTGATGTTTGAGAAGCAGAGTTAGAGAAAAGAGGGACATGTTTAGAGTATGAAGAAGTTGTTCTAAAAGGTCTTACAGACTGACTAACCACAAAAGTTACTGTCCAAACTTTTGAAAGTGAAATGGATGCTGTTAATAATAATACCCGGACAACAGGCATAAACCAAGAGGTGTGATCACCCAAAAGCACTCTGATGCGATTCACCTTATTAGTTGAAGTGAGTAAAAAGATGCATAGGAAAAATAACCCACATACCACTTTCTCTAGGTTAGGTGATCCTTATGAGCAACAAAAGTATAAATTATGTTGACAAACAGATGATTTTTTTTAGTAGTCCTCTAAAATGTATTTCAAAATCATATCATAGAGTAAGAAAATGAATTTTATTCAGGGAACTGAAATAATTGCCTGAAACCAGGTAATATCATTCACATGATATATTTGTCTAAAATACTTGAAAACAAATTAGATGTTTCAGACTCCTAGGAAGACTTGTTAATTAGCATAAAAATGATTCTCAAGAATAAATGAGATAAATTGAAAGCAACTTTACCCTGGCCTTTGCTTCTCATCTTCCTATTGACTCACCTTATTGCTTGTTTCACCTTAATTTCTTGGCTTCCATTTTAAAAATCCTATAGTAGCAAGTATCTACCACTGTAAGAAATCAATAGAATTTTAAAAGTGGAAACAGATCTTCATTCGTTTTGAAAAATTCAAAGCTTCAAACATGGAAAGTTTCCAGGTTGTAGACTATCTTTCCAGCAAATGAGTCCTCACAGTCCAACTTTATTTGGTATTATAAACTCAGAAATGGAACAGAGGGAGAGGCTAAGTTCTAGGAGACTAAACAACAAAAATAAGTCATTGCTCTGGCAGGCTGAGAGGGGCAAAGCATTTTAGACAGTGGAAGGGAAAACACAGAAGCGGAGAAGTCCCATCAAGTCTGGAAAAGGCTGCAATAGAAAAAATTATCACACAGTCAGTTCAAGGGCTTACAGGTGCATCTCTGCTGGTGTTAGTAAATTCACCATGACTTGAGTGGAGAATATCTAACTATCTATATTCATTTATTTTACAAGATTTTAGATTTATTATACTTGATGATACTTTTACAGAACAGCATGTCTTCAAGAGTCATTAAAAAAATATCTTTAGCAAGAAATAGAGTTGTTTAAGGAATGACGCTGAGGCTGAATCTCCAGTACTTTGGCCACCTGATGAGAAGAGCTGACTCATTAGAAAGGACCCTGATGCTGGGAAAGATTGAAGGCAAAAGGAAAAGAGGGTGGCAGAGGATGAGATGGTTAAATTTCACCACCAACTCAATGGACATGAACGTAAGCACACTTCGGGAGATAGTGAGGGACAGGGAGACCCGGCGTGCTCCAGTCCGTGGGGCCACAGAGGCTGGACGTGACTTTGAGACTGAACAGTAACAGCATAGTTGTTGCAGGTGATGGGAGAATGGTGAAGAAGTTACAGGCCCTATCGCTAAAAGCTTACAGTCTAGCAGAGAAGACAAGAATTAAACAAGTGCACACTCCAGTGTTCTTGCCTGGAGAATCCCAGGGACGGGGGAGCCTGGTGGGTTGCCGTCTATGGGGTCGCACAGAGTCGGACACGACTGACGTGACTTAGCAGTAGCAGTTAGCACACACAAATAAAGACTGTCAAACTCCCTAAATCTAACAGGAAAACAACATTCATTTTATTGGCATTCATGTTACAATCAACGTCACAGGAAAACAGCTATTTTCTTCAAAGCTTAAAATAACATATAAAACCATAGACGAGGTGCAGCAGAATACATCATTTATGTGCTAATAACTCTTTATTATTTCTCATAATTGTTTTTTTTTTCAGCCTATTAGAGAAAGGCCAGTGAGGAGCAAAAAAAAAAAGGAAGAATGTTAATTTTTTTTTCATTTTGACTTTTATTAATTGGCCTTTATTTTTGCTGTCAAGGCCCTTTTCCATTCTTTCTGTGTCTTTATATTTATCTTTATATCACTTACATCTTTATATTATTGCAATATGAATTATAATGGCTAATACTTTAACCCCTATTATTTTCACAGAGTATGGAGGAAATGATAAAAAGAAAAACCTAGGCAGTATGGACTTATTTAGAGAAAGACCATGGTATTATTGATTAGTTTAAATGTGGGGGGATATTCAGGCAGAAATATTCTAGACTCTCCACTCGGCAATCTCTCTGTAAACACCCAAAGAGCTACTAACATCAACATTAATACAGATATCCCTCCTTCAGTTTGTTTCCCTTTCGAAAGGCAGAAGCATTCTTATTAAATATTTATATGAGTGAAATTTCAGAAGATTGGGTGTTTTCGAATATATGTACACAAGGATTCTTCCCCACCCTTTAAAAAATAAGTCAAATACGTCTGTTTCCAAAGCTTTCCAAATACACACATCCTAACAAATTGGTGTGTGATGATATGAAACGAGGCAGTTTGCCCATAATTGAAGACGTTTTGCCAACAAGCCCCAGGCTGCCAAGAGAAGCGGTGACAACACTCTGAATATGAGTGTATGATCCCTGTGTAAATATCTAGGCATTCTGCCCTTTTGAAGCCACGATACAGGCCCATATGACTGGCAGATTCCTTAATTAATCATGGCGCCCTGTGATGGCCACCCTTAAGGATGACTGCTACCTCAGCTCCAAGCTAATATTCACTTCCCACCCCATTCTCTGATCTGACCCATTTCTTTTTGTCATGACCACATTGTTCAGAAATGAGGCCCCAAGAAAATTTCACTTAAACTACAACTCTTATCTTTTTGTGGTCCTTACCACTAAAATAACTTTGATTTTCTTAACACGTAATTTTCACTTTTCACTAGCTGTTTTCTGCATTCATGGTGTGAATATATGTATATATTTCCTCTCTCAAACTGAGATGGTATTAGGACTTAAGAAAATCAAAGTTCTTTACAAATCCATAATTTAAGACCAAAAATAAAAATCCTTTAAATGACACCAAAAAATGGCAGGTTCTTCATACTGTATATAGGGTTTGTTCCTCCTGAAAAGAAGGAAGTAAATTGCTACTCCATTGGAACACTTTTTCAAGCTATGAAGAAGTAATTTCTTATGCTAGAGTAGTAATTTATTAAATGAATTCCTAGTGACCTGAACACTCAATGCACCTACTAACAGAAGCACTTTGCTGCCTTCTCATTAATAGTTCTTGCCCATTTCATAAAGTTCATAAGAGGCAGGAGCAAGCCCATTGCTGCTCTTAAGAGCAACACCTTACTCTCTTTGGTGAGATTAATTATTGACTTTGGGAGCATGTTTTCTGACTTAACAATCACTGGGGAAAGGGTTCATGCTATAACTCCATCCAGCCTCATCCTTTCCCTCTGATAATATTTACAGCAGCATTTGGAGTTATCTCTGTAGCTTTTTATTTGAAACTGTCAATGTTTAAAAATCCTCCACGGGCCTCCTGTGCTTAGTCACTCAGTCGTGTCCGACTCTTTTCAACCCCATGAACTGTAGCCCACCAGGCTTCTCTGTCAATGGGGATTCTCCAGGCAAGAATACTAGAGTGGGTTGCCATGCCCTCCTTCAGGGAATTTTCCTAACCCAGGGATCAAACCCAGGTCTCCCACATTGCAGGCGGATTCTTTACCATCTGAGCCACCAGGGAACCACTGGTCTCCATCCCTCTCCATTAATAGATCCTCAACTAGTTGCCACGACATTCTCCAGATTCTTGTATCACTATCAGTGGTTCTCAACCTTTTATCTGCACCATATACACCTCCTATAAATAAGAGACACTCATTCAAGGGCTAGGGCATTGGTGGTTGGGAATAAAACTTAATAAGTCAGTGTGTTGGTAATCTGAGTTGCTCAGTCATATCTAACTCCTTGAGACCCCATGGACTATAGCCCATCAGGCTCCTCTGTCCATGGGATTCTCCAGGCAACAATACTGGAGTGGGTAGCCATTCCCTTCCCCAGGAGATCTTCCTGACCCAGGGATTGAACTTGGGTCTCCTGCACTGCAGGCAGATTCTTTACTATCTGAGCCACCAGGAGTCAATGTGGATGGGTGCAATTTTTAGAACTTCCCCTCCAAAATATGGTTAACATAGCTATGCATTTATATATCCTTGATAATATTAAGAACCATTTGTTTGTTATAGCTATTTCTATCAGGAAGCTACTTTTGAAAACTCAATGATTTTCTCTCATGCTCTTTTCTTCCTGTCACATTTCCTATTAAGGGTTTTATAGTTGATAGCACATTTGCCAAAGATAACACACAAGTTACATTCTGCCAGGCACTCACAGAGCTAATCTAATTAGTGGCTTGAAACCCTTTAACGATAAGTATGTGTCCTCATTTATTTATTCTAAGAAGGTATGTTACACTAACAAAATAAGTATATAATTGGAATTTATATAATAATTCATCAGTGGTAAGACATTGTGTAGAATCAAGGAAGCAAATGTCACCCAAAGCCATGTTCCCACGCTGCCTGGCATGGTCGCTGGGCTTCATTATCCAGTAATAAGCAGAGGGGTGTGGGCCAGGAATTGGCCAGCGCAGCAGCTGTGAGTACAGAGCAACACTGGCTGGGCTAGAAAAGCAAGTGGAAGGCGTAGGCTCTGGGCAGCTTCAGGCTAAGTAAGCCCTACCCAGAACCAGCACTGGGTCTCTGGTATCTTAGGATAAGGAATATGAGTGGCAAAGAGTTAAAGAAGCAGTGGATCACACTATAGAGATTAAAGAATTCCTTTATAAATATAATGAAAAGACAAATGACAGTTCTTTGAAAAACAAAAGAAAGTCCTTAGTCAAGAACATCTGAATGGTCTCCATGAACTGTCCATAAAAATGTATGAAACAGGTTGGTTTGGTTTTTTTTTTTTTGATGGGCTGTCTTTTAGTAATCATGGAAGCAGTACACGCTCAGAGCTAATATTCATCAATAAAGGAAAAATCATAACAATGCCTATAAATCCAACCAATCAAAGATAAAAATTGTTACATACTGCCTGGTATTTTTCCTACATGGATAGGCTGTATAAATTTTTACTGAAATCCTATATGCTCTGAAACAGGTTAAAGTATTTTAAACTTGATAATATAACTGAACATTTTAAGTATATACATCTTAGACAAATATTCCAGAGATGTAGCTTTATTTGCAAAAAATAAAATAAAAAATGAACAAGTTTTTTTTCTAACAAGTTTCTTCCAGGTAAATTGCCAATTTTTGCAGACTTTTTTAAATTCCACATAATTATCAGGTAACTCATTCCAGAGCAACGGAATCCTTCCATAAATTTCCCTTGCTCTTCATTTTACCACTCTTCGAGCAGAATGGCAAGAGGTTATGGACTACTTTATGAGCAGTTTTTCATTTCAGTATAGGGCTGATGGTTCCTGCATAAAAATTACCTGTAACCTTCTGGATCTATCTTTCAAGTAGTTATGCATATGATTTAATATGCTGGCCCAGGCATACTAGAGTCAGCTAAATATATGGATTGTATGTGTCAGCTCTTTCTCATAAATAATAATGTTGTACTTTCTCTCTCAAAACAATTGGCTGCCACAATGACAACTGATTGTAGGAAAAACAAAGAGGGTTTCTTGCGATGGATCCTTAATAGGTTTTAAATAATAAAAATTAGAACATGATAAGCTCAAAAACATAGCGATTACATTTCCCTTGTTTAGAATGTAATCCAAATTCTTGCATTAATTCCGTGTTGTGTGTTTATATTTTGGTTCACTGAGGCTTACTGATTAGACCAGATACATCTTGTAGCATTTTTTTCAATATCCAGCTCACTGTGGTATTGGATTGAGCAACTATTCCCTCCAGAGCGCTGATCTGGCATCTGGAGAAACAGCTGCTCTGTTTCATATTGGAAAAATATTCACATAATGAAATGTTTATGCTTAAAACTGGATATGGATTTTATACATCCTGTTTTTATGTAATGAAAGGGGTATGTTATTTTAAGAAATCATTAAGTATTCTAATGTTTAGTCAGATTTTCATTTCGTGTAACAAGATTTTCCCAGAAGCTGATGCCACACAGACCCCAACCCACCCTATCCGCCTAAAGCAACTGTGTTTTCTAGCACCTGCAAAAACAATGAAGGTTTCAGCTGTGCACCACAGCAGGCAGGCAGGCAGGCACCACGGAACCCCATCGCACACAAGCAGGTGCAGCTAACACCAGGCCTCTGGATGCAGTACTGGTACAATCCAAAGTCTTGCTCACAGCTTTCGGGGCTCTGCACCTTAGAGACTCAAACTTGGGTTTCCCCGTTGGCTCAGTGGTAAAGAATCCACCTGAAACTGCAGGATTACAGGAGACATGGGTTTGATCCCTGGGTGGGGAAGATCCCCTGGAGGAGGAAATGGCAACCCACTCCAGTATTCTTGCCTGAAAAATTCCATGGAGAAAGGAGCCTGGTGGGATATAGTCCACAGGGTCACAAAAAGTCGGGCATGACTGAGCACACATGCATACTATGGTATGGTATGACTTAGAAACTCAGGGAGGTATTTTCATAGAGTTTTTAAAATTAAAACCACACATTTGCAATACAAAGTGCAGAGAGGAAAAGCCAAAACAGTTACTGTGCTCATTTTCTGCTTTTAACATACTCAAGGGGGATACCTAGAGCTCCCCTTGATTTGAGAGCCTGCATACTGCCTGCTGCCAAGAAGTCCTTCTGCAGAGGACAGCAGGCCAGGCCCTTTCGTAAAGCCCTGGACCAACTTCGGGAGCACAGCCTATTCCGATGGGGACTCTTTTGATGAGCATATTACTATTTCTATTAGGTCAAATATAAAGGTCACTTTAGGGATACAGAGAATCTTAGACATAAAACTAGCTTCACCAAAACCAGCACTCAGGATTTTCTCACTATCTACTAGCCTATAAACTTTCCACACTGGTCCTTTCTATCTTAGATGGAAAGACACCCTCCTCCCCCTGCCTAAGGTTGCTGTCTCCCCCTCTACCTGTACCCTTCTTAGGAGCCCCTCTCTGGATGATCTGCTCACTCTATTCCCACATCTCACCTTTAACCCCTCTCTACAGACCCTCAACCATCGCTAACCTACCTGTAGAACTAAACAAAACCAAATCCAAACACCTCTCCAGCCATCTCCCCACCGCAGCTCCAGCCATTCCAGCTCCCGCCCCTTCACAGCCACACTTATTCTAAGTGGACCCCTCTTGCAGGCCTTGTTTGCTCGTCTTCCATCCATCTGTCAAAGCCACGTCACCCTTTTTCATTGGAGTCTCTACCTTCCATGTCGTGGGACTTTATCTAATGGCTACTTTTCAGTCCTTCCTTACCTAGACCTTTCACAACACATGACATTGTCAAATGTTCTTTTTCTTGGAACTGTCTCTCTTTTTGTCTTTGGTGACCATCTTCTCTTGGCTGTTTCCTCCTACCTTGGTCAAAGCTCCTATGCTTCATGGGTTCATATGAATACTGATGCTTAGGGCTATGTGCTGTCTCTTGGCCTTTCCTTCTCTCACTCTCCACACTGTGCCTGGGCCACCCTATCTTTCCTGTGGTTTTAATTAGCATATGCCAATGACTCCCAGACATTTATCTCCAGCACAGATCACTCTCCAGAGGTGCAGAAATCCATTCTCCATCCAACTGCACATCTCACCCCAAAGACCTCAAACTCATTGCATCCAAAATGGAGTTCAACATATCCCTAGCCCTGCTAACAGACTCCTTATCTTGTGCATCCTTCACGAATGAATGACATCATTCATGGAGATACCTGTCAGGTCATATATGACCCCTCCCTCTCCTTCATCTCCCATCCCCCAACCAGCAGGAGCCAGTAAAGGGGAATCATATCACTTTTCAGAGTACCTTTTTGTCTCAACAGTACTATCTCTTCTCTCTTGCAACTCTTACCTTGAGGAAGCCTGTTTAAAAAGAGAGGAAGAAAAAAATGCTGTTCTTTTCCTTGGTGAGAGACTGACAAGAGGTAGAATAGAATAAAAAGCCACCACAAAGCTGTACCCCCAACATGGCATCTTTTTCCTGCCTGCTGCTATGGCTGGAAGGCCATGTGTAGACAAACAGCAAGAGGTAATGTCACCTTCCTGCTCCTAGATCTAGGTGAGAATTTTCATTAAAAAAAAAATCATAGATTGGCTGCAAAAAAGGAATTCCAGGTACATGAAAACTAGAAAAATCGAATGTATGAATTTTCCAGAAATATGATTGTCAACCAAACAGAATGTGGACTTGGATAGTTTTTATGAACATCTACTTCTATACTGTCTAACATGTTACTGCTAGCTACCTAAGACTATTTAAATGTAAGTTAATTAATTTTAAAAAATTAAATTAAATTTTAAAATGTTGAATCCTCAGTAGCATGAGCCATACTCCAAACAGTCAGCAGTCACGTATGGCTAGTGGCTACAGTATTGAATGGGGCAGAATAAAACATTCCCATCACCGCACAGAGTGCTACCTGACAGGGCCAGTCCAGACAAATATAATTAATGAGAATGGGAAATAAAATAGAGGGAGCTAAGATTGAATGAGAGGAAAAGGCCAGTGGTAGATTGGCGCTGACAAGAGCTGTGCCTTTGGCCTTTATAAAGGTGGTGACGACCAAATAAGAAGGAGGAAGTCTCAGGGGAGAACCAGGGAAAGGCTGTCATGAATTCTCAGAATAATGGTGCTCACAGGAAGACTAGCATTTTTTTTTCCTTAGCCGCAGAGCACAGCGTGCAAGATCTTAGTTTCTGGACCAGGAATCAAATCTGTGCGCCCTGCAGTGGAGGCACAGAGGCTTAACCCCTGGGCCACCAGGGAAATCAAGGCTAGCCTTAATATTAGCATGCTCTGGTTTCTTCTCAGATGACATCACTTCCCTCCTCAAAGACCTGAGCAGCAGTTGTCAGTGCTGGGAGCCAGACACCCAGAAGAGCTGGTGTGGATTTTCAGTGTACCAGTAATCTGCTGACAAGAATATTTAAAGCGGCAGTTTGTGCATAATTGGTGATTTTATGCACTAGGCTTTTCCTATCATAACCAGATTATCATGGATTTGCATTCTAATACAGCACTAAATGACCCACACCTATATTTCTTCAGAAAATCACTCTCCATGATGGCAGGATTATGTCTCGTTTTCCCTAGCACTTAGAACAGTGTCTGGCATGAGTAAGGCATCAATACACATTTGTCATATGAAAATACGTTGGGCATGTGAATGCCGACAGCCATACACCTTGAGAAACAAGAGCTTGAAAATATCCAGCCTAAAAAATAAAGTAGGGCCTCTCAGGATATTCATAATATTTAGGAATCAGAGACCACTTTCCAAGCCAACAGACACATCTTCCCTTTATTCACCTATTCGTCCTTACATGCCTAGGCTCCAGAGCCACTGGCCGACATCCTTTCCTCCACATCCCTTTAGGCCTCAAGCTGCTCAAGCAGCTCCCCTACTGGAGAATCCCTCCCCCTCACTCCTCTTTCACCCTCCCAAAAATCAAAATCCTACCCAGCTTTTAAGACTGTTCATCTAAATCATACACATCATGCAACAGGAATTTACTTGGCACAGCAAGATCAAGCCAGTCAATCCTAAAGGAAATCAGTCCTGAATATTCATTGGACAGACTGATGCTGAAGCTGAAGCTTCAATACCTTGGCCACCTGATGCGAAGAAGTGACTCACTGGAAAAGACCCTGATGCTGGGAACGATTGAGGGGAGGTGGAGAAGGGGGCAACAGAGGATGAGATGGTTGGATGGCATCATCAACTCAATGGACATGAGTTTGAGGAAACTCCAGGAAATAGTAACAGACAGGAAAGCCTGGTGTGCTGAAGTCCATGGGGTTCCAAAGAGTCGGATAGGACTCAGCGACTGAACAACAAGCACTGTTGTACACCCACCTCCTTCCTACACACAGTAAATACTTTCTTCATTCCTCCTTGGGGTCCCTTCAGGAGCCCACTGTGGTACCTGCAGGAACACTGCTCAATAAACTCTCCTCAAATAGCGTCATTTAGGAATTGGGCCTTGGTTCATCACACAATCTTAACAGCAAAGTTGTCAAATATGAAAGTGAATTATGATGGAAACTGCTAACATTTATTGGGCACTTACTATATGCATCAGTTCAGTTCAGTCGCTCAGTTGTGTCCAACTCTTTGCAACCCCATGAATTGCAGCACGCCAGGCCTCCCTGTCCATCACCAGCTCCCGGAGTTCACCCAAATTCATGTCCATCGAGCTGGTGATGCCATCCAGCCATCTCATCCTCTGTCGTCCCCTTCTCCTCCTGCCCCCAATCCCTCCCAGCATCAGGGTCTTTTCCAATGAGTCAACTCTTCGCAGGAGGTGGCCAAAGTATTGGAGTTTCAGCTTTAGAATCATTCCTTCCAAAGAAATCCCAGGGCTGATCTCCTTCAGAATGGACTGGTTGGACCTCCTTGCAGTCCAAGGGACTCTCAAGAGTCTTCTCCAATACCACAGTTCAAAAGCATCAATTCTTCGGCACTGAGCTTTCTTCACAGTCCAACTCTCACATCCATAAATGACCACTGGAAAAACCATGGCCTTGACTAGATGGACCTTTGTTGGCAAAGTAATGTCTCTGCTTTTGAATTGCTATCTAGGTTGGTCATAACTTTCCTTCCAAGGAGTAAGCGTCTTTTAATTTCATGGCTGCAATCGCCATCTGTAGTGATTTTGGAGCCCCCAAAAATAAAGTCTGACACTGTTTCCACTGTTTCCCCATCTATTTGCCATGAAGTGATGGGACCAGATGCCATTTTCTTCGTTTTCTGAATGTTGAGCTTTAAGCCAACTTTTTCACTCTCCTCTTTCACTTTCATCAAGAGGCTTTTTAGTTCCTCTTCACTTTCTGCCATAAGGGTGGTGTCATCTGCATATCTGAGCAAAGAACTACATAAACAGTTCATATAACCCTGACATAGGTGAGGTAACTCACCCAAGGCCACATGGATTTAGGTGGCAGAAAGAAGTCAAATCCACGTGTAACTCTTTTCTTTCCACTGACATTTGTGTTTTCTTTTCTTTGCACTGTGTTTTATGATCTGTAATAAGTGTGGATCAGCTTAATTTTTTCACTTTGAATATATGACTCTATAAAATATGAATGAGTGTTACCCACAGACAACTCTCAACCTCTGCTGTATGTTTTTCCTGTGGATGTTAATTCCAAAATGTTTGAAAGCATTTTTAACTACAGGATGTGGATTATAACCTATTAATATTTATCATGCTCTATGTCTACTGTAACCAAGTTTACCATCAAGGGGAAAATTATGCTTAATTTTTTTCTATAACCAGATAATGCCTTAGAATTGTTTTTGAATCATGCAAAAAATAAACTCATCCTTTATTGTGAAGACATATTTATACTCATGCAATTTTTCAATAATTAGAAGCTCCCTTGGGATCCCCAAGGTGAGCAGAGAGGTGTACTGGGTAGTCCAAGTTACTCTCCTAACTGGAAGTCAATCTTCGTTTGGGAGGTGGGAATGAAAATGGGCATAGCATTTTATTTGCCCAAGATTATTTACTATTTATGAAACAAGGTGAATTTATATATAAGTAGACCCCGAACGTGGGGCTTCCCAGGTGGTGCTAGAGGTAAAGAACCCACCTGCCAATGCAGGAGGCATAAGAGACTGGAATTCAATCCCTAGGTCACGAAGATCCTCTGGAGGAGGGCATGGCAATCCACTCCAGTATTCTTGCCTGGAGAATTCCATGGATAGAGGAGCCTTGTGGGCTACAGTCCATAGGGCTGCAAAGAGTTGAACACAACTGAAGCGACTCAGCAGGCACACAGACCCCAAACATTCTACTAACACCACAGCTAAGCAGCAGAGTATCAAAATGAGTAAACCTTAAGCAACTATTAATTAAGAGTTAAAAAAATCTAAAGGCAAGATTCAAAATATAAAGCAGAAGGGCAATAAACTTCTGATGGCAGTAAGCTTAATTCCCAGCACTTTCTTGTCCTTATTCCGTCAGCTGTACGTAACTCTGTGAAGCACGCTCTGTAAATGTGTTCCAACTTCTCCCCATTGAATGATACAGTCAGAGGCCTTGCCTTATTCCTATTATTGCATTTAACAGACCTATTATTTTGATAGATTGGACTTTTTAAATACTATACTCCATGCTAGAATATAGCCTTCATCAGTTTATTCAAGTATTGGTTGAGATTTATACTACGGTTTGTGTTTTAAAAACACCAAACACTAGATTTATATACAGATTTAGTTGCTACATGCTTTTTAAAAAACTCATTTCTCTAAATCACATACAACTGGCTGTTTTCCATACTACAAACACTATTTTGGTTTATATCAATGAGGTCTGGAGATTTTAAATCTAAGTAGAGATTTAATTTTTCATTCAAAAGTCACTTCTTTGCCAACCCTTTCCTCACACCTCTAAAATCTAGGAAATGTGCCAAGATTTTCAAAAAACATATTTACTTATTCTTTGAATGTACTTGGAGGGAGATTAAAGCATAGAAAAATAAAAGCAGATGAATAGGACTTGTGGGCTAAAAGAGATATATTTGACTCATTTTGTTGTCAGTTACAAGAAGGAAAGAGAGAAAAAGAAAGAAGGAAAGAAAACAGCCTCAAAAATTTGAGGCAATGAGTCCAGTGTTTCCTAACACTATGCCTTAGTCAATTACCTCTATCAAACTCTTCAATGAACTCCTTTGTCTTAACATGTACATAAATATTACCCTGTTTTGTATTTCATGGGGGGCAATAAAGTAATTTTCTAAAAATAATATTTCTAATGCTAATATTGGGATTTTATCAAGATGAGATCTATTGGAAGTTATAGTTTGTTATATGTCTAACTGAATGATCATCGGTTCATTCAAAGTAGAGAAGATACTACGTTTTCTCCCCAAAGGCCCAATTTAAAAAAAATTTGGTCACCAAATTCCTTCAGTTCAGGCATCATGGAGAATATTCACAGACATGTGGAAATGTTTGGATCTTGGTACAAAGCTGCCCACTGGGTTATATTAGTAAAAAAAAAAAAAAAAATTGACATGCACACACTGCTATACTAAAAATGTATAACCAACAAGGGTCTACTATATAGCACAGGGAACTCTGCCAAATACTATGAAAAACCTAAATGCAAAGAGAGTTTGAAAAAAGAATAGATACATGTATATGTGTAACTGAATCACTCTGCTATACACTTGAAACTAACACAATGTTGTTAATTAACTATACTCCAATATAAAAAAAGGTTATCAATTAAGACAAAACAAGAAGAATCAATATGTGTAAGAGAAAATTATTTGGGGGAGGGTCAAAAATTCCAAAATGTTTGTTTTCCTCTCAGATTGTATAAAGTGATTTCAAATGGAAAACTATTATACCTTAGGGGGCACTCATGGAGGAGGAAAAAGTAATTAAAAACCAGTGTAATAAAATCAGTTTCCATTTCAATCACCTGATATATGCAGTGTGTTTTCAGGATATGGCTAGTACTCACAAGCATACCTTTTATAAATCTAAGGACACCTGAAATCAAAGAGGTGAAATGAATTTCCTAAGACTTAAAAAGTCTCTGTGTCTTAGCTTCCTTACCTATAAAATGGAGCAGCAGCAGCAACTACCTTATTGGGTTATTATAAGAATTAAATGGAATTTGTATACCTTGCTCTGACCAGTGAAAGCACTGGGTATTTTTCCACCAAGGCCACTCAGTAGGGAGCTGGGGTTCCTTTCTCCCAATGCCCCAGCCTCTTTCTGCTTCACCACACATCCTCTGAGCATAAGGCATGGAAGACCAATAGTTCCTGTGGACATTTAGAAACTTCAAATATTTTAACAGGGTCCTAATATTTAAAGGTCAAATAGTAAATTATGAGCTGCCACTTGGAATTCTAATTACAACATAGAGTATTTCTTGCCCTGAAGCATTAGTGAGAACAAACTCCTGGTTTCAGCAGTGGTTGGGGACACTGGTGCTATGATGGTTAACTCTATAATAAGGCATCATCATTAAAGGACTCGGGCTTCCCTGATAGCTCAGTTGGTAACGACTCCATCTGCAATGCAGGAGACCCTGGTTCAATTCCTGGGTCGGGACGATCCCCTGGAGAAGGGATAGACTACCCACTAGTATTCTTGTGCTTCCCTGGTGGCTCAGCTGGTAAAGAATCCGCCTGCAATGAGGGAGACCTGGGTTTGATCCCTGGGTTGGGAAGATCCCCTGGAGACAGGAAAGGATACCCACTCCAGTATTCTGGCCTGGAGAATTCCATGGACTGTGTGGTCCATATGGTTGCAAAAAGTTGGACACAACTGAATGACTTTCATACACCATTAAAGGACTCAAATGAAAAATTATCATTCCATAGCAGAAGGTGCTACATTTTATAAAATATAATATTTAAATCATCATTTAAAGACTCTCCATGAACCAGAGATCCCCACGAAATACAGAATACAGTAAACCAAATTTACCAGTATGTATTGTGTGTGTATGTATGTGTGTGTTAGTTGCTCAGTCCTATCTGACTCTTTGCAATCCTATGGACTATAGCCCACCAAGCATCTCTGTCCATGGGATTCTCCAGGCAAGAATACCGGAGTGGGTAGCCATTCTCTTCTCCAGGTTATCTTTCAAACCCAGGGATCAAACCTGGGTGTGTCTCCTGCATTACAGGCAGATTCCTCACCACCTGAGCCAACAGGGAAGCTCATATATGCCATGACTGTAGGGTAAATCAGATCAGAAGACCACAGAATAATATTAACACAGACTCAACTACAAAAAAGGTCAAAAGAAATTCTTATGCAGTCTAAGGTAGTTACAGATGAAATTACTAATATAGAATTATCAAAACTTACTAATATATAATACAGAGAGGAAGAGAAAGTAAAATGAGATGGGTGGTCTAATTTTCCTCATAATTTTACAGACAAGTGTATTTTGTGGATTTGAAAGCACACTTTGTCCCGTTTCGATGACATCAGGACAGAGAACGATGGAAGGGAAGCTACAGCTGACGACCCAGGACTAGTGACACAATTGCTATGAGGTGTGCATATGCAAACTCGGATGCCGTTCCTGGTAGGACAATTGCAGAGACTCCAGCCTACACTTCAGCTAACAAACCATTTAATCACCATTTGAAGAAAGAATGAGACACTGTCTGGAAACCTTCTGCAGACAAGTAAGATCAAGATAGTACCACCATCTAAACTCGTATGAATAGAAGGGCTTGGATGAAATCCAGTGATGACAGGGGCTCTCAGACAGGCTCCGTCAGCCATCCTCCTGCGGACCAGGACACTGTGAAGACAGACCTGAGTCCAACCGTGACTCAGAAGAGTCTGCCTAGAAAAACGCTGGAGGATGACCTCATGCTTCCTTTGCTTTACTTTTACAGCTGCGTGTGTCTGAGTGATAAAGCATAAATATCAAGATAGCTCTGCCGATAAGCTAAAAAGAAAATCTTAATGAAAAAGCTGTATGGTGTACTAGTTGAACATTTCTTCTCTTCCAGTGGCACTTACCAGTGGCCTTACCCTCTACAGCACCTTAGACTGGCAGTATATTTCACCCCTTCTTCCCCTTGTCTCCTGACCCCTCTAACACACTGTCTTTTAAGATAAACTTTCTCTCATACATCTGACCCCTCCTGCTTCTTAATGTAAGGCCCTTATAACGGAGGAGCCTGGCAGGCTACAGGCTATGGGATCACAAGAATCAGACACAACTGAACGACTAAGAACATGTGTGGTCTCATAATAATTTAACCCTATAAAACGTAGATAAAGGTTAAGGAGCTCAGTCATGCCTGACTCTCTGCAGCCCCATGGACCACAGCCTGCTGGGCTCCTGTGTCCATGGCATTTTTCAGGCAAGAATACTGGAGCGAGTATTACTCACTCCATTTCCTCTTCCAGGGATCGTCTCAACCCAGGGATAGAACCTGTGCCTCTTGCATCTCCTGCACTGGCAGGCAGGTTCTTAGCCACTGTGGCACCTGGGAAGCCTCACTCTTTGTGTAGGACAGGTTATCAAAGTATCTTTGCATCTTCTCTAGTAACACAGCATACACTAGCATTCATGTGATAAGTACATTCATCAGAGTTTGATTAACTTTAATTGCAAGAATAGATTTATATTTTATTAACTTTAATTGCAGGAATAGGTGATATCCTTTTCACAATCCATGTTAGAAAAATATAACCAAAGGAAAATCATAATTCCAATAGTGTGGCAATTTGGTACTTTCAGACGCCTTCACAAATTATATTTGATATATTTCTGCAGAAGAAAACTTAAATGAGCATGTAAATTTTTATTTTATAAAATATTTGCATTTATAGTTTTATACAAAAGGAAACAGGAAACCCAGAGGATTTGAACAACAATAAACCCCACCTCAAGGTGAACTTCTGATAAAGAGAAATTTGGTTTCTTGGGTCCTGGAGTGAAAGGCACGTATGTGTGCTCAGTTGTGTCCGACTCTCTGTGACCCCATGGACTATAGCTCTCAAGACTCCTCTGCCCATGGGATTCTCCAAGCAAGAATACTGGAGTGGGTAGCCATTTCCTTCTCCAGCGGATCTTCCTGACTCAGGGACTGAACCTGGGTCTGATGCCCTGCAGGTAGAAGCTTTACAATCTGCGCTACTAGGGAAGCCCCAGTGAAAGGCATGCTCTCCTTCAAACACAAAGGCCATCAAGTTCCTGCAAGTTCCCCGAGACCAGAAGTGCCCTGGTAGAACCAACTGACACAACTTGACTTCAGTTTCCTTATGCATGTGAGCAATTCACTTGGCTCTTCATTCAACAACATTACTGAACACCTACCACGTACCAGAAATGCACCAGAACTACATAAGGATCAGTCATAAGCAGGGAACAACTCTAGTGGGGGTGAACCAGATGTGCTCACAGCCTTGGGGTGGTCACAGTCAAAAAACAGACCATGCCGCTCAGTGACTTTCTTCTCAAGGACATGATGTTATTCACAGATACCATCTGTTTCCCAGACCTTTCACAGGGTGTGTTTAGGCAACGCTATCCAGTGGACATGTTTACAGACCTGAGAGGAGCAAAGGGGTGAAAGGAAGTGGTTAAACAGCTACTCACCAGAAAAACCAAGACTAGATTGCAATCAGGGCTTCTGATTTACAGGTCAGGATTTAGAAAAAAGACTAAATGTATATTCTTCACTCAAAATGGCTATTTTTGCAAATGCTAGTATGTAGATTGATTAATTTCCAAAATGAAGTTGAAGTTGAATTGATGGAGCTCGGCAGATGTACAAGAATGCACACCGAATATATACAACCTATGATTGGTGTTCATTACTCAACCAAGAGACAGATGAGATTCCACAGATATCCTGTTAATGGTATGTGGATGTATTAAAGTGGAGAAAGTGGGCCAAAAAAGTGTCCATAATTATATGAAGACGCTCTGTCCTCAGAGTAACTCTAAGGTCAGGGAGGGAGGGAAGTAAGCTTTTCACTAAAATTGTTCAAGATTCCTCTTATAAATTAAGAAATCCTCAATGGGACAGCATATGACCTGCAATCAAACTAAAAGGTATTCATTTTCCGGATTCAGTTGACAGACTTTAAAGGCTGCCTTAGGCGAAGTGATTTTACTAATAACATAAACCATCTTATTTTCTATTAAATCCTCCTTACTTGGGATCACTACCGCATGCTCGTAGGGGAAACGTTTTTTAAAAAATACATTTTGCAGCTGCTCACCAACATTATTGACTTTTCTAAATAATGCTCAACAGATCAAGGAAGATTTGAAGCATGAGATTTTAGAGCTGAAAGATTAGGTTTTCATACCATAATGCTGGCTCCCGCAGAACCCAGGGGCTGGTTGGAGCTTTAGTTTATGAACAAAAGCATGTCTTGAAAACTTCTGAAACTAAGTTGAAATTAAAGCCAGTCTACAAAGATGGGTCTTTTTTCAAGATGCCACAGATCCCTGTAGGTATCTTTCTAGGACCTGACATCAGACAAAAAGCCAGGATTAGAGGATCTGGGAAAACCTCAACTGTCTATCACCAGCCCAGTGTCATGGTGGGCTTGTCACACAGTCCAGGCTCCAGTGTGTCTTAACTACACAATTTCTGAATCTGTTTAGGTCTTCCTCAGGTCCTTTTTCGTTTCTAAAAATCAGAAATCTGCACATTTCTTCCTAATATTTATTCCACATCTTCCTGGTTTTAAATTTACTTTCCTCTCATCTTGTATTCAGTGTGAATAAAAACAGCTATTCATTATCATCAAAACATACCACATGATACCATATATAGAGAACCCAAAACACTATTTCAAAACTTCTTTGAATTAATGTTGGGGGCTGCTTATCATGTGCTAATTAGTGTGCTAAGCATTTACAGTAATTATTCTATTTGTTCAAAGGTCCTGGAGGCAGAAAGTGGTAAGGCTGGAATTTAAATGTTTAGGTCTCATGACCCCCAAGATGCCGCTTATTTATAGTTGAATCACATCAACCTGTGGGTGATGGAGTTTCAGGGACTCTGGGAGCCACAGCAGAATCCATGGGAGAAACTCCACAAATGACCCCACTGACCCCCTAATATATCCCAGCACTCTCCCTCCCACTCTGGGGGGCCACAATAACTGGAACAGAATTGCATGCTATTTATCACCCTCAAAAGTACTTTTTTAATCAGAAGAGAGGTGGGGAGAGAAGGGAGAAGCCACAACACACATATACATAACCATCACATAAAAGCATCCAGGCAAACATCATTAAGGATTTATTTGAATTTTGCATGCAGTGTGGGGAGCCAGGCTTTCTCCTTTCTTCTGTGTTAGCACTCTGATTTCCCATGCTAACCATAATGCTCCAGTATCGTAAACATTTATATATCATCCATTTAAATAACGCACATACTAGGTCCCATTCATTGAAATGTAAATGATCACAAAAGAGCCAAGGCGGGAATCGCAGTGAAAGCTGTAACATTTATTGAACAGAGGACATATGTTTGCAGATCACAGCGTTGCATGAGCATACATTCCAGGATTCATAACATGGTTCCAATTCAGCTTTCTCACACAGTCCCTTTTTCAAACGGTAACTGAAAGGAAAAAGGTGTCAACTGCAATTACATATACAAAACCACAGGGCAACTTTCATTTAGAATGCATCTCTGCTCTACTGCCTAGACAGACACGAGGTGCTTTTTCAGGCCTGTGCACACATTTTTGTATGATTAGAACTTTTCAAAGAACAATGCTTTCATAACCCACAGGGTATCTGAGAATACTGTCCAGTTTATCAAGCTGAGCAACAACTTCAATGAACAACAGAATTTCTAACATTTGTCTTAATCAATATTCCACTTTGCCCTCAAGATACTCAATACAGCATCTCAGTTTTTGGAATAACAAAGGAAAATTCATCTGACAAAGGGCATGGTACAGAATATATCTATAAAAGGTATTTCTCATCAACATTAAATAGCCAACTTCTTTCCTTTTGTTCTAGTGGAAGAAATTTTGGCCAAATTGTAAAAAGAAAAAAAAAAAACCCACCAAGCTCTTGAAATAGTCTTTAACCTGCAATTTTCCTCTAAATATTATCTTTAAATAATAACAATAAAAAATAAAATTTAATTTCTAGGAATTTAAACAATTTAAAAGAAAATCTCTATTTTGATCAGTTAAAAAATAAGGTTGTTCATTTTTCTGAACTACTGTTCTTTTTTCTTTCCTTTTATGGAAACATCTAAAATAATGATCATGAAATACAAAATGATTATATTTTATCTCCTTAAGAGATTAATAACAGAAAACTGAAGAGGATTTTTGAATCAAAGAATCTGATAGGTAAGACATCTGATATAGGAATGTTTCATTGATCACCACTCAGACTATTAATAAGAATAAAATTAGGAAATTTAAAAGAGAAAGCCCAGCTGATTCACTTTGCTCTGCAGAACTAACTTTGTTTAATTTAATACAGCATCTATGATCTATGATGGCTTTCTTCTAAGCACAAGTTGTCAGCTGATCTACTCTAAGAATTCCCTATGACTCCGTCCTTGGTATGAATGGAGATCTGGCCATTTTTAAGGTGAAGCTCTTGCTTATGTCTTACATATGTCTCTGGATATAATCTTCTTCTCTATTTTGAAATTCAGAAATGCTATGCCTGTCTGAACATGATATTTTAACACATAATTAAATATTACATGTAAATATTAATCATTTTGTCCAAGAACTAAATTTTCTTTGACCTTTTTTTTGTTACTGCTCAGTGCTCATGCAAAGACCTTTTTATAACACCCAGACTCTTCACTGAGAACAAACCAGAAAGGCTCTTCTGTTTGCTGGCAGGTGCATCCCAGGCATAGCACATCTGGTTTCTCTTCATCTAGAAGATTTTGCTGATCCGCCATCATCTGCTTCGTGTCTTGGCTGGATTCATCTCAGAAAAGGCTATGGGGGAATGCCCACGTGCACTCCTAATTTGTAAATCACAGTCATAAAATGAAAGGAAAATGCACATTTGCCCTCACTAATTTGCAGAGCAAATTTATAAATCTAGAGCTGTTTTAAAAAGAGGTAAATTAAAGAGTTCCTTTATATGTGACTATTACCCCAGACTTGAAAAACACTGATCTTAGTCATTGGTTCATTGTTTTTAAAAATCACAGCCTTTTCATTCTATCAATAAACGCTTCTTCAACCCTACTATGAGCAGGCACTGAAATCCTGTTTTATCCTTCCTAAAAGAAAGCAAGGGTTTCCCAGGTGCCACAGTGGTAAAAAATCTGCCTGTAATGCAAGAGATGCAAGAGATGTGAATTAAATCCCTGGGTGGGGAAGATCACCTGGAGAAAGAAATGGCAACCCACTCCATATTCTTGGCAGGGAAATCCCACGGACAGAGCAGTCTGGCGGGCTACCATCCATGGGGTTGCAGAGTCAGACAAGACTGAGCAACTCAGCACACACACAAACACACACTCCAAAGAAAGCAAAGGGCCTTATTCAGTGGGTTGAAGACAGCCACAAGGACATGTCAATTTATGCTTGAGTGGTCTAGTTAGTTTCAAGGTAATCTTTTATATAAGAGAAAAAAAAGAAGGCAAGAGAGTGAGGCACTGTGCACCTACTATGCGTCAAACACCATGAACTGTGTGGGTTTGTTGCAGAACTCTTAAGCCGCCTAAGAACTAAGGAAGGGTATTTATTCTTCCCATTTTATGGACAAGGATTAAAAAGTCTTTGATGAGTTCAGTAATTGTTCAAGATCATTTCCCGTGCTAAAGTCTCAGCTTGTCTTCTTTTTTTTTAAATTTTTATTGAGGTATCATTGATTTACAATGTTGGGTCAGTTTCATGTGTACAGTACAATGAATCAGTTATACACAGGCATATATCCAGTCTTTTTTCTAGATTCTTTTCCCATATAGGTCACTACAGAGTATTCACTAGAGTTCCCTGTGCTATATAATAAGTAGGTCCTTATCAATTATCTATTTGTATATATAACAGTTAGCTTATGTTCATAACACAATCACCACAGGAAAAAGCTATCAACATGATTCTAGAATTTGAACTCGGATCTGAGGAACTCCAAAATGAAAACTCAATGCTTACTGTTTCTGTTATTAATTTCACAACATCAAGATGCTATAAATTTCTCTAGACAGAAAAAATGCCTGAGTAACAGCTATTCTAAATTGATATAATTTCCTTTGTGAGGAAAGAACTCTTAAAATTATGCATTCACTCTGCCAAGAATATGTGAGTAAGTAAAATCTTCATTTCAAAAATTTTAGATCAAATGAAGAAAATTTTGCTATAATCCTCCCAATTCCTCAATATTATGAAGTCTGTAATTAACCTCTCTCGATGGTCTAGGAAATACAAATCAAGATAATCCTCTAGTTTTGATAATATATTTATTTATCCCTCCATTATTTCCTTCTCCTTAAAAAATTAAGGATACCATGAATATTAGATAAAAGAAAAAAACACTGTGAAAAATTACTCTTCTTAAGCATTATTATCTCCAGATACAATTCATGGTAAGATTACTTCCTTTCTCATATCTATAGTCTAACTCTTAACTCATCTTCATTTAATGCAAAGGAATTAATGGGCTTCCTCCAATACTTTTCTGCTTAAAGCTTTCTTCCTCTACTTTCAGGTAAGAAATCTTTCAACTCCATAGGCTATTTCACTGTTCTAGATTGTGCCTCTTAATTTAGATTGCTGTTGTTGTTCAGTTGCTAAGTCATGTAACTCTTTGCCACTTTGTGGACTGCAGAACACCACAGCTCCTCTGTCCTCCATTCTCTCCGAGTTTGCTCAAATTCGAGCCTATTGAGTGGATAATGCTATCTAACCATCTTACCCTCTGCTGTCCCCTTCTTCTCTCGCCTTCAGTCTTTCCCAGCATGAGGATCTTTTCCTACGAGTAGGGTCTTTTCCAGTGAGTCAGCTCTTCGCACAGCTGGCCAAAGTATTGGAGCTTCAGCTTCAGCATCAGTCCTTCCAATGAATATTCAGGACTGATTTCCTTTAGGATTGACTGGTTTGATCTCCTTGCAGTCTGAGGGACTCTCAAGAGTCTTCTCCAACACCACAGTTCAAAAGCATCAATTCTTAGGCACTCAGTCATCTCTATGGTCCACATCCATACATGACTACTTATGGACTTTGACTTTATAGACTTTTGTTGGTAAAGTGATGCCTCTGCTTTTTAATAGGCTGTCTAGGTTTATCATAGCTTTTCTTCCAAGGAGCAAGCGTCTTTTAATTTCATGGCTGCACTCACCATCTGCAGTAATTTTGGAGTCCAAGAAAATAGTCTGTCACTGTTTCCATTGTTTCCCCATCTATTTGCCATGAAGTTATGGGACTGAATGCCATGATCTTCGTTTTTTGAATGTTGAGTTTCAAGCTAGCTTTTTCACTCTCCTCTTTCACCCTCATCAAGAGTCTCTTTAGTTCCTCTTCACATTCTGCCATTTTGCCAGAGTGGTATCATCTGCATACCTGAGGTTGTTGATATTTCTCCTGGCAATGTCGGTAGAGGATTATCATTTTCAAATTTTAAGAGCAAACCCAAAGAGAAGATTTAAACTTGGCAAAATAATTGAAGGTACATATTATACAAAAAGAAAATCAAACTTGAAATGACTGAAGAATTTTCTAGTTCCTGTAGGTCGCATCATAATGCCCAGGGTGAAAATAATAGATTTTTCAGAAATCGGGTCCTCTCCAGCAACAATTCAATAAATGCATGAAAATGTACATCTGTGAAATAAATCTGCCACAGATGCTGCACCTGGAAATGAGGTCTAGAACAGGAAGCCATTTATTATCACAATAAATCATATCTATAAATCTATAGAGATCCCCACTCCATGAAAAGAAAGAAAACCTAGTTTGGAAATTTTAAAGACTCTAGTTCACTTAAAAAAAATAATGATGAAAGATTGGTTGGAATATAACTCTTACAGAGCTGCAAGCTACAGCACGTTGTTTAAAAGACAATGGATACATACTTTCAGAGCTTAATTTCCTTGCATTTGTACTTAAGAATGAGACTGAATTTACCCAGTCTAAATTAATCTTTAGAAGTGGCTGAACTATGTAAACCTGATATTTTTAAAGTGATTAAAATGGCCCTTGGAGACCTTAACTGCCTACCCATTCCAGTATGCACCAGGAAAAAATGAAGGTAAATTTCTTTTTTTTTCTGAGAGTTTCCTACTCTTGAGTATTATGTGATGTAAACTTTTATCTCTTATGTATATCTAAGCAGTCCAGAGAAGATTTTGGAATACAGTTCTGCCTAGCTGTTCTCAGAAGCTGTTTGACCGTGGGGCTGGCTGTGTTTCTAGATCTTTTTGATTGTCTCCTTTCAACTAAGTTTTTGGTCTTCTCAACATGGTTGCATTTTCTAAGCAGAAAAGAAAACTGCCAACATCCAAAGGCAAGAACATCAGGAAGCAGAAAAAATTCAAGATTCATCTTCATTTCCTCCTCTCACCTCCTTCTACTCTCCTTTTAGTCTCTTGTTATAAAGGGCTCTTAATATCCACTCCCACTGCTCACCCCCCGCCAAAGGCCTGAAATCAGAATCTGGGGAGGCAGTCTGGGACATAGCAGCGTCCAGGGCTGAGGAAAACCAGCCATCAAGCCACACAGCTGGCCCTTGCTTAACGTACGTCAGAGTAAGACACTCTTACAGGTCCCAACACTCAAGTTCAGTCAGATGAAATTTAAAAACAGAAGTTAGAAAAAAGTTTCTTCCTTTGCTTTTCTTTCTTTATAAGTATATCTTATAAGGAACATAAATCTGTCACCTTTATCATTGTACTTATATGTGAAATAACTATATTAAAGCACCTAAAGTAAGAGCTCCTTCACCAAACTATTCTATATAGAATTATGCAAAATATCTCAACCTATGAAAACACAATCTTATATGAAGCAGAAAAAAAATGTTTAAATACAAAATTAAAATGACTGTTTTCAAGTTAAAGGCTAATTTAGAAATGATATAATATCTAGCTATTGCCAGAAACTTTTTTGTCTTGTATTACACACTTAAAATTAGTCAGATTAACCAAAAGCTTAGCCAGTCTCATTTGTTTTCATCAAGAATGTATAGTGTGGAGGGCAGAACCCTCAAACACGCAGAAGACTGTTTCTAACAATGGTATGTTTTTAAAAAAATGAATTCAGTACTTCTTTATATGTGATATTTCACTGCCTTTTGTCTAGCTATTATGAATGTGTTACCCAGTGTACTAAGTTGATAATTCCAGAATTTTTCCAAGCAAAAAGTTAGGCTGATGAGTATTTCCAGGGTCATCATCCATTTCCCTTTTTGAAAGAAGGTTCTAAATATGCCCTTTTCCAGTCTTCAGGCACCTTATCAGTCCTCCACGAGTTTTCAAAAATGATATCTAGCGGTTCTGTGATGACTTCGGCCAATTCATTAAGAACTCTAGGATGCCAGCCATTGGGACCTGTGGATTTGAACATATCGGGGTTATTTAAGTTCTCCTTTACCCATTCTTCCCCTAGTCCATCACGGATTTCTGCTCCATTTTTTAAGTCATATTTGTCCTTTTCTGGTTACCATATGGACTTTTGAAAACTAACTTTAAGACTGTTGTTTATCAATCAATTTTCTCTTTGAAGCTAATAATAAGAAAATGTATTTTATTCTTCTCAAGCCTATATCTGTTTTTTTAAAAAGGTCTACTTCTCTTTCCTTTAATGTTTCTTATGAGAATAGGAAAGTAAAACAAAATTAAATAAAAATATATCTTGTAATAGTTTGCCTTCCTAAATCACATCACTCAACTCTACACTTTGGTAGCCTTAGTCATAGAATATCAGTCAACATACCGCAGAATATTTGAAATATTTGAAACGCTACCTAGCTCGTGCTCAGGAGGTATGTATCTATCCAGCTTGTCTGTGTAAAGGCTAATTCAAAATGCACCTTCCTAAATAAAAGATTCACAATCATCTTTAATCATAATCATTTGTGTGCACAAACAGTAACTTTTTCACACAGGCTTTTAAGCATATTTGTGCATAAGCTGGAAAGAGATGAATAAGGATTTCCTACAAAGCAGTAACCTAGCAGAATTCATCTGCTATTGTGTGGTCGTCTGCACCAGTGTTCTGGGATTGATATTACACTAATTATCGCCAAGCTCTGATTGGTGTTGACACTTTTAACCCCTTCATGGTCACCATGATTCCTCCACAAATGAAAAGCAGCAACAGATTCCAGTTTCCTGCCCATCTGTCACTGTTGTGTCCTGGGCCAAGAGTCCCTTGACAGATCAGAATGGACAAAGGAGAAGGAAAAAAAAGAGTGTAAAGGAAGAATGAGGATGCCTGGGTCTCTCCCTTGATTTTTGATACGACAGGCAGACTGTGCTGCTTGTATTGAACCATTTACTTGTTTTTTGGTGTGTTTGTTTTTATTGTTGCTTAACTGAAAATGCTTTTGGAAAAGGCTGAATCACTTATGCTCTCTTTCATTTTTGTTTTTCTAGTCTACAACTCTCCAGTGTTACCCCCAGTTTTATCTCTTGCAGAAAAATTGTATTGCAGGCATTATCGAAAGACTTTAAAAAATGATTCTGCACATTTCTCTAGGGTACAATAATTTGTTTTAGCACAGGCTATGTTCACCCCTGCTCAAACAGCCACCTGCTGATAGCAATATGTTAACTAATGTGTCACTATTAATTACTTTGGGCAAAATCATCCAACAATTGCATCTAAATGGACAGAAAGTATTACTAGCCATGCTCAGAAAGTTTCTTTCCCCAGAGAATCAGGCTGTTTTGAGATCTTTTTGTCCCTGTAATACCAAGTAATAATATCTTAGTACTCACTAATATATTCAAATAGTCACTCAGATAAACCCATCTCCAAGCCAATCCATTCTTGAAAATTAAGCTCCTATTATAAACTA
The DNA here is from genome assembly GCF_003369695.1 of Bos indicus x Bos taurus. NCBI lineage: Eukaryota > Metazoa > Chordata > Mammalia > Artiodactyla > Bovidae > Bos > Bos indicus x Bos taurus. Next base: position 84,868,034 of record NC_040084.1, on the reverse strand, counting down.
TGTAAAAGCAATGTTCGATCTAACTTGACAAGCTAAGTTTTTTGGTGTTTTTTCTTTTGAGGGGAGAAGTGAGGGAAATTTAGCTTAACATGAAGGCAAAACTGTTTCATTTTTAATGCTCTAATAAATGAATAAATGAAAAAGAGCTGCAACAAAAATGTATTTGCTTTAGAGTGTGAGTTAACTTGCTATTTCTACCTGAAAAACCAGAAGGAGCCTCTGATTACAGCATTAGGGCAACTAAGAGCCGACTCATTAGAAAAGACTCTGATAGGAAAGATTGAAGGCAGGAGGAGAAGGGGATGACAGAGGACGAGATGGTTGGATGGCATCACCAACTCAATGGACATGAGTTTGAGCAAGCTCTGGGAGATAGTGAAGGACAGGGAAGGCTGGAGTGCTGCAGTCCGTGGGGTCGGAAAGAGTTGGACACTACTGAGCGACTAGACAACTGAACAGCAAAAGACCTTCAGGAAGACTACAGCTGAATTTTGACAAAGTCACCAAGGAAGGCGACACCATCCTGAGAAGACTCTTGTTAAAACAAAAGATTCTCAGGTGTTGCACCGTGCCTGATACAGCTCTGCCTGGAGTCAGCAAGATACCCCTGCCAACCATTAAAGGTCACTGTGTTAAAGATCATCGTCTTCCAGGAACCTATGGAAAGAAAGAAAACGCCTTGGCCAGGCTGTCATCTAGTAAACGCAGGCACCCTCCACATTAAACTCAGCTAAAGATGTGGGCCACGAAGTCATCCACAAATACAGCATCAAGCTAACAGCCCCAACTGAAACCTCTCGCATCTTAGGTTCAGCAAAAACAAATTGCATTGATTAAACAAGCCCAGCCTTGCCATTTGCTAGTTTTCATTCTTTGGGGGAAAGGGTGGGAGGCAGACAAACAGGATTTCCGCAGTTGGGTCATGGAGAGTTTCAAGATGTGAGAGCAGTCTCAGAGAACAGTAATTAGCAGAGCACATGTTGCTTCATGATCACAGGAGACATTAGTAATTTCCCTGCTAGGAAGGCTCCTTGGCGCTCTGGCACCTGGCATGCACCGTGACATCCTAGATCCTGCTCCTTATAGATCCCACTCTTCAAGCAGAAGAGAAATGAACACGTTTACAACTCTGATCAGCATTAAGGAGATAACTGCTAAAAAGACGTCTTATGGGCAAACAAGCGATGTCAGTCCAGTCTCACTTCACAGAGCTGCCCCTATCAGCTCACATTTTTCCATTTCATTTTCCCCCTAAATTGTCCAGCATATTCCTACAGAGAGGAAAAAAAAAAAAAAAGCCCTTTCTTCATTCCTCCAAGGAACAAAAATCTGTTTTATATAAGTTTGGGCTCTCCAGGTGACACTAGTGGGAAAGAATCCGCCTGCCAATGCAGGAGACACAAGAGACGCGTATTCATCCCTAGGTCAGGAAGATCCCCTGGAAGGGGAAATGGCAACCCTCTCTAGTATTCTTGCCTGGGAAATCCCATGGACAGAGGAGCCTGCCAGGTTATAGTCCATGGGGTCACAAAGAGTCATACATGACTGAGAACACACACATACACACACCTTATAAGCATTTACAGCCTTCTTTGGATATAGGACTAGGTTGACTTAGAGAAAAAAAATCATGAAAAAAATTGCCTCAAATCTGGTCCTTTCTCAAAACTCGCAAAATTCCATCTCTGGACCAATAAATAAGTGAGTGAGTGAGTGAAAGTTGCTCAGTTGTGTCTAACCCTTTGCGACCCCATGGACTATACAGTCCATGAATTCTCCAAGCCAGAATACTGGAGTGGCTAGCCTTTCCCTTCTCCAGGGGATCTTCACGACCCAGAAATCAAACCTTGTCTCCTGCATTGCAGGCGGATTCTTTACTAACTGAGCTATCAGGGAGACCACAAGACCAATAAATGGTAAATTATATTTTTGGTTCTACTAACGTTCTTGAAGCTTTACTGTTTTTAAAGACAGAGTTTATAAAAATTGAATGGCTGTAGTCTGTAATGTGCCAAATTATTATCTATTTCTGAGAAGATATTACTAAAACGTTTATAACCCTAGCTGGCCTAATTCTTCCCCGACCTGCTTTGAGACACTCAGAGTTCTTACCTCAGGGCCATACAAACCTAATTCCTGGGCTGAACTGTGGGTTTCTCAGTTTTATTTGTTCTAGGCTATTAAGGAGGGTGAGAGAAGAAGAGAGGAAGTCTTTCATTTCCCACATATCTGGCAATTCTAATCTGTTAGAGTTCCAATCGGAGAAACGAAGGGGGTGCACGATGGCACAGAAAAAGTTATTGATAGAATAAAAAACTATTATCCTGTGGCTAAATATTAAGTTTTATGAGATAATGTGTGTTTTTTTCTTAGCTGATTATTCTGATTTTTAACTGACTTCAGGTCTGCTACACTTTTTAGCTTCTAATTTCCCCCTAATTAAAAGGCAATCAGTGTCAGATGCAAGATAAGCCATTTAGAAGTTATTTTGCTATTGTGATAGTATTTAAAAGGAGGTAGCCCCACTGCAGATGTAGAACCAATAAATTCTCCACATTTGGTAGCTGAGATTTAAAAAAACAAAAAACTGGTGACTGTACAATAATAGTCCATGCAATTTCCTTACAACTGGGGGTGGGTCAACTGTCTCTCGAAGGCAATGGCACCCCACTCCAGTACTCTTGCCTGGAAAATCCCATGGACAGAGGAGCCTAGTGGGCTGCAGTCCATGGGGTCGCTAAGAGTCAGACACAACTGAGCGACTTCACTTTCACTTTTCACTTTCATGCATTGGAGAAGGAAATGGCAACCCACTCCAGTGTTCTTGTCTGGAGAATCCCAGGGACGGGGGAGCCTGGTGGGCTGCCATCTATGGGGTTGCACAGAGTCGGACACGACTGAAATGACTTAGCAGCAGTAGCAGCAGCAACTATCTCTTAGGAAAAATAAATTAAAAATAACAGTAAAAATTTTGCCTGGATGGCACACATGCACTAATCTGGTGATACACATGATTTTTTTTACCACATGACTTTCTCAACATTTAGCCATGTCACACTACCTATCATGATGGACCCAAGGAAGATTGGTAATACTCTAACAGACTGGGGAGGTGGCAGGTGTGTATAAATCCAGCCTCATTTTAGCTTCAAATTTCTCCAAAGGCATAACCACATTTTACACTTCTTTATATCCACTGCAGCCATGAAATTAGAAGATGACAGCTTCTAAGAAGGAGAGCTATGACAAACCTAGAGAGTGTACTAAAAAGCAGAGACATCACTTTGCAGAGGTCCATATAGTCAAGGCTATGGTCTTTCCAGTAGTCATGTATGAATGTGAGAGTTGGACCATAAAGAACACAGAGTGCCAAAAAATTAATGTTTTTAAACTGTGCTGCTGGAGAAGACGCTTGAGAGTCACTTGTCCAGCAAGAGATCAAACCAGTCAATCCTAAAGGAAATCAACCCTGAATATTCATTGGAAGGACTGATGTTGAAGATGAAGCTCCAATCCTTGGCTACCTGATGCTAAGAGCCAACCCACTGGAAAAGACCTTGATGCAGGGAAAGACTGAAGGTAGACGGAGAAGAGGGCAGCAGAGGATGAGATGGTTGGATGGCATCACCAATTCAATGGACATGAACTAGGGCAAACTCTGGGAGATGGTGAGGGACAAGGAGGCCTGCCTTGCTGCAGAACATGGGGTTGCAAAGAGTCGGACAGGACTTGGCCTCTGAGCAACAACAGCAATATCCACCCTGGGAATATTATAGAGCACATCACATACTACTGCTGCTGGCTGATTCAACTGTCCACAGTAAAATTTTTACATCCAATTTCTCAGTAAACTAAGTTGCTATCAAGAAATTTAAGTCTAGCAAGTCAGACAGGAGTATAGATACCTTTGCCTCCATGGCCAAGAAAAAAATATCAATATGTTCACTAATCCCATCAGTATCTTCATGGTCACCTTTCAGTTCCTCCAAAGGCTTCTGAGGGGTGCCTCTGAGCTCCTGGGAAGGTTGAGGCTGCCTCCCAGAACAACAGTCTGGAGTACACGATGTCGTGTTACACAATGAGCTGGCATGGATGTTCTTTTTCCTGCTACAGGAGTTCCACAGGGTAGATTTCCTAGGGATTCTATAGACCAGAAAAATGTTTGCCCGCTCCAGAATGATCTGTGTATACTTTCTTTTTTTTGACTGTAAACACAAATACCCAAATGCAATATAAACCGTTATTTATCACTATCCTGTCTTCATAGAAAAACATCTATTTCTGCTTTATTGACTATGCCAAAGCCTTTGACTGTGTGGATCACAATAAACTGTGGAAAATTCTGAAAGAGATGGGAATACCAGACCACCTGATCTGCCTCTTGGGAAACCTATATGCAGGTCAGGAGGCAACAGTTAGAACTGGACATGGAACAGACTGGTTCCAAATAGGAAAAGGAGTACGTCAAGGCTGTATACTGTCACCCTGCTTATTTAACTTCTATGCAGAGTACATCATGAGAAACGCTGGGCTGGAAGAAGCACAAGCTGGAATCAAGATTGCGGGAGAAATATTAATAACCTCAGATATGCAGATGACACCACCCTTATGGCAGAAAGTGAGAGGAACTAAAAAGCCTCTTGATGAAAGTGAAAGAGGAGAGTGAAAAAGTTGGCTTAAAGCTCAACATTCAGAAAACTAGGATCATGGCATCTGGTCCCATCACTTCATGGGAAATAGATAGGGAAACAGTGGAAACAGTGTCAGACTTTATTTTGGGGGGCTCCAAAATCACTGCAGATGGTCACTGCAGTCATGAAATTAAAAGACACTTACTCCTTGGAAGGAAAATTATGATCAACCTAGATAGCATATTCAAAAGCAGAGACATTACTTTGCCAACAAAGGTCCGTCTAGTCAAGGCTATGGTTTTTCCAGTGGTCATATATGGATGCAAGAGTTGGACTGTGAAGAAAGCTGAGCGCCAAAGAATTGATGCCTTTGAACTGTGGTGCTGGACAAGACTCTTGAGTGTCCCTTGGACTGCAAGGAGATCCAACCAGTCCATTCTAAAGGAGATCAGCCCTGGGATTTCTTTGGAAGGAAAGATGCTAAAGCTGAAAGTCCAATACTCTGGCCACCTCATGAGAAGAGTTGACTCATTGGAAAAGACTCTGATGCTGGGAGGGATTGAGGGCAGGAGAAGGTGTGACAGAGGATGAGATGGCTGGATGGCATCACCGACTCGATGGACGTGAGTCTGAGTGAACTCCGGGAGTTGGTGATGGACAGGGAGGCCTGGCGTGCTGCGATTCATGGGGTCGCAAAGAGTCAGACACGACTAAGTGACTGAACTGAACTGAACTGTCTTCATGTATGGAGTGTCCTTGCTAAGTACTGATTTACTAGCTAGTTCCTGGACAAAACTAAATGGGTTATAACAAACTGCACTGCTACTTACCACTTTCTCTGGACTCACAGAGTTCTAGGCTTCACTCAGGATTAAATTTGCAGGTTTTCAGCAAATTGAAATATACTGGAGAGGATGGAAATTTTTCTACCCCTTCTTATTCAGCAAACCCTCAGGAAAAAACTCAGAGGTTAAAAGACAAAAGTGTCTTTGTTTATTCTCTCCTCCAGGCATTAACTGGCTTTATAATTTTTCCAACTGAATAGCTATGTAAATTCCTGATTTCTTAAAAGCACATTGTTGCAGTCATTGCATATTCCAAATATGCTAAAATTCCCCCACATGGAGAGCAGCCCACAGGGCTGTGGTCTGCAAGCTGCAGAAAACTGGAGACAAGAGGCCTAGGACCTCCCTCACTGCCCAGAGTTGGTCCTGACTTATCTCTACCAGGAAGAAATTATCAGGAGTTGAACTGTTAGGAATTCTGAATTGTTCTTTCAGCAATTTTATAATAATTAACAGCCGGTCACAACATGAAGCTGGGGCTAGGTCACCACACTTTCAAGAAGTATAATAGCACAGTTAAGGAGGCAAAATAGTAGCTGGAGGGGACAGTGCTTTTAAGAACAAGGAAGGATCTGGGCACGTTTACAGAAGGAGTGGAAGGGTTCCATGGAGAGAGACCAAATGCAAGAAAACAAAGGGATAATTATGGGCCATAATTATGACTAGGGCCATGAGTAGATACCCAGAGGACAGATTAGTCTTAGAGGGGAGAGGGTAATTCTTCACCAGAAACAGGGAACAAAGAACAGATGGGCAAAGATGCCAACACACTTTGAGATGAAGGAGGGGAGAGGCAGGGAGCTCTTGTGCAGCAGACTCGATGTTCTAGGTAATGACGTAGCCAAGGCCGTCTGCAGAAGGGGAAGTGAGGGGGCAGGGGTAGTTTTAAGGCACCCGAAGGTGGCATGGGGGGATCTGGAACAGTCACCAAGAGAATTGTGACATGAAATCAGTTTGACAGTTCCAAGAGGACAGATTAGGCTGGGCTGGGCAGGACTGGTACAGAATTACAAAGAAAGGGCTTTTAGAGACTTTCTGTACTATGCTTCAAAGTCTCCAAATGCTACCCAAAATAGTGATCAAGACACAGGCCTAGAAACGCTCAATAGAAGTCCAGAACAGAAACAATGATAAATGCTACAGGATGCTGAATACTAGGGCTTCCCAGGTGGCTCAGTGGTAAAAAAGACCTGTAATGCAGGAGATGCAGGAGACATGGGTTCTCATGTCCATTGAGTCGGTGATGCCATCCAACCATCTCATCCTCTGTTGTTCCCTTCTCCTCCTGCCCTCAGTCTTTCCCAGCATCAGGGTCTTTTCCAATGAGTCAGTTCTTCACATCAGGTGGCCAAAGTATTGGAGTTTCAGCCTCAGCATCAGTCCTTCCAATGAATACTCAAGACTGATTTCCTTCAGGATGGACTGGCTGGATGTCCCTGCAGTCCAAGGGACTCTCAAGAGTCTTCTCCAACACCACAGTTCAAAAGCATCAGTTATTTGGCACTCAGCTTTCTTTATAGTCCAACTCTCACATCCATACATGACTACTGGAAAAACCATAGCTTTGTTGGCAAAGAGATGTCTTTGCTTCTTAATACCCTATCTAGGTTTGTCCTTACAAGGAGCAAATGCCTTTTAATATTGTGGCTGCAGTCTCCATCCACAGTGATTTTGGAGCCCAAGAAAATAAAATCTGTCACTGTTTCTACTTTTTCCCCATCTAATTGCCATGAAGTGATGGGACCAGATGTCATGATCTTGGGTTTTTAAATGGTGAGTTTTAAGCCAGCTTTTTCACTCTCCTCTTTCATCCTCATCAAGAGGCTCTTTAGTTCCTTTAGTTCTTTATCTTTATCGTACATACTATGATTATAAAAAGTCTACCTCAGTAACAGTCAACAGCTACTAATATTAACTGAATAAACTTCTTCTGTGCCAGGCACTGTGCTGAGGACACAGCATATTTAACATAATCTCCTTTACTTCTTACCATAAGCCCACATGATGGCTGTCCTGAACTCAGTTTTACAAAGAATCTGAGGCTTTCAAGTGTAGATATCCTGAGAGTGTCAAATTAGTGGCAAAACCGTTCTATCCAACAGTGAAGCTCACCCTTGTAAAAGTATGTCTGCACTCCCCATCATTTTTGTTTTATTTTATTTATGTATTTACTTATTTATTTTGGTTGCACAGCATGCAGGACTCAGCCAACCAGGGATTGAACCCATGCTCCCTGAAAAGGAAGTAAGGAGTCTTAACTACTGGGCCACCAGGGAATTCCCCCCACCATTTTTGATTGGGAATGTACAATAGTTGAATAACATCCCCCCAAACTCACAGCCACCTGAAATTCCAGAATGTGAACTTGGAAATACAGCCTTTGCAGATGATGTAAGCTCTGCAGATGCCATCACTGGTGTCCTTTCAAGAGGAGAGAAGACACACAAAGAAGAAGGCCATATGAAGATGGACATGCAGAATGCAGTGATGCAGCTATTAATACAAGCCCAGTGATGCCAGGAGCCACCTGACGCTGGGAGAGAGGCAAGGAAGAATTCTCCCTTCAAAGCTTTGGAAGGGAGCATGGCCTCACCAAAACTGTGTTTTCATACTTCTGGAATCCCAAACTGCTAGAGAGTGAATGTATGTTGCTTTAAGCCACTCAGTCTGTGGTACAGCCCTCAGAAACTAATATGGAACCCTTTCATAGAAATATATAATTTCTCAAATGAGCTTAGGAGTATTTTTAATCACTTCATTTTCAGCAGTACATGCAAATGTGATTTTAAGCAAAAAGTATTTCATTTTTATTCAGGGTAAGAAATGTGCATAATACTTACTTAGATATTATATTTAATGTCATTCATAATATATAAGAAAATTTTAACTTCATCCTATTAAATAAATGATGCCAACTATTTAATTATATAGGAAAAATATGATTTATAAAAAATACATTAAAAACTAAATACTGTGTTTCTGCATGGCCTCCACGTATATTAGGATGCAGACTGAGATTTAACTATTTCCTACAAGATCAAAAATATAAAATAGTCAGCAGTTGGGGTGAACGTTTTTATTTTGCTTGATGTCCACTAGTTTATATACCTGAATATTTATGATTTGCTTTAAATTGCAAGATAAGAAAAAAGGTTTCAGTGACTACCTGTAAGTATTTCTCTACAAATCACATACTATATACGTGGGCATTTTTATTTCCAATAAGTTAAAAATGAATGTAAACGCCAGTATTTTTCTATTCTGCTATCAGTTATTGAAGAATTGAAGAATGAGAGTTTAACGTGCAATGTAAGCATATTTGAGCTCCAAGAGGTCTTCATTTCACAGAGGAAAATATTTAAATAATTTCCATTGTACACTTAAAGATATGTAATGAAGGAGTTACTATTCCCAACCTGGAGAACTTTTTTGACTCCTTTAACAGTTCAGAAACCTCCAGCTAGTCAACATGGCAATTTCTATATTAGCAGTTCTCAAACATCTGGTTCCAGGAACAATTTGTAGTTTTAAAAACCACTGAGGATTTCAAAGAGCTTTTGTTCATGAATTGTAACTCATATATATATGTGTATATATATGTATTATATATGTATATATATGTATATATATATGTATTATATATGTATATATACACATATATAAATAAAATAACTTGATATTTACCATATTTGAAACTGCAAATGTGAAATATTTAAAATATTAAATTCATTTAAAAATTAAGATAGTACATTCATCATGTTAACATAAACAACATTTTTATGAAAGATAAATATATTTACCCACAAATTAATAATAAACATGGCATTGTTTTGCATTTTTGCATATCTCTTTAATGGCTAGTTTAATAGGCTACCGAGTACTTACATCTTCCACACTTGAACTGTGATAGTATGTTGTTTTAGTTGAAATATATGAAGGAAATCTGTCATTAGAAAGAGGAAAATATTTTAATAGATTTTCTAGGTAAACAATTGTAGACTTCTTATGATACCATGCCAAAATTGATAACGTATAGTTTCTTAAGTCAGTTACAATGTGAAATCTGAAACCGTATCAATAAACTTTTTGTACTCCATTAACTACATGAAAATCTGTCTGTCTTCTACTATTAACAGATCCTTTCTCATATGTGACTTGGTAATATCATGCATTAATCATCTGGAAAGTACTGGGTTCCTGAGTTATGCAAATCTTCTAAATGTTAACACTTAATCATCATTCAATGTCAAAAAAGAAACATATGCTACTATCACCACCCACCCCATCAAAAAAGGCTTCAAGTCTTGGGAAACTGTCAGTTTTACTGTGGCATACACAAGTTTTTAATGTACGTTTTACTTAAATATTCAAATTTTGTCATTAACATATATTGTCCATTGTTTTTCTTAAAATATTACTAGTTGCTCAGTAGTGAATGATTCTTTGTGACCCCATGGACTGTAGTCCACCAGGCTCCCAGGATTTTCCAGGCAAGAATACTGGGGTGGGTGGCCATTTCCTTCTCCGGGGGATCTTCCTAACCCAGGAATCAAACCTGGGTCTCCCACATTGCAGGCAGACTCTTTACTATCTGAGCCACCAGGGAAAGGTTCACTTTACTCACTTTCAAGAAATTTAGCTGCCAAATATCCAATAGGTAACCATAGTTTGTTCCATAGTGTTCTTCTAAGTGAAAATGATATTCCACGACTAAAGCAGCTAGTTGAGCTAGTAACTTAGACAACAATAGAAGGGATTGGTAAGAGAGACAAGGTTCACATTCATTTCCATTTGCAACAGAAATCTTTGTGAGTGGTTATCAAAAAACATGTACTCAAAAGTTGAGAGTTAATAAGCTTACTAATTTCTACTGCTTCATCAAGGACATTTTAAGAAAAATGGTCATTTTTTTTGGCATGTGTACAAGAATGCCGTAAGCACTACCGTAGTTTAGTGTCACTGCCTTGATTGGCATTAATGTGATAGCATTTTTACACTTAATGGCTTTTGTGCTACTAATGCAATTGTCCACAAGGTGAAAAAGGCAAATAATGTCAAAGAGTATTGTTATGAAATAATTATTACCTTGCAAACTTAGTCTTGGGGACCCCCAGGGAATCTGTGGACCACACATTGAGAACCACCAGAGTCAAGATACAGGCCACACACACACACACACACAAAATCACCAGTGGATCTCAGACCAGTGCATCAGTATGGAATATAATTCTGCCCTTTGCAATAACTCCTTCCTTCCAACCACTCTTCATTTACCTTCCTGGCTCCCTACCTGCCTCAACCTCTTGAAACTAGGAAGTCTGTAGATAGTCTTTCTGCCTTGAAGGTGAGTTGACTTTCCTCCTCTGGGGAGAGGGTTTGTAAAGACAGCTAGGCTGGCTTGGGTGGAAGGGGTGGGCAGGGAAACACTTCTCAAAGGGACTGTGCTTGCCAGCCTTTACAAAAGCAAGAGCTTTTGAAGTGACTTAGGCAATTCTGATCAAAAATAACCCTTTGTCTCTTGGCGTCCAGTCCCAGCTCCCTGAATACTGAAGCGTGGCCTCCACTGGGCTTTAACCTCACCTGCCAAATTGGAATGGGCAGGGAAGCAAGACAACTGTCATAATCCTCTTTAGCAATTCCTTGGAAAGCACATTTGCATGTTCAGTGGCAGCAGAGTGAAGCACTACTCAGGGGATCTCTGCTATTTTCCATCACTCCACTTCTCTGATTTTTGCAGGGGAAAGAGGGACACTTTCAAACATCTCAAGAAAGCCACAAACTCTGATGCCCTTGTTCTGGGTCTTAAGAACCATCAGCTAACTGTTTTTTTTTTTTTTAAAGAAATCAACAGTACTTATGAAGTCTTCTGAATAATCCTCAAAATGTTAGCCTTGTCCAAATGAACTCTGAGGACATGTAAATGGGTTACCTGAAGCAGCAAAACATGTAAATAGGACTGAGTTCCATCATACACTGAAGGTCTTTTGCACACATACACTTGCTGTTATGAAGTGGTACTCTGAGAAGGTTTGGGTGCAAAACACAAATCAGAGGGCTTCAAACAGTTACAGTTCAAGGTAGCCTAATGTCAGGTGTCCAGAGTAAGTCCAGGGTGGCTCTGTATGTGTGTATGTGTGTGAGAGAGATGTTGAGGCGGGGAGGGTGGGGGAGGATGGAGGAAGCATGGGTCTACTTCCTCAAACCAAACCAGCCTATCCTCCAGGTATTCCTCAGCAATCATCACATCCCTTCCTGCCAGGACAGAAGTGAAATCCTGGGGGAAGCAGTGCAGGGTTAGAGATCCATGCTCAGACTCTGGAAGGAAACTCCAGGCTGACGACTTCCTAGATGGGTAGCCATGGACACAGAGCTTCTCTGTGCTTCTTTCCCATCTGAAACGGGAACCACAGTGCTACCTACATTTCAGAGAGTTATTATCAGAATTAAAAGAGAAAATAGTTGCAAGACGGTTTAGAACAGTATCTGGCACAGTGTAAGCCGATATAAGTGTCTGAATGTTTTTTCTAACACATGCCCCATAACAGGCATGGAATTCTATTTCTTCATTCAATCAGGGAGTGATATAAACCCACCCCTAAGGAGGCACAGATACTTAGACACATCTTCAGAACAAAAACATAATGGATGTGCGGCAACATTATTAAGTTAGTCATCCACAAATGTTATTAGAATAAATCAGGAATAATGTGTATGCTTTAAGCACTGTCTAGCCATTAACTTTTAAAAATTTCATTTAGCTTTGTGAAGCATGCTCTATAGAACATAACTCCCATAGCAGTCGTTCTCGGCTTATTCAAGCATAAAAACCTCTTTTTAATTGTTTTAAAACATAAGACCGCCCACTTTTGCCATAGGGTATGTGTGTATGCACCCCCACACCCCCACTATACACCACAAAAAAGAGTAACTTCATATTACATTCTTCTTACTTTCTTTCCACTGTTTGAGAAAAATTGTTGCTTTAAAAGTGACCAAGAGGGAATTCCCTGGTGGTCCAATGGTTAGGACTCTGAGCTTTAGCTGCTGAGGATGTGGGTGAATCCCTAATCAGGTAACTAAGATCCCACAAGCCCCATGATACAGTCAAAAATAAGGAAAAATAAAATAAAATGTACATTGTTGTATAAAAAAGTGACCAAGAATTCAAGAACTCCTTCAAATAAATTTATATGAAACATAGTATTTATGTAAAAATCCACTGAGAATAGTTGGTACCCAAGTAGGTTCCAAGACCCTTGGATTAATTCCTAAGAGTCTCGGTTTCTCATGTTAGAAGATGCTTTCACAGAAGAAAGGGAATCATCAGAAACTAAGATCATGTTCTTAAAGAAATTCAAATACATTAAAATAAAAGATTAACCAAGTGAAAGTCAAATGCCAGAATTGCAACTTCTTTAATACTGTGTGGTTGCTCCAGTCATGCATGGGTGAGTATGCCAGTCAAGAAGTATTTCAGTACTTCTTGAATACAGTTCAGTACTGCTTGAATACAGCAGTATTTCAATAAGCTAAAGGCCAACATTTTTTATGACTTAAATCAGAATAGTTTGCTTTCATCTTCACACAATCTTCCACAGTTGAGCCTGACAATTTTTCATTGTTTACTCCTTTAGGAATCTGACCCACTGTAACAAAGATGTTAAAAAACAGAGAAACAGATAATCCCATGTAGTTTCTGCAAGAATCATGTCTGGTTCCAGAGATAATAGAAAGGACCGAAATTTCCTGAAACTAATACAGATCCATGGAAACATCCCCAAGCAAAAACAGAGAAGTTCAATGGACTGCACATCTTTCAGACAATTCAAAACTAGGATAACAAGAGATTTCAGAAACCCCCTATTGTTGATAGGAGTTTCCCTTGTATGACATGGAACACAATCCCAAGAGCTGACTTTTTGTCCCTCAGATAAAACTGTATTTAAAATATGTATAAAGTGAAGTCGCTCAGTCGTGTCCGACTCTTTGCTATCTCATGGGCTGTAGTCTACCAGGCTTCTCTGTCCATGGGACTTTACAGGCAAGAGTACTGGAGTGGGGTGCCATTTCCTTCTCCAGGGGATCTCCCTGATCCAGGGATCGAACCCAGGTCTCCTGCATTGCAGGCAGACACTTTACCCTCTGAGCCACCAGGGAAGCCCATTAAAAAATATGTATAAACATCTGCTGAAATCACATTTAGGAACCAGTTCTTCAGTTATTCTCTTCTGTGTTTCTCATTTCCTTTGGGACCTAATGTAAAATCACCTCTCACATAACTGCATTCTACCATCACTTTGAAGGCAGAGTTGTTTTTATTTTAGGATATCATGTGCAAAATCATGTTATTTGACACTACATTATATTCACAGATGATGCAAGTTAAATAAAGACACCTTGCTGATTTCTTAATATAGATTCAGCTAAGATTAGTTATGCATCTGCCACCTTAACATTCAGATTAGGGGGGAAAAAAGCCTTAGTTAAAAATCACACTTGCATCGGAAGCACTTAGAATTTCATGGTTCATTTAAGAGCATCACAATCAAGAATTTAATTATGTCAGAAAAGAATGGTAGCTTCTTAACAACCAAAATGGCACCCCCTCCATTTCTCTTGCTTCTACCACCAAAGTGGGTCATTTTCCTTAACCTTTACAGGCTTGTCCTCTGATCTATGGAACACAGAGTTTGATGAGATGATTTTCAGATACCCTCTGGTCTTATCATGCTGTGATTTTAAGACTTCTAGAGAACAGACTGACAAGGAGGTGAAGGGGAAACAGAGCCAAGACGCTATGGGACCTTGGCCAATTCAGTTCCTAAGCAAGGCAGTATCTCCCACGATGCAGACACACGTTCCACTTGTCTCTGTCAGTGGACTGGCCACTTGGAGCTCCCCAAAGCAACAGTTTCACCAAAACCACAATTCTGTATTAACATTTAAACATCTGCCTACTTTATTCAATCCATTCCATTGTTCATGCAAGGAACTCTGTGACACCTGTTATAAAAGAAAATTCAACTGAGGAAAGGTGAAGATCTAATTGGCTTTTAAAATGAATAAATAAAACTTAAACAAATAAACATTCGCCTAGTAGTAATAGTAGTAGTGTTAGTCACTCAGTCATGTCTGACTCTTTGTGACCCCATGGATTGTAGCCCGCCAGGCTCCTCTGTCCATGGGATTTTCCAGGCAAGAATACTGGAGTGGGTAGCCATGCCCTCCTCCAGGGGATCTTCCCGTCCCAGTGACAGGACTTGGGTCTCCTGCATTGCAGGCAGATTCTTTACCATCTGAGCCACCAGGGAACCCCAACAGTATGTTAGTCAATAAATCACTGAACCTCAAAAATACATGATTCCTCCCAAATAAAGTCTGTGTTACAGCATCAGAATGGACTGAGAACTCAGGACAGGAAATTAATCTCTGTGAGGTGGAGGGGAAAGTCGTGTTTTGGAATCAGCAAATCTAACAATAACTTCCAGGCTGAGTAACAAAGTGCTTATGCTTGCTTCACGAGCTTCTATAAATGTAGTAAAATCCTTTACAGTGTCAAGTTAAAGTTGACACCACTGAATTACTTAAAGAATTCACTCTAGTGGTAGATAATGTTCTAATTGGGTCAATTAAAAAAATGTCTGACTGGCTCCTCCAAAAACAGAAACTGAGATGAAAGCTTTAGGTACAGTCATTTATTTGAGAATGTGATCCCAGAGAGCAGAAATAGTGGCCAGGGAGAGTGAAATAAACACAAGGATGCAACTGACCACTCTGTGATGTGCTGTTTGATTCTGTAAGATGGTCAGAGGAACCTCAGGAAATGCATTTCAAAACCATGCATGCGAGAGAAGAAAGAAGAAACATTTAGCCCTCATCTTCTATTACCCACTTGTCAAGGTTTGCTTCGTGGGTGGTCATTTTTCTGCACTTCGTGTTTACACACGTTGAGTGCCCAGTCGGCTCTCATAGGAGCTACTGACAAAGTCAAAGGAGATCCTGGCTATAAAACAAGAAGCACAGGCTTGAGCCAATGAGCCGTCAGGCTACATCTCAGAGCTACCTGTTGAAGCTTGTGCAGAACTGTTCACTCAGCAGTGAGTGGGATAAGAAATAAGGCCAAGATGATTTGAACTGATGTACACAAGCGTCAGCATGTGTATGAGTGAGGATGGGCCACTTATGCTGCAGTAACAAATGACCCCATGATTTCAATGAATTCCAACTACAAAGCTTTCTTTTTACTCATGATGCAATTCCAAGGTGGGTATGCTATGATTCTGGGACATTTTCATGACTCCAGGACCAAAGCTGACAAATCAATCTCCATCAAAAACATAGCCGATTATTGCGGTTTGACGGAAGATATTAAATTTGTGAACTCTGCATGGTTTTATAAAGCTTTTGCCTGGAAGAGGTCCGTATCACGTCTACTCACCTTTCATTGACTAAAACATGCCATCTGCCTAAATTTAATTCAAAGGGCTGGAATATATAATCCTTCGGGAGAAAGGCATATAATGTAGCAAGGTGACTGAGAATACAGTAACACAGTCTATTACTCTATACTTTCATTTTCACAGGAGAAAAGCCAAGGGTAAGAGGAGCAATTCACTTTAAGGAACCCTGTGAAAATTCTTTCATGGTACCATCTTTTCTTTGAGCACATGGCAATCAATATTTAGGAATATTAAGTCTCAATCAAAGAAACTAAATCTTTTTCCAATGAAGAAGAAAAAAGCATGAGGGATACCTCACGGGGAAGGATAAGAAACCATCACACGTCCTATGCTGTGAATTTCTTCATCTTATGGATGTTGAAATGATTCTCAGAAATCACAAATAATGTTGACTTCTAAGGACATTAATGACAGACCTGGGCCGAGGCTTCAATTCTCTGTATTCCCATTCCAGGGCAAGGTTGATAGGGAACATTCATCATCATTTTATATTCAAGTTACCTGAAAAGTATAAACACTTTACAGAAACTCTCTTTTTTTTTAATTTAACAACTTAATGTAACAATGAAACAATTTAAATAGCAAGGCAAGCATTCCCCGACAAGACAAAATTCAATTTAATTTATTAATAAATACCACTGCAAGTAAGCATGTTACAGTTAGAACATTTGATATATCAGCCTGCTGACCAGAAACATCGAGGTCTTTGTATGAATACAAACTTAAGTATCATCAGAATTCTATTAGATGAAACAACCAAGTGGGAAGAGGGAAGAGGTTAGAAGAGCCTCATTGAAATAAAGGGAGTCCCTATTTGGGAGAGAAAACTGTAACCTCCAAGCCTTTATTTAATTTGATCTGCCTCAGGGGCCAATGATGAAAGGGTGGTAGACCATTCCAGTCATTTATTCATTCCATCTGTATTTCCTGAGTGCTCATCCTGTGCACAGCACAGTTCTAGGCACTGGGTGCAATGCCTAGAAGAGCAAGGCAGCTATGCCCCTCCCTTCATGGAGTGTACACTTTAGGGAGGGGGACGGGATAGAGAGAATAAACAATGAGATGTGCAAATAACCGAGACAACTTCAAATTAGGGCAGGTCTTTAAAGACAGTACTAGCAGTTTGAAGGGGAGAGGTGGGATGCCCATCTCTGAGTGGTGATCTCTCTGAACTGGCAACATGTAAGAAAATTATGACACTGTGTATGTAAAGAGCAACCTGGCTGTTAGACACAGCAACATTATCCTTTAAGGGCTATTGCTACTCTACTAAGATTTCTGAATGTTTCAGTCTCTGTGCTCTCCCCCATGTCCCATTCTCCACTAAATCTCTCTTTTAATTGCCCAGTATTTTATTCTTTCCTCGCTTTATTTATTAAATGCATTTTTATGATTATAGTCTTAATTTTTCCAGTGTTCTTGCCTGGAGAATCTCAGGGACGGGTGAACCTCGTGGGCTGCCATCTATGGGGTCCCACAGAGTCGGACACGACTGAAGCGACTTAGCAGCAGTAGCAGCAGCAGTCTTAATTTTAAAAAAAATAAGCTATTTTATATCCCCATTATCCAAATTAAGTTGCTTTTTAAGTATTTTGTATACATCATGAATACTTTGCAAGAAAATTCATCCTCCCACCTCACCAACCTCAGTTTCCTCCTCTTCCCCTACCTGCATTTAACTCCTGTTGTAGAAAGATTTCTTCCCTTTCAAAGCTGTGTTTGGGGGAGGAAAAAAAAACAGGTTCTGCACAACAAAAACTTCCTCTCGAACCTATCCTGGGCAGAAACACCTAAGGGAGACAGAATTCGAAGAATGTCATCACTGACTCTCGCCTTTGTCTAAACCCCTTGCCCTTTGAGTAAGGCTGACACCCATGAAAACATGATGTCACTCCCATGATTAAATTACACTATATGACAAAACGCAGATTCTTTGGGTTGGCTTAATCTAATTCTAGTCATTTTAAAACACAATGCTCCTCTGGCTAGAAGACAGAGAAACTGGGAGCAAGAGAAGGAGTTGGCTCACCACTTCCAGTGTGAAGATGGAAGGGCTTACATGAGAAGGAATACAGTCAGCCCCTGGTTGCCCAGCACTGCTGCTAAGTCACTTCAGTCGTGTCCAACTCTGTGTGACCCATAGACAGCAGCCCATCAGGCTCCCCCATCCCTGGGATTCTCCAGGCAAGAACACTGGAGTGGGTTGCCATTTCCTTCTCCAATACATGAAAGTGAAAAGTGAAAGTGAAGTCACACAGTCGTCTCCAACCCTACAGCCAGCAAAAATGTAGGAACCTCGAATCTACAGCTGAACAAATTGGATTCTCCCAACAACTTAACGATCTTAGGAGCAGATTCTCCCCCAAATCCTCCAGATAAGAGCCCAAGTTGACTGATACCTTGGCTTTGGCTTTCTAAGACCCTGAGCAGAGAATCCAGCCAACTTGCCCAGAGTGTGGACCTACAGAACTAACTGTGAGATAACCAATGAGGGTTATTTTTAACCATTAAGTTGGTGGAAACTTGTCATGCAGCAAGAGAAAACTAATACAACATGTAACCAGATTTATCAACCTAGTGTTCTATTGTTCAGTTCTGTTTCAGTCGCTCAGTCGTGTTCGACTCTGTGACCCCATGAACCGCAGCATGCCAAGCCTCCCTCTCCATCACCAACTCCTAAAGTTTACCCAAACTCATGTCCATTGAGTCGGTGATGCCATCCAACCATCTCATCCTCTGTCGTCCCCTTCTACTCCTGCCCTCAATATTTCCCAGCATCAGGATCTTTTCAAATGAGTCAGTGGCCACCTATCGATCTGGGGAGCTCCTCTTTCAGTATCCTATCTTTTTGCCTTTTCATACTGTTCATGGGGTTCACAAGGCAAGAATACTGAAGTGGCTTGCCATTCCCTTCTCCAGTGGACCACATTCTGTCAGACCTCTCCACCATGACCCACCCGTCTTGGGTGGTCCCACACGGCATGGCTTGGTTTCATTGAGTTAGACAGGGCTGTGGTCCATGTGATCAGATTGGCTAGTTTTCTGTGATTATGGTTTCAGTGTGTCTGCCCTCTGATGCCCTCTCGCAACACCTACCATCTCACTTGGGTTTCTCTTACCTTGGATGTGGGGTGTCTCTTCATGGCTGCTCCAGCAAAGTGCAGCCGCTGCTCCTTATCTTAAATGGCTAAATAATGACTCCTTCCCACCTTCAGAATGTGCATCATTAATTCTAATGAAATGAGGGGAATTTTCTGGGAACAAAAAGGGAGGAGGATCAGCGATGAAAAAGTGGGAGCCAATGTGGGACAGATTCAGGGCGAACATACTGTATGATTTACCCTGCCCAGGTGCAGTGTCTCAGCTGTGCTGGGTCACCAACTTCTCTAAAGGAAGGAAAGAGAAAAGCTAGGAAAAACTAAAATGTGCCGCAGCACAAGTGACAGGAAACTGGGTACAACCAGCTGATTTTCTTATCGATTCTTGGCACATGGAGTAGGGGGATGGGGGGATGATAAAACTGCTCAAATGATGTCATGCCTTCCTGGCATTTTTCCAATGATAAATTCACATGATTATACACAGAGTTCAGAAGTATTTGCATATTGCAGCAGAGGGAACACGCTGACGGCTCTGCCTTTTCCTTGGCACAAAGGAAGATTACTGCTTCAGGCTCCCCTACAAATATGTTAGGGATATGATGGAGTTCTGGCAAACAGGATTTAAGTAGAAATAATAGAAGTCATCTCCAGGTCACACTCTTTAAAAATAGCAAGATCCAATCTCAAGCACTCTTGTCCCTGAAGAGGCCTTGTGCTGAGATGACAGGACACTAGATAGAGGGAGTCTGGATCTCTGAGTCACTGTGTGGAAGACAGCCTCCACCAACAAATACTAGACTTTCTTGGGGCCATACATAAGTATCTGTTAAGGTTTTGAAATTGAGTAGGGGGTCATTTTCTCATTATGGCACAACTTAATAATATTAATTTATCCTAAATAATACATGTGTATTTGCTCATTTGATTTAATTTAACAAGTTTGGACAGAATCTCTTTATCTTAGACTTTTTCTTGATTCAGTGCAACATCTAAGCATTATACGAGGACATTAACACAGGAACTTGAATATCAAATTTAATTACTGTTATGAGAAACTCACATTCTGACACATCTGATATTTACACTGGATAATTTCTGTCTTACATAAAACTACAATGAGGAGCACATATACACATGCAAATTTATAACATACATGTAATTATCAGCAGTAGGAATAATGACAAACTCCTTCCTGCAGTACCAGTTTTAAAAGTGTATTGGCCTCAACCACATCTCTGTCCCACACTGACCCTCACGTCAGAAGATGGGGCTAACCCTATGATCTTCTCAGCCTAATTTAAGCAATGTCAACCTGGAACAAGGACAAGTTGAAAGTAAAAACAAGCAATTGTTTAGCAGAGAGAAGGACTCACAATGAGAAGTCAAATTATTTCCCTGAACATTCAGAAAAGGTGTTTAACCATTTAGAAACCAGGAGAAGCAGTGAATATACCAGGATTTCTAACCTAATCACCCATCTGCCATTTACTTGAAATGAATTTCAAAAGACCTAAGAAAAGACAAAGGGCTAATACATATTCTTAATGTACAAGATTATAATTAACCTAACGTCTGTTTCAAATTTACTATTATCTATTAAAGAATAAATAATTTCACAGCCCTCTAATACAGCTCTTAAGCTTTAAATCACTGACCATAACTAATAAGCAGCTTAATAGCAAGAATACCCTAAATAGAGCCACAGACCGCAATTTCACTGAGTGTAAATCATCATCATTTTTAATGCAAAGGCAACAGCAAATCTCTGTAATTACTGGGTGCATTTTGAATCACTTTTATTATTACTGCACTGGCCCCATTAAAAGTCCAAAACACTGAACTGCATGGAATATAAAACTGGAATTATGATACCCTACAAACTCTAATTGAAATCCATAAATTTTCTGCTAGTATTCAGAATTATTTTGTTGCCAAAGAATTTCAGCTATTCAGAATTAACTTTGAAAGCATTTGCTTTGTCTCAAGCAATAAGAGCATTTTACACTGCCAAATTAGGGGAAGTCAATTTTGGAGCAAAACTATGTGGATGGTTTCTTAATCACCAGGATTTTACATTTCTAAGGAAAATCATAATATGAAAAAGAAAAACAGAACAGATAAATAGAATATACCATCCACAAAAGCATATTAAACAGTGCATCCCTCCCCAAACCACATCAAAAAACTAAGATCATGGCATCCCATCACTTCACAGCATATAGAAGAGGAAAAAGTGGAAGCAGTGACATACTATTTT
This sequence comes from Bos indicus x Bos taurus, assembly GCF_003369695.1. Lineage (NCBI taxonomy): Eukaryota > Metazoa > Chordata > Mammalia > Artiodactyla > Bovidae > Bos > Bos indicus x Bos taurus. The sequence continues at coordinate 84,846,740 of NC_040084.1, read as the reverse complement.
CTTGGGCTCTAAAATCACTGTGGATGGTGGCTGCAGTCACGAAATTAAAAGACGCTTGCTCCTTGGAAGAAAAGCTACAACAAACCTAGACAGGATATTAAAAAGCAGAGACATCACTTTGATGACAAAGGTCCGTATAGTCAAAGCTATGGTTTTTCCAGTAGTCATGTATGGATGTGAGAGTTAGACAATAAAGAAGGCTGAGAGTCAAAGAACTGATGCTTTCGAATTGTGGTGTTGGAGAAGACTCCAGAGAATCCCTTAGACAGACAGCAAGGAGATCAAACCAGTCAATCCTAAAGGAAATCAACCCTGAATCTTCATTGAAAGGTCTGTTGCTGAAGCTGAAGTTCCAATACTTTGGCTACCTGATGCAAGGAGCTGACTCATTGGAAAAGACCCTGATGCTAGGAAAGACTGAGGGCAAGAGGAGAAGGGGGCAGCAGAGGATGAGATGGTTAGACAGCATCAGTGACTCTTTACATGAATTTGAGCAGACTCCAGGAGATAGTGGAGGACAGGGGAGCCTGGCATGCTGCAGTTCATGGGGTTGCAAAGAGTCAGACAGGGCTCAGAGACTGAACAACAAACAACAAATCACTGCCACAGCCACCCTCACCAATCGGATGTGATGGGGACTGCAACAGTCCCAACAGCAGCAGCATCAATCTCCTTACTAAAAATGACCAAAGGATGTCACTCCATTTACAAAAAGTTTATAATGACAACATTCTCGTCAGCACACATATAAGCAATGAACAGGGCCACCAAGCCACTGGAAGGGATGGTGATATTATGAACATAACTTTATGTGCAAGTTTAATAGCTAATGATGTAATAACTGCCTCTTAAATATATTCCATAAATACTGGCATTCACATGAATGCACATATCTGTGTAGCTATAGTATTTACTATTACATCACAGGGTTCAGCATGCAGTGTAACCATCCTATTAAAATTAAATTTCCTATATACTAACTCCTACTAATTTGCCTAATGTCCATATAGAGGTTACAGCCCTGCAAAACTAACAATTTTCTTTTAATGAGGTTGTGCCACCATAGGGAGCCTTTTTATAAACTGCATGCATTATAATTTTCCAATCACAATGCACTGGCATCTGAAGGGCCTTAATCTCCTTTGAGTATCTTATTTTTGAATATACTTAAAAAAAAAAAGGATTTTGCTCTCCCTTGAACATTCCTTTCCCACTGCTTATATGTGTTTGCTTATATTTCAGGTTCTCCTGGAATGCTTCCATTCCTCCTCTCAATTCATATCTAAACCTGACTCAAATTTCATCCTTTATGTTAGAAATTCCCAGATCACCCCACCCTGAAGGATTCATCCTCCTTATTCTAAACTCAGTTCAACTAGCAGCCCCCCTGCTTTCCCCATCTTTGCTGCCTTAAGCTATCACTTAATTTACACATGTAATATTTCACAAATTTTTCTTATCAACTGTAAGTTCATCAACAGAAATCATGCCCTCATCGTGCTGAAGTATTTTTAAAAACTGCCCATAATTCCCAATACTCCAGAGTTCCATAATTTTAGGTTTAGATGTTCTTCCTCAAGTTATTTAGACCTAAATGTTGTCATAATATCCAGTTTGGCTCCAAGCAAATCAAACCTATAGACATGGCAAAGCAAAGACTCTGATAGTAAATTTTTTTTAATTAAAATTTTCTCACTTTTATATAAGTTCAAGTAAGTTCTATAATTCTGACTTTACTATCCAGTAATGACCTATACCGGAAAATAATAAAGAGTGGTTATATGCAGATGTATAATTAATTCAATTCACTTTGCTAGACAGTAGAAACTAACACATCTTAAATCCACTGTACACCAATAAATTTTTTTTTCTAAGTTTCTGACTTGCTCTCACTAGAACTTTCTCCAGAGGAGTGAGCAGAGGAAATTCTCATTTAAAAATCATAAAAAAATGTTTCTAGATGTCAAAATGTACACTTGTGTTTACGCAAATCAGTGCAAACCAGGGTAAATGACACAACTTTCAACAGAGAATTTTCTAGCCAATTTTGCAGCCAGGAGAAATGTGACTTCAAATCTTGATTTTGTCAAAGCCAGGATGGGAAAGAGGGTTAGAATGACATGAATCAGTGATTCTCAAACCGATGAGTTACCCAACCTGCTGTGTATGTGTTATCTGACTCTTACTCCTTGCCCTAACTGTTCTTTCAGACAAGCTCCTGTTAACTCTGCTTGGGAATTCCTTATGAGATTTTTGCTTCATAAAGGGTACTACAAAAAAATTGAAAACCCCAGCCATTTCACTTCTGACAAAGCATGTCTCTACAAAAACTGTCATTTTATAAGGAAGGAGACAGGCTGAAAAGGCTAAAGCGTTCACCTCACTCAAGACCCCAAACTAAAGTAGCCAATGGCAAAGCAGGGATCAACCCCCCCAAAATCCACCTGTGTCGTTCTGCTGCGTGCTAGGTATGGCAGACCATCACACTGTGGCAGGAGGTGACCTGACCCCCTCCCACCCTTTGTTGTGTCCAAGTGGGGAGTTCACATTGGGGTTTGCGATGGTTCATTTTCTGTATCAATGTGGCTTGGCTATGGTGCCCCAAGACAGTCTGGACATTGCTATGAAGATATTTTTTTTTAATGTGGTTAACATTTAAATCAACCTACAACAGACTAAAGCAGTTTTGCCTGAACAACATGGGTAGGTCTCATCCAGTTAGTTCAAAGCCTTAAGAGAAAAACCAGGTCTCCCAAGAATGAAGAAATTCTGTCTTCAGACTGACTTTGGACTCAAGACCACAACATCAGCTCTTTCCTGAGTCTCCAGCCTGGCCTGCAGGTTTAGACACGCCAGCCCCCACAATCATGTGGGCCAATGCCTTAAAATAAATCAGACTTTCACTCTCTCCTTCTTTTTCTCTCCACACATACATGCACAAACACACACACCATGCACACACCCTACTGATTTATTCTGATCCTCTAATACAGAATCCTCACCCTTTTTCAGTAAGTCTCTTACTGTCTTTTGCCACCACTAAGCTTCCTGGGTATCATGTCTTACAATCCTGTTGTCCCTGAAAGCTTTGCCTGATCCCTAAAATGCTCCCTTTACTTGATCAAAGTCAGGTCTGCCATGAAGGCTTCATTGGTGACTCAGATAGTAAGGAATCTGCCCTCAATGCAGGAGACCTGGGTTCAATCCCTGGATCAGGAAGATCCCCTAGAGAAGGAAATGGCAACCCACTCCAGTATTCTTGACTGGAAAGTCTCATGGACAGAGGAGCCTGGCAGGCTATAATCCATGAGGTCACAAAGAGTCGGACATGACTGAGTGACTAACACATACACACTGAAGCTTCTGGGCTTCATACCTGGGCTTTTCCCAGGGCTTTGACCTAATTGTGCATTTTGTTCCTTGAAAGTGGCCCACCCACTCAATTTGGCAAGCCTTCATCTCCAAAAGACCTGGCTCCATCCCTGGGTTCCACAGATGGGTGGGCCTGGGCCCCCAGTTAGAGTCTGAGCTCCTAACCTGCCCACCTCACCTCTGGCAGTGCCACCAGACTCCTCCCCTGCCCAAGGTCTGACCATTCCTGGGACCAAGCTGCATGGCAGGTGTGTAAAATCTCAGCTCAGAAGAATTTAAGTTAACTTTGACTACTTAAATTCCTAAAGGTAACTCACACAATAAGGCCTCCTCAGTGGAGTTCAGTTAATATTTAATAACTGGCTCCCCAGGGGTCAGGACAAACCAAGGCAGTGCGCAGGTGCCGGCAGGGAGGTGGTAACCGTGGTTGCAGCAGTGGGGACCCGGGGTGGCGACCATGACCCAGCAGGGCACGGTGCTGCTGAATTACAACAACAAGCTGGAAGGGCTTCCGTAGTAGTTCAGCCGGTAAAGAATCTGCCTGCAATGCAGGAGACCCTGGTTCAGTCTCTGGGTTGGAAAGATGCCCTGGAGAAGGAAACAGCTACCTACTCCAGTATTCTGGTCAGGAGAATTCCATGGGCTGTAAAGTCCATGGGGTCGCAAAAAGTCAGACATGACTGAGCGACTTTCACTTTCACAGGAGGGAAATGAATGCACACAGATACATTCATAAACATATTACACATGTAACTGATATAAATGATGCATAGCACATCACTTACAAAAAGATATCCAGTATCCTTGTCTGGAAAATCTCATGGACACAGGAGCCTGGTGGGCTGCAGTCCATGGAGTAGCAAAGAGTTGGGCACGACTGAGCAACTAACACTTACACCCCTTATGATAAATTCCATAATACCCAAGTGATTCTCACAGTATGCTTTTGTTGCTTTGGGCTGAATGCTTGTGTTGGAAACCAACCCATAATAATAAATAGCATGGTTCTGACTTGAATGTTGGTTGCTCGTTTGTTGAAATTAATCAGCAAGATGAAAATGGAGGCAAGTGTCCTCTTAGCGCACATTCCATTCAGTGGGTGCCTGCCAGGCACCGGGCATGGTGTCCTGCCTTGGGGTTGAAGAGGTAAATAAGACAAGGGCCTGCCTTCACATCTTATAGACTGAAGAGACTTAAAACAGCAATTATCCTGACAGTCATCTAAGATTACAATTAAGTACTGCAATTTCAGGCAGAATATTTTAAGTGTTGCGCCAAATTCACTTCTACAATTTACATAATCATAACTATTGTGACTTGGGTATAGATTTCATATGTGGACTGGACTTCATTCACAAAAACAAGTTTAAATTTTTTTCGGAAACATTAGAACAAAAACCAATTGAGCATTTTCAATCCTAAAGAATCTCTTTGGTTTCCAAAATGGAAAAGAAAAATATATACATTATTTTTAAATCCTTGAAAGTTCAAGTGCCCTGGGATAATTGAAATGTATATTCTGGTTTTGTTACAGAGACTTCTCAAGCCAGAAGGGATCTACAGTGGGGAGAAAAAGGCATGTTTCATAAACAGAACACTGTTTAATGTGCCACAGTCAAGACAGTAGTTTACAATTTTAAATAAGGCTAATTCTAAATGAAAGTAGGTCAAGTTCAGAGGTTAACTTGGATTAACTTGGATCTGTGTAATGTGATTTGGTAGTTCTTAGAATAACAGATTAAGACGTCAAATGGCAGAAATTGCAAAGAAGGCTGGTTATGCAAAATGCCCAGAGCTCAGAACCAAGGACTTTTCTCCCAGAGTTTAGGAAGCACAGCCCGGCCATGCATCTCGCCAACTCCTCAACTCCAGCCCAAGCCACTCTGCACCCCTGATTTCTGCCTTTTAGTTGGTGATCCTTAGCATTTACAGCAAAGCCTTGGTAAGGTTTGCTTCTCACTGTTTGTTCTGCTTAATTAATTAATTTCACAACCCTCAATAGTCACCACAAAGATTTAAAAAACAAAAACGACCAGCCAGTTGTGGTTGAGAAGGCAGGGGTGGGGGCTGGATGGCACATCTCTAGGATGCCAGCAAAAGGAGGGAGTTGGCAGGCCCCAGAGGGTACCGTGGGCTGTTTCACTTTGCACTTCTCTGCAGAAAGGAAATGAGAACTGACATGCCCTATCACTTACAAAAAGCTCTCTGCACCTGCCTCCTGCACACTGCCCACCGGCCCTGCTCCAAGGTAAATGCCAACAAGAAAAATGTGCATGTGTGTATGTGACACACGTGTATAAGATCGTGGTAAGTAATTATTACTGAAAACATTCCTACACTAGTATTAACCTGATTCCTTTCCTAGTCACCTCTACTTGTAGTTTAAAAGGTTAATTTTTTTTCATTTGTATTGGATGGCTAAGCAGCTAAAGAATCTGCCTGGCAAAGCGGGAGACATGGGTTCAACCCCTGGGTAGGGAAGATGCCCAGGAGAAGGAAATGGAAACCCACTCCAGTATTCTTGCCTGAAAAATCCCATGGACAGAAGAGCCTGGTGGGCTACAGCTCATGAGATCGCAAAGAGTCGGACACGATGAGGCACACACACAGCATAGTTGATTTTCAATGTTGTGCTGCTTTCTGCTGTACAGCAAGGTGAATCAGTTATACATATGTCCACTCTTTTAGATTCTTTTCCTATGGAGGTTATTACAGAATACTGAGGAGAGTTCTCTGTGCTATACCGTAGGTCATTATTAGTTATCTGTTTCGTATGTAACAGTGTGTATAGGTCATTCCCAGGCTATCCCTAACCTCTTTCCCCCAGTAGCTATTAGACTGTGTTCTACACCTATAACCCTGTTTCTATTCTGTAAATAAGCTCATTTGTACTTTTTCAGATTCCACATATAAGCAGTATCATATGATATTTGTCCTTATGGTAATTATTGCTAAAGAGAAATCCCAATCACAAAGAACAAATACTTCCTTTCCTGTGGCAGAACCTCTGAATATGTTTGCTGGATAGCTCTGTTTGTAGGATTGTTTAAAGGAGATGATAAATATTAGAAAAGTACCTTTTCCATATGTGGTAAAGACTAATCTATCTTAAGGGGAAAAAAAAAAGATGCTGAAGAGTCCCAACTATTTATGACATTTTTAAATGTCCTTTCAATCTGTTACTAAAACTAACAAACCTTTTCTGCTGACTTTATTCTTTTAAACATGCAATACAAATCATAAGTATCTCAGTTACCATTTGCATTGTATAAACTGGGCAACTTTTGAAAGAATTATTTTATGATACTATTCGAAATAGCCATATAGCTCTTTCCTTCTGTGGCCATCGCTGAAGCACGAGTGGCCAAAATGAAATCCAATCCCTTTGTTAAAAAAAAAAAATAGCCATATATTACAAAGTATTTATAAGTGCCCAACTCATTTTTATTGGATGTTTCAAAATATGCTAAAGTGAGTATAGGACTAGCAAAGTGGTATGAAAAGCATTAATAATAAATTGCTTTGCTCAAAGTGGGAAGAAGTAGGCAGAAAGCACAAAAGGTTCAAGAAAATCATTACCAGTGAGTTTATTCAGCATTTTCTGTGAATGCCATCCTTTCTTTATGCAAACCTTCCTATAACATTATCTGTAACAAAATGGTAATGGTATCCAATTGTTCTGGGTATCTTAACACAAAGAAATAACTTATTTGCATCTACTCCACATAAGTAAGACAATTAAATTTATACTGTTAACAGAATCAAATGTTCAATTCTAGAAGATAAATCTACCTAGGTCAATCCTAAAGGAAATCAGTCCTGAATATTCATTGGAAGGACTGCTGCTGAAGCTGAAACTCCAATACTTTGGCCACTTGATGCGAAGAAGTGACTCATTGGAAAAGACTGATGCTGGGAAAGATTGAAGGCAGGAGGAGAAGGAGACAACAGAGGATGAGATGGTTGGATGGCATCACCAACTCAGTGGACATGAATTTGAGTAAACTCCCAGAGTTGGTGATAGACAGGGAGGTCTGGTGTGCTGCAGTCCACGGGGTTGCAAAGAGTCGGACATGACTGAGTGACTGAACTGAAATTGAAGTTACATCTAAATTGATATTTCTCAAATTGTTGGATTAAGGCCAAGGAGAGTTATTTTTCAAAAATATTATGGTGTACACAAGAATAAAAAGTACACATTATTTGATAAGGTTACCAGAACTATATTTAAAATATTTTTTAAATATATAAGAAAAAGTTTACTTTATTTATACAAATATGGCTGGAAAGACAAATATTTTGCTAATAGTTCTCCTGTTAACATGCCTGTGAAAAGATTCACCATTTTTATCTCTAACAGCAGCTAAACATTGAACACATATTAGTTAACTTCCTGAATGCTTACTATGTACCAAGCACTGTGATAAATGCTTGGTATACATTTTCTCCTTTAATCTTCAGAACAATCTTATAAGGTAGGGAACATTATCTTTCATTTATAGATAAGAAAAGAGTGGCAGAGAAAGATTAAGCCATCTCTGTTGGAGGTTACACAAATCAAAAATGATGGAGCCCAGGGCATCTAACCTGAGCGCCTGAGATCTCATCAACTATACATGCTGTCGAGCACTTGCTTAGTTCGTTGTTCTCTAGTAAACATCATGCAATCGTGCTACGGACTTATCTTCTTCCTTTCCAAACTTACTTAAAACTATTGTAATAAGGACTGCTTCTGGATTTGGGAGAGACTGAGCTCTTCAGACAGAGAAGGCAATGGCACCCCACTCCAGTACTCTTGCCTGGAAAATCCCATGGACAGAGGAGCCTGGTAGGCCACAGTCCATGGGGTCGCTAGAGTAGGACACGACTGAGCCACTTCACTTTCACTTTTCACTTTCATGCACTAGAGAAGGAAATGGCAACCCACTCCAGTGCTCTTGCCTGGAGAATCCCAGGGACGGGGGAGCCTGGTGGGCTGCCGTCTGTGGGGTTGCACAGAGTCGGACACGACTGAAGTGACTTAGCAGCAGCAGAGCTCTTCAGAACGGATCACCTTCACTGAGCAACCACCTAGATCCATCAGCTTCTGAGCAACTAGCCACTTTCAGCCTTAGAGTCAAGCTCAGATCCCAACACATACCCAGATTGACTTAAACCCCAACAGCATGACTGCCTGTCAGGTAGTAGAATATAGATGCAACCCCTTTATGTCAGTGTTATGGGTTGAACTGTGTCCTGCCCAAAATTCACATGTTGAAGTCCTAAGCCCCAGAATTCCAGAATATGACTGTATTGAAGATAGGGCCTTTAAGAGGTAATTACAGGATAATAAGGTCATATGGGTGGGCTCTCATCCAATAGGACTGGTGCCCTTATAAGATAAGAGGCGATCAGAAGATTAGGACACAGACAACGCACAGAGAGGAGACCCAGGGAAAAGATGGCCATCTGCAAGCCAAGAAGAGTCCTCAGAATGGAATGAACCCTGCCCACACCTTGACCTTGGACTTCCAGCCTCCAGAATTGTGAGAAAATAAATTTTTGTTGTTTATATCACCCACTCTGTGGTATTTTGTTATAGCAGCCCCAGTCAACTAATGCAGTTTAGCAATTAAATCCATGTTCAACCCTTGCAGGAATATCCTGAATTATATGCTTTTGACCAACAAAAAAGGCAAAGTAGTTGATTACCATTAGAGAAATATAGGAGACAGTTTTTTAAATCAAAGCCCCAAAGTTGGAGGGTAGCAACCCAATAAACTGGTGCTTGTGGAGAAAGAGAATCAGAATTCCTGAGGAGATAACAGGGAAGAAAACAGAGAATGGTGAAAGCATAAAGAAGCTTTGTAAAATAAACAGGTTTAGGTAACTGTCCTGGTCAAACATATCTGACAGGTCCCACGCAATGGAATAAATTCTACACTCCTTAGCACTAAAGCAAAGCACCCCAAAAACCCAGCCCAGCCCTAAGCTGCATCCTACACTAAATAAGCCCCTGGAAGAGGAAATGTCAACCCACTCTAGTATTCTTGCCTATATAATCCCATGGACAGAGGAACCTGGCGGGCTACAGTCCATGTGGTCGCAGAGTCAGACACGACTGAGTGACTGAACTGAAATGAACATCATAAACCATCTAGCTTTCCAGATGGCATACTGGCTGTCTCGGTTGTGCTTTTCTACCTGTAGGTAAGCATATCAACAGACTGATCCTTCAAAAGCAGCAGAATTTGTCAAGCACATTCAGGGACACTGACAATAACCAGCACTTCTCTAACACAGGTTGACAGATGCTTCTCTCTTCATGAGACTCTGTGACACAGGTTTCAGCTGATTTTGCCCACACAGGAACCAACCACCATGGTTCACACCTCAACTTACAATCCTAACTGCTCTCTTTAGCAATTTGAGGGCTTTGGTTTAAGTCTGACCTTTCCATTATGACTAACAATGATGCCAAGTCACAAACGGGAAAAGGTTTGAATCAGATCCTTTGTAAGCTCTAGCTATGGACACTCTGGATATCAACTGATTTTACTTAAAGACTGAAGACTATTTATACAGATTGAGTTCTATTTTTTAAGGTTCTATTCTCTCTGTATGGGTGTTCCATGAAGTTTTAAAAATGTATTTCCACTCCCAAACAGGCCAACTGATGACTAGCTTGCATCAGGGGTCAACCACATCATCACCTCCTCCATAAGATCTTCCTGCTTTCCAGATCAGATACCCACTCCATTGACTCTCATAACAGGCTCCCACACCTTCTCACAGTACTTATCACAGTTAGAGCATTGTAATTCCTTATGGAGTGGTCTGTTCTCATAATAAGTTCTTGAGAGCACAGACTGAGTCTTATTCTTCAAGATAATTCCACCACCGAACAAACAAAGTCTAACAGACAGAGTCAAAAAATGTCAAATGAATGCAGAAATGAGTTTATGCACAGCACAAGCAAACATCAGTTTTGCAGTAAAACAGCATGGACAAAGAATGGCACCTGCCTTTCAGTAAACAAAGGGTGTTGCAGCCATCAAGTCATCAACCTCTTCAGCCACCCTTGATGGTGAACCTAAGGGGAACACAGGCTGGAGAAAAACAGGATACTGGCCCTAGATAGTTAAAGTGTATATCAAAGGAGTAATTTGAATAAGCTCAGACTCTTGCATCTTCCCATACAGAGAAAAGTGCTAAACTCATTAACTTGAGGTGTCTGTTTTTTCTTTAATTAGCAGTCATCTTTTGATACTTCGACTACCTGGATTTTTGTTTGGTTTGGATTTTTTTTTTTTTGGCAAAATCTCCTATATAGCCTGGCTCCTCACTTACCTCTTCAGACCCTTACCTCCCTTACCTCCTCTCCAAGTTATCTGAGAGGCTATATCCCATAAGGCCACTAAATAAAACATAATCCTCAACTTTTAGGTTGCAGTTTTTCAGTGATCAATAGTAACATTTATCTAGATTCTTACTTCAGGTCATCAAGAACACATGGAGATCTAAGTCTTCTGTCCCCTATTACATTCAATTGCTAAAGCAACACAGAGATAACATTATTTGAGTCCTTACTGTGTTCTGGGAATTTTTCTAAGTCCTTTATGTGTATTATTTAAATGCTCGCAAAAAAAATTCATATAAGGTATCAAGGATTGCTATCCCATTTTACAGATAAGGAAAATAAGGCCCCAAGAAGAGCGGTAACTTATCCAACCCTCCTCACATAGCACAGCATTATTGTAAACAGGAAGTATCACACGATCTCAAAATTATATTTTAAATTTTTTCTAAGACCTTACTATGTGTCCTTCTAGAGTATACTAGCATTTGGGGATAAGTCTGTTTAAATATAATTTGCATACAACAGTGTATCCTTTTAATCTATTTGTCTCAATGAGTTTTGACAGACATATACAGTCATGAATCCACAACCACAATAAAATATATAACATTTTCATCATCTCAAAAATTTTCTATGTGCCCTCTGGCAGTCATTCCCATCCCTCCATCCCAGCCCATGGCAATCACTGGTCTTTTTTTCTGTCACTATACTTCTGTCTTTTCTAGAATATCATACAAATGGAAGTATACACTATATAGTCTTCTGAATCTGGCTCCCTTCATCTTGCATAAGGCTTCCAAGGTTATTGCCAAGGGTCAGTTATTTGTTCCTTTTTCTTGTTTGGTAGTATCTCACAGTATGAATATATGACAATCTGTTTCTACACTCACAAGCAGATGAAGATTCGGGCTGTTTCCAGCTTGGGACTATTTTCAGTAAAGCTTCGATGTATATCCATGCACAAGTTTTCGTATGAACATACATTTAACGTCTCTTGGGAACAGCTATGAATGAGGCTGCTTAGTTGTGTGGTAAGCTTATGAGTACCTTCATAAGAATCTGCCAAACTGTTTTCCAAAGAGGTTGGACCATTCTGCATTATCAGAAACATGCATTCTACTTGCTTTATATTCTTAACAGTGCTTGGTTTTGACAGGCTTTTTCATTTTAACCATTCTAAGCTGGAATCAAGATTGTCAGGAGAAATATCAATAACCTCAGATATGCAGATGACACCACCCTTATGGCAGAAAGTGAAGAGGAACTAAAAAAAAAAGCCTCTTGATGAAAGTGAAAGAGAAGAGTGAAAGGGTTGGCTTAAAGCTCAACATTCAGAAAACTAAGATCATGGCATCTGGTCCCATCACTTCATGGGAAACAGATGGGGAAACAGTGGAAACAGTGTCAGACTTTTTTTTGGGGTGGGGGGTCCAAAATCACTGCAGATGGTGATTGCAGCCATGAAATTAAAAGACGCTACTCCTTGGAAGGAAAGTTATGACCAACCTAGATAGCATATTCAAAACCAGAGACATTACTTTGCCAACAAAGATCCATCTAGTCAAGACTATGGTTTTTCCAGTGGTCATGTATGGATGTGAGAGTTGGACTGTGAAGAAAGCTGAGTGCCGAAGAATTGATGGTTTTGAACTGTGGTGTTGGAGAAGACTCTTGAGAGTCCCTTGGACTGCAAGGAGATCCAACCAGTCCATTCTGAAGGAGATCAGCCCTGGGTGTTCATTGGAAGGACTGATGCTGAAGCTGAAACTCCAATACTTCGGCCACCTCATGCAAAGAGTTGACTCATTGGAAAAGACCCTGATGCTGGGAAAGATTGAGGGCAGAAGGAGAAGGATGAGGATGAGATGGTTGAATGGCATCACCAACTCAACTGTCACGAGTTTGAGTGGACTCCCAGAGTTGGTGATGGACAGGAAGGCCTGGCGTGCTGCGATTCATGGGGTCGCAGAGAGTCGGACACAACTGAGGGACTGAACTGAACTGAACAGTATCTCACAGTGGTTTTAATCTGCATTTATCTAATGACTAATGATGCTGAGCATCTTATCATGGGCATAATTGCAATCCATAAATCTTTAGTGAAGGTCAAAATGTTTGTCTATTTTCCTGCTGAAATGATTTTATTCTTATTGGTGAATTGTTAGAGTTCTTTCTATATTCTAGTCAGTCAGTTCATCGGTTCAGTAGCTCAGTCGTGTCCAACTCTCTGAACCCCATGGACTGCAGCACGCCAGGCCTCCCTGTCCATCACCAACCCCCAGAGCTCGCTCAAACTCATTTCCATCCAGTCGGTGATGCCATCCAACTATCCAACCATCTCATCCTCTGTCATCCCCTTCTCCTCCTGTCTTCAATCTTTCCCAGCATCAAGGTCTTTTCCAATGAGTCAGTTCTTCGCATCACGTGGCCAAAGTATTGGAGCTTCAGCTTCAGCATCAGTCCTTTAATCCGACAAGCATTTTTCAAATTCTTTCTCTCAGTCTCTGGCTTAAACTTTAATTTCCTTAATAATATATTTTAAATATGTTCTTTAACAATATAATTTTTAATAAAGTTTATTTTAGAAAAGTTTCAGATTTATAGAAAAATCAAGAAGGTAGTATAAAGAGTTTCCATATAATCCCATACCCATTTTCCCCTATGGTATTTTTTTTATAATTAATAGCCATTTTTTAACTTTCAGTTACAACATCCTGGTCATTCCTAGGTCTGGTTCTATTGAGTGCTTTTTCTCTGCTAAGTCAATTTACTTTTCCATTCCTTTTGCATATCTATGAGTTTTGATTAAATGCAAAACACTGTATGTAAAAGAGCAGCTGAGACTAAGGTAAATGAATTTACTTCTGGGAGGGGCACATCTCTTCTGTTATCAGGCTATTATTGTGAGTGGCTGTGTTAATCTAAGAGTACTGAAGTAGATGCGTGTTTTGTTGTTGCTATAGTAACAAGGTACAGCAAAAACTATGAATTCCTCTAGCAGTGGATTCCAGCTACCTTATGTTTAGTGAGAGATCTGGAGTAAGTAACAGAGGAGTTTTTCTTAGTGTTCCATGGTGGAGTCAAAAGGAGTTTTCTTTATTCTCCTGTTGCACATGTCTTTGACAGACCTTGTGCACCTAAGCTTCCGAGGTGAGGCTTTCTCAGCATCCCTTCCTTCTCTACCCATGAATGACAGCCAGTCTCTACCTTGCATTGCTGGAGGGCCGTGGGTCCATGCCTGCTCCTCCCCAGCTATGGCAGACCCCCGGTTAATGTCAGTTCAGATCCTGGGCATAAATGGATTTCCCACTCCTCCCTTGGTGGTGGTTGTTGTTCAGTCGCTCAGTTGTGTCCGACTCTTTGCGACCCCGTGGACTGCAGCACACCAGGCTCCAGTGTCCTTCACTGTCTCTCAGAGTTTGCTCAAACTCATGTCCTTTGAGTCAGTGATGCCATTCAACCATCTCATCCTCTGTTGTCCCCTTCTCCTCCTGCCTTCAGTCTTGTAGCTCCCTTGGTACAGATGGGCTTTATCCAGCATCAGTGCAGGGCTGGAACAGTTATTTTCTATACCTAAACAACTAATCTGTAAAAAAAGAACCTGGATCCAGGTGGTTGGGCAGCTTTCTTGCCCATCCTCTGCCTATGACACCTTTTGTATCCTATGACAAAAGTTCTGGGACTCTGGGGGATTTTGTGCCTGTCTCCCATCACCTGCATGCCTGCATCACTGACAGGCTCTCTCTGGTTTTCTGCCCCCTCCTAATCTTTCTCATGAGTATTGAGTGAAGGCCTATGGAAAAGAGTGGCAAGCATATACAGATCCTCTTTGTGTCTGGGGTGTGTTTGTGTTTGTGACCACTTAAAACTGTTCTGCTAGCCCATACTAGCTTTTTAAATTTTTCAAAAAATTTTGCTTGTTGTCTTAACATCTGCGTTGACAGCTGGTAAAAGCAGGGACATTACTTTGCCAACAAAGGTCCATTTAGTCAAAGCTATGGTTTTTCCAGTAGTCACGTATGGATGTGAGAGTTGGACTATAAAGAAAGCTGAGTGCCGAAGAATTGATGCTTTTGAACTGCGGTGTTGGAGAAGACTCAAGAGTCCCTTGGACTGCAAGGAGATCAAACCAGTCCATCCTAAAGGAAATCAATTCTAAATATTCATTAGAAGGAATGATGCTAAAGCTGAAACTCCAATACTTTGGCCACCTCATGCAAAGAACTGACTCATTGGAAAAGACCCTGATGCTGGGAAAGTTTGAGGGCAGGAGGAGAAGGATGAGGATGAGATGGTTGGATGGCATCACCGACTCAATGGACATGAGTTTGAGTAAACTCCCGGAGTTGGTGATAAACAGGGAGGCCTGGTGTGCTGCAGTCCACGGGGTCACAAAGGGTCAGACATGACTGAGCGACTGAACTGAACTGACCATGATGTGTCTCTTCTCTCCTTGGAATTTGGATCACCTGTTTGCCTTTAGAACTCAGATCTCTGATGGAACAAAAGATAGGCATGATATTGTACATTATGCATCTTTTTCTCATGCTTAAAGTGGGAGCAGTGTCTTCTTGTGGCTTTCTATACCTTAAATGAAAGCAGAACTATAGAGCTTAATATTATTTAAAACAAGTTATTGATCCTAATGGACATTACAGTATAACCAAAGGCTTTCTCATTATTTTGAAACTTTCCTTCTTTCCAACAAAATTAAGCCTCATATTCAGTATGTGAGTCTTTTTTTCAGACTGAAATGATCTGAAGGTTTCCTAGGCATATTCCAGTTAAGACACACATGGTGCTCACAGATGTAATGTGGGCTGAGCTTTACTGGAACTCAACAATATGTCAACTAGTTCTTCAGATCAAGACAGCTTATTTCCCCAAGTTTGGAACTGCTACTCAATTTCAAATATCCTTAATTTTATTGCAAAGTAAGACCATTAAAATGGATGAACCTAAGCAAAGGGGGTACTTATTATAAATGAATAAATATATTTTTTAAACAAACAAATCAAGACACATGTGCTAAAAAAAAAAGTATCCTTAAAAGTAATTTTTGTAAACAGTGCTGCAATGAACACTTGTGTGCACATATCCTTTGGGGCTATTTATAATAACGAAGACATGGAAGCAATATAAATGTCCATTGACAAAAGAATGGATAAAGAAGATGTGGTATACACACACACACACACACACACACACACACTGGAATATTACTCAGCTATAAAGAAGAATGAAACAATGCCATTTGCAGCAACATGGATGAGATTATCACTTCAGCAACCTAGAGATTATCATATTAAACGAAGTAAGTTAGAGAAAGACAAATAGTGTATGATATCACTGATACATGCAATCTAATTTTTTTTAATGATACAAATTTGTATCATTAAAAAAAATTAGATTGCACGTAAAATTATTTACAAAACAGAAACAGACTCACAGATATCAAAAACAAACATATGGGCTTCCCTGGTGGCTCAGATGGTAATGAATACAGGAGACCTTCAATACAGGAGACCTGGCTTTGACCCATGGGTTGGGAAGATCCCCTGGAGGAGGAAATGGCAACCACTCCAGTGTTCTTGCCTGGAGAATCCCATGGACAGAGAAACCTGGTGGGTTACAGTCCATGGGATCACAAAGAGTCGGATCCGACTGAGCGACTGAGCACAAGGTTACCAAAAGGGAAACACAGCAGGGTAGCAGGAAGGATAAATCAGGAGCTTGGGATGAACACACAGGAACTATTCCATAGAAGATAGATAACCAACAAGGGCCTACTGCACAGCACAGGGAACTCTGCTCAGTATTCTGTGATAACTGTATGAGAAAAGAATCTAAAAAAACAATGAATATATGTATAACAATCACTGCTGTGTGTCTGAAACTGCTGCTGCTGCTAAGTCATTTCAGTTATGTCTTGACTCTGTGTGACCCCATAGATGGCAGCCCACCAGGCTCCCCCGTCCCTGGGATTCTCCAGGCAAGAACACTGGAGTGGGTTGCCATTTCCTTCTCCAATGCATGAAAGTGAAAAGTGAAAGTGAAGTCGCTCAGTTGTGTCTGACTTGTAGTGACCCCATGGACTGCAGCCCACCAGGCTCCTCCATCCATGGGACTTTCCAGGCAAGAGTACTGGAGTGGGGTGCCATTGCCTTCTCCAACATCTGAAACTAACACATTGTAAATCAAACATACTCCAATAAATTAAATTTTTTAAATTTAAAAATAAAAATCTTTTAAAAAGTAACTTGTTGGGAGACAATGCTTATTACAACAGTAGCGCTATGTACATGATAAAAATATTAATAAATCATTTCTCCCTAGAATGCACATTTCTAAGAAAATCAGCTTTGTCTCGATACAGTCACATTTTTTGTTTGTTTGTTTTACTTTTTATTTTTTTAAATTTTATTTTATTTTTAAACTTTACAATACTGTATTGGTTTTGCCAAATATCAAAATGAATCTGCCACAGGTATACATGTGTTCCCCATCCTGAACCCTCCTCCCTCCTCCCTCCCCATACCATCCCTCTGGGTTGTCCCAGTGCACTAGCCCCAAGCATCCATTTGTTTGGGATTTGGAACTAAAATAGGACTACCCACTAACTAAATGGGAACCCACTCCAGTGTTATTGCCTGGAAAATTCCATAGACAGAGGAGACTAGTATGGGATTGCAAAGAGTCTGACATGACTGTGTGACTGAGCACACACTAACTAACTTGTTTACTAAAATGACTTGCAATTGTTTCAGAACCCCACCTCAAACACCAAAATGCCATTCAGTTCAGTTCAGTTCAGTCGCTCAGTCGTGTCCAACTCTTTGCAACCCCATGAATCCCAGCACGCCAGGTCTCCCTGTCCATCACCAGCTCCCGGAGTTCACTGAGACTCTCGTCCATCAAGTCGGTGATGCCATCCAACCATATTACAGATGTTCAAAACCTGTCTTGGAGGCTCCAAAAGCAACTCAGAAGAAGTATTCCAAGAAAGAAGAGAATCACTTGATTAAACGTCCGCTTCCCATGCTATTCTACACTTTTTCTAAATGAAGAAAAGCCCTGGATCTTAAGAACTTATCTTAAACTAAAATTGGGCTTCCCTGGTAGCTCAGTGGTTAAAGAATCTGCCTGTCAGCATGGGAGACATGGGTTGGGTCCCTGATCAGAGAAGATGCCACATGCCACCAAGCAACTTAGGCCAAAACTACAGAGCCACGTGCCCTACAGCCTCCACAAGAGGGGGAGCATGCTCAGTCGTGCCCAACTCTTTGCGACCCCAAGGACAGGCACCTTTGTCTACGGGATTATCCAGGCAAGAATACTAGAGTGGGTTCCTATTTCCTTCTCCAGGGCATCTTCCCAACCCAGAGACTGAACCCAAGCCTCTTGCATCTCCTGCACTGGCAGGCAGATTCTTTACCTCTGCACCACTTGGGAAGTCCCACAACAACAGAAACCACGGCAATGAGATGCCCAAGCACCACAAAGAAGAGTAGCCCCCACTCACCACAACTAGAGAAAGCTGGTGAAGCAACGAAGGCCCAGCACAGCCAAACATAATTAAGAAAAAAAAGAAACTAAAATCACAAGTTATATATATAGCAAAGACAGTAATACAGTAAAAACTGGGACTTCCCTAGTTGAGACTCTGTGCTCCCAATGCAGGGGGCCCAGGTTTGATCCCTGATTAGGGAACTAAATCCCACATGCCACAACTAAAGATCCCATGTGCCACAACCAAGATTAAAGAGCTCAGTTGCAAGCAACAACTAAGATCTGGCACAGCCAAATAAAAAATTTTTATTAAAAATACAGTAAAAACTCTTGAAAATCAGAACCAAAAAGAACTAGTATTTGCTGTGCAGAATATGTTCACAGTAACATTCACAGTTAATGATGACTAATTGCTTCATCAGTGGATTAACACTGATGAAGATTAACACAAGATTAACAGGGTCTTGTGTTACCAAACTGATGTGATTCAATTTCTATATGAGTCTCTTTCCAGTCTCCTTTTGCCAATCAGTATCTGTAATGCATGTTGGAAGAATGAAGGCATTCTCTTTGTCTTATCAAACATAAAATATGGATTCATTCTATCATGAGCCTGTGGAATTTACACTGATTAGCATGCTATTAAATTTTAAAAATAAAGTGAAAATCTCTAGGACATATCCACTGCCTTCCCCACAACTAGTCCTCATCTTCCTCACCTATAAAACGGATAGCACAAATAACGTTGCTCTCAGAGACCTGTGATGAGGACAAAATGAAATACTGTGATAAAGCACTCAAATAATATAGACTGTTACCACGATTATTATCCTGCATGAAGGAGGTAGTTCAGTCAAGAAGTCCCCTCCTGATTGAAGAGGAAAATCAGACATATCCATAATTAATTCATATAAGGTTAAATCAAGAATGTATATGTATTCAGTCGCTAGTCGTATCTGACTCCTTTTTGCAACCCTATATGGACTGTAGCTCACAGGCTTCTCTGTCCATGGGATTTTCCAGGCAAGAATATTGGAGTGGGTTGCAATTTCCTCCTCCAGGGGATCTTCCTGTCCCAGGGATCAAACCCACCTCTCTTGTCTGTGTCCTCTGCCTTGGAAGGTAGATTCTTTACACTTGAGCCACCTGGAAAGCCCTTGAACCAAGAATACGTCTAAATCTCACAATGAGTGAATCGAAGCACACTGAAGTGGTCATATTACAGGGTTAGCTCGCTGCTCTAGGAAGCTCCTGCTTTTTAAGTTTGCTGCCTCCAAAAGCACACCTCTCCTACTTTTCCTGCAAATCACTTGTAACATAATTCAGCATGTGCATCCCAAAACAGCAATCTTGGGGGTGATAAAGAAGATCATGCTTCCTGTCAGACAGCAGGACTAATATGACTCAGCAGGTCAAGCGTGTCACTGTCACAATGTTTTAATAAACGATTAGAAGATTCAATTCACCACTATTTTCAAGGTGAGTATATCAATATAAGGAACCATATTAACAGAGATAAAAACATGGCCCAAACTGCTCTGCCAAGAAGTGGCAGTAAAAACTCTGATTTAAAATGACATGGCAATAAAACTCAAAGTTAATGTCACCAACCTAACTCCAACTCTCCACCACCTCTCTATAATGAAGTCGGTCTCAAAAGAATAAATTACTTTGCATACCCCCTGGCTCCACTCTAATCTATAATGGATGTAATATGCATATCCTGAATTCTTCTTCTACTGCGCAAGCCTAAGCAAGCCGGAGATACAGGGGGTTTGTGGGACCCCAGACAGGAACTAATCCCATCTTTTCTTTAGATGCTTTACAAATGACGGTGACTAGAGCACTGGCTTTGGATGCAATTAACAACTCATCGAATTCTTTTTTTTTCTTTCACATTTAGGTAGAGCCAGAAATAGAGGAAAACAACAGAATGGGGAAGACTAGAGATCTCTTCAAGAAAATTAGAGATACCAAGGGAACATTTCATGCAAAGATGGGCTCGATAAAGGACAGAAATGGTATGGACCTAACAGAAGCAGAAGATATTAAGAAGAGGTGGCAAGAATACACAGAAGAACTGTACAAAAAAGATCTTCACGATCGAGATAATCACGATGGTATGATCACTCACCTAGAGCCAGACATCCTGGAATGTGAAGTCAAGTGCACCTCAGAAAGCATCACTACAAACAAAGCTAGTGGAGGTGATGGAATTCCAGGTGAGCTATTTCAAATCCTGAAAGATGATGCTGTGAAAGTGCTGCACTCAATATGCCAGCCAATTTGGAAAACTCAGCAGTGGCCACAGGACTGGAAAAGGTCAGTTTTCATTCCAATCCCAAAGAAAGGCAATGCCAAAGAATGCTCAAACTACCGCACAATTGCACTCATCTCACACGCTAGTAAAGTAATGCTCAAAATTCTCTAAGCCAGGCTTCAGCAATAAGTGAACCGTGAACTTCCAGATGTTCAAGCTGGTTTTAGAAAAGGAGAGGAACCAGAGATCAAATTGCCAACATCTGCTGGATCATGGAAAAAGCAAGAGAGTTCCAGAAAAACATCTATTTCTGCTTTATTGACTATGCCAAAGCCTTTGACTGTGTGGATGACAATCAACTGTGGAAAATTCTGAAAGAGATGGGAATACCAGACCACCTGACCTGCCTCTTGAGAAACCTATATGCAGGTCAGGATGCAACAGTTAGAACTGGACACAGAACAACAGACTGGTTCCAAATAGGAAAAGGAGTATGTCAAGGCTGTATATTGTCACCCTGCTTATTTAATTTATATGCAGAGTACATCATGAGAAATACTGGGCTGGAAGAAGCACAAGCTGGAATCAAGATTGCCAGGAGAAATATCAATCACCTCAGATATGCAGATGACACCACCCTTATGGCAGAAAGTGAAGAGGAACTCAAAAGCCTCTTGATGAAAGTGAAAGAGGAGAGTGAAAAAGTTGGCTTAAAGCTCAACATTCAGAAAACGAAGATCATGGCATCTGGTCCCATCACTTCACGGGAAATAGATGGGGAAACAGTGGAAACAGTGTCAGACTTTATTTTTTGGGGCTCCAAAATCACTGCAGATGGTGACTGCAGCCATGAAATTAAAAGATGCTTACTCCTTGGAAGACAAGTTATGACCAACCTAGATAGCATATTCAAAAGCAGAGACATTACTTTGCCAACAAAGGTCCGTCTAGTCAAGGCTATGGTTTTTCCAGTGGTCACATATGGATGTGAGAGTTGGACTATGAAGAAGGCTGAGCGCCGAAGAATTGATGCTTTTGAACTGTGGTGTTGGAGAAGACTCCTGAGAGTCCCTTGGACTGTAAGGAAATCCAACCAGTCCATTCTAAAGGAGATCAGCCCTGGGTGTTCTTTGGAGGGAATGATGCTAATGCTGAAGCTCCAGTACTTTGACCACCTCATGTGAAGAGTTGACTCATTGGAAAAGACTCTGATGCTGGGAGGGATTGGGGGCAGGAGGAGAAGGGGACGACAGAGGATGAGATGGCTGGATGACATCACTGACTCGATGGATGTGGGTTTGAGTGAACTCCAGGAGTTGGTGATGGACAGGGAGGCCTGGCGTGCTGTGATTCATGGGGGTCACAAAGAGTTGGACACGACTGAGCGACTGAACTGAACTGAACTGAACTTTTCATCTTAACTGGATCCTGTAGTTAGCAAGTCCTAAGAATTACTCAGGGACTTCCCAGGTGGCTCAGCAGTAAAGAATCCATCTGCCAATGCATGAGACACAGGAAACACAGATTCAATCCCTAGGTTGGGCAAATTCCCTGGAGGAGGGCATAGTAACCCACTCCCGTATTCTTGCCTGGGAAATCACAAGGACAGTGGAGCCTGGTGGGCTACAGTCCATAGGGTTGCAAAGAGTCAGATACAACTGAGCAGCTAAACACACACACGCACAAAAATTACTCAACTTTTTTAATGTAAAATATTTCCCCTTCATAAAGACCATCTACCACTTTATTACTTTCTGGCCATGAAAATATGCCTAATACTTAAAGCAGTACTACTTTTGTCAATCAAGAGTTTCCCAAGAACAGCATCCTAATCCAGCAGTATTTCATTTTGCATTGATACATGACTACCTTGCTATACTAATGCTAAGTCGCCTCAGTCGTGTCCGACTCTGTGCGACCCCATAGATGGCAGCCCTCCAGGCTCCCCCGTCCCTGGGATTCTCCAGGCAAGAACACTGGAGTGGGTTGCCATGTCGTTCTCCAATGCACAAAAGTGAAAAGTGAAAGTGAAGTCAGTCAGTCGTGTCCGACTCTTAGCGACCCCATTGGACTGCAGCCTACCAGGCTCCTCCGTCCATGGGACTCTCCAGGCAAGAGCACGGGAGTGGGGTGCCATTGCCTTCTCTGGTGCATGGCTACTTTAAAGTGCCTATATCTTTACTGCATGATTGATGGCCAGCTTGGGAAGCGTTGGGTGCATCCATTTCTACAAACTAAGCAGAATACAGCAACTGAGGTAGCTGTTTCATCTAGAAACATACCATTCTTGTATCCCATCTTTAATATTCGCTTCAATGGCCTTTTTAAATGAAAGTCATTCTATTTGACCTTTCCACAAATGTTTGTCAATCAAGGACTTGCTCCAATAATATTTCTTACAGAGTTCTCCAGTTTTATCTTTATTATAAGTAGACTGTTGTTTCTATACAAAGCCAAACATTCACATTAAAATGAATGCCACTTCCATTTCTTTTATAAGGGTTTTCTATTTAACATGGCATCTGACAAGCAGCCCCATCTGTATTTTCCACTAAAAGGGGTGGGGTGGGGTGGGGGCAGAAAGGGCGAAGACTAATTGATCAGGGAATACAAGGTATGTGGGGGAAGTGGAAGAGTAGGAGGAGAAGAATGTAATTCTAGAATCTGGGAGCAATTTCCTGAGCTGCACATGGTGGTGAGGGGGGGAGCCCATTTTGGCTGTGAAAACGGTAAAATCAATAAAGATTCAAGTTAACCCCTCACCCCCCTCAGAGTCTCTGCCCTCTGGTTCAAAGACAAAATGTCTCCACAAACCAGAAAACTAAATCATTACTCACAACTCCGTGTCAACTGCCTTTTGAGTAAGAAGAGTGTGGCACTGGTCCCCCCATCTCCCCGCTGTCACTGCCTCTCCTGCTTGTCTAGACAGAGATGACAACCTCCAAAAGCTACTGGCAGAAGTCAACTGTAATAATATCATGACAACAACTGTCGCAGCGCTTACCAAACTGAAGGTAAATGTCAAACATCATCGTGAAAGGAAAGATACGTAGTATAAAAGAATGTGACAATAATCTGGGCGTGAGATCACAAAATTCCTACCCTCACACCCAGGTTGCTTCAAAAGACATCACTTAAGGATGGTTTCATGTCAGGAAATCTGTTCATGCAATACATCAAGCAGCAGGCCCAAGAAGAAAAAGACTCTCAACTATTTTTAAGTTGCAAAAAAAGACATTTACTAGAATCAAATGTCCATTCCTAATAAAAAATGCCTACAAAGTTACTAAAACCAAGATGCTCTTCAACATCATGAAGGATACCCTAAGCTGAGAGCCAATGGCAGAATACTAACAAAATCCTTGTAGCACGTCCATTAAAATTTGGAATAAGACAAAAACATCTACTTACCATTATTATTTAGCACTGCCATATAAACTCTAGCCAATGCAATAAGACCAGAACAGACAAATAAAAGCTATAATTCCTGTGAAAGTAGGTGACAAAATTTTGTCTATATCAGATTACATATAACATTAGAACTTTATCTTATATCATGTCCCTAAATAAATTTCAGATGAATTAGAGAGCTTGGTGTAAATCTGAAACCAAAAAAATTAATTGGAGATATAGGTAAATATTAACTGATTTTTTTTAATAGAGAAGGAATTTAAGGATAAAATAATCACAAATATTATAAGGATAATATCATAAAATATTATAAGGATAAAAGTAATCATGAAAATAGAGATTGATTATATTTCTTCATTAAAAAAAGAGAAAACCATAAAAAGCAAACGGTAAATTGGGCAAAATATTTTCAACTGTTATACCAGACAAATAAAGTATATATGTTATTGATAGTATAAAAGCTTTTTGAAATTAGGAAAAGAACAACTAGCCTCAACAGAATCACAAGGACATAAACTAATAATTTAAGATAAGTCTTCATATTAAGAATAACCTCATAATCATACGGTTTTGTATTATACCACAAATATTACCCAGACGTTTTGAGGAATTACTATCCGTCAGTTACTCTCTGAGGTGTTTCTCATATACTGTCTCTGTATTCAACACTCTTTAACAAGTGGGTGATAGTGCACCCATTTTATAGATGGAGCAACTCAGTTTTAGAAAGATTAAATAATTTGTCCAAGTAAATGGTAAAAAAAAAAAAAAAGATTTTAAGTTCAATTCTAAGTCTGTATCCTCTATATTCCTTCAGTCTCAAAGAAACAACTAAAATTATTGATAAGGTAGAATACATAAGAGTTTAAAAATTTTGGACATCCAAAAATAAATCATAAAATTCTAAGCTAAACCAACACTCTGAAAAACCTCTGCAACCTTTATGCAACAATTATTATTTTCCTTAATATAGAAAGAATTCTCGCAAAGCAACCGGAAATAGTGTAAGACCAACAAAAAAAAAAATAGGCAAACACCATTAAAAGCACTACGTAATTATAAATATCGGAGCAGGCAATGGCATCCCACTCCAGTACTCTTGCGTGGAAAATCCCATTGATGGGGGAGCCTGGTAGGCTGCAGTCCATGGGATCACGAAGCAACTTCGAGATCTGAGCAACTTCCCTTTAACTTTTCACTTTCATGCATTGGAGAAGGAAATGGCAACCCACTCCAGTGTTCTTGCCTGGAGAATCCCAGGGACAGGGGAGCCTGGTGGGCTGCCGTCTATGGGGTCACACAGAGTCGGACACGACTGAAGCGACTTAGCAGTAGCAATTATAAATATAAAAGCTACAAATATAAAACTATGTTGATTGGTAATCTAAGAAATATCATTCAAAGAATGATGAAATACTACTTCTCAAACATGACATTTTCAAATAATAAATTAAATAATCAATAATAACATGGGTAAGGCTTCAACCCAATAAGAAAATGACTGAATTAATTATGGTGTTAAACTAAGATGGAATATGTCTTAGTATTAAAATCATCAAATGATATTTGCTAACACAAGAATAGCCTTACCCGTCTTCTTATCCAATACCAGATTTGTGCACGTGTATAAGACAGAAATTCTAATTCATGGGTAATTTTTAAAGAAATACACTATGAGGGTTAGAAATTGTACAGACCATTTTAAATTTCTTCTCAATCTGCTTTAGTATTTTCCAAATTTTCTCAATTCAGTGTATTCACTTTTCAATCAGAAATATTTTAAAATTGTATTAGAAACAATGATTTATACACTATCAATAAGAACACTTTAAATTTGTATAGTTCTTTTAGAATTTACAAAGTAACCTTATAAATATTATTCCATTTAATTCACACAACAGTCTTTTGAGATATATACTGGCACCATTTAACAAAATAAATAATTTTTATTAAACTAAAAAGATTAAGTTTCTTTATGTCTTCCAAGGACAGGGCAGAGAGAGGGGCAGGCAAAGACGAGCCCTTAAAAGAAAATGAAACTCTGAATTATGAGCATGCCCTAAAGAAACTCTAAACAATGTCAGTGATACAACATTTCTCCCTGAAAAAAATCTTTTGTTGGCCTAACTTCTAGCTGTCACAGTTACTGTCAAGTGATAATGGTATTACATTCACTTCAAACTAGCATCTTTTATTACCTGTCGTTTTATAAGCATCGTGTTCTACGTGGGAGTTAATTCACAGAACTCCTGGTTATATAACTGGGACCAACCCACAAACTGGGTTCTAAGAGTCCTTTTCTAAAATAAGCTGGTAAAAGTGGTCATGTCTCTCCCATGGTACTACATGAATAAGTCAAACAGACTGAAAATAAACAATGTTAGCACCATGATTGGTTAAAAAACAAACAAAACTTGAATTAGTTCAATTCTATTATTCTTATGTGACCACTTAAAGAGTTTTCATTTGTGTTGAAAAGTCAAAACGGGAACACAGTACAAACTGGTACAAACTGCAAGCGGGTCGTATGTTAGTTTGGTTAAGTGCAAATTCTATTCCATAGATGAAATGGTTTTACTAAATTTGAATTCTTTAAAACTGAAATGCATTCCTTATTTTAATTGTTAACTGTTTAAAACAAAAAATCAAGAAAATAAATACTGTACATTATTTTCTGACTTGTACTTAAAATAATCTTGTCAAATAGAGGTAGAATGCTAAAAAAATACAGGTGTCAAATCAACAGGCTCATCTCTAGTCTCATTATAAAGTTATGCTCTAAGAAAAATACCTTAAAATTGCAATAGCTGTTCATTAGGATTTTGGTAAAGAATACACACGAACTGTTTTCCTTGTCTTTTGAGCATGTTCCAAATGTGGTAGATCTTATTTTGCTGGTATTTATAACTTTATGGAAACATAATAGGAAGGTTTTAAGGGCTCATCAGACCATTTATTTCGATTAGAAGCGGTAATGAAATCTGTTTAAACTATTAGATATCACTTAGTCTCTATGTAAGACAGATAGTATACTTAATGCCTTTTGGCATGATCCACAATTCCTTGTCCTTAATACTTTCATATTGACTGAAAACAAGGATTCTCTTCCTACTCCACCCAAACCTCCTCAAGCCCAAATCAGCAGTTTGATCGCAAATAGCACTTTTCATAAACCTTAGAAAATAACTGTTATAAACCTTTAGCTCACATGCTGGCAGTAGCAATAATAAGCCTTAGCTATAAGAAGCCTTAGCTATAAGCCAAGGATGGCCTCCCTGGTGGTTCAGAGGTTAAAGCGTCTGCCTGCAGTGTGGGAGACCTCAGTTCAATCCCTGGGTTGGGAAGATCCCCTGGAGAAGGAAACGGCAACCCACTCCAGCATTCTTGCCTGGAGAATCCCATGGATGGAGAAGCCTGGTGGGCCACAGTCCACGGGGTCGCAAAGAGTCGGACACGACTGAGCGACTTGACTTTCACTTTCACTTAACTTTCATAAGCCAAGGATTCGATGCTGTTTCTAGCTCTACACAGACTACGACCTTGAAAAGTGACAACTATCACAGTCCTGGATATACCTGCCCTCACCATGGGCAATGTTCTTCCAAATGCCTTTCCTTTCTGAAAAATGACACACTGGACCACTATACTCATGACATCACGCTGCTTGAACCTAGTGGGCAAGATGTACCAACTACTCTAGATGTACTGGTAAGACTTCTGCATGTCAGAAAGTGGGAAATCTAACAAAAATTCAGGGGCTTTCTATCTCAGTGCAACTGTCAGGGGTCCAGTGGTGTGGGTTATACTGAGATATCCTATCTAAAGTAAGGATGAGCTGTTGCATCTGGCCACTCTGACAATCAAAGAAGGGGCACAGTGCCCCTTTGGATTCTGGAGAAAACCTATGCCCCTTCTGGATGTGCTGCTTCAGCCCTTTTACCAAAAGACCCCTCCAAATCCATTAGTTTGAGTGGGGCCCAGACCAAGGGATTCCTTGGTAGCTCAAACGGTAAAGAATCTGCCTGCAATGTAGGAGACCAAGTTCAATCCTTGGTCGGGAAGATCCCCTGGAGAAGGGAACGGCTACTCACTCCAGTATTCTTGCCTGGGAAATTCCATGGACAGAGGAGCCTGGTCGGCTATAGTCCATGGGGTCGTAGAGAGTCAAATACAACTGAGCGACTGACACTTGCACTTTGAGAGCAGGGGAAGGCTAGGCACCAGGTCCAGGCTGCCATGCAGACAGCTTGGACATCTGGGCACATGCTCCAGCAGGTTGGCAGTGCCTGTCCTCTCAGTGGCAGGGAGAGATGCGCTGTTTGGAGGTGCTTTGGGGAAACCTCCAAAGGTAAATCGGTGCAGACCTTTAGGATCTTGGAACAAGACTCTACCGAACCTTAGTTTTGAACATCTAGCCTCCAGAACCGGCAGAGAATAAATTCCTATTTTTTCACACCTCCAGTTTGTGGGAGTTTATGATCACAGTCCTAAGAAATGGATAGAAATTTTGTTCTAATGACTTCAAGGGTATTAGCTCATCTAATCACTTTAAGGACTACAGCCCACCAGGACCCTCTGTCCATGTGATTATCCCAGCAAGAATACTGGAGTGGGTTGCCATTTCCTCCTCCAGTGGATCATCCTGACCCAGGGTTCGAATCCATAACTCTTAAATTTCCTGCATTGACAGGCAATTCTTTGCCATTAGTGCCACCTGTACAAGGACCAATCACCTTAAGAGTCACGAGTATTACTACTTTTTAGAGAGGGGCTTCCCAGTTTGCTCAGCTGGTAAAGAATCCGCCTGCAATGCAGGAGACACTGGTCCGATTCTTGGGTCAGGAAGATCCCCTGGAGAAGGGACAGGTTACCCACTCCAGTATTCTTGGGCTTTCTTGGTGGCTCAGACACTAAAGAATCTACCTGCTAATGCAGGAGACGTAAGAGACTCAGGTTGGATTCCTGTATTGGGAAGATCCCCAGGAGGAGGGCATGGAAACCTACTCCAGTATTCTTGCCTGGAGAATCCCATGGACAGAGGAGCCTGGCAGGTCAGTCCATAAGGTCACAAAGAGTCAGACACGACTGGGTGACTAAGCACACAGCAGAGAGAGGAGCCAAAGGTAACCTTGCATGGGGCAGAGGTGGGACATGAACTCTGCAGTCTGCTTCTGAGCCTGTGCTCTTAACCACTAGACCATCATGTCAACAGAGGAGTAACAGGAACCCACATGCTTCTCTCACCTGGATAACCTGAATGGGCTGTCATCACCATAGAAACTATGTCCTCTTAGTTTGGGAGCTCAGCTCTCTAACTAGGCTCTCAGCACCCTGCTGTTGAAGGCAGGTTCTGAGTATCTGAAGGGTAGGTGACTGCCCAGCATTCGACTTGAAGGCTCCCTGCAATCCCCACAAATATCCGCTATTTTTTGGTAAGGGATTGATTTTGTTAATGGCAGACTGCCCAGGCTGGCACAACCCCGAGGGTGATCCCTTTCTTCAATTTTGCACCTTGGCACCCTACCTGCATTATCTTGGTCCTGGCCCTGCTGCCAATATCTTCTTTTCAAATGACTTGCAAGAATAGCACTTTAAGTCCTAGTTCTTCTTTGATACTACTTAATGAAGAAAAACATTTTGATTTTAAACTTCATTACCTGACTGGAGTCTCAACCACAGTTGATCTTGTTTTTTAACATCTGAAATGAAGACAAGCATAAAATTCTCCAATCCTTGCTAACTTTTGGAAGTAATATTCAACTTTTACATGGTGCATCCATTCAGCAATGGGATGGACCCTCAACATCAAGGTCCATTAAAGAGTAAGCAGAAGGATATCTGTCTAGTTCTCTACAATAAAGCCAAGGGCTTGGCACATGGCATTTGTTCAATGTTCATCAAGTACGGCGGGCGGATGGATTGATGGATGCGTGGATGGATGGATGGCTGAGGGTCCAGGGATGCTGAAACTCCATAGAAACTAAACTATGAGGAGCATGATGAAACGGGCAGCCCTGCCAGCACCCAAGCTCATCTCCTCTCTCTCTTTTTTATCCACAGTATTCTTTTCAGGGAATAAGACCAAACAAACAAAAAAACCTAGAAAGATCATATCTTGCCCAGATTGAGGATACTTGATGATATTGATTTGATTTGAAAAAGCTGAAATTTGCCAACGTCCAGGCTGTCCAAAGTAACTTCATAAAGGCAGAAATTCCTGGGAGAAGGGATATTTATTGTCATTTCAGCTTCTGCCAGGACCCAAGGCACAACTCCAAAGGACACAAGCCTATCTGTGCCAACCTCTTTCTAAATATTTCTTCTATATCCTTCACCCTGGTGCCAGACACAGGAGCCCTCATGCTACCTCCAAACACCTTCATCCCAAGCCATCTCTCCCAGACACCTATGAATAACCCTATTACCATGAAAGTCTGTGGTGTGAATGAAGTTTAACACTCCTATAGTATTATTAAGTAAGGTTATACTAACTGAAACAGCTCTAGTTGGTAGCGTGTGCCTAGGAGGTATTTTCCAGTGAAATCTATATACCTGCTTCATCCACAATCTACTTTAGAGCCCCCTTCCGCTTTCCCAAGTCTGCTAGAAAACAGGATACCTTTACAGTTCCCTACCATCCACATCTTCATGGCAAGTAGATGGGGAGACAATGGAAACAGTGAAAGACTATTTTCTTGGGCTCCAAAATCACTGCAGATGGTGACTGCAGCCATTAAATTAAAAGACGCTTGCTCCTTGAAAGAAAAGCTATGACCAACCTAGACAGCATATTAAAAAGCAGAGACATTACTTTGTCGACAAAAGTTCATCTAGTCAAAGCTATGGTTATTCGAGTAGTCATGTATGGATGTGAGAGTTGGACTGTAAAGAAAGCTGAGCGCCGAAGAATTGATGCTTTTGAACTGTGTTGTTGAAGACTCTTGAGAGTCTCTTGGAGATCCAACCAGTCCATCCTAAAGGAAATCAGTCCTGAATATTCATTGGAAGGACTGATGCTGAAGCTGAAGCTGAAGCTCCAATACTTTGGCCATGTAATGTGAAGAACTGACTCACGGAAAAGACTCTCATGCTGGGAAAGATTGAAAGCAGGAGGAGAAGGGGACGACAAAGGATGAGATGGTTGGATGGCATCACCAATATGATGGACATGAGTTTGAGCAAGCTCCAGGAGTTGTTGATTGAAAGGGAAGCCTGGCATGCTGCAGTCCATGGGGTCACAAAATGTCAGACACGACTGAGCAACTGAACTGAACTGAACCATCCACATCTACCATAACCCCCATGCACAAGCATGGCCAAACTTACATAACACAACATCATACATAGCTTATAACCTGCAGCACAAATATATGAATAGTGAGTGTGGTTTCTATTCATGTTTACTTATATAAATCCTTTTAGCATTGTTCTACAATATTTCTATTTAGGCAAAGGTGCTTCCCTCATGCCTCAGTAGTAAAGAATCTGCCTGCAATGCAGGAGACCCAGGTTCCATCCCTGGGTCGGGTAGATCCCCTAGAGGAGGGCATGGCAACCCACTCCAGTTTTCAGAGGAGCCTAGCAGGCTATATATAGTCCATGGGGTCACAAAGAGTTGGACACAACTGAAGCAACTAAGCAGAAGCAGCAGCATAAACACCAGATTCAAAATACCTAATATTTATCTATTAACACAATGTTCGCCAAAAATCTCTAATCTCTCCATCTATCCCCTCACTGGTATCATGTGGGCAGAGAGAGAAAGGAAGACTCTTCAATGTCACCCCAACAAAGTTCCCAGTCTGCTCATCCATCCTCCTCTCTACCCCTCTGTCACAGAGAAAGCGTCTCCACCCCCTTTCCTTCCAGTTCTCTGGACACAATTCCCTCCACTTCCTTGATCTCTTGGGTCATCTCCCTTCTCCCATTATCTTCACAGGCTCCCTCTCCCTGACATTCTCCCACCAACACTCGGACACGCTATAGCTTCTCTCATTCTTGAAAAAAATACAAATTCACAAAACTCCTCGCTTGACCCAAATTCCCCCTTCTTCCTCCAGATGTAGCTTCAGTTCTATCTTC
Source organism: Bos indicus x Bos taurus (assembly GCF_003369695.1). Lineage (NCBI taxonomy): Eukaryota > Metazoa > Chordata > Mammalia > Artiodactyla > Bovidae > Bos > Bos indicus x Bos taurus. Next base: position 84,814,767 of record NC_040084.1, on the reverse strand, counting down.
TCAGTCTGACTTCGTTAAAAAGTTGTCTGCAGTACATCCAGACAATGGAATATGACTCAGCACTAAAAAGAAATGAGCTATCAAGCCATGAAAAGACCCAGAGGAATCATAAATGCCTATCGCTAATAAGTGAAAGAAACCAATCTGAAATGGCTACAGAACTCTTAACTATGTGATGTTCTGGAAAAGGCAAAACTATGGAAATAGCAAAAAAAAAAAAAAATCATTTGTCCCCAGGTGTTGGAAAAGAGAGGGATGAATGGGCAGAACACAAAGGATTTTTAGGGCAGTGAATATACCCTGCTTGATACCATAATGATGGCTATGTGTCATTCAGTATACATTTGTCCAAAGTCACAGAATACATACCATCAATAGTGAACCCTAATGTAAAATCTGAACTTTAGATGATTACAATATACTGATGTAAGTTTATCAATCATAACAAATGTACCACTTCTGGTGGGGGATGCAGATAAGACAGGCAACCATGCTTGGGTAGGGGCCGGGGTAGATAGGAAATCTCTGTACCATTCTCTCAGTTTTGCTGTGACCTTAAAACTGTGCTTTTAGAGACTTTCAGGATGGTCCAGTGGTTAAGATTTCACCTTCTAATTCAGGGCATATGAGTTTTATCCCTGATCGGAGAGCTGAGATCCCACACGCCTCATGGCCAAAAAACCAAAGCATAAAACAGAATCAATATTGCAACCAGTTCAATAAAGACTTTAAAAATGGTCCACATAAAAGAATCTTATTTTAAAATCTTAAAAAAAATAAAACTGCTCTTTAAAAAAATTAAGTCTTTAAAAAGAAAAAGTTTGTGCTCCCCATTTTTACTTCCTCTCTGTCCATCACTTTAACCTGCTATTTCAGAGGTCTCCGCTGGCATGGCTGCTACTTCCCATGGATACACTTATTTCTTATCCTGCTTGGTCGCACTCTGACCTCCTGACCAGTCCCTCCTCCTTGAAGTAACACTGCTTCCGAAGACTCACCCTTTCACCTCCCTCCAAGGTTCTTCATCCTCCGCCCATCTCTCAAATCCTGGTTTTCCCCAGGGTTCTGTCTGGGTCCCTTCTCTCTTCTCCCTCTACAGCTTACTCATATTTGTTGCTTCAACATGGGGACAACTCCCAAATCTGTATCTTTTGCCCCAGCATCTTTTCTCTGCTCCATAGCCATGTTTCTAACTGTTAACTAGATAAATATGTACAAATATGCCTCCGGCATTGGACACTCAGTGTGTTTAAACCCGAAGGCAACATCTTTGTTTCTAAACTTGCTTTTCTCCTGGGTTCCCTACTCAGGAGAGGGCTTCACAACCCTAGACTGGAACTCTCTACCTGTCATTTCAACCTCCCTCCTCTCTCACCCTTGTCATTCAAATAGTCATCCAATCCTGGCTCACTTACCTCCATGGCACCTCCCGCTGTCGCCAAGCAGTCCAGGCTGCAGCACGTGTCTCCTGACACTGCAACCTCATCCTAATCATTTACTCCATCTCTGGTCAGGATCCATCAATAGCTCCCCTCTTGAGATACAGTCCAAGTCCATTCAGGACCAGCCCCCGCCTGTCTCCACCTCCTACCACTTCCTCCAAGCACTCTGTGCTCCAGCCAGACTGAATCCCTCTACATCCCCTCTGCCCTGCTAGATGGTGCCATCCCTCGCCTTCTGGCCCTTGAGCACACCATTCTCTCTGCCTAGAACATTTGTTCTCTTTAGGTCGCTCCTCTCCTTCAGGCTAACCCCTGCATCCTTCAGTTCTCAGACTAAAGACAGGTTCTAGAGAGCCTGTCATGACCCCACCTCCCGAGACTAGATTGGAGGCACCTGTCCATGGCTCATGTGCCTCCCATGAAAGCAATCAGCATACCTTATCATTGTTGTTCATTCTATTCTGTCTTCCCCACCAGATCCCAAGTTCCTTGAGGGCAGGGCTGGTGCATTCTGCTTATCTCAGTAACCTGGAGCCTGGCAGAGCCTCCAGAGAGAGAAGCTTGGTATTGAGAAGGAGCTTCCCTGGTGGCTCAGATGGTAAAGCATCTGCCCGCAATGAGGGAGACCTGGGTTTGATCCCTGGGTTGGGAAGATCCCCTGAAGAAGGAAATGGCAATCCACTCCAGTATTCTTGCCTGGAGAATCCCACGGACAGAGGACCCTGGTAGGCTACAGTCCATGCGGTCGCAAAGAGTCAGACATGACTGAGCAACTTCACTTCCTTTTTTTCTTGTACAAGCTTTACCTAATACTTACTTTGTGAAAACATGTCCTCATTTCATGAAGGTAGAAAATCACCACAGTCAGAGAAGCTAAGGACAGGGCAAAGGAGGGAGTCATTCAATGTTTTTAGATTTTAAGCAGCGCTTTTTCCAAAGCTATACTGCCTTTGGAAAACAAAGAGAAACTTACTTTTCTTACACTTTAACTGACCTAAAAGAGGAAATTAACAACTGTTGATAAGATGTAATGAACATAGCAGTGTGGCAGAGTTCCTGGTAATATTATCTGTTATTGAGGCAAATACTACAATCCTACAGTCCTTTCAAGTAATTCTTGGGGAAACTCTGCAACTTACTTTCTTCTGCAAGGGCTCACTCTTCCTGCCTTGATCACCCTTGGTAAAATCTGCTTTCAAACCATCTAATAATCTCACCACAGTACAAAAAAATTACAAGGATCAGCCATGCAGAGACTATAAAGAAGAGGTGAGGCCTCTCTAATAAGCAGAATTCCAAATGCACATAATAAACATTATATTTTCTGATCATAACAGAGCCAAGGAATCTGAGGAAATTAAAAATTGGATCACATTTTAAAGAGGAGTCCTAAACCTGTCTGTAAAGAAACAAGCTGCATCCAAAAACATCTTAAATAAACTAAAATCCAAAACTGAAAGAGATAATGGACACATAAGCAACAAATTCAGAATGACCAACATAATCTGGCACTATACACGTGCATGCTCAGTTTGGACTATACTAATTATATTTTGGTTTCTAAGTATAATTATTTATAATTTAGTGTATGTTTTTCTTGCAAAAAATATATAAAGTAACAGAATATTTTTACAATTAAATTTGTCAGCCACATTTTTCTGGTCCCCAGTTGGGAGCATCAGTGGAAGTGGTTCAAAAACATTCTGGCCTCATTTTATTCTTCAGTTTGAGAAAGAGAATTACATAGGCATAGAAAGTGAAAAAGGGTACATTTTTATTATCGAACATTATTGTTATGGGATTTACATATAGAAGTTGACCAAAATTATTATTTACATGAAAAGTAAATCGTACTACAATGTAAGCTGAAATTTTCTTCATTAAATTGCTCTTACCCATATCATACACTGATTTAGGCAGGAATGCACAGTCCAAAGCCGATGGCCGGGCACTCATGAGCTTAGAATCCTCCTCCACTGATTCTTTTTAGATTCTGTTTGATATCTAGTCTGTCTTTTTAAGCATCAGAATCAAAATGTGTTACTTCCTGCACATCAACCTTGCCTACAGCCCATCCTCTCCTCTGTCCTCCCAGCCCAGCACCCAGCTCTCCTCCTGAAGCATAAGCAATACCAAGTGACATGAACTTGTTCTTGGCATCCCTTTCTGGCCAGGACTTGACCTGTGCTCTCACCATGTGCCCAGGTGCTCACACTCTCACAGCCCAAGCCCACCTCACTTCCTGGGCTGTTATCACAGAAGTCTGAGTGGCCTGAACTCCTCTGTCTACTTTCTACAGTTTTCTTTGGAACTTCCTTGAATCCAGACGTTATGGTCTTCAGACTATAAAGCAATGCAAGCGCCCCAGACAAGCACACAACGTGTGGATTATCCGCCTGGCCCTGTTTGCAGGCGGTGTTCACTCCTGGCCAGCAAGAGCAGCACCACCATCATTTCCCCCTGAGCCTCTCTCTGTCCTGACTTTCCCGTTGAGGCGCTCCTTTTCCTACAGTAACCCCAGGCAGGCTTGAGGATTCCATGTACTGTCTACTTCCTCCTTTCAAGTTAGGACCCCTCTACCTGGATGGCTGCAGAAGCCTAAGCTGAACAGTCTCAGCTGGAGGCCGAGTTCTCGAAAGAAATAATCATTAAACGCTCAAATCCACAGTTCAGCCTTCCTCACACAGCGGCTGCCACAACTTCCCTGCTTCTTTCCAGGCTCCTTCCCTAGGGAATTCCTCACTGGTGACGAAAAATCTCACTTCCTTGGGTTGTGCCCTCCTTTCCCACATTCGAACCCACTGAGAAGTCCGTAGCACCTGCTTCATCTCACCTGAATTAATAATCAACCAAACTGGTGACCCAGCACAGAACTCAGCAGCGCACCTTCAGTGGCCCTGGGACCTCCAACGCCCTGAGCACCCACTACCTCCCTCTACCTAAGTCGAAGGAACTTATTCCAAGTGGGCCGACTTGGTTTTCTGTTAACTTTTCCCCTACACTGTTCAGGCCAGTCATTCGCGTTCCAAATGTGCAGCGGTGCTGGGATGCGACTGAATGGAATTGAGAGCAACAGGGCATCAATTCTCACTCTTTGATGAAAAGAGTTGGCCAGTTTCCCTTGGCAGCTTCTAGAAAAGGCAAGGAAAAGAACGAGAAAAAAGAAAGGTCGAGAACCATGTGGGGTTTAACCATTCTTCTGGTACCCCTAGACCCAAAAATACACGGAGGCTATCAAGAACTGCCCGGGGCCCCACTGGGGGAGCACCGGGCGTCCAGTTGCTGACCGAGACTACGCGGGGGACTTGGTCCTAGTGGAGAATTATTAACACCTGGGTGAGAGGTCCTGTCTTAACACCAGGGAGGAGGGAATAAAAGAGCGAAGACAGAAAGAACACAGAAAAGGATCCCAATCGCCCGAAGCATCCTCGTCTCGCGTCGTCTCCCGGAATGGGCTGCCCCAAGCCGGAGCCGAGCGGCTGGGCGGGTCCCTAAGCCGCGCGCCCCGCGCTGTCCGGGCGGCGCCTCCTTACCTTGCGGGAGTACGGGGGCTTGCTCAGGTGGATGCCGTCGCGGACGAGCTTATCCCGGATCATGATCTTCAGCTTCAGTTTCGGGTAGCTCACCAGCTCCCTGCCGCGAGGGGCGGTCGTCTGGCCGCGGGGGTCCCCGCGGGGGCCCTGGCTCGGGCCGCCGCACGACTCCCCCAGGCGGCGGGTGGGGACGGCGAGCGGGGACGGCCCGGGTGGCGCGGGCGGCGGCTGCGGCTCCAGCGTGAAATAGAGGCCGGCGGCGGCGGCGTCCTGCTCGCGCAGCCGGCGCACGGCCTCCAGGATGCGGCGGCGGTGCGCGGGCGCCAGCACCCCGATGGCGTCCAGGTCCGGGTCCCCGATCTGCTTGCACACCTCCAGGTCATCGTAGCCGTTATCCACGAAGGACTCGGCGTACTGCGGGAGCTGGAGCGCTTTCAGCCACTCGTAAACTATGTTGGTGCACATGGTGGCACCGGAACCCCGCCGGCAAACAGCGCCCGAGCGGCACCAGTTCTGAGAACTTTTAATCCTCTTCCTCCAAAGGGGAAAACGAAATCTCGGTAAAGTTTTCCTTTTAAAGAGAGGGACAGGGCCGGAGACAGAAAGCCATCAGAAGCCTGAGGAGGGAGTAGCGGCAAAGCAGCCAAGTGAATTCCCCAAGCAACCCGGAGCTTGCAGGCACTGGCGGCTGGGCGAGCAGCTCCGCGCAGCCCCTGGATTCGCCGCCACAGCCGCCGCGGGGAGGAGCGCACGGCGGGCGCGCGAGGGGGCGGAGGCGGGCGGGGCCCGGGCACACCCCTCGGACCCGCGCGAGGTCAGCGGTGCCCGGCTCCGCCCCGGACCTTCCTCAGCCGGGACGGTCCCCCGGCTGCGCGCCGCATCTCAATCCCTGGCCGCTGCCGTGGGCGTCTGAATATGCTCCCGGCGTTGGAGAGACACCTCCTCCACGCAGACCCGAGGCCGCCCAGGAGCGCCTGGTCTCGGCGAGTGCGAGTCACGGTTGTCCTCCTAGCGGGAAAGGGGGTGGTCTTCCAAACTGCCGGGCTCCAGCGGCCGCCTTGGATGGCTTTTTACGTGTCTTTTTAATCCGTTTTCTCTAGCCCGTGAAAATCTCTGCGCTCACTTCCCGAGCCTGACTCCAGCCTGCGCGCTCGCCGGCCGCCCAAGGGCACTTCCCCCGGCGGGGCGAGGCTGTGAGGTCAAGTTTCCACTCTGGTTTCCCGATCCGTGTTGGATTTCCCCTTTCGTCCGAGCCCGCGCGCAGGCCGGAGCCCCGCGGTCCGGCTTCTCAGGTGGACCGCCGCTCAGCGCCGGGAGCAGCGGCGCGTTGGCTCGGCGAGTGGGCGCGACGCGGGGACCGCCCGTTTCCAGCCCGCGCTGCGCTCGGCCCCTCCTCGCTACAGCTGGGCGCACCGGGCGGTGGGAGAGGCTGGTGGTTCTGCCTGGCTCGCGCTTCCTAGACCCCGGGGTCCGCGAAAGTTTGGGTTGGGTTGTGCTTTCCCTCCGCTGGCGCATCCCTTGCAGTCCCCCACCGGGTCCTCTCACCCTCGTGTCCACTACGCTTTCCTTCCGGTCCCACCGCCACCACCCAGCATCCTGCCCGACCTCCCCGAGTGGCTCTCTCCTCCAGGGACGGCACTTCGAGGTGTTCAGTCCCGGAGCCTGGGCAGCAGAGCGCACGCCTCCCGCCCCGGGATCGCGTGGACCTCGATACACCACCACCCAGCTCGCGTTAGAGGAGACACGCGGACCTCCGCCCGCCACACTTTCTCTCTTGGGAAGAACGAAATCTACCGACTTGTCTCTTTCGCGCTCAATACCTGAACAGGCCCCTGGGGTGGGGACCCGAGAAGTAGGTTGAACAGCCCGAGTACCTCGCCCGAGTTTCCTTGAGTGTCTTGACCTCTTCTTGGGCTCGGGAAATTTGGGTCTAAGTACTCGGTGGGCAAGGTCACTGTCTCCTCTCTTTTCGGGGATGGGCGATTCAGCTACGCACCTGAGCCATTTCAGGACCTGAACTGGACTTTTCTCCTGGAGTCTCCGTGGGGACGTTCCAGCCACTAGCCCCGACCCTGGAGGTGGACCACGATGATTTCAGTGTCGTTTCCAGATCTGCACATTTGGTCTTTAGGGCGGGGAGAAGGTCCGCTTTACCTAAATCAGAAGAGTGTAACCCCTTTGGGGATGTAGACCCCTTAAACAATCAAATAGCTTTTGCCCTTTGAGGCGGGAAACTAACGCACCTAACTGCACCCAAAATATTCCCTATATTTGGGTGCGGAGGGAAGAGGATGACCCGGGTTCCCAAGCCTCGGGACTAGCAGATTAAGAACAGTTGCCAGGAAGGATCTGCCTGGAAGGAACCTGGTGAGAGGTGGGAAATCGAGCGCGGAGTGCCGTGGGGCTGCAAGTAGCCCTTCCCCATCCCCTCTGGGTCACCCGTGTCATCCCTTCCGGAGCTCGAGCTGGAGTCGTCGGCTCTGTTAGGATGCTAGTCTTCTGCGCGCTTCGGCGCTGAAATCACTAAGTCCTTTCCGCCCCTCGCGGCTCACCTCCTCTCTCGCTCCAAGGCGGACTCACAGTGCCCCCTAGCGATAGCGTGACTGAATTTTAAGGTGTTCTGCTGCTGCTGCTAAGTCGCTTCAGTCGTGTCCGACTCTGTGCGACCCGAGGGCAGCCCACTAGGCTCCCCCGTCCCTGGGATTCTCCAGGCAAGAACACTGGAGTGGGTTGCCATTTCCTTCTCCAATGCATGAAAGTGAAAAATGAAAGTAAAGTCGTTCAGTCGTGTCCGACTCCTAGCGACCCCATGGACTGCAGCCTACCAGGCTCCTCCGTCCATGGGATTTTCCAGGCAAGAGTACTGGAGTGGGGTGCCATAAGTTACCCCAAACTTGATTTAGTTCAGCGAAAGAAGTATCTTCAAGATTTTATACTAGTTCCTGGCCCCCTTTTAAAATATGAATGTTTATTTTTTGCATCAGATTCACCGTTGTACCCAGACACTGTTTCATAAGGACCTTTGACTTGTAGGAGGCAAATATTCCAGCACTTTGAATAATGCTGCTGAGAAAAGAAGTTATATCAGATATTTCTTTGGAACTTCCTATATGCCAGGAACCTACACATTTCTCTGTATATACGGCAAATATCGTATTATTATACAGTATGGGGCTTCCCTGGTTGCTCGGTGGTAAAGAATCTTCCAGGAGACAGTGCTTCGATCCCTGAGATGGGAAGAGCCTCTGGAGAAGGAAATGGCAACCCTCTCCAGTATTCTTGTGGGAAAAATCCCACGGACAGAGGAGCCTAGTGGGCCCTAGTACACCAGGGTCACAAAAGAGCAAGACATGACTTAGTGACAAACAACAACAACATCCTACAGAAGAAAGGGAGGCAGCTAAAAGAATCCCTGTTCCTCCCACCCAAGATGTCACCACTGTTCACAGGAGAGCGAGGGTTAGAACTCCGGAGGCATTGATTCAGTGCTTGTGTTCAGCCAGGAAGCTTCTAGAGAACATGCAGAAAACATCTGACTGGTTGTAATAAGGGAATGCATTTTGTTTTTAGAGTGGGAAAGTGAAAGGTCCATGTTGTACTGCTGTGATTTTTTTTTTTTCCTTTCCCCAGTTGTATGAAAAATCCAACAGTGTTACCAAGGGGTTCTTTGCTTGCTTATCTATAGCCTTTTCCCCTCTGTGAGCTGAGAGATGTTCACCTTGCTCATTAATCCTTAGAGAAGGGCAGCAGTGTTTTTATTTCCATTTTATAATTAGGGAAACTGGTTTGGGGAAAGATAAATGACTTGCCCAAGGTCATACAGTAAATCAGGGCAGAGACAAGAACAAACCTGCTACGTCAAAGTGTCTCCCCAGCCGGCGGCAGTGATTCTCCCTTTATTTATGGGCAAGTCAGTATCCAATTAGGAAATAAAGCATCCTGGTACTCTCTTTGGAAGGGAAGCCTTTTCTAAATTAATCACTTGCTAATCAGTCATAAATAAAACTTACTATTACCTCTAGAGAAAGCCTGCTATGTGGAGTCTTCACTAGTCCAAACAACACTTTCCAGATACTTCTAGTAACCTCTCTCCTTTCCTGCACTTGCTCAAGCCTTTTATGTGTGAGCCCTCAAGGCTCTTTCTTCTGCTTGCCTTGGCATATTGAACCTCTCTAAATAGATTTAGTTCCAAAGGCAACTATGTGTAATCTCAAATACAAAAGTTTTTTAGGTTTAAGGGGAGGGAGAGACACAAGGCTAAAATCCAAAGTAAAACAGGCAATTTTAAAGATTTAGAACTGTAGTTTTTTGGAGCTAGAAGGCCTTTCAAGGTCATCTCAAGCATCCATGTTTACATGAAGGAAGTTGAGGCTCTGAAAGTCAAGTCACTTACCTAAGGTCACGCCCCTGGTTGTTGACAGATCTAGGACAGGAACCCAGATCTGTTTCCTCCCCTGTTCTTCACAATGCCCTGCATTACCTCATTTTGCTGTAAGCGCCTGGCTACTGTCAAAATCATTCATTTACTCATCAAATGTTTATTAAGTAGGCACTTCAGTGCCAGGCACTGAAGCAAAAAGAGAAGAGTTTTTTTTTCATTAATTGGAACTGGAGAGATTTCAGCATTCTAAATATGCAGAGAATAAACCCATAGTTTTTTGTTTTTTTGTATGTGGGTTCATGAATTAAGATTACGAAGGTGATATTTTCTTCTATCTTTAATTAATTATTCAAATTCCATGAATCATTACATTAGCCAAAATTTGTAATTAAACTATTCTACATCCAGACAAAAATGTACTTTAAAAAATACAAGTGGCTATTATGCTTCTAGGCACAGCCTTAGAACACCAAATTAATTTACTCAACACACATTGTCAAGTACCTATAATTTTACAAGTATTCTCAAGTGGTATTGCTTTATTAGAATTTCTTTTTAAGAAAATGTCCAAAACATTTATGATGCTGATTATTATTTAATGTTTGGGGCCAGATATTTTTTTTGAGAGAGGACCCCTCACCTGATGAAAATCAAAAATAAAATAGGTTTTCTTTTTTAACCTATCTTAGACAAAGTTTCTAAATGTTTCTTTTTAGACATTCTTTTGAACTGTTTTGTAATGGTAATAACTGGCAAAATGCCTGTTGATACTCAGTGTAATAAATTAATGATAATTATATTCAAGTTTTAAATTCTAAATCTCAGAAGACAGCTTTTCTACTTTGCTCAGGCTCTGTAACTTGATTTAAGGATATAGAATGAAAAATAATTTGTTGTGAAATTTTCTTGGTGCCACATAAGGTTTCATGAGGTTTCACACCATTTTTTTTTTTTGAAGATAAATGTTCACACATAGGGTGTGTAAAAATTAAATTCCATTAACATCTATTAAATGTCAGTCCCCAGGGTGTCTAGGCTTGTAAAAGTCAAGGATATATAATATTAATCTTCAAATGCAGAATATGTCTTGCCTCTGTTTAAACTACGAGCTGAAAAGCATCTAGGAGGAGCATATGCCATAGGGAGAAAAAAGAATAATGGACTTGAGTGATGTAACAGGCAATCTGTTCAGTGGCTGGGAGTCAGGCATTGGGTTGGCAACTTAATTGGGGGCAGGGTGGGCGGGGATGTCTGTTAATATGTCTGAGCCGTATACATTATACTTGTGTGTGACAACACGTATATGAAAGAAGGAGAGACATGGAGCAGTAGGGAGCAGCAGCAGGATTCCATTAGATAATTCATTACTATTATAACAGGCCTTTCTTTCTTTAAGGAAGGAACAAAGGGTAAAAAAAAAAAAAAAAAATGTTCAAAAAGTCAGAGACCTGGAGATCACTAACAGAAAGAGCCAAGCAAGAGATTAATAGAGATAGAAAATAAAATGAGATATGTTTTTTTAACAATCTTATACTCTTATCTCTGGTCCACTCTCCTGCTGTTCAGTTGCTCAGTTGTGTCTGACTCTCTGTGACCCCATGGACTGTAGCCTACCAGGCTCCTCTGTCCATGGGATTCTCCAGGCAAGAATACTGGAGTGGGTTGCCATGCTCTCCTCCAGGGGATCTTCCTGACACAAGGATCGAACTCAGGTCTTCTGCACTGCAGCCTAATTCTTTACCATTCTGGTAAGCCCCCCAATTTCTATATTTTCAAATGCTCTCAGGAACCAGAAGAAAGAATTAGTTTGGTGTTTCCTAAGATAAAGATGGAGAAGGCAATGGCACCCCACTCCCAGCACTCTTGCCTGGAAAATCCCATGGATGGAGGAGCCTGGTAGGCTGAAGTCCATGGGGTCGCTAAGAGTTGGACACGACTGAGCAACTTCACTTTCACTTTTCACTTTCATGCATTGGAGAAGGAAATGGCAGCCCACTCCAGTGTTCTCGCCTGGAGAATCCCAGGGACCGGGGAGCTTGGTGGGCTGCCATCTATGGGGTCTCACAGAGTTGGACACGACTGAAGCGACTTAGCAGCAGCAGCAAGGTAAAGATGATAGGTGAAGCTATTTTGTTAAATGATAGGAAGCTCTTAGCAGTAACTTTTTTTTTTCTCATTTAAATCTGCAAAGTTAACTTACCACCTGAAAATTAGGTTATACTGATATAATCAAAATAATCTCAATACAAGTGAAATAATATTGATGAAAGCTATCTCTGACAAGTGCAAGTTATTTACCTAATCACAACTGTGAAATCACTCAGTTTATGAACAGGTGTCAGAAACTGAACAAATATTAGTTGTTCCCACCTAACAGTTGATTTCCAATCCGGTCTTAGGACAAATGATTTGGTGAGGCTACTTCCTGAGGTCTATTTGGCTCCCTATTGACTGAGAGGTTGTAGGTGTTCTTTTTTGAGGTAGATTAATTTTATATATTTGTTTTCACCTCTTTCTTCTTACTTGGTTTAAGTTTGCTGTTGGGATATACAGTCTAAAATTCTTGAACACTCTTGAACCTTTAACTTAAAGGAAACCTGCATGTAACTGGGGCCCCTATGGAAACCTTAGTTTGTTACCATAATCTTGAAAGCTTCTAAGACAGATTTTTAAAAAATAGCCAGTGGTTATTAATCAATGTGATTCTTTGATACTGAATAAAGAAATACATCAACATTTGGAAGTTCTACCTATATCAGTATATTTTCCGAATATTGTCACAAATTCATGCCTGCTGAGAGATCCACTAAAAAAGGAAGATAAACCTATCTGTAACTGAATAGGAAACGTTCACTGATGTGGTTTTAGATCTCACATTGCAACTAATCTTTAGAAGACTAAAGGTGTTCATCAAGGTTTCATATAGTACCAAGAAAAATATCTACAATTATCTGAAAAGGGTGTTAAAACAATCCTTCCACTTCTAACAACACATCTTTGTGATGATGGATTTTTTTTTTAATGTACTTCAAGTAAAGCAACATATTGCAACAGATTGAATACAGAAACAAAAGGAAGAAGCCAGCAGTCTGGCTTAAGAGATTAATAAATATATTAAACAGTGCTCTTCTTGCTAATTTTTTACTTTGGAAAATAGAGTTTTCCACATAAAAGCTATTTATGTTAACATATAATGTTTGATTATTGTTATTTTAAACAAATAACTATTGTAAGTTTGTGGGCTTTAGTTCCCTGACCAGGGATCAAACCAGGGCCCTTGGCTGTGAGAGTGTGGAGTCCTAACCATTGGACTGCCAGTTAATTCCCAAAAAAGAAATATTTTAAAGTTTTCTCTGTTTTACTTTCTAAAATAGTAAATATCAGTAGATAAAATCCACAAAAGCAAAAGCTCTGCAGGATCCTTGATAATTTTTAAGACTGTAATATACTCATAAGGCAAAAAATTCGATGACCGCTAATCTAAGTAGTATGTTAACAGCTGACAGCATCACTAAAAGAGGAACATCCAGATATTACTATTACTTCCAATTGGAAGTAGATACTACCTATGAAGAGGTTTTGCTAAAAGTTATGTTGAACTTGATTCTGATCAAAGCTCTGCAAATAATTAGCACTTTATCAGTTCAGTTCAGTTCAGTCGCTCAGTCGTGTCCAACTCTTTGCGACCGCATGAATCACAGCACGCCAGGCCTCCCTGTCCATCACCAACTCCTGGAGTTCACCCAGACCCACGTCCATCGAGTCAGTGATGCCATCCAGCCATCTCATCCTCTGGCGTCCCCTTCTCCTCCTGCCCCCAATCCTTCCCAGCTTCAGAGTCTTTTCCAATGAGTCAACTCTTCACATGAGGTGGCCAAAGTACTGGAGTTTCAGCTTTAGCATCATTCCTTCCAAAGAAATCCCAGGGCTGATCTCCTTCAGAATGGACTGGTTGGATCACCTTGCAGTCCAAGGGACTCTCAAGAGTCCTCCAACACCACAGTTCAAAAGCATCAATTCTTCAGCGCTCAGCCTTCTTCATAGTCCAACTCTCACATTCATACATGACCACAGGAAAAACCATAGCCTTGACTAGACGGACCTTTGTTGGCAAAGTAATATCTCTGCTTTTGAATATGCTATCTAGGTTGGTCATAACTTTCCATCCAAGCAGTAAGCGTCTTTTAATTTCATGGCTGCAATCACCATCTGCAGTAATTTTGGAGCCCAAAAAAATAAAGTCTGACACTGTTTCCACTGTTTCCCCATCTATTTCCCATGAAGTGATGGGACCGGATGCCATGATCTTCGTTTTCTGAATGTTGAGCTTTAAGCCAACTTTTTCACTCTCCACTTTCACTTTAGCAATTTATAGGAAACACTATATCTCCACACTTACAAGAGTGTGAGAATAAAAATGTGGAAGGTACAATCAGCAAAATCCAGAATGAAAGGAGATTGCAGGGGAAAAAAGGCCTTGTTTCTTCCACAAAAGTGGCAAAATAGAGAGTGGGTGGGGAGGGGAATTAGGAGACAGGGACTTTGACGAGGAACAAAAGGCAGATCAAACAATTAAAAAATACAGACTTTTTCTGGAACCTGATTCAAACAAACACTGTTAAATATTTTTATAAGAAAATGAGAAAAATGTGAATATTGACTAATTGTTGATATTAAGAAATTGATAATTTTAAGGTGTGATACCAGTATTATGGTTAAGTGTGTTTTTTGTGTTTTTTTTTTAATGTAACCACACAATAGAGATGCAAATTTTGCAGGTGAAATGAGATAATGCCTAGATTTGTTTCAGAGTTAACCTGGAGAAGTAAGAAGTTGAGATACAGAGCTGGCCAAAAAGTTTTGGCTAACAAACCGAAACAAACTTTTTGAAAAACTCATTACATGAAACAAGCTTAACGATTAATTAATTGTTGAAGCTAGGTGATATTAAATTGGGTTCATTATATTATTTTCTTTATGATTTTACATTTTCTGATTTTCATAATAAAAGGTAAACAAATATACAGGCAGCGCAAATTCCACATTATTCTGTGGGTGACTTGAAACTCTTAGATGAACACAAGGTGGTCTATTATAATTACAGTCCTTACCACTCTCACGGGGGCCTCCCGTGGTGGCTCAACGGTAAAGAATCCATCTGCAATGCAAGATACACAGGTTCAATCCCTGGGTTGGGAAGATTCCCTGGAGAAGGAAATGGCAACCCACTCCAGTATTCTTGCCTGGGAAAACCATGGACAGAGCAGCCTAGCAGGCTACAGTCCATGGGGTTGCTAAGAGTCAGACACAACTGAACCAACGGGGCATTCACGCCACTCTCAAGAGGTGATGTTGACATTGACAGAGATCAGAGAGATTATGTAAAGGTCCAGAGTTGCAGACAACTAGAACCATACCTGTGACAAAAGCTCCATTTCAAAGAGTATAATCAATGTCCAGTACGCAAGTAGGTGGAACTAGAACTAAAAAAATTTTAAATACCTTATTTCATTGATTAGTTTTTATCTTTTAATATTCATTGAGTGCCTGTCATGTTTCTCGCACTTTTTTAAGTGTGGGGATATAGCACTGCCTAAAGAGGGACACAGTTTCTGTCCTTGAAATGTTCAAATAAAACACTATATCATTTCAGATGCAGATAAAAATATAAAGAAAAATAAAGGGAAGAGAACATGTCATGAAATACCTCGAAGAAGGAGTGCTCTGGGTAGCCGCAACACCAAATGGAAAGGTACTGAGGCAGGATCAAACGTGGTGCATTTGGGGAGAAACGAGAAGGTTTATGAACTGTGGGGGGAAAAAGAAAAGCACAGGAGAGTGGAAGCAAGAGGAATCAGAGAGGTGAGGCAGGACCAAATTGCTGCAAGGTGTATTTGGCCCTATTTTAAACTGGGTGGTGATAGTGGTAAAGAAGTCGTCTGCCGGTTCAGGAGACATAAGGGATACAGGTTCGATTCCTGGATCGGGACCCACTCCAGTATTCTTGCCCGGAGAATCCCATGGACAGAGGAGACTGGCAGGCTACAGTTCTTACCGTCTCAAAGAGTCGGACACAACTGAAGCGATTTAACACACAGCACACAAATATGATGAAAAGTCACTGGAGGGTTCTGGGCCAGGAGAACTTGAGCTGATTCATAATTTAATAGGACTATTCTATCTACTTCATGGAATAGAGACCAGAGGGATCAAGGGCAGAAGCAGTGCTCAATAGGTCTAGCAAAGCCTTGAACTTGGTCCCTACAGAGGCAAATCTGGGGTGAGAAATGTTCAGAATTTATGACACAGACATACCTCATTTGAAGATATTGCATTTTTCATACATTGGAGGTTTGTGGCAACCCTGAGTTGCACAATTCAATCAGCATCCTTTTTTTCCCCAACAGCATTATCTTTTAATTAAGGTATGTACATTGTTTTTAAAGACGCAATGCCATCACACACTTAATAGACTTCAATATAGTGTACACATAACTTTTATATGCGCTGAGAAACAAAAAAAAATTCTTACGACTTGCTTTATTGTGATATTCACTTTATTGCAGTGGTCTAGAATTGAACCTGCAATATCTCCAAAGACTGCCTGCAGTAGGAATGCTTGCTAGATGTGGGCTGTGGACTCCTAAATATTTGACATGAGTAGGTGAGGGACCAGTTGCCGTCTTCTAAAATGGAAGAGACAGGAGTGAGTTTGGGAATGGGGAGGGAGAAGAAGCAAGAGTCCTCATTCTGACATACCAAGTTTCAGGCACCTGACAGTCATCTAAGTGGAGTTATTCAAGGGGTGTCTGCAGTCAGGGGAGAACAGGAGGTAGAAATATCATTGTTGTGTTGTTTAGTCGCTCAGTTGTGTTGGATTCTTTGTGACCTCATGGACTGTAACCCACCAGGCTCCTCTCTCCATGGGATTTCCTAGGCAAGAATACTGGAGTGGGTTTCCATACCCTCCTCCAGCTTGGTCCATACTCTCCTCCTCCTCCTCGTCTTCCCAACCCAGAGATCAAACCCAAGTCTCCTGGATTGCAGGCAGATTCTTTACCACTGAGCCACCTTGGCCATTTCAGCATGTAGTTGGTACATAAAATCATAGGATAAAGTGAGATTAGATTAAAGAAGGCATGCAATGAACATGTACCTCAACATGGAGACTCTGGGAGGGACTCCCAGGAGCCACAGGAGAGGAGAAGGATCAGTCGGTGAGCTCAGCATGGAACCTGTGAATAAAGCCATTTCAAGATGAGCAACTGCGTCCATTGCTGCCGAGGGATCCAGAGGTGTAAGGACTGAAGCTGACCTGGATTGGCAACAGGAAGGCTAGTTTCTGGCCTTGCCCAGAGCAGTCTCATCCATGCGGGTGGGCTCAAGGGACACTGAGGGGAGCAAGTGGCTGTGACAATATAGGGGCTGTAACCATAAGGGACCAGAGAAATGGGTGGGGGCTAGAGAATGTCATGCAGTATGGAAGGGTCTTTTTCAGTAATGAGAAATTTCTGCATGTGGGGCTGCCAAATGGAAGGATTCAGGAATCTGGGGGTGGGGGGGATGGGTGATACAGGAGCAGAGCGCCTGGGTGGCTGTGAGGGGATGTAAATGGAATCCAAGGCAGGCATGGGTGCTCTGGCCTTGGGTAGGAGCCCAGCTGGCGCATTTCATTTGTAACAGGTGAGAAAGCAAGTCTGTGGGGACAGACACAGGTAGCTGAGTAGATGTGGGGATGGAAGGATGTGGAAGTTCTGTTCTGATTGATGACCAAAAGCAAAGTCATCTGATGAAAAAGAAGAAGAAGGCAAGGGAGATAGGAGATAGTGTAAGAACAGTCATCCTAGAGAGTGGGAGAGTGAATTGACTAGAGAAATATAGCAGGGATGCCAGGAATCCCGGGGTCATATTTGCACCTATGGCCATACATTGAATGAGACCAGTTGGCAGCATTGTGTGTTCTTCTTCAGTGGCACTGAGGTGCTCTGGTGCAAGTGCAGAGCTGCTGGAAAATTCACTTTAAACACACTTTGACTTAGAAAAAAAAAAAGAATAAGATGCAAGAAAGGATTTACATATAGAAAATGAAAAAGTGGAATAACCCAACAAACTTAAAATTTGACAGTCTTTCTGTTATCCAACATAAAGCAAGGAAAGAACTGATCTAGTTAATTGAATAATCTGGCTAGCAGGACTCTGTTAAATAAGATTGTACATATTTAAAGGATTAGTATAAATAAAATAACTACTGAAACCATACTGGCAACCTTCTTGATTCAGAGGACAGTGTGGTACGTTGGGGTAATAAATAGGAGCATCAGTTACTTATTACAGTGTATCAGTACATGAGTACAGTACAGTACTAATCAGTACATCATTACTGTACTAATCTTGATATTAGAGTGAAGAGGAGAAAATGACTATACTTGATAGAATTCCAGATAATCCAATTTACATTCTAATCGAAATTATCTTAGTATAATCTGTCATCCTGAAAATGCTGCAGGAAAGGAAATCAAGACTCAAAAATGTTTTTCCAGTGTCTGAGATCAGTGGTGTGGATGGCGAAAATGATTTACAAATCCCTTTGAGCACATAAATTTCAGGTACAAAGGAAATAAAAGAAAAGAGCACAAATGCTCCATGAAAGGAAGAGTTTCTTCTCTAAATTTTGTTAGATTAATTTAATCTTATACCTAGAAATGATGGGAAATGACTTAAGCTTTTTCTTTCCAGAAAATTCTGAAATATTGTGCTGCCAAAGGTAAAAGGAAGGTGGGAATAATTTATATCGTGAAAGATTTATAAAATGTAAAAGCTATAAAGTAGACTTTTCCTGAAGACGTCCAAAAAGAAGAACTTTAAGAAAACTACTTTTTCCAAGAAATTTTATAAGATTAATGGGAAAAACTGTTTAAAAGTTTCTTGACAAAAAACTTAGGGTGTCCACTAAAGTAGAAATTCTATGAAGCAAATACTAAATGATAAATGTGAAGTGAAGTGAAAATCGCTCAGTCGTGTCCTACTCTTTGCAACCCCATGGAATGGAGCCTGCCAGGTTTCTCTGTCCATGGGATTCTCCAGGCAAGAATACTGGAGTTGGTTGCCATGCCCTTCTCCAGGGGATATTCCCAACCCAGGGATCAAACCCAGGTCTCCAGCATTGCAGATTCTTTACACTTTGAGCTACCTGGGAAGCCCGATAAATATGAATAAAATGATAAATATGCAATATTACAGGAACTTATGTCTGTGTATTTTCTAATTCCTTACGGAATTTCTGGGTAAGGGCAGAATTATTTGAAATAAATGTCATAGATGTTAGTGTGTAGTAGAAAGATACAGGGTCATGCCTTTCTTTAAAACGCACATAGCTCCTACACTTTTATGGGAATGCTGTGGGCTTCCAAGGTGGCACTAGTGGTAAAGATTCCACCTGCCAGTGCAGGAGACACAAAAGAGGCAGGTTTGATCCCCGGGCCGGGAAGATCCCCTGGAGTAGGAAATGGCAACCCACTCCAGTATTCTTGCCTAGGAAATTCCATGGGTAGAGGAGTCTGGTTGGCTACAGTCCATGGGCTTGCAAAGAATTGGATGTGACTGAGCGAGCAACAGAGCACAAATATGTGATATGATATGTCACAGAAATCACCTAAAAGTTTTTTTTAAGTGTCTCACACAGGACAGAGTAATTTGTAAGTAAAATATTTTAACATAACTTCTTTTTGTAAAATTCCATTTTTCTGTAATAAAATCCCAATCTGAATTTCCCTTTCATATAGATTTTTCATGTGCCTACATCAAGTTAAGACAAGAGGAAATTCAAAATATTCTTTGTACATAAGAAAAAAATGTCTTCTGCTTCTTAATATCAGTACAAATTAATGGGCTTTAAAGACACCAGTGAAAGATGAATTCTCAGATCCAGCAGCCCCTGCTTAGTACGATTATTAATAATAATGTTAATATTAACTTCTTGAGAGAACAAGTAGATTTTTATAGCTTTGTATATATCACACCAAGCTAAGCTCACCTAATACTGTTCATAAAGTTAAAGTAGGTCTTACGCTGGTTTTTATCACAATGTAGTTCAAGTGCAGGAACTAACAAGGCCTTGAAGCTCCAATACGTGACTGAGTGACTGAACAAAAACAACGACAAAGAATGAGTTAAACAAAAGACCACATGCTTTCTTCCAAAGTCACTTGCTTTGTTTCTTTTTACCATGTGATTCCAATGTCCTGCCCGAGAATGATATTCCCCATTTCTAGACATTTTTGCAATAAATATAATCTCACTATTTATGAGTCAGTACCTGACAATAATTTAGTTTTTATAATTAATGTATATAGTTATAATGCTAAATTAACTACCAATTTTTAATAAACTTTGACATAAACAGTCCTCTCCGTGTGAATGTGGATGACCAGGGCAGGGATCTGCTTTCCTGTCAAGGGCCAACAGTAAATGTTCTAGGCTTTGTGTTCCACATAAGTATCAGAAAACACTCTTCTAGACCATTCCACAAAGAGCCCGAAATGCATTTCCCCCTGAAAAAGTTTGTTATCTACATATACTTATATTGTATCCTTTACACAAATGTCTCTGATGTAAGTGAAGTGGAAACACATTCACATATTTCTATGATCCAAGGTCAACCTTCTTTTGAAAAGCCATAAGGTGATTTCCTGGGGCTTTTGCAGTGGCTCAGCGGTAAAGAATCTGTCTGCAATGCAGGAGACACAGGTTCAATTCCTGAATCAGAAAGATCTCCTGGAGGAGGGTATGGCAACCCACTCTACTTGTCTGGAAAATTCCAAGGACAGAGCAGCCCAGTGGGCTATGGTCCATGGGGTTGCAAAGAGTCGGACATGACTGAAGTGTCGGGGCATGTATGCAGGGGGATTTTCTGGGACCACCTTGAGAACCAAGGTCTTTTTTTTTTTCTTTTAAGATGTCTTTGACATAGACCATTTTGAAAGTCTTTACTGAATTTGTTACAATCTTGTTTCTGTTTCATGTTTTGGTTTTTTGGCTTCAAGGCATATTGAATCTAAACTCCCAAACCAAAGACTGATCCCACAACCCCGACATTGAAAGGTGCAGTCTTCACACTGGACCACCAGGGAAGTCCCTGAGAACCAAAATCTTTGAAGGTCTTCATGTGTTTGAGGGTTTTCTTTGCAAAGCTCAAGGCCGTGCCATCTTCGCCTTATGACCGAGCTAACTCCACTAGCTTTATCATGGAACTGACTATGTAGGTTGATATTCACTAAATGGAACACAGCAAACAAACAAACAAAAAGTGACCAAGAAAGAGTAGATGACAAGCAACACATGACACAGGATTCTTTTTCCTATTTGTCCCTGCGTTGTGGCAATGAAAAGTGCTCTGAGAAACAGCAGTAAGAAATATGGAAAGATGAGAGTAGTGGGGGTAAGCAGTGCCCATTCTAGTTGACTTCAGAAGCACCATTGCCAAACTTCCATGAAATCTTTTAAACGTAAAAGTTCGTGGTTCTGCCTTTGAATCTGACAAGTTCTTTAAGCACCTGAAAGATGAGAGTGGTAAGAGACTGTGGATTTTCAAATATACAATGTATTTTTTGTGGAGTGGTGTAGAGGTGTGTGGTCCTGTGGTGATTCTTAACTTTCCAAGAGGCACTGAATAGTAAAGATCAAGTTCGAATTCCCGTGGATTCTTGACAGCAAGATAAAAATACATCTGGTAAAAATAACACTTCTCTGACAAAAACATAGATTTGCTGACTTTTAAAAAATACAGTAGATTCAGTTCTGCCGTGTTTTAAAAAACAAGAGAATAGGCTGAAAGCATTACCAGAGACAGTAAGCAAAATTGAACAGTAGTGTTAACTTTATTATAAGTTAAAAAAGGTTTGAGAACAGCAGTTATATAGAGATTGAATTGAGGAAAGGGGTCAATGTACACCAGAAAAAAGTTCATGTCATTATTTTTTTAATTTATTTTTCTGATAATCAAACTAATCTATACAGGAAGGCAATACACAAAAAGGATCACTGTAATTATTTTAGGATGATGAGGTTATGAGGAAATTTTAATTTGTTTTATACTTTTCTGTATTTTTTTATTTTTACAATTACAATATATTACAAGCACAAACAAGAAATTGTGAGTCAATAAATATCATTTGCTAATATTTATATTATCTCTGGCATTACTTCTTCAGGAGGAGAAGTACCTTTTAGAGGACCCGACTTCTTTAAAACTGGGTTAGGGGCTATAATAAAGAGTCAGACTCCAATTTTGATGTTTGACTGCCCACAGCTTTTAATCCTTACCCTTCTCTCCCTGGTGTGTCACGAACTGGCAAGTTGATAAGAAAGAGCAAGTGGATCCAATGGGAAATTCAAACCACACAAACCTCTGCACATCCACTAGAATTCTCACCACCGTCCCAACACTCAACCACAATAAAAACCCTGAGTTAGTTTCCTTTCCTTCCGCTCTCAGGCCATTTTGACCTGAGAGACGAGCCTCCCCTCCAATCCCCTCCCCTCTAATTCCTGCTGCCCAGAAACCTCAATTATTTAAGCAACTTTTTCATAACCTTTCAGGGTATGTGTGGCATTATCAGTCTCGACATCTGAACCAAAATTTAGGTGGAGGTTCTAGCAGAGACCTGGACCTCTGGGAACTCTGAGACTATCTGGTTTCCTCTTCTTCTTCTTTCTATCTTACAAATACTCCCAGGATGGTAACTCAGTTGTGTCTGACTCTATGCAACCCCATGGACTGTCACCTACCAGGGTCCTCCATCCATGGAATTTTCCAGGCAAGAGTACTGGCGTGTTGCCATTTCCTTCTCCAGGGGATCTTCCTGACCCAGGGACTGAATCCGGGTCTCCCGCATTGCAGGCAAACGCTTTACCATCTGAGCCACCAGGGAAGCCCTTACAAATACAGGTGTTTCTAAATTGAATTATCTCCTTCTTCTCTGGCCACCATTTTGGATGCTTGCAATGACACTTTCAGGTAATCTTAGCATCGCTAGCCTGGTCCAGGCTTTCCATCACCTCTCACAGCAGCATCCTAACCCTATCTCCCGACTCCTGCACTTGCCCCCATCCCGTGTATCCACACACAGCAGCCGGAGAGATCCCATTCAGATTTAGTCAGGCCTCTGTTTGGTGCCCTCCATGTTTGTCCATCTTTTCTCTCAGAAGAGAAACCAATGGTTTCACGATGTTCTGTAAAGCCCTACTGGATATATCGACAGCTCCAGCAACCTTCCCACTGCCTTACTCGGCTCCAGGACAGTCATCTCCTTGCTGATGGTCAAGCATGCCAGATGCACATGCTGACCTTTGGAACCTTAACCCTGGCTGCTGCCTACGCCTGAAGAAGCTTCCCCACCTGACCTGCCAGGCCTGCTTCCTCACTTCTTCCTTCATCTTTATTCAAATGGGATTTTTTTGGCTACCCTAATTAAAGGGCCAAACAAACAAGCAAGTAAATAAGCAAAAATTCTCCCCCACTACCACACAGTTCACTCTCCTCCCTGATTTTATTTTTCTCCCTGGAACTTATTATCATCTGACACAATATTTAATGAGGTTCAATCAGAACAGAGATTGGGGGTGGGATAGTGGCTGTTTTATATACTGTTTATACTTATTTCCTAATATATGAGAGGTATTTAACGACTATTTTTAGAATGAATGCAGAAACGATGAGCAGTTCTTTAAAAGATCTGTAAAGATCTCCATGGTGGAAAAATCCACACGGCACTTCTAGACCTAGCAAGCTTGCGTTAAAGAGCATGCATAATTTCTGTAATTTCTTGGTAAAGATAATACTTTCATTATATGCATAATTGGAAAA
Source organism: Bos indicus x Bos taurus (assembly GCF_003369695.1). NCBI lineage: Eukaryota > Metazoa > Chordata > Mammalia > Artiodactyla > Bovidae > Bos > Bos indicus x Bos taurus. The sequence continues at coordinate 84,791,547 of NC_040084.1, read as the reverse complement.
ATGTATGTTACTGTAATAATGTATATGTACATGACTCCAGTTATTTGGAATCCATTTGTAGATTGCAAAGACACTTAGTTATTAGGATTTTTAAAGCCCTCTAAGTTATCTGGCCCTCTTGGTCTGTTCCTTCAGATGATTTTATTTTGAAACATTGATTGCCTATTGTGTTTACAGATTTGCACCAGAATGATTAGAGCAGCCTCAAAGAACTTTGAAATAAAATGAAAAGTGGTCTTATTCTTCCCAGCTCTTCCTAGCACTTTTCTAATTTATCTCTGTCGTTTCATTGTTTAAAGTTAAGCGTGCTGCATTGCACGCTCCTCTGCCTAGAACCATGCGTGTGTCCTATAGATAAACTGGGAAAGAATAATGTGCTAATTTGTGGGCTCCAGAGCATGGTTGCATTTAGGTTTTAGCATAAACTTTAATTTTAACAAAGAGAAAATAGCAGATTCAATTATAGATGTGGAAAGCCTCAGAGACAACTAGGAGTAAAGGAAGACCAAGTCAGAACCATTACAGTTTTAAAATAACAATAGCGTTAGTATTTCACTGTACAAAGCACTTTTGAGAACTTTATCTTTTGTGCACCTCATTCACTATAAGCCTTGATATAAGTATTTTTATCGCTGTAAGATGTGGAAACCAGGGTTCAGAAAGGCTCTTGGTCATTTATAGTCACATAACTATTAAGTGACAGACAAAGGATTATCAACCCCAGGTCTCACAGCTCCAAATTGTATGTTCTTTTCATTGCATTACATTTAACATATCCTTGTGGATCCTTGATCAACAATTATCAAAGCACCTGAAATAATCTGATTTTTAAAAACTTTCCAGAGGCAGCTATGTAAAAGCAATGGCAAAAAACCTTGCCAAGAGTAGATGTTCCATAATTGAAGAAAGAGGTTGAGAAGCAGGCAGTAAACCAACTGTCAGTGTCAAAATCAGAAGAGATGTCAAAATAAAGTAAAATTAGAGACTTCACAGAAAGAAAGAAGGGTACTAACAGTGGAGATAAATGGCCTCTCCAGGTGCCGACAGCGTTTCTGTAGAGCCACAGTGTACCTCCTAACGCTCAAAAAATTATTGTGATTATTATTAAAGGTATAAGAAGGGGATTAAAGTTTAACAAGATCTTCTGTGTGGTTGGTAGTCAAGCAGTCTTAATAAGGTCACAGTCTATTGTGTATTTCTTGTGAAATGTTTCAGATTTTACTTTTCTTTATAAAGATATTTACTTGATTTTTAGCTATGATACTTGAAATTGGTGCTCATAAAAATAAGGGACACATGTTATAACCTTGGACATAACCAGAATTTCAAAAATAAAACCAATGCTTTGAAGATGGGAAAAATAGTTCACTAAGGAATTTACTGTCTTGTGAATTTTTAAAAACACAAGACAATAAATGTCATAAAAAATAAAGTAGCAGATCCTGCTGTTGTTGTAAATTGTATACCTAATAAAACATTTTTCTTCTTTAATATTTCAGGGAAAAAACAGTTGTTCCAGAAGATAATAATGAAAATTAAATTAAATATAAAATTGTGTTGTCTGTGAAACAAACCACTTTTAATAAAAATGAGTTTTTGGAATATGTATGGGCTTATTTCAAAATTTTCAAAGCAGAGCGGATCATAAATTAATCATATACAAGGATAAATTACACATTTGTATTCTAGGCATCTGTTTTGTCATCTGCTTCACTAGATTCTAATTATGAGTTTTAAACTGGACAACCTGCACATGTAGAGTTATTATACTTAAGATATTAACAGAAGCATTTCTTAAACATTTGGTTTACACACTTAACTTACCATGACGCATTTTATTCAATCATAATTTGCACACCTAATGCAATTTTTGTAAATGCACCTAAATCCATTTGGTTGAACTGTGTATTCATATGAAATGCTTGCAGGTCTAGTAGAAAGTAAGCAACTCTCTTTTTGTAAAAATAAATATTACCTGCAAATTTTATTTTTCCATCTTTAAAGTCATAGGCTAGGTTTGGAAATAAATATTCTCATCTTGAAATGGAGAATATAAAAAAATTTGAAATTCTTATAGACATATGTCTTTTCTGGCTTTCTCTACAAATAAGAATTTATTTCTCCTTAATCAGACTGTGTTAGATGTTATCATGAGGAATAATATCTAAACATATTTAATGGGGATTTGATACATTCACATATTTAAAAAGAAAATGTTTTTCTTACATTTATTTTAAGAGAAATATATACTCACATTGAAAATTTAGAAAATAAACAATGAAGGAGAAAATAATTTCTTACTTCTTACTTTTATCACTACTTATTCATAATTCCATCAACCAAGGATAACTGCTGTTGGCAGTTTGGCACATTTCTTTTCCACTTTTATACATTTTGTCACTAATTTAAATGGACATAAAATGAACATTTTTGTACATTTCTTTTTGTTCACATTTCTGATTATATTCGTAAGTTCCTAGAAGAGGAAATGCATTATTAATGTCCACTGGATTGTTGTCATCTGCACAGAAACTTCTCTGATGTTTTCCTTCTTAGGAGCACTTCCCTGACTCTCATGATCCTCTTGAGGTACATCCCTCCTTCCTATTATTCTTTATAGAATAAGTACCAGAGTTATCTTTACCTCTTGTTTCTCCTTAGCTCCTCCCAGTCAAATGTCTTTCCCCTCTTCAAAGATCACCCATGACTCCCTTCACGTTCTCAAATTTAAAGAGCTCTTCTCTGTTCTCTCAGCGGCATTCAATGCAGTTACCCACTCCCTTCTCTGGAAATACTTCTTTTCTTGGCTTCTGTATCACTAAACCATCCTGTGAAACACAGCAGGATGTATATCACACTTTCCAAAGCTGGGTAAAGCGAGTTAGAATTTAATATATGCCCAGGGACTTCCTCCCAGGTGATCACGAGGTATAGACAGAGAGAAAAGCAACATCATGACAGTCAGAAGCCTCCTTCCTGTCCTCACGTTTTGCGGCTGTGGCTCTGCCAGTACAACAAGGGGTTCTCGGGGCTTGGAGCGCCAGGCGTGGGCAAATTGGAGGTAGGAGAAGAAAACTAGATAAATCACTTCCTTCTGGGGCTTCTCATATTTGCTGAAAATAGACTTTGCCGAAACCATCTTGGAGAAGACAACTTTCCAACTTCAACTCGTGTCACAAGACTGACTCATGACCCACCAAACATGGCCAAATGGGTCTTTTAAGACTTTATGAATGGGTGACAGTCTAACGAATGTAGGCTAGAATCACAGATGGTGTCCAGGCTGTCCTTTAGGCGTTGGTCATAATTCAGGTTCAAAATCTTTTCTGAACCCACTTCGTCTTAGACCATCCTGTTATACTATTTATACTAGATGCTGTTATTACACTAATATATCCTAGACACGAACTAATTAAGTACCTTTTGATTTGAATGGAGTAACTACAGTTAAAAAGACTAGATTCTAATTTGCTTTTGAAGTTAATGGAGTCGTACACTGGAGGGAAGCAAAGGTGCGGATGGAGAAGCTCAGTGGGGACAGAGAGAAAGACCCCATCTCCCCCCAGATGAGGCTACTATCTTTGTTGGAGAGGAACACTTGTTAATTATGAACTGCTCATAAATCTGCCTCAACTTAAGTGCCCACGAGCCGAGGATAATGGAAGGAAAAACAATTTAAATCACATTATGTAGCAAGCAACTGAATAATGTATTTCATGCTGTCTCAGTGCATTTCATTTCTTCAAGGATATAGACTTGCTCCTGCAACTTCAAATGACAGAAGAAAACACCCTTTTGGTTTATATTGTTCTCTATCATTCATGGGTTCTTGGTAGTAAATAGTGTTTGCTCCAAGAGGATTTTTCCTTTTCAATGTCTGCTGCCGATTTATGGCTTGTTTTTTGAATGGCTTTGAAAGTGTTGAATTGGCTAAATATATAGTTATCTCTGAATGCTATCTGAAATTTTTGGAGAATTTCTATAACCAATAACTCTTCTAAAGAAAGCCAAACCATATCTCAAAAAATTTTAGAAGAATTCACTGGTTGTCCAGTGGTTAAGACTCCATGCTCTCACTGCCAGGGGTCTGGGTTTGATCCCTGGTCAGGGAACCAGGATCCCACAAACCATGTGATGCTGCCAAAATAAAATAAAATTTTAAAGTCATTAATAGTAATTACGGAACATCTTGCTTTCAAGGATATGTCATTGCTATTTTACCTCTTCTGGGTACGATTAAAATCGAAGTGAAGGAAAAAAACAATTTTTATTTTGGTGTATTTTTTTTACTCTTCTAATATTTTAAAGTGGAATTATAATAGTCATCAATCAGGTGTACAGGCCCCAGTACAAGAACTCCCACTATAGAAGAGAAAATGAATGAGCCACTCAGGTCAGAGAAAAACTATAGTTTTGAGTAAAACAATCTCATCCCTGCAATGTAAAAAAAAAAAAAAAAAACTCCCACTACGTGATTAATAACTATTGAAGTCTCTGCACAATTAAGAATTATTGCATCTGCAATGAACATTTACAGCTGAAAGGGTCCATAAGGATAATTTAGCCCAATCTCTTCATTTTTCATAGATGGAGTTGCTAAGACACAGAGAGAAAGAAAGACTAGCCAAAGGTCATGTTGCTAGAACCAGAATCAAATTCCCCACCTTCGCTGGAGTGAAATTAAAAAGACATTAATTAAAATCCACTGCAGTTAATATTGCAGAAGAAATGCAGTTCAGAAGAAAGGAAAATTGCTATATAATTTTAAGTATTTTATAACATATGGTTGATCTGATAGAAAAGTACAAATAATAATAAGAGCAAAAATGATAATAAAGTGTGAATTTGGTGTGGCATGTAAGTGCTGGAATCAGGTGTTTGTCCATGGTATTTGGCAATCTCTGGGGGACAAGAATTTGGGATTTAAAGAACCCATACAAGGACTTCTCTGGTGGTCTAGTGACTAAGACTCCACGCTCCCAATGCAGGGGTCTGGACTGAATCGTGGTCAACTAGAGATCCAGTTGATCTCACATGCTGCAACTAATTATACCCCATGCCAGAACAGTCAAATAAATAAATAAATATTTGAAAAATAAATAACATATGAGGCCTTAAAAAAAAAAGAGCCACAAACAAAACCTGGCACTTTGAGCAGAGTAGAGGTTTGTCTAGTTGATCCCCCCATGTAAAAATATAACTTACAAAGGATGATAACCTCAGTAATAAGCTAAGTCCGGGAACTATCACCATGTGAAGGGAGAGCATTGGCAAACATCTCAAATTTGGCTCTGAGTGTCAGAGGAAACACAGGTTTCCCTAGAAGATTCCTAACATCCAGGTAGGTTTGGTACAGAAATGCATACTTACCCTGGTGGTAAAGTAATTCCAAGTGATCAAGGGTTGTCGGTGTCCCCAAAGATCTGGCAGAAGCAATTCCAAAGGATCTCTGAACACTTTCAAGCTAAATCTTACATCATTCGTGCAATTAAAGGGGGAAAACAAAGGAGGAAAGAAATCTCTACAATAGAGACATAGATGAGAACAGATGAGCAAAATATACTTGCAGAGATTTCATATATTGAAATACCAAATCTGATCACCTTTTACATTAAAAGAATATATGGTAAAGCTTGAATTATTAGGTCACTATGAAAAAAGATACAAATGGGACTTTCAGGAATTAAAAATACAGTGTTGAAGTTAAAACTCAGTGGAACCATGCAAAATGAAAGCAAGAAGAAAAGTATCATTTACAATTGTAAATTACAATTTACAAAATACTTAGGAATACATTTCATGAAAGAAGTATAGAACTTATACTCTGAAAATTATAACACATTGCTTAAAGAAATTAAAGAAGACCTAAAGAAGTGGAACGATGTCCCAAGTTCTTGGTTCAGAAGAATTAATATTGTTGAAAAGGCAATATTTCTCAAATTGATCTACAAATTTTATTCAACCCAGAGTATGGTTGGCTTTTTTGGAAGAAATTAACAAGATGATCCTAAAATTTAGATGTCAATTTAAGGTACATGAAATAGAAATAAGCAAAAAAAGTATTGAAAAAGAACAACACTGGAGAACTCTTATTTATTTATTTCAGAACTTTTTACAAAGTTACAGGAATAAGACAAGGTGGTACCAGCATAAGGGTGGATGCAGAGGGTAGAATAGATCAGTGGAATAGAATCAAAAGTACACAAATAAATCCTCATATTTACAGTCAACTGCTCTTTGGCAAGGATGCCAAGTCCAATCAACAAGATAAAAATAGCCTTTTCAACAAACAGGGGTGCAACAACTGGATATACGATGCAAATGAATAAAACTGGACTCCTACTTGATGCCGTTTACAAAAATTAACTCAGAATGGTTCAGAGACCTCTGTATATGAGGTAAAACTTCAAAGTCTTAGAATGAAACATAGATATGACATTAAAAGTACAAGGAACTGAAGAAAAAGATGTTCATTAAAATTATAATTTTTATGTTTCAAAGGACATTACAAAAATGAAATACAACCTATAAATTGAGAAAAAATTTACCTGATTATTCATCTGAGAAAGGATTTGTATTCTGTGTATATAAAGAACACTCATAACAATAAAAAGACAAGTAACAATGGGTAAAAGATTTGAACAGACATTTCCTTAGTCCTCAGCAAAAAAAAACCACTGGCCATCAGGGAAAGGAACATTAAAGCAACAATGATACACGACTTTATATCTAAAATGACAGTGATGATGTGCAGAATTTGGAACACTTAAACAATGCTAATGAAATTGTGAAATAATGCACTTACTTTGGAAATGATTTTGGGAGTTTCTCAAAATATTAACATATATTTACCATATGATCCAACAGTTCCACTCTTAAGTATCTACCCACGATAAATTTAAACATATGTTTACATGAACAATTGTACAGGAATATTCATAGCAGCATTATTTGTAATAATGAATAACTGGAAACAACCTAAATTTTCATCAAGTGATGAATGCATAAAATAGCTTCTATCCATATAATGGAAAATTCAGTTCAGTTCGGTTCAGTCGTTCAGTTGTGTCTGACTCTGTGCGACCCCATGAACCGCAGCATGCCAGGCCTCCCTGTCCATCACTAACTCCCGGAGTTTACTCAAACTCATGTCCATTGAGTCGGTGATGCCATCCAACTATCTCATCCTCTGTCATCCCCTTCTCCTCCTGCCCTCAATCTTTCCCAGCATCAGGGTCTTTTCAAGTGAGTCAGCCCTTTGCATCAGGTGGCCAAAATACTGGAGTTTCAGCTTCAACATCAGTCCTTCCAATTACTCAGCAATAAAAGAATGATGTGTTGATACATGCTACAACATGCATGACTCTTGAAAATACTATAATGATGAAAGAGGCCAATAACAAAAGACTATATTGAATGATTACATTTATATAAAATATTCATAATAGGAAAATTTACAGAAGTCGAAAGTAGATTGCCTAGGACCAGGCCTGAAAACAGAGGAAATGGGAAATAACTGCTAATGGGTATGGGATTTCTTTGGGGGATAATGAAGAATCAGGACAGTTTTCACAGGGAAGGACAATCAACAGATGCCAATGCTGATATGACACAGATATTGGAAGGATCTGAGGAAGACTTGAAAGCAGTAGCTATACAAATATTCCAGCCAGCAATTGTGAACATTCTAGAAACTAATGGAAAAATAGCCTCAGCAAAGAAATTGAAGATATAAAGATGAACCAAGCTGAAATTTTGAAACTGAAAAAGTAAAATGATCAAGAACAAGGCAAGGGTGGCCACTTTTACCATTCCTATTGAGCATAGTACATCTTAAGTAGTACAATAAGACAAGACAGATTTTATATGGATGGATAGATAGATGATAGATCGGAAGGTAGCATACCAATTGAAAAGTAAGAAATAAAACTGCCCTATTTGCAGATGGTATGATTATCTACAATAAAAATCTCAAGGAATAAACAAAAACACTCTAATACTCATATGCCAAGTCATAGTATAAGATACCAGGTCAACACATACAACTGAATCATCTTCCATACAACTGAATCATCTTCCTATATAGCAGAAATGTATGAAAACTGCTTTTTACAGTACCATTTACAATAGCTCCAAAAACAAAAACAGAAAAATCTAGGGATAGATCTAGCAAAAATTATACAGAATCTGCTGGTTGACCATAACAAAATCCTGAGCAAATATAAGCAAAATATTTGACTTGACCATAAAAGAGATGAAAACAGCAAATAAGTGTGAAAATGTATTCAATCTCACTAGTGATTAAGGACATGCAAATTAAAATAAAAATGAGATTCCATCATATACCTACTAGAATGGCTACAATTAAAAAAAAAAAAAAAAACTGACAATACCGAGGGTTGACAAGGATTTGGAATAACTGGAACTGTCATACACTGCTGAGAGAAATGCAAAATTTTGCAGCCACTTTGGAAGGGTTTGTTAGGTTTGTACACAATTAGCCATACATTCATTATTCAAACCAGAATAACCAAGTGAAATGTTGATAAGTATCCTAGACAACTAATATGGCCAGATACTCCTTAGTAAAGAGACGTAACCAAAGAGACAAATCTGCTTCAGTCTTAGATGTATAGGAATGACTCATAATCTGACTTCCAAACTTAATTTACTTAAGTCATTCTCCCTCCAGAGATAATTATATGCCATATTGATGATGTGAACATTATGAAGTATTGCATTTTTCATTATAAATTGTCCCATCATGTTTCTGGTTTACCACTCCACTGCTTGTCAGTACTATTTGTCCAATTGCTTTTAGATGAACTGACTAAGCCATTTCTGAAACTGAAAATTTGAGAATTAGTCTGTAAGACACAGCCAACTAGTCAGTTACGGTAGTAAACCATTGGTCTGCAAGGTCCTACAACATGGCAGGACTCTTTAATCCACTGGACACCATAAACACAACACTGGAGCCTATGCACTTTTCATGGTACCATGAAATATTTGTGATTTTAAAAAAGAGAGATTTCATGTCTTGAAGGAATACTGCAGAATCAAATTAATAAATGTTAACAAATGTTTGACTAAGTATCTATAGAATATAAAATTATGTTAACTAATCACCTGTATCTAAATACATGTGAGTTTAGATACAAGAATATATGAGATGTGGGCTTCCCGCGTGGCTCAGCAGTAAAGAATCTGCCTGCATTGCAGGAGACCCGGGTTTTATCCCTGAGTCGGGCAGATCCCCTGGAGAAGGGCATGGTAACCCACTCCAGTATTCTTACCTAGAGAATACAACGGACAGAGGAGCCTGGCGGGCTGCAGTCCGTAGCATCGCACAGTCAGAGGTGACTGAAGCAACTCAGCAGCAGCAACATACACAAGCTGGAGGGGACATTGCCTGGGAGGAGTGCTGGGTGTTCACGAAAGTTTAAAAACAGCAGAGAGTTAAGTCATTTGTTTTAGAATACGACTTATGCGCAAAGGGATTGTCATTCCTGGGGTCTATAAACAAGTGCTCTTGTGCTTGTTTTCCTCTTGGCTGTGACAGCGTGAGTCACAATGAAACATCTATGTGGCCCAGCCCTCAGCATGTAGCCCAGCCCTCAGCATGTAGCCCAGCCCTCAGCGTGTAGCCCAGCCCTCAGCGTGTAGCCCAGCCCTCAGCGTGTAGCCCAGCCCTCAGCATGTAGCCCAGCCATCAGCATGTAGCCCAACCATCAGCATGTAGCCCATAACAGCAGACAACTATTGTGGTTTTAACTCTGTATTACCTGTTTCCTTCTTATAAACTTACCATCTGAGGGGCTTCCCTGGTGGCTCACTGGTAGAGAATCCACCCGCCAATGCTGGAGACATGGGCTTGATCCCGGATCCGGGAAGATACCATGTGCTGCAGAGCAGCTAAGCCTGTCCGCCACAAGTATCGAGCCTGTGCTCTAGATTCCAGGAACCACACCTCCTGAACCCATATGCCACAATTACTGAAGCCCAAACACTCTAGAGCCTGTGCCCTTCCATAAGAGAAGCCACCGCAACGAGAAGCCTACCTACTGCAACTAGAGGGTAGCCCCCGCCTCCCGCAACTAGAGCGAACCCGAGCGCAGCAGTGAAGACCCAGGGCAGCCAAATATAAATAAATAAATAAAGATACCATCTTCAGTGTATTCATGATGGTCATCAGCAACAATTCATTTTGATCTATACCTACTTGTGGGAAAACTTCTATAATTGCAAGAGATAGTGGAGGGCAATTCATAACTTTGTATTTCAAAAGTTATATTTATAGTCATGAGAAAACGAAATTGATTTTGTCAGTGCGTTTACATCTAAAGTCCTGAATGTATATGTGAAAGCATTCAGATCTCTAAAAGAACACATAACTTTGGAGTATACACCATTTGTAGTGTGCATTTTCCTTTCATATTTGAACATTTTTCAACTGTAGCAAAAAGAGATTGTTCTGAATCATTTTTAAAAGGAAGATGACATTTATGATAAGATGTACACTCTTGGAACCACAGATGATAATTTGATGCATAAAAACTTTCAACATATAACATACTCTTCCATATTTATTAACACATTCAATAGGCTAAGTCATATGCTAACTACTGACAGTAGAGAGGAGCTTTTTACAGGCAGGATTAATCTATGGAACTATTGAATTCTGATACTTCTGAAAGTTAATTCAGTAAGAGGTGAAATTAGTGTCCCTAAAATGTACTGGGTGTTCTTAAATTGACTACGCAGCTTAAACAACAGAAATTTATTTTCCCGCATTTCTGGAGGCTCTAAGTTTGAGACCACGGTGTCAGCAGGGTTAGTTTTCTCTGAGGGTCATCAAGGAGGGATCTCTACCTGGCTCGTAAATATTAACAGATGGTCATCCTCCTCTGTATTTTCCATGGTTTTCTCTCTGCGCTTATCTATGCCCTAGTCTCCTCGTCTTGTTAGGACACCAGTCAGACTTGAGTAGGATCTACTCCAGTGGCAGTATTTAACCTCAATTACCTCTTTAAAGACCCATCACCATGAACAGTCATATTCTGAGTCCTTATATTGAGGACTTCAACACATGGATTTTGAGTGGACAAAATTCAGCCCGTAACAATTTACAACAAAAAAGTTAAAAAAAATTTTTTTTTAAATCAAGACACAGTCTAATTTAAACACGAGCTCTGAGGGAGGTAGTTTGTCATCCTTAAAAAGTGAAGCTTTTAAAATGTTTTTCTACTTTCCCAATGTTTCTTTTGGGTTGACAAATTGTATCAAAAGACTTTATTCAACCAAGTGGCAAATAGAGATCATGCCTGGGGGGAATAAGATGCAATTTTAATTAACAGTTTTTATTTCTACTAAGTGTAAGTCTTGCAGTGTCATTCTAATTTAAACCACAATCCCTCCCTGCTAATGATTTCCTAATGATCCTGAAGCCAGGAGGCTGTCAGTGCTTTAGGGTGGATTCTCATCCTTGGGGCCTCATCTACTCTGCACTGGATGCGTCTCAGTGTGTGTTTTTTTTGGTGGGGGAAGGGGTTAGGGGTTTGTGTAGAGGGCACAGACAGCCCAGGAACCCCCCCAAAGCTGAGGCGTCCAAAAGTGTAATTGAGTTGAATGTGATCAGGTTTTTGAAACAGCAAATGCATCTTATTTCAATGTCTTTGGAGTCCATCGCTCTATCGTTGTCACTCTGTTTATTTCTTGGCTTCATCGGGTCTTAGCTGTGGCATGCAGGATCCTCGCTGCGGATGGCCTTCTCTCTAATTGTGGCTTTTATGCTCCAGAGCGCATGGGCTCAGTTGTTGCCGTGCTCAGGCTTAGTTGTCTTGCAGCATGTGGGATCTTAGTTCCCTGGCTAGGGATTGATCCCGTGTCTCCTGCATTGCATGGTGGATTCTTAACCACCGGAACACCAGAGAAGTCCCTACTCATCTTTATTAAGAAAGAGCTTTTGAGCACCCAGTACTATGTGAAAGTATATTTTGATTTTTACATTTATAAATATCACAAAAATGGAAACTTTAAAAGCAAATACAAGCAAACTACCTTATATTTTCTTTTTGCTCCTCCTTGTTCTGTCATACACATTTCCCAGAGAGTAGATGCCCCACTTTGGAGGCTATTCCTTCAGATGTCTTATGACATGAGTCCAGCTGTGAATATGGAAGTGGACCAGCAGCAGGAAGGAGTACACATGTCATTTGTTGAAAGGGGGAGATGAGTGTGCAGATTTCCTGCAGTCCATGTAGCTTTCTCCAGATCCACAGACTCCACAGGTGGATGGGACAAATGTTCTCTGCGCGCTAATGGTCTTCTCATGATTCCCGATGCCTTCTACATCAGGAGAATTTCTTGTCAGAAGCTTACATTTTCTCAGAGGCCAGTAAAACCCATGAGCACAGTGGAGTCCTGGCTCTGCAGCTGTTTACAGAACCAGGTTTGTATACTATCATCATGAGCTGCATGATTTGAAAGACAAGTCTTGTGGGTCAGTCTCTCAAAAACGAAAAAAAAAATTTTTTTTTTCCCAGACTCAGCAGGGGGTCTCTATTTCGCACTTACTTTGATTTGCTTTTTTTCCTAAGAGTTATCAGTAGGGGAATGATATGGACTTATCATGGTGATCATTTTGAAATGTATAGAAATATCCAATCACTATGTTGTGCAACAGGAATTACCATAGTGTTGTGGGTCAATTATAATTAGAGGTGGGGGTGGGCTGGGGAATGAGGGTAGAGGGAACTGGATGAAGGGAGTCAATAAATACCAACTCCAATTATAAGACAGATGAGTACTAAGAATGTAACATATAACATGATATCTATAATTAACATTGTTGTTTGCTATACATGAGAGTTTTTAAGAGCATCAATCCTAGGAGTTCTGATCACAAGGAAAATTGTCTATGTCTTTAATTTTGAAAAGATGAATGTTCACTAAACTTACTGTGATAATCATGATGAAGATGAATCAAGTCATTATGCTGTATACCTTAAATTTATACAGTGCTGTATGTCAATTATATCTCACTAAACTGAAAGGAAAAAGCTTAACAATAAAAAAAGAAGAAATATTCCTTTTTAAAAAGATAAGAAATAAGATAATGAAAATCACTAAAATACAGTTATTCCCTTTCTAAACTACATATTTCAATTTTAGATAGCATTTATTGTTACTCTACCAAAAAAAATGAGATTGAAATTTATACTTCCATTGACCTCTCTCCCCCACCATTCCAGTTTCCATTACTCACTGTATTATTTTCTGACATTTTGACATGTGTCAGGATCTGTGAACGTTCTGAGATTTTACTACTTGCCAATTAACAAGTCAGGGTGCCACTGCTGAGGGAAGACAGAACTCCTGGGTCAGAAACAAAGGATGTTATTACTCAGGAAATAAGCAGCATGAGTCAGCATGCTCGCATCAATTCCTCTTACCCTCAAGTCCCATGAAGGCAATTCAGATTGAAGGGGTGATTTCTAGGGATGTTTAGGAAGTAACCTATAAAACAGAGCCCAAAGAAACACTGCGTTAAGATTCCTGTGACTGTAAGAAATGGTTATGTCCATAAGTCAAGAGATGGATTGAAGTCCAGTTTTAACAGACATAGTTATTAGAGGTGCACAGTTTCTGCAAGATAAACCCTTGACTTGGGATGGAGGATTAGAGAGCCTGAGAGATTTGACTCAGCTAACCTTGCCTATCATAAATATGCTCTACAATCCATGATTTTGTTGTACCAGAAGAGATTAAAATCCTGGTGCCCTTTAAGCCACTAACATTATTATTTTGAAATGGCAGGAAAAAAAAGTATACAAAGAAGCAGGAGGTGGGGGGATATTTTCTGGTGAAAAAAATTTAAGAATTCATCTTTTGCAGGAAAATTTTTGCTTTGTGGGGGCATGGTGATCTTTTTTTTTTTTTTTTTTCCTGGCACAAAGTTATTTAAGAAATGGTTGATTTGTGAATAACCTCTATATGTCCTAATACCCAAAGGCACACTTTCATATCTGAGATTCTCCTTTAAAGATTCCTTTAGGAATTTCACTTCATTCAACTTTTTTTTTTGAGACTTTGAAATATACAACAGAAACTTATATGATGGAAAGCATCAACCCTGTTTTTTTGCATGCTTAGTCACTTCAGCTGAGTCCGATGTTTTGTGACCCTATGGATTGTAGCCTGGCAGGCTCCTCTGTCCATGAGATAGCAAGAATACTGGAATAGGTTGCCATGTCACCCTCCAGGGGATTTTCCTGACCCCGGGATCAAACCCACATCCTCTGCATCTCTTGCATTGCAGGCAAATTCTTTACTGTTGAGCCAAAAGGGAAGCCCTGTTCTCCCACTACCATTTACTTATAGTTTTACTTTAAATAAAATCATTAATTGGTATAAGTAAAAATCTCCATGTCTGGTTGCAGGAAAGTGCACATGAGCGATCTGACAGCCTAGGGCTTGCTGTGAACAGCATGGGTTCCAAATTTGACACATCTGCAATTATTCAAACACGGTCATCTTTCATTAATTACTGATAAATTAGGCAGGATGATAAAAGTTTGAACTAATTTCTCTGAAAGATGGATGATAAGTATCCACTGCAGGAACAGTTCTCAAGCCTGTTCTACAATTCTAGGGCTCTTCCCACCTGCCTCTTCGTGAGGCTGCTGCTGCTGCTAAGTCGCTGCAGTCGTGTTTGACTCTGTGCGACCCCATAGACGGCAGCCCACCAGGCTCCTCCGTCGCTTGGATTCTCCAGGCAAGAACACTGGAGTGGGTTGCCATTTCCTTCTCCAATGCATGAAAGTGAAAAGTGAAAGTGAAGTTGCTCAGTTCAGTTCAGTCGCTCAGTCCTGTCCGACTCTTTGCGACGCCATGAATCCCAGCACGCCAGGCCTCCCTGTCCATCACAAACTCCTGGAGTTCACTCAGACTCATGTCCATCGAGTCGGTGATGCCACCCAGCCATCTCATCCTCTGGCGTCCCCTTCTCCTCCTGCCCCCAATCCCTCCCAGCATCAGAGTCTTTTCCAATGAGTCAACTCTTCACATGAGGTGGCCAAAGTACTGGAGTTTCAGCTTTAGCATCATTCCCTCCAAAGAAATCCCAGGGCTGATCTCCTTCAGAATGGACTGGTTGGATGTCCTTGCAGTCCAAGGGACTCTCAAGAGTCTTCTCCAACACCACAGTTCAAAAGCATCAATTCTTTGGTGCTCAGCCTTCTTCACAGTCCAACTCTCACATCCATAGATGACCACAGGAAAAACCATAGTCTTGACTAGATGGACCTTTGTTGGCAAAGTAATATCTCTGCTTTTGAATATGCTATCTAGGTTGGTCATAACTTGTCTTCCAAGTAGTAAGCGTCTTTTAATTTCATGGCTGCAGTCACCATCTGCAGTGATTTTGGAGCCCAGAAAAATAAAGTCTGACACTGTTTCCACTGTTTCCCCATCTATTTCCCATGAAATGATGGGACCGGATGCCATGATCTTCGTTTTCTGAATGTTGAGCTTTAAGCCAACTTTTTCACTCTCCACTTTCACTTTCATCAAGAGGCTTTTGAGTTCCTCTTCACTTTCTGCCATAAGGGTGGTGTCATCTGCATATCTGAGGTTATTGATATTTCTCCCAGCAATCTTGATTCCCACTTGTGTTTCTTCCAGTCCAGCATTTCTCATGATGTACTCTGCATAGAAGTTAAATAAGCAGGGTGACAATATACAGCCTTGACGAACTCCTTTTCCTATTTGGAACCAGTCTGTTGTTCCATGTCCAGTTCTAACTGTTGCTTCCTGACCTGCATACAGGTTTCTCAAGAGGCAGGTCAGGTGGTCTGGTATGCCCATCTCTTTCAGAATTTTCCACAGTTTATTGTGATCCACACAGTCAAAGGCTTTGGCATAGTCAATAAAGCAGAAATAGATGTTTTTCTGGGACTCTCTTGCTTTTTCCATGATCCAGCGGATGTTGGCAATTGGATCTCTGGTTCCTCTGCCTTTTCTAAAACCAGCTCGACCATCAGGAAGTTCACAGTTCACATATTGCTGAAGCCTGGCTTGGAGAATTTTGAGCATTACTTTACTAGCATGTGAGATGCGTGCAATTGTGCGGTAGTTTGAGAATTCTTTGGCATTGCCTTTCTTTGGGATTGGAATGAAAACTGACCTTTTCCAGTCCTGTGACCACTGCTGAGTTTTCCAAATTGGCTGGCATATTGAGTGCAGCACTTTCACAGCATCATCTTTCAGGATTTGAAATAGCTCAACTGGAATTCCATCACCTCCACTAGCTTTGTTCGTAGTGATGCTTTTTAAGACCCACTGGACTTCACATTCCAGGATGTCTGGCTCTAGGTCAGTGATCACACCATCGTGATTATCTGGGTCGTGAAGATCTTTTTTGTACAGTTCTTCTGTGAATTCTTGCCACCTCTTGTTAATATCTTCTGCTTCTGTTAGGTCCATACCATTTCTGTCCTTTATCGAGCCCATCTTTGCATGAAATATTCCCTTGGTATCTCTAATTTGCTTGAAGAGATCTCTAGTCTTTCCCATTCTGTTGTTTTCCTCTATTTCTTTGCATTGATCGCTGAAGAAGGCTTTCTTATCTCTTCTTGCTATTCTTTGGAACTCTGCATTCAGATGTTTATATCTTTCCTTTTCTCCTTTGCTTTTCGCTTCTCTTCTTCGTGTCCAACTCAGTGACCCCATGGACTGCAGCTTACCAGGCTCCTCCATCCATGGGATTTTCCAGGCAAGAGTACTGGAGTAGGGTGCCATTGCCTTCTATGTGAGGAGACCTCCTTAAATACAAATGTGGGGCTTCCCTTTTTGCCCAGTGGTTAGGAATCTGCCTTGCAGTGCAGGGGACAGTGGTTTGATCTCTGGCCAGGGAGGATAACACATGCCGTGGAGCAAGTAAGCCCATGCACCACAGCTACTGAGCCCATGCTCTAGAGCTCACGCAGCATAATTACCAAAGCCCGCACACCTAGAGCCTGTGGTCCTTGACAAAGAGTAGCCCCGCTCACTGAAACTGAAGAGAGCAGGCAGCAAAGAAGACCCACCACAGCCAGAAAATAAAATAAAATACATCTTTAAAAACAAAACAACAACAACAACTACAGCCAATTTGGGATGAACTGTAACCATCTGAATTTTTTAAAGGTCAAAAAAGATGATTCTGTTCATCTTTGGAATTTGCAAACTACTGTTGTAATAAATGAATTTGCTAATTGTTCTATCCTGCTCAACAGATAAGCCCAGGCTTAGTTTTCAGTATCTATCATATATCACACATGACATTTATCATAAATCCTATATGATTTGACAAATGTGTCATACACCAGAGAAAAAGCTTAAATAACTTTCCTGGGGTTATAAATATGTGAACATCAAAGCCAGAGCCAGAATTCACAGTCTCTGAATTTTCAGCTCATTTTATGAGTAGATTTGCTGTCATTCTTCATTCCATCTTTGACACAGTCAAGTGGAATGAGGGTAAAGAAAAATAAATAACTTCCTGGATGCTTCTAAGTCTTCTTTGGTAAGTTTTAGGGAACAAGTTTAGAGTCCTGAACATGGAGGGCTTTTTAGGTTTTGAGTTATTTTGCAAATAGTGAAACTGAGTTGGGAATAATTACAAAGCAAACAGAGATCTAAAATCTGAAAAGACTCCAAAGCTTGATAATAAAGCAGGAAAGAAAACCAAAAAAGACACAACTTAAGTCTAATGACTGGATACGATTAGTCCAGGAGCAACATGGTAATAGTTGTGTCCAGAAGGATGATGCAAGGGCTTCCCTGGTGGTCCAGTGTCTGAGACTCAGCACTGTCCATATAAGGGGCCCTGGTTGGATCCCTGGTCAGGGAACTGGATCCCACATGCCATAACTAAGAGTTTGCACGCTTCGGCTAAAGATCCCACATGCCCCCAGTGAAAACTGAAGACCCTGAATGCTACAACTGGAACCCAGTGTAGACAAATACTTTTTTTTTTTAAAGAAAGATGATGTAAAGGAAGGAAGTTCAGAAGTTAAGCAAATCCAATTCAACTTGAAAAAAGGAATGACCATATTCTGTCTACTGTTAATAGGGATAATAAACACACTAATCTCTTGGCTACTGGGTATACTGTATACATATCTATGTGTGCGTCCTATGTATACACACACAACCTGTATTGAACTATGTTGATAAGATTAATGCAAAACTATTTTAAATTTCTTTGTGTGTTTGTGTGTGTGTGTTAGTTTTTCAGTCCTGTCTCCCTCTTTGAGACCCCCTAGACTGTAGCCAGACAGGCTCCTATGTCCATAGGATTTTCCGGCAAGAATACTGGAGTGGATTGCAAGTAGCCCCTTCCAGGGGATATTTCCTACCCGGGGATCAAACCTGGGTCTCCCGCATTGTAGGCAGATTTTTTTTTTTTTTTAATTGTCAGGGAAGTCATTTCTTTTAACTACAAAATAAAAATCCCATGAACAGAGGAGCCTGGCAGGCTACAGTCCATGGGGTCATAAAGACAAGACTGAAGCCAGTTGGACACAACGTGTCAAGGGAAGCCCCAGGGAAGGCAGTGGCAAAGTGAGAGAGGAGAGGCTCCTGGCTAGCTGATCATCGCGGGGTGGGGGACGGGAGTCGGGCTGAGATGGGGAGTGGGAGTGGGGTTGGGGAGGAATGCCTCCGCAGCCTGGGACCAGCAGGAGCAGTCTCTGGGAGCCTCCGGAGGAACAGAGCAGACACTGCGCAGGCTTGGCCGGCTTGTTCCTGGCAGGAGCGCTTTGAGTGGTCGGATGGGGATGGGGGTTTTGGGATGGATAGGCTCCAGGTGACAGAAGCAGCCCCTAAACTCCCCTCTGACAATCCCTAATGCAAAGATAGAAAAACTTGCAACCAACAAGCCGGGAGAATTTACCATCGGTGAGTGGGCGGAGAGGCCGGGTTCATAAAGCAAAAGCATTGCAGCTGGTCTTGGAAGAGGGGAGAGAGTGGCAAAGCGCAAAGTACGGGGGTGGGGGTGGGGAGGCAGTCAGGAAAGGTGCTGGGGAGGTTGCTGGGGGGATAGACTAGGGATGTGTTAGGAGATGACAGTCTTGTGACACTGTTTTAGGCATTGCGGGCCTAACCGAAGCAGCAAAAGGTGTGCGCTATGAGGAATAATACTTCAAGGAATTTTCCTTTGCTTAAAAAATACTCTTCAGTATTAAATATGTGGTTGCAGTACCAGTGTGAGTTTGAGCTGTACTCAGCCTCAGCTTCCAACACGCCAGGTTTTGACAGGCTCTGAAATTCACTCTTACCCAGCTTGTTTGTTTTTCTCTGGGATCTGTGGATTGGAAGGTCCCACCCCTCGGTGGGCATGGGGCTTCCCTTGTGGCTCAGCTGGTAAACAATCTGCCTGCAATGTGGGACACCTGGGCTCAATCCCTGGGTTGGGAAGATCCCTGAAGAAGGGAATAGCTACCCACTCCAGTATTCTGGCCTGGAGAATTCCATGGGCTGTATAGTTCATGGGGTCACAAAGGGTCAGACACGACTGAGTGACTTTCAAAATTAAAAAAAAAAGCCACTTCATTTAGTCTGCCAATACAAATATTAATCTCAAGTAGACACCTCCTAACTGATACACTCAGCTTATTTGACCAAATACCTGGGCACCTTTTGGCCCAATCAAGTTGACATATCAAATTAACCATCACAGCTGTATCTAGTCTGAGACATGGGCTATTTTTGGCAGATGAATGCTATCTTGAAAACTGGCAAGAGAGATGCTGAATGAGTTAAACATGAGACAAAAAGACTCAAAAATTAGCTTGAATCAGTTATACTTTATTTATATTCATTTAGAAACGTTATTAATTATAAAATAAATCACGCATTTCAGAGAGCAGAGGCAGAAGTGAAATACGGTAGTTGACAAGAATTGTATTGGACCAGAGTCATAATAGGGGCAAAGTACAATTTGTGCATTTTGCTCTTTCGGCAGCTGCATTAGAAAGAAGTCCATCAATCAGCTGGAAGAATGCAGGGAGTCAGCAGATCTGAGTCTCAGTTGAGAGATTTGAGGGCTGGACAGTCTATAATAGATGTAAGAGTCGTGAAGAGGCACAGTCAGACACTAAAGCGCATCTAATAAAGGAAATATTTTTAAAGGAACAATGTCATCCCTGAAGATAAATGAAGATTGTGTACTTTTATGGAAAGAGGATTATAGAAACATTTGTCTTCATTTGTTATCTGAACCTTGTGAAATCCTTTTCATTATCGTTGAGTAACACAGAAATGGTTTTGGTGACTAAATATACCTGAAGTACATTCAGTTAAGATAATATTTAGCTTTAGTGAAAGTGTTAATTGGTCAGTCATGTCTGACTCCTTTTGACACCGTGGACTATAGCCCGCCAGGCTCCTCTGTCCATTGAATTCTGCAGGCAAGAATATTGGAGTGGGTAACCATTCCCTACTTCAGGGGATCTTCCCAGCCTGGGGATCGAACCCAGGTGTCCCACATTGCAGGCAGATTCTTTACCAGCTGAGCCACCAGGTAAACTCATTTAGCTTTAGAGGGCTGAGTAAAGAATTTAAGAATTCTCTTCCCCCAAAGGAATACAAATTAATAAATGTATTAAAAGTTTTCTAATATTAACTATTGAGTTTTTTTTTCTGTAAATGTTAGAAATAAAGCACTGGAAAAAGTCATTAGACCTTGTCATCAGCTTATTGGACAGCTGAAAAAATTAAGGCCATGAGTGGTGATCCGGAATGGCCATAAGCACTCAGCTACGGTGATGGAGAGAAAAAACCTTTAGTTTCTGATCCTCACTCCTTTTCTCTTTCCATTGCATCTTTATTACGACGCTTGGAATGTAGCACATATTCTTACATGGCAGTCATAATTTAGATTTTTTCAACCACATTCTCTCATTTAGGTTTCCTAACAATCCTTGAGGATTTTCACCCTTCTTTTATAAATGAGAAAACTGAGCCTCAGAGAGAGAAATGATACCCTCATGAGTACACAGAGCTAGAAACCACACCACATGTGTGATGGGGTTCTCTTGATGCTGGTTCTGGTGGTCTTTTAGTTACCTCCCAGGGGTGGGGAATGGAGAAGGCGATGGCACCCCACTCCAGTACTCTTGCCTGGAAAATCCCATGGACGGAGGAGCCTGGTGGGCTGCAGTCCATGGGGTCGCTAAGAGTCGGACACGACTGAGCGACTTCACTTTCTCTTTTCACTTTCATGCATTGGAGAAGGAAATGGCAACCCACTCCAGTGTTCTTGCCTGGAGAATCCCAGGGACGGGGGAGCCTGGTGGGCTGCCGTCTATGGGTCCGCACAGAGTTGGACACGACTGAAGCGACTTAGCTTAGCTTATAATATATTCACTATTCCACTAGTGATGGGCCTTCATTTTTTTCACTAGTTTTTGTTTGTTTTTAATTCTGCAACAAAAATGCTGCAATGAATATTATTATTCATACATTCTATGTACTGGTGCTTTGATTTCCTGGGATAGATTCCAAGGAGTGATATTTCTGGTTTGAAGGGAATTGTATTTTAATTTTAGTTGTATTACCAGGTTACTTTACTGAATGGTAGTTCATTCCTGTTCTTGTTATCCATTGCTGTATTACAAACCACTTCAACTTTTAATGGCTAACACCACCACCAATTGATTACCCTATTTATGAATCTGCAATTTGAGTGACATTTAGGGGGCATCATTTAGTTTTTGCTCCTCATGTGTTTGGACCCAGAGCTGAGATGACTTGCATAGCTGGGGATGCACAGTTGGTGGCTTGCCAGACATCTCTGACTCTCCACGTATTCTCAGAGCCTCTTCTCCAAAATGTCATCTCCAAAATAGAGGTGTTGCCAATATGGCAGTCTCAGGGCTCAGGTGAGAGTTGTAGGTCTTTTTACAACCTATCGTTTGCAAGTTCTTTTAGTCACTTCTTCTGTATTCTATTTGTCAAACAAGTCACTGAAGGCCAGCCCAGATTCAAGCAGAGAAGGAACAGATCAGCTACAAATCTCATAGCCATTGAACAGAGTGAAAGTTGCTCAGTTGTGTCTGACTCTTTGTGACCCCATGGACTCTATGGTACATGGATCTCTCCAGGCCAGAATACCGAACTGGGTACCCTATCCCTTCTCCAGCAGATCTTCCCAACCCAGGAATCGAACTGGGGTCTCCTGCACTACAGGCAGATTCTTTACCAACTGAGCTATCAGGGAAACCCAAGTGAACAGAGTACTTATTCCTATGTCTTTCCCAGCCTGGACTTGTTCTTTAAAAGTTGTGTCAATTTGACAGATAACTGGCTGTTCATCATTTCTTTTGTATTTTCACAAGTATGCTGCTGCTACTGCTAAGTCACTTCAGTCGTGTCCGACTCTGTGTGACCCCATAGACGGCAGCCCACCAGACTCCCCTGTCCCTGGGATTCTCCAGGCAAGAACACTGGAGTGGGTTGCCATTTCCTTCTCCAATGCGTGAAAGTGAAAAATGAAAGTGAAGTCGCTCAGTTGTGTCGGACCCTCAGCGACCCTATGGACTGCAGCCTTCCAGGCTCCTCTGTCCATGGGATTTTCCAGGCAAGAGTACTGGGGTGGGGTGCCACTGCCTTCTCCGTTCACAAGTATAGAGGAAGATGAACGTCACCTTATATGGTTATTGGCCACTTGAATTAACTCTTCTATGAAATGCCTATTCATTTATTTGCTTGTTTGGAGTCATTATTTTCTTAATAGGAGCTCCTTGTACAATGGAAATGTCACTTTATCTTGTCATGTATGTTGCAAATTATTTTCTCTATTTTTTTTAGATTTGACTTTGTTTTACTGTGTCTTTTAATGTATAATAAATTTGTGTGTGTTTCTGGGCGCCTCAAATGTAAAGAGTCCTTTCTCAGGTCCTTCCCATTTCCAGAATTCTTGATTCTAAGAGATTGTTTACTAAGGGATCACCTACGTGTAGTTTGAAACAGTACCACGCTGAGTCTTTCAGAGGGCTATTGATAGGATTTCAATGTATCTTTGGATACTTTTACTTAAAATTCAATTGTGTTGGGACTTCCCTGGTGGTCCCCTGGTTAAGAATCTGCATTACCCACAGGCAGGGGATATGTGTTCGATCCTGGTCAGGGATCACACGTGCTCAGGATAACTAAGCCCGAGCCCCAGCAAAGATCCCACATACAGCCAATAATAAATAAAATTTTAAAAATTCACATGTGATAATACTAAAAAAAAAAAAGTCACTGAGGCAGTGCTGTAGGATGGAAAGACCACTGGAGTTTTGGAATCATACAGATTCTGTGTTTAAATCTAAGTTCTGTCCTTTACCAGCCGTGCAACCCAGGACAATTACGGAATCTCCTTCCTTGGGCCTCAGGCCTCCTCATGCATTCAGTCATTTCTCTCTTGTAAAAGAGTTGAGAGCATTACCTGAGGACATTGGAAGGCAGCTGGCACATTATGAAGGCGGGTTGGCTTTTCCTCTCTATTCTGAATGTAGAAGTCTAAGAGTCGTTTGCAAAAACATGAAAGAAATAAAGAACAGATCATACAGAAGGAATGACTTACAGGAAAAAGCGGTTGGAATGTTCTGAAATGACCTGAAAAGGGGGAAAGTAGAGCTCTCAGGGCGGCTGGCAGGACAGAGGTAGGAGGATTGAGTAATAGGCCCAGGAAAGCATGAAGGAAGAAGCGCTGAGAGGTAATTGCGCAGAGGAAGCTAAGTGCACACATATATTCCACACCATGGCAATTCATTTGGGAACATGCAATTGAAGGAGGGCCCATACAAGATATTAAGGCTGGAGTGAAGGAGGCGAGAAGGGGAGGATACATTCTTGAGTTCAAAGTCAGACTGACCCCTACAAGGTTGGGGGAGGACTAGGAGGGAGGCTGAGAATCAGATTCCCAGATGTGTTAGTGAGAAGGCCGGGCAGCTTAAGGTGGGTTCCTGTGAATTGCTGTAATGATTTGGATGTTTTGAATGGTGTTTAAGCCTAAGTAAACGTGTTAGTAACTGATGTGAGTATTATGTTCATGCTAAGTCTCTTCAGTCCTGTCTGACTCCTTCCCACCCTATGGACTGTAGTTCGCCAGGCTCCTCTGTCCATGGAATTCTCCAGGCAAGAACACTACAGCGGGTTGCCATTTCCTCCTCCAGGGGATCTTCCAAATCCAGGGACTGAACCCACGTGTCCTGTGTCTGCTGTGTTGGCAGGCAGGTTCTTTACCACTAAGCGCTATCTGGGAAGCACAATCCAAGTTTTAGGTTGTTGTTCAGTCACTAAGCTGTGTCTGACTCTTTGTGACCCCGTGGACTACAGCACGCCAGGCTCCTCTCCCCTCTACTATCTCCCAGAGTTTGCTCAAATTCATGTCCATTGAGTCAGTGATGCCATCCAACCATCTCATCCTCTGCTGCCCTCTTCTCCTTTTGCCCTCAATCTTTCCCAGCATCAGGGTCTTTTCCAGTAAGTCAGCTCTTCATATCAGGTTGGTCCAAGTATTGGAGCTTCAGCTTCAACATCAGTCCTTCCAATAAATGTTTAGTGCTGATTTTCTTTAAGATTAGGATCAGAGCATAATTTCTAGTTTGTCTTTTAAAAATGACAGATAAACCCTGATCACTATGGCTCTGGATTGTTCCTGGTCACTACAAGATGGTTAGATGGTTTCACTGTTGCTGTCATAGTCTGGGAGATCACAAGTAAGTTCAAACCTTGTGGGGGCTTTGCTCCATATGGCCATTGTAAAGCTTAAAGTAGAGCAAACCTCTAAAGCTTGCCACATGCATGTACCCCAGAGATGCACAACACAGGAGCCACCAGGAGAGAAGACAGTTTACCATCAGCTATTGGGGAAGAATTTCTAGAACTATGGATGTGATCTACCAAGGGAGCTGGCTTCAGTCCCTGGAGAAACTCAGGGGTCTCTATGGGGATCTCCAGTGGGGAGTCTTGCTGGGAAGATGTGTGGTGGAATCACATGCATTTCATAAAAGGACTTCAGAGGAAAGATCACTAACCCACCTCCTGCACAGTGGGAGGCTGCCAGGATACTCCCAGCTCCATTCTGGATTTCAGACTTCATGGAAAAAAATCAGGACTTTTGTACCTCTTTAGGAATACCTTCAGGCTTCCCTGGCGGCACTAGTGATAAAGACCTGCCTGCCAGTGCAGGAGACATAAGAGACTTGGGTTTGATTCCTTGGTTGGGAAGATCCCTTGGAGGAGGGCATGGCAACCCATTCCAGTATTCTGGCCTGGAGAATCCAATGGACAGAGGATTCTGGCAGACTATGGTCCATAGGGTCACAGAAGAATCAGATAAAACTGAAGTGACTTAGCAGTCATGCAGGGATACCTTTAACATGAAGTGCAAACATTGTGCCAAACGTCTGATCATGAGATTCTGGGGCAGGTGGATAACAGGAAGGAAATGAGCCAGATTTCAGTGGAAGAAGAGAAATGTATGCAGAGAGGAGAAGGCAAGGGTGGGGGTGGGCAAGCTGATGAATTTCTAATTCAAAAACTGACCTTCTTCCAGGCCCGAAGAACATGCAGGAACCTCCACCTCAGGGCTGCACCTGGAGAGGAAAAGATCCTTTGTGACCACAATTCTGTGATTCTCCTGATTCAGATCTAAGACCTATCTTTTGTTGTTATTGTTGTTGTTGGTAGTGGTGATTTGTTTGGTTTGGCCTAGTAGCTTGTGAAGCCAATAGCACCCCACTCCAGTACTCTTGCCTGGAAAATCCCAGGGATGGAGAAACCTGGTAGGCTGCAGTCCATGAGGTCACTAAGAGTTGGACATGACTAAGCGACTTCACTTTCATGCATTGGAGAAGGAAATGGCAACCCACTCCAGTGTTCTTGCCTGGAGAATCCCAGGGACAGGGGAGCCTGGTGGGCTGCCGTCCGTGGGGTCACACAGAATCAGACACGACTGAAGTGACTTAGTAGCAGCAGCAGCAGTAGCTTGTGAGATTTTAGTTCCCTGACCAGGGATCGAACTTGTACTCCCTGCATTGGAAGCGAAGAGTCTTAACCACTGGACTGACAGAGAAGTCCCCATCTAAAACTTGTTTTGATATCCTTCTGATATCACCAAGGCTCTGATCCTTTCTAGCAATCATTTTTCTCTCTGTTCACATTGGATTATTTCTCTTGACCTGTGTTCAACTTCTGATTTTTACCTTTGCCTTACAATTCTGTTCCATGAGTTTTCTATTATATCTTTTAGTCCTTTGTCAGTTTTTGTTTTTTATATCTTAAATTTTTTTTGCTATTTAAAAAAAAGAACCCTCTTAAAGGAGGTTTCTTGATGTTTGCTGGAGCATTTTAGTGGCTGATTCCAAGTCTCTGAGATCAGGAGCTCTGTCTAATTAACCATCTTCATAGGTGGATGGTTAAATGTATTGCTTGGTATATATTATATGCTCAAGTATTTGTTGAATGAATAAGTAAGTAAGTACATACTTTAATCAATGTAAGCTGCAGAATATATATGAAATATTCAGTGTGAGGACTTAGTTTAAAGTCAGCTCTCTTGGAAATGCACTGTGTTGTGCATATTTTATAATAAAGTAGACATTTTCTTTATCTTCAGATTTATGTAGCACAACATCCCCTGGTGGCTCAGATGGTAAAGAATCTGCCTGTGATGCAGGAGACACAGGTTCAATCCCTGGGTCGGGAAGTCCCCTGGAGAAGGGAATGGCTACCCACTCCAGTATTCTTGCCTGGAGAATTTCAGGGACTGAGGAGCCCGGTGGGCTACAGTCCATGGGGTCACAAAGAGTCAGACACAACTGAGCGACTAACACTTTTCCTTCAGACACCTTCAGATACTAGACTGAATTTTCTATGGGTCTTTGAAAGTCACTCAGTTGTCTTTGAAAGTTGCTCAGTCTATGAGTCTTCACATAGTAAAAATATAGTTAAATGGGGAGTAAGACCCAAACTCAATTTGGACTACTTGAAATGGTAAGAGAAAAGGGATTCCAGGCAATGAAATGAAAACAGGAAGATAAGCAGGACAGTCATGGGTGGGGAGAAAAGAGTTTAGGATGTTGTTGTACAAATGCCCTGATCTCTTCACCAACGAAATGACTCCCTGGCCACTGGGGGCCTCTCATGGTCCACATTCCCACCCCTCATGGAGACCTCCTGTTTTAACCACAAGGGTCCATTTCTTGCCTCTGGGCCTCCTTTCCGTTAGTGTTTTTACACACCATTTTGTCTCATTGGCCACAGTCGTCCTCTCCTTAGGCTGTTCACAAGTCCTTATCATTCTCCCAATGATATCCAAAGCCGACACTTGCTTGAATTTCCACACTTCAAAAAAATGACTGTTCAGAAACAGGCTTACAGACATTGAGAACAAACTTACAGTTATCGGAGAGAAAATGCAGTGATGGGGAGGGATAAATCAGGTTTTTAACCCAGCACATGAAACCACTTCTTATTAGTTTATTCCATTGTAGTTTCTACCTTTCTTTAGACTATAACTTTCAAATGAGGATCTCAAGCCTTTCCATGGGAAACTATTTCACAGACTACTGCAAAAAAAAAAAAAGAAGAGAAATAAGACTAGAATAATCTCCTGGATATTACAGCATTTTAGTTTCTTAGCTAAAAAGCTAAAGTTAATTGTTCCTCTCTGAATAGTTATATAGTGATCATGATATAGACTTAAGAATTTGATTACTTAATTTAGACCATCATATCACTTGATTTGGCATTGCTAGATTCCTGCCGCTGACTTATACATTTCACTTGTAACTTATTGACCATGTAGGCAATCTTATTGAAATTAAACAGAGTACTAAATATAATGCATAGTGCAGAACATAAAGTGTTATGGAATTAATAATAAGCTTCCAGGTACCAGTCAAGTTTTCAGAACTGTCAGAACTATAAAAGCCTTCAAGTGGAATATTAGTACATTTAAAATAAAGGACAATTTTATGTTTTATATTTAATGAGAAATTTCCACAGAAATAGCAGCTACTGAACATTCACAACAGAAGTACAGAGATATTAAAAATTAGATGAAATACAAAATATATAAAAATATATGTGCATGTGGGTATATCTGAAAGCTTATGCATATGTGTAAATATGTTGTATGTGACAAAGCTCTTGAGTTTTGGAGTTTAGCAACAAATATTAATTAGCACCTTGTACTTGACAGGTATTATGCCAGGTATTAGAGGAGTTACAGAAATGGATAAAACAGTCTTTTCTCAAGGATCCCATAATCTAGAGAGGAAATGGATGCATGAACAAATAGCTGGCCCACATTGTGATAAGAACCCAACTAGAAGTATGAGGAATGGTTATTGTAGCAGAGAGGAGAGAGCAATTCATCGTTCCCGGGGCATGGAAAGCTTCCAGTGGAAAATGACATTGTGGTTTAGCCATAAGGGATTGGTGGGATTTTTCCAAGATAAGAAAGAAATGAAGGGTATTCCAAGCATGAACAAGAGCATGGAAAGTTAACAGCCTGGGTTGTAAGGGCAGGAGGAAATGGCAGGAAATGGGTTTGGAATGGTATATGGTACCAGAACCATGGAACACAGAAAGTAGACTGTTAAGGAGCCAAGCTGACAATGAAAGCTTTGGACTTCATGGTCGGTCACCGCAGGAGTCTGAGAAATTTAAAAAGAGAACAGCTTTATGCGCGGATAGAATATACCAGAGGAAGAGGAGGTTGAAAAAGGAAGAGTAGATAGGAATAGAATCAGTAAAATGCTGAAGTAGAGGCAATCACTGAGCAGGAAAGAAAGAGGATAAATTTGGAAATCATTTGTGAGGTTAAAAAGGAAGCACTGGTGACGGATTAGATGTGGAGGTAGGGAGAAGAGTAGGTGCTTAATAAATATTTCTGGTGTGATAGTGTGGTGATGTTTTAAACGATGCATTCCCTCACCCCGCATACAAAATTCCTGTTGCCTCTCACTCAGGTGGCAAAGGCATGTTACCATCTGTGTCCTTAACTTACTGTTATTACTGAAGAAACAGAAAGATTAATGGCGGTGTCTCTGTATGTAACTCCAGGGAAGGGTTCTATCTTGTTCACTTTTCCATATCTAATATGTAGAACAGAATCTAACACATCCTGGTGTCCAATAAATATTTGTTGAATTAAAAAGAAAGCCAATATTTTGAATGTCAAAATGGAATTTTGGAGCTCATGGTATAGACAACAGCTTTTAGGCAAAAAAAAAAAAGTGGGAGGAGGGGCTTTGAGTAAATGGTTACTTGGATTTCCGTGTCAAGAGCTGAGGCCCTGGCTTAAGCAGGAAGCAGACTATGATTTTCTCCTGTCTGTCCAGATTAGATCAGAGTATTAGATGCTGGGATGGGGAGAGAAGGCAGAGCTCTGAGCCTGACACCCTTCAGGGATTAGCTCCAAGGAGGACAGAGGAAAGATGCAACTGGCTGAAAAGTTTGAGGGTTTAAGAGGAAGGAGAACTGAGACCCCATTTCCCTTTGGAACTCAGAGGAGTGCTCCACACCATGCTGGCCTGACAGCTGAGATTCTGGGATGGCACCCCCAGGCAGAGAGACTGGGAGAGCTCCCCCTGGGGTCCAGCAACCAGAGTGACATAGGACAGCATCTTACCTGAGGCTCAGGAGGAGAGAGGCGAGCTGAGATCATTCTTCAGGCACGTCTAGGAGCCAGCGTCTAATGGGAGAGAGAGAGGAAACATAAGAAGGTTTTAGCATCTGAAAGTCTTCGGAGAGCAAGCAGCTATGAAAAATTCTAAAGGCAAAAGGCTTTGAAAAGAGTTTTGGTATTATGAGTTGGGTTCCTTAGCATCTTCTGAGAAAGTTGAATTAAGTGTTGGATTCTTCTAAAATTATTTTTTATCTGTCATGTCGTGCTTTCTGGAACACCACCTCACCTGAGACAAACCTTGGAAGTTCTTGCTTCAGTAGGTTCATGAGAACAAGATCTATGCATAGGAACACACTGAAGAGAGAAATTATTAGAAGTTCTTTCCTGCACCTCCAGGTGATAGTCTAGAATTGCATATAAGTGGAAGGAGTCTCATTTCCTAGTTCTCTGGAAAATGGTAGACTTTTGAAAGCTTATTACCATATTTCATCAACTCTTAGATCCTTTTTCATATAGCTCACATCTTGGAAATCAGGATAGGTTATGCAAATGTAATTATTAGCATTGTTGTTAGTGGTACAAATACTGGTGCCTAATTTTCAGTGGCATCTTAGTTTAATGCAATACAATGTGCATCAGACACTGTCCTGAGCACTTGTATTAGTAATCACTACCATCATACGGCCAAGGAAACAGGCATGGGTAGGTTTCATAACTTGCTAAAAGCCATGTGTATCGTGCAGAAGGGATTTAAAACAGCTTTCTTCAGAGCCCATGCTTATCTGTACACTATGTCTCTACAGCTACAGAGGGTGCCCCAACAGCTAGGTTTCTCTGCTGTTACCTTACACATTATCACATGGAGTCATTAACACAATCATAAATTGGTGCTGTTTCTTTCCTATTTAATATCTGAGGAAAGTGTTTAAAAAAGGTTAAGTAACGTGAGGTCATATTGTTGGTAAGCAGCAAAAAAGGACTTGGGCCTTGACCTGATCCGGTCTCTCTTTTACCAGCTAAATGCAAACAAAGACTTCGAAAGGTAATCTGCACAATAAAGGGACAGGAAAGCAACATCCTAAGTTCAGACAATTCTTATTTATAGAGATATTTTATAAATGCTCTGTGAAAATATATGTTAAATCTGCTATGACTGAACCCTCCAAAGAATTTATTCTCTATACCAGGGAGAAACAAAATAACGTTTGTAAATTTGTATTTATTACAAAAAAGTGCCAGGCACTGGGATACTGGCTGTTTTATTTTAAAGGAAACTACATCTGAATTTTAATCCGATCCTATATCTGGATGATAGTTGGCCATAAACACATCCTGGTATGGCTTTCTGGAGTCTCACACTGCAAACACGAAATTTGGTTGGAACTAAAGGGGCTTATTAAATTCAAACATGATTAAATTCATTGATTCTCCATTAGGTACTGTGTTAAAGACGATGTGTCACTTTGCTTTCATCCTGATTGTAGCAGTTTTAATATTACCTGACTTGCTGATCCTGGTACCAGGCTGCTACTTGCTCTGTCCTATTCACATGTATTTCTGAATCACAGATCTTCTAAGGGACTAATATTTTTAAGGTCACAAAGCCTTGTGTTTGTGTGGTAATTTTGTTTTCTAACCATTTTCAGGGATTATTTTATTTCTACAAGTACTCTGTGAGGTAGGTAAGGCTAGTATTTGCATCCTAGTTTTACACATAAGGAAACAGGCAAATAGAGGTCAAGTGACTTGGAAAGGTCACTGGCATAGTACTAAACTTAGGAACGGAAGACTGGCTTTCATACTCACGTCAACCTGCACTTCTGAAAGGAGCTACATATAAGGCCCGTTTTTAATAAACTTGGCATTAAATGCAAGGTAAATCCACTTGCCTAATATTTAACCAATAACCACTCCTTGAGTTTTCATGATTGATCAGGAGGGATAAAATTTTCCAGTAGGCTAACCATTAGAAGGGTGTCCCAGGTAGCTCAGCTGGTAAAGAATCCACCCACAATGCAAGAGACCCCAGTTTGATTCCTGGGTTGGGAAGATCTCCTGGAGAAGGGACAGGCTACCCACTCCAGTACTCTTGGGCTTCCCTGGTGGTTCAGATGGTAAAGAATCCTCCTGTGATGGCAGGAGACTTGGGTTCGATCCCTGGGTTGGGAAGATCCCCTGGAAAAGGGAACAGCTACCCACTTCAGTATCCTTGCTTGGGGAATTCCATGGACAGAGGAGCCTGGCGGGCTACAGTCCATGGGGTCTCAAAGAGTAGGACTTGACAGATTCTCACTCCACTAACTGTTAGAAAAATTATATAATAGAACCTTATAAATGGATTCACTGCTCATCTTACCAAGAGGAGTTTTTGTTCAGAGAACCACATCAGGTGTTAAGATTTGTGAGCTTCAGCCACAAATTTACCTGGCTTGCTCACCCACTCTGACCAGTTCAAAAGCACAGATTAAATGTAAAAGAGGAAGCGAACTTGTAAGAGAAATTAATGCAAAGACACTAAGATCTAAACTAGCATTTAAATAGCCTGGACTTCTTCTCTACGCTTTCTTATATACACCATGGCAGAGCCATTTATGAGCACATTCTTGACAGCCCCTCGGAATGTGTCTTATTCTCTGGGTCAGTGGTTCTTGTGAGTGTGGGAGTGAGTGCTAGTTAGAAGGAGAAGAGGGCCAGAAAGAGGGACCACCCTATAGGGAGTGTTTTGGAAATTTGTGGGGCCTTTTGTTGTTGCTGTTCTGGCAGTGTATTGAAAAACAACTTTTAAATTATAAATCACATTCATTTCATACCTCTGTAGTTATTAGGCTATTTTATCAATTAAAAAGATTTATTGGAGTACAGTTGATTTACAGTGTTGTATTATGTCAATTAAAAAAAATTTACATATATAGGCAAGCAGGTCATCTACAGTCGACACATTGGAAAAGATTCTGATGCTAATAAAGATTGAGAGCAAACGGAGAAAAGGGTGGCAGAGGATGAGATGGTTGAATGGCATCACTGACTCAATGGACATGAGCTTGGTTGAGTGGCATCACTGACTCAATGGACATGAACTTGGGCAAGCTCCAGGAGGTAGGGAGGGACAGGGAGGCCTGGCGTGCTGCAATCCATGGGTCACAGAGTCAGACACAACTTAGTGACTGAACGATAACAATTATCTATGAATTCATTAGCGAGTATAGTAAAGGAAACATCCGAAATATCTGTGATGTAAATGCGAAACTGGTTCTAGGGCATGCTCTAGATTAGGCGTCTCCAAGTGTGGTGAGTGAGTCAGCAGTATCAGTTTCACCTGGGAACTTGCTGAAAATAGAAATTCTTATTACTCCAGACTTACTGAACAAGAAATTCTGGGGATGTGGCCCAGCAGTCTGTGTTTTATCAAGGTTTCCAGGAGATACTGATGCCCAAGTTTGAGCACAGCTGCTTGGACTAATGGTACCTGCAGTCACATTATTGTTAAAGGAACACAGAGGTTACTACCTTTTCTAATTTCAGTCTTTTGGCTTTTACACCTATGCAAAGCCAATGCTTTCTTGGTCAATCATTCTAGTGAAGAGGGCGGGGCTGGACCTGAGGGCTGTCAGCCCGGTGCTTTCTGTCACCTCACACCTCTCTAGCGCTTATGCTTCAAAATCAGCACAGGTCTTCTGTGAGCTAAACTGTTTTTATCTGTTGAGATTTTGCATGTCTGGAGATAACCATAAGGAATAGGGGTGGCATTATTGCTTATGAAAATTATTTACAAATTCACCCAATATTGAGTGTGGGGGACCTTGAGAAATATAAGGAATTATATTGCATCAGCCAAAAAGTTCCTTTGCGTTTTTCCATACTATCTTATGAAATTTTTGGCCAACCCAACAGTATTTTGGACCCAAATTGGCAAAGAAATGTGCTTGGTTAAAATAAACATTAATAAAGAGTAAAGAGATTTGGGGTGAGAGGCACTGGAGAGACAGAGATAGGGAAAAGAAATAGAGAAAAAGGGAGGGAGGAAGGAAGGGGGAGAGAAATATTCAGAGATAAATTCAACCAGTCTTCTATTTGGGAGCAGACACACACACTCACACACACACATGCGTGCGCTCCCACGCTCACTGTGGGATAGTAACACTGCTGGTTAACAGTCCCTTAGGATACCTGTTGAGAGCTGTACTTGGTCTTCCATGGATGACAAATATGCAACAGACAAGTTAAATGCTTGAGTTTGATGTTTAAATGAAGCTCTCAGACTTCTATACTGTAATAACATAGTCTATATTCCCTGAAAATGCTCTTATGAATTGTGGACCTTACTTTTATGTGGTTTTTAACAGTGATAAAAAACTATGACGTTTCGTTTTTAAAACAGTATACAATGAGACAATGTGACCAAAATTAAAGGTCAGAATATTTTCCTAAGTTTTGAGTGAATATATATATATATATATAGATAGATGTTAATTAAAATTTGAAAAAGTATGACGACTTTGAGAGGTTTTTTCTTCTTTAAAGGATAACATTTGTACAAAAACTAAAAAAAAGTATTATTACACCAGCAGTCATATTATCTTTTAAAATAATGGAAGAAAATCAGAATCGTCTTATATAGGCCTATGAAGACTGACAATGACAAGAATATTTCTATCTAAAACAGTGAAAAGCACTGTACCATTTAAGCAGGGCACACCCTAAATTAAAGTTCTTTAAAAAGCCATGAAAAAAAAAAAAAAAAGCCATGAACAGAGATATGAAGACAGTCTCTTTACTTTTCAAAATTTTATCACTTTATGCCTGTATTTTCTGGAGAAAATACTATTTCTTTGGATTACATAGAGGATCACTACCAAATGATCTACATCACTTTATAATAACTTAGATATTTCGTCTGTTCCATATCTAATAATTTTCTGGATGAAAAGTATCAATCGTAAAAATTAACCTTTGCAAAGTCGCACCTTTCCATTGTTATACCATACTGAAAACTCTTCTTAAAGGCTCAGATAATACGATGAGACATGACTGCCACCATGTGGGCAATAAAATGATACAGATTTCAAAATCAAATAAACCTTCAATTTAATAAGAGAATGACCATATTCTTTATTCTGAAAATGCAATGGAAACAATGATAAGAATGGTCAGTCCTCTGTGAGCTTCATGTTCTATATCCATCAATGTGATGTTCATTTTTGGTACAAGTAGGTGGGACACTGACAAAATTAACTAGCAAAATGCCATTACAGAAATTATCTAGTCTCACTACCTCGTGTGTTCCACAGGCCCACAGCATGTTATTACTTGGGAGCCTGTTGGAGATGCAAAGTCACGCCCCACCTTAGAAACTTGGAATCCAAATCTGAATTTTGACAAGATGCTGAGGACTGTCCTACATGCTCAAGGTCAAGATGCTTTCATCTGCAGCTGGACCCCCGCCCTTACCTGTACTTCCCACTCAATGAAGGGGCGGGTAACTTTCACCAAAAAGTTCAGATAGTTAAGAAAAGTATTGCTTGTTTTACTTGAATTATCTGATTAACTTGACTTTTCCTTTGCAGATGTAGAAATCTACTTCATTATTTGCTGAGGTTAAACTACTGGATTAATTCCACAATTTAGAGAAAAAATTAAAACAAATTTTTCAGAAAAAAAGGGCTTATTTAGTTTTCAGAGAGATTAGAGTATTTTATTTTGCCCAATCAGAGCCCTTCAGCATAAAGAGACATTCATATACATATATATGAACATTTTCCAGAAACATTAATTTATAATACATTTTTTAAAATACCAGCTTAACGGTATTTATTTACAAAAATATTTCATTACCTACTTTTAAACCTTTTGCTGTGATGACAGTTTGTAAAGTACAGGAATGCAAAATAACTACAAAGTTTAACACATTTTTCTGTGTTTGCAATAGTGCTTTTTTTTTTTTTTAATGAAACAGTACACAGAGATGGGTTTTTTAATCATATTGAAAATGCATATTCCAGCAATCACCTTTGAGATAGTTACTGGACTGAGCAAGATTTAAAAAAAAAAAAGTAAGTGCAGCAACTGAAAACTATCTGCATGTACATTTCAAGGTGGACCCAAGCTCGAGCTCTATATCAAGCATGCTCGCCCCTAAGTGGACAGTGTTAGCAAAACTTAATCTTGCTCTTTTTAACATTGTTTTTGGTGTTGCATTTACAATGAACCAATAGTATAAGTAGAAAGCAAGATGTTTTTCCAGTTCTATCATGTTAAGCAGAGGTCACACCTAAGGATCACAGTACCATTTATTTACAAAAAAAATTAAAAATTTAAAACATGATTTACCCTTTTTGCATTACTGTCTATTGGTATGTTGAATCTGTTTCCAATTCCTTACATTGTCTTCAGTGGAAGCAAAATTTAAACAACACAAAACACACTGCATAAAAAACCCCCCAAAACTCCCAAATAAATTGGATTCCATTGTCATTAGCCTATATCCATTTTAAATGCCCAAGCCAAACAACCTACAATAAATTAATACTGATTTATTTACATCACATACACTATAAAATTTTAATTTACCCTATAAGCCTCATTGTGAAATACTGGCAAAACTGACATTCATGATTTTTCTGATGTAAAGAGTGCAATAAAAAGAGCAATTACACACAGTCCTGGACTACTGCACTCCATTTGTAAATGAGTGTGTCTAGTAATTTAAGACTGTATTAGAAACTGAAGAGAGCAATGTTATAACCTTGATAACTGGGAAGTTATTAAAACCATTTAATTCAGCTGAGAAAGGTAAGCGAACGTTTTCCCTTTAATTTTGTTGTTGTTACCACTATTTTCTGTCCACAGAACCTTTAAAACTTCTGTGGTATAGTAAGATCATTAATATTCACAGGAAAAATAATTCCCATAGCACTTTACAAGAAATTGATCAGTGATAAAAAGTATAATTAACAAAAACTGTAAACAGTATCTTCACATTCATTTTCAAATGAAAAAAAAATAATTTATGGGCATAAATTTCAATTCAAGAAAACAAACACCCTGAAAGGGAAAAGAACAAAAAGAGGACACTTAAAGATAGAGAAGTGCTCTTTTTCAAAGTAAATACAGATATTCCTATGTCCAACTCTTGTGACCCCGTGGACTGTAGCCCGCCGGGCTCCTCTTTCCATGGGGATTCTCCAGGCAAGAGTACTTCAGTGGGTCGCCATTTCTTCCTCCTTGGGATCCTCCTGACCCCGGGATCGAAGCTGGATCTCCTACACTGAAGGTAGAGTCTTTACCGACTGAGCTACGAGGGAAGCCAAGATTTCCACGCCACCCACCACCCTATAACCACCCACACAGGAGAACTCTGAGGATCTCTTGAAAGGGCCTGAAGACAGCCCTTAACTGCAGTGTCATTAGCAATATGTTTTCTAGTAGTTTCTGCCCCAGAGTAGTCCTAGACCTTTGGTGGGCCAAGATCAGATCAGATCAGATCAGTCATTCAGTCTTGTCCGACTCTTTGCAACCCCATGAATCACAGCACACCAAGCCTCCCTGTCCATCACCAACTCCAGGACTTCACTCAGACTCACGTCCATCGAGTCAGTGATGCCATCCAGCCATCTCATCCTCTGTCGTCCCCTTCTCCTCCTGCCCCCAATCCCTCCCAGCATCAGAGTCTTTTCCAATGAGTCAACTCTTCGCACGAGGTGGCCAAAGTACTGGAGTTTCAGCTTTAGCATCATTCCCTCCAAAGAAATCCCAGGGCTGATCTCCTTCAGAATGGACTGATTGGATCTCCTTGCAGTCCAAGGGACTCTCAAGAGTCTTCTCCAACACCACAGTTCAAAAGCATCAATTCTTCGGCGCTCAGCCTTCTTCACAGTCCAACTCTCACATCCATACGTGACCACAGGAAAAACCATAGCCTTGACTAGACGGACCTTTGTTGGCAAAGTAATGTCTCTGCTTTTTAATATGCTATCTGGCTTGGTCATAACTTTGCTTCCAAGGAGTAAGCGTCTTTTAATTTCATGGCTGCAGTCACCATCTGTAGTGATTTTGGAGCCCAGAAAAATAAAGTCTGACACTGTTTCCACTGTTTCCCCATCTATTTGCCATGAAGTGATGGGACCAGATGCCATGATCTTCGTTTTCTGAATGTTGAGCTTTAAGCCCACTTTTTCACTCTCCACTTTCACTTTCATCAAGAGGCTTTTTAGTTCCTCTTCACTTTCTGCCATAAGGGTGATGTCATCTGCATATCTGAGGTGATTGATATTTCTCCTGGCAATCTTGATTCCAGCTTGTGCTTCTTCCAGTCCAGCGTTTCTCATGATGTACTCTGCATAGAAGTTAAATAAACAGGGTGACAATATACAGCCTTGACGAACTCCTTTTCCTATTTGGAACCAGTCTGTTGTTCCATGTCCAGTTCTAACTGTTGCTTCCTGACCTGCGTACAGATTTCTCAAGAGGCAGATCAGGTGGTCTGGTATTCCCATCTCTTGAAGAATTTTCTACAGTTGATTGTGATCCACACAGTCAAAGGCTTTGGCATAGTCAATAAAGCAGAAATAGATGTTTTTCTGGAACTCTCTTGCTTTTTCCATGATCCAGCGGATGTTGGCAATTTGATTTCTGGTTCCTCTGCCTTTTCTAAAACCAGCTTGACCATCAGGAAGTTCACGGTTCACATATTGCTGAAGCCTGGCTTGGAGAATTAAGTAACTGCTAATTAGAAAAACTTTGAAGACTGAGACCAGAACCTGAATTTGCAGGTTCCCCGTGGAGACCGGGATCCAGCGCTGCCACCGGGCGCCACCTGGCGGTCTCTTCCGGCTGCTTGTTCACTCTGGTGCGTTTTTGCATGCTAAGTCGCTTCAGTCGCGTCTTGACTCCTTGGGAACCCATGGACTTTAGCCCACCAGGCTCCTCTGTCCATGGGGATTCTCTAGGCAAGAATACAGGAGTGGACTGCAATGCTCTCGTCCAGGGGATCTATACTGGTAGCCTGTGTGATCCATTTACTTCCCCCATCATAATTTACTTTTATGCAGTGTCCAAGCAGCATTGAGCATCTCACACTCACATCTCAGGGCTATCCACTGATGAAGAGTGACAAGATCTTGTAGTTCTTAGGAAATGGGTCTACCAATGACATTGAGAGGTCAACATCTGTGACAGAGGGCTCCATCTCTCTGTTATCATGGGGCTCTTGGCCTTTGCTAGCTTCAGGGGTGAGTGCGCCCTGACCTCGGAGGGTCGCGCTTACACCTCAGCACGGGCAGTGCTCCAGTTCATGTCTTGTCACTGAGTGATGCTGGGTTCCCTATTTATAGATTTGGAAATGGATGCGAGCAGAATTGTAAGGAAGTATCAAGAGCAATCAGGTGGAGTTTCATGTTCTTGGAAGTATGCTCATTGTCAACACTCATTAAAATTACCTCCCAGTTGATTCCACTCCCATCTGGGGTCTACTCTGTGTCCAGCTGCCAGGAGCATGCACGTGTGGGGGTGGCCAGGGCTGTCCATAGAGCCCCGTCTTCCCCCACCTGGCTGTTCTGATCAGGACTGTAACGCTGTCCTTCTGCCTTTCTCCTGCTCTCCTAGTCCTTTGCCTCTTCACCAGCCTCCTCCACTGGGCTACGTGGTCCCCATGTTGCTTCTTGCCAGAGATTACACCCAGGCCCCTGTCCACCGGGCCTATGCATGAGGGTCTTCCCCTGACACATCAGTCACCTGAACCCACCAAGTTGCTGCCCCACCCAAGCCTGAGTCCTGTCCTCCTCCCAGCCCCCATGTGTCTCTTGTCCCCAAATAGTTACACACCAGGCTCTTGGCCTCCTTCATCAATAGAAATCAATCTGAGGCCAGACAATAGGAATAAAACAAATTTCTTAATCAAAAGAAATTGAGGCCAGGCTTTATTGGGGCCCCTACTGAAGCAGAGGGGAGCGAGAACAAATGACAGTGTCCTTGCGTGCTCACTCCCTGAGGTGGTGGGGCGAGCTGGTTCCTTCTATGGGGTGAGGGGAGGGGTGTTCCCAGGGGTCAGTCAGAGGGGTGGCTTCGGGGACTGGCTGAACCCTCAAGTGTTGTGTGCTGGGGGCATGTGAGGCAGCCTGCTTTTGCTCTGGGCTCTTGAAAAGTGGCAGTTAGGCTTTTCATCTCTTTGTATCTTTCTCCCAGAATAGCTTCAACTACTCCAACTAAAAAACAGTCTATTTTTAAAAACCTTTTTATTTTTTATGGGTATAGCTGATTTACAAACCGTGTTGGGATAGTTTCAGGTGAACAGCTAAGGGACTCACCTGTACACATACATGTATCCATTCTCCCTACACTCCCATCCTGACAGGGCAGTCACATAACATTGAGCGGAGTTGTGGGTTCGTTCTTTGGGCTGGGAAGATTCCCTGGATAAGGAAAGAGCAACCCACTCCAGTATTCTTGGTTGGAAAGTCCCATGGACAGAGGAGCTGGCAGGCTACAGTCCATGAGGACAGAAAGAGTTAGACACATACAGAAAGAGAGCACACTCACAGACACACCATGTGCCACACTTAGGTCCTTGACAGCAATCCATTTTAAATGGAGCAAGGTGTACATGATCCCTAACGATCTCTTTTCCCTATCCTACCCCCAGCAACTATAAGTTTGTTCTCTAAGTAAGTCTGTGAGTCTCTATCTGAGAATGCAAAACGTCCTTAATTGCTGATATGAAGAAAGTTTTATGGGTTTGGATAGAAGACCCAACCAACCACAACATTTTCTGAAGCAAAAGCCGAATCGAGATCAAAGCCCTAATTCTCGTCATTTCTATGAAGGCTGAAAGAGGTGAAAAAGCTGCAGAGGAAAATTTAAAGATAGCAGGGGGTGCTTCCTGAAGTTTAAGGAAAGAAGGCATCTCCATAACATAAAGTGCAGAGTGTAGTAACTAGACCTGATATAGAAGCTGCTGCAAGTTTTCCAAAAGATTTAGCTAAGAGAATCAATGAAGGTGGCTCCACTGAATCAGAGATTTCCAGTGTAGACAAAATATCCATCTATTGGAAGAAGATGCCTGCCAGGACTTTCATACCTAGAGAGGAGTGGTCAATGCCTGGCTTTAAAGATTCCAAGAACAGGCTAATTCTCTTGATAAGGACTAATGCAGCAGATTATTGGAAGTCGATGGTCATTTACCACTTGAAAAATTCTAAAGCCCTTTAGAGTTAGGCCGAATCTGTTCTGCCTGTGCTCCGTAAATGAAACAATGAAACTTGGATGACAGCATACCTGTTTACGACATTGGTGCCAAGTGTTTTAGGTCCAGTGTTGAGACCAACTGCTCAGAAAGAAAGATTCCTTTCAAAATATTACTGCTGATTGACAAAGCATCTAAGAATCTGATGGAGAAGTACAATGAGATACATGTTATTTTCATGGCTGCCAACACAACATCCATTCCGAAGCACATGGATCATGGAGTAATTATGATGTTCAACTCATAGTATTTAGGAAGTACATAATAGGCTATAGCCGCATAGATAGTTATTCCTCTGTTGGAACTGGGCAAAGTCAACTGAAAAATTTCTGCACTGAATTCATTTTTGGAAAAAACTTATAGTCTTTTAAAAAAACATTTACTAATTTATTTATTTTGGTTGCATTGGTTTTATTTATTATTTTTTTCTTGTCTTTATTTTTTTTAATTTTATTTTATTTAACTTTACAATATTGTATTGGTTTTGCCATATATCAAAATGAATCTGCCACAGGTATACATGTGTTCCCCATCCTGAACCCTCCTCCCTCCTCCCTCCCCATACCATCCCTCTGGGTCGTCCCAGTGCACCAGGCCCAAGCATCCAGTATCGTGCATCAAATCTGGACTGGCGACTCATTTCATATATGATATTATACATATTTCAATGCCATTCTCCCAAATCATCCCACCCTCTCCCTCTCCCACAGAGTCCAAAAGACTGTTCTATACATCAGTGTCTCTTTTGCTGTCTCGTATACAGGTTTATTGTTACCATCTTTCTAAATTCCATATATATGTGTTAGTATACTGTATTGGTGTTTTTCTTTCTGGCTTACTTCACTCTGTATAATAGGCTCCAGTTTCATCCACCTCATTAGAACTGATTCAAATGTATTCTTTTTAATGGCTGAGTAAAACTCCATTGTGTATATGTACCACAGCTTTCTTATTCATTCATCTGCTGATAGACATCTATTGGTTTTAATTGAGGCATGCAGGATCTTTGTTGGGTCATGCAGGAACCTTCATTGCAGCACACAGACTCTCTAGTGCTGTCGCCTGGGCTCAGTAGTTGTGACACGTGGGCTTAGTTGTTTGGCGACATGTGAGATCTTGGGTCTCTGAACAGGTAGTTTTCTGAACAAGTATCAAGCCATCATTCCTTGCATTGGAAGGTAGATTCTTCACCACTGGACCACCAGGGGAGTCCCTTTACATTGGATTCATGATTATAGATTCCACCGAAAACAGTGAATCACGGGAATAGTTTGAAATGTCAACGTTAATGTGAATATGGGAGAAGTAGATTTCTACCATCACAGATGACTTTGAGGGGTTCAAGAATTTACTGGAGAAAGTAAGTGCAGATGTAGTGGAAATAAAGAGGAAGCTAGAGTTAGAAGTGGAGCCTGAAGATGTGGCTGACTTGCTGCAATTGCATCATAAAGCTGAAATGAATGAAGGTTCATTCTTATGCGTGAGCAAAGAAAGAGGTTTCTTGAGACAGAAACTGCTCTTGGTGAAGAAGCTATGAAGTTTATGGAAATGACAACAAAGGATTTAGAATAGAACATAAACTTAGTTGAAAAAAGCAGCAGCAGACTGCAGAGGATTAACTCCAATTTTCAAAGAACTTCTACTGTGGGTAAAAACACTGTTAAAGGGCACTGCGTGCTCCAGAGAAATCTAGGAAAGGAAGAGTCAAAGGATGTGGCAAACTTCATTGTTGTCTTCTTTTCAGAAATTGCCCTACCCACCCCAACCTTCAGCAACCACCATCCTGATCAGTCAGCAGACATGGACACTGAGACAAGACCCTCCACCAGCAAAAAGATTTTGACTTGTGAAGACAGAGATGATGCTCAAACTACTTTATTTTAGAAACAAAGTGTTGTTAATGAAATTCTGTATATTATTTATTTAGTTGTAAAGCTATTGCACACTTAACAGATGTCAGACAGTGTCAATTAACTACATACAAAGTGAGAAATGAAAAATTTGTGTGACTCACTTTATTATGATATTCAATTTATTGCCCTGATCTGGAACACAGCGTGGATTTCTGAGGTTTTGTTGTATCTACATGGCTTTTGGTCTACATTTTGCATCTGGAACTAACATTGGGTTGGTTGTGTAGTAAGATGGACAAACGATCTACTGTTGAGATACACTGAAATACACATCTCAAGACAGGATTCAGTTTTACTCCTACAAACAATGTACAAAAACTCCTGTTATTGCATTTCCTGTACCACTTGATTCAGATTTATTTTAAAAGCTGTCAGTTATATGAATATATGAGGATATCCCAGCAGTTTTTTGTCAGGTTGATTATTCAAGATATGTTCAATCTTTTCACAGGTTTACAGTTCTATGAAGACCTACATGACTTTCTAGAACTAACACCAAAAGAGATGTCCTTTTCATCATAGGGGATTGGAATGAAAAAGTAGGAAGTCAAGAGATTCCTGAAGTAACAGGCAAGTTTGGCCTTGGAGTACAAAATGAAGGCAGGAAAAGGCTACTTTGAGTTTTGTCAAGAGTACACACTAGTCATAGAAAAACACTTCCAACAAAATAAGAGAAGACTCTACACATGGACATTACCAAATGGTCAATACTGAAATCAGACAGATTATATTCCTTGTAGCCAAAGGTGGAGAACCTCTATACAGTCAGCAAAAGCAAGACCTGGAGCTGACTGTGGCTTAGATCATGAGCTCTTTATTGAAAAATTCAGACTTAAATTGAAGAAAGTAGGAAAAACCACTAGGCCATTCAGCTATGACCTAAATCAAATCTCTTATATTATCCAGTGGAAGTGACAGATAGATTTAAGGGATTATATGTGGTACACAGAGTTCCTGAAGAACTATGGATGGAGGTTCATGACATTTTATAGCAGGTGCTGACCAAAACCATCCCCAAGAAAAAGAAATGCAAGAAGACAATATGATTTCTGAGGAGGCCTTACAAATAGCTGAGAAAAGAAGAGACGTGAAAGGCAAAGAAGAGAAGGACAGATCTATCCATCTGAATGCAGAATTCCCAACAGTAGCAAGGAGAGGTAAGAAAGGCTTCCTAGATGATCAATGCAAATAGAGGGGGCGGGAAAAAAAAACAGAAAGGGAAAGCCTAGAGATCTCTTCAAGAAAATCTGAGATACCAAGGGAACATTTCATGCAATAATGGGCACGATAAAGGACAAATTGAAAGGACCTAACAGAAGCAGAAGAGATGAAAAGGGGGTAACAAAAACAGACAGAAGAAGTGTAC
Organism: Bos indicus x Bos taurus; assembly: GCF_003369695.1. Lineage (NCBI taxonomy): Eukaryota > Metazoa > Chordata > Mammalia > Artiodactyla > Bovidae > Bos > Bos indicus x Bos taurus. Next base: position 84,747,361 of record NC_040084.1, on the reverse strand, counting down.
AAAAAAGGTCTTAATGACCTGGATATCCACGATGGTGTGGTCACTCATTTAAAGCCAGGTATCTTGGAGTGTGAAGTCAAGTGGGCCTTAGGAAGAATTGCTAAGAACATAGCTAGTGGAGGTGACGGAATTCCAGCTGAGCAATTTAAAATCCTAAACGGAGATATTCTCTAAGATGGCGGAGGAATAGGATGGGGAGACCACTTTCTCCCCCACAAATTCATCAAAAGAACATTTGAACGCTGAGCAAATTCCACAAAACAACTTCTGAATGCTGGGAGAGGACACCAGGCACCCAGAAAGGCAGCCCATTGTCTTCGAAAGGAGGTAGGGAAAAAACTATGAAAGATAAAGAGAGAGACAAAAGAGGGAGGGATGGAGATCCATTCCAGGAAGGGAGTCTTAAAAAAGTAAGACGTTTCCAAACACCAGGAAACACTCTCACTGGCGAATCTGTGGCGAGCCTTGGAACCTCAGAGGGCAACATAACCGGGAGGAAAAATAAATAAATAATTAAAAGCCACAGATTATGTGCCTAAGGCAACTCCCAGCGGAGAAGCTGCGCAGTCCCTTGCATCCACCACTAGCAAGCGGGGGCTGGGCAGGGAGGCGAGGGCTGCATCGCTTAGAGTAAGAACCAGGCCTGAACGCCCCGAGGGCAATCTGAGGGAACTAACTTGAGGTAGCAAATCAGACTGTGGGATAGCTATCCCACAAAAAGCCCTAACCTAAAACACTGCCAGGCCCGCTCACAGAACAAAGGACTGAGCAGAGCTAGCTGGCTGTGGACTGGCCCATCCCCCACTGGAGATAGACCAGCGAGGGCAGCCAGAGCTGGAAGAGGGCAATCGCGGCCCCAGAGAGGCATCATCTACCAAACTGCAAGCAGGCTTCATTGCTAACCACGACTCCTTGGGATTCTGGACGGCCGACATCCGCCGGGAGGGTTGCAGCCAGTGATTAGTTCCCCAGAGGAGACACAGGCACATCTGAGAAGGCACGCCTGTTGTACACCCAGAAAACCAAGCCTCTGGGATGGGGGAGGCGATAAGTAGCAGCCTGCCAAGCACCTGGTCACCAAGCTACTTGGACTGGGGAAGGGCACAAAATGCAAGCCCAATCAAGTCTGCGCCTTTGTGGAGTACCCGAGAAACTGAACCTGAGTGGCTTTGACCTGGGAAGTCCACTCAACCCAGGACTGGCCTCAGACAGTTCCTGGCAGAGCAACCTAGAGCCTGAGCAGTGTAGACTTGGAAAGCTCACACGCCATGAGCGGGGGCAAACCCAGTGTGGCCGAGACACTGGGAGCACTCCCCACAGATGCCAGTGATATTTGTTTGCGGTGTTCCTCCCTCCCCACAGCACGACTGAACAAGTGAGCCTAAAAAAAAGTGACCACCACCGCCCCCTTGTGTCAGGATGGAAATTAGACACTGTAGAGGCCAGCAAACAGAAGCTAAAATAAACAGAGGGAACATCATTGGAAGTGACAGTTGCAATAGATAACTCTGCAGTTAGCACCGACTACATAGGAATGGGCCTATAGATCTTGAGAAGTGTAAGCCGGATCAAGGAAGTATCTGCAAATGAACTGGCCCCACACTGTCCACAACAACACCAGAGAAAGTCCTAGATATATTTTTACTTTTATCATTTTTTTTTAAATTTAACTCCTCTGCTGCTGCTGCTAAGTCACTTCAGTTGTGTCTGACTCTGTGTGACCCCATAGACGGCAGCCCACCAGGCTCCCCTGTCCCTGGGATTCTCCAGGCAAGAACACTGGAGTGGGTTGCCATTTCCTTCTCCAATGCATGAAAGTGAACAGTGAAAGGGAAGTTGCTCAGTCGTGTCTGACTCTATTACTCCTTTCATTTTCATTTTTATAACCTACTATTACTTTGCAAAAAAAAAAAAAAAAAGACCCTATAGTTTTTAAAGTTTTTAAAGTTTTAAAGCAAACTTCATATATATATATATATTTTATAATTTTTGTGATTTTGTTCTTTTCTTTAATATTGTATTTTTGAGAATCTAACCTCTACTCTAGATTTTTAGTCTTTACTTTTTGGTATTTGTTATCAATTTTGTACCTTTAAGAACCCAATCTTCAGTACCTGTTTTTACTTGGGAGTGAGACTACTGGCTGGATTACTCTCCCCACTTTGGATTCTTCTTTTTCTCCACCAGGTCGCCTGTATCTCCTCCCTCCCCCTTCTCTTCTCTATCCAACCCTGTGAATCTCTTTGCGTGTTCTGGGCTGTTCAGAACACTTAGGAAACTGATTACTGGCTGGATCTGTCTCTCTCCTTTTGATTCCCCCTTTTATCCTCCTGGCCACCTCTGTCTCCTTCCTCCCTCTTCTCTTCTCTGTGTAACTCTGTGAACATCTCTGAGGGATTCAGACTGTGGAGAGCACATCAGTTCAGTTCAGTTCAGTCGCTCAGTCATGTCTGACTCTTTGCGACCCCATGAATCGCAGCATGCCAGGCCTCCCTGTCCATCACCAACTCCCAGACTTCACTCAGACTCACTTCCATCGAGTCAGTGATGTCATCCAGCCATCTCATCCTCTGTTGTCCCCTTCTCCTCCTGCCCCCAGTCCCTCCCAGCATCAGAGTCTTTTCCAATGAGTCAACTCTTCGCATGAGGTGGCCAAAGTACTGCAGTTTCAGCTTTAGAATCATTCCTTCCAAAGAAATCCCAGGGCTGATCTCCTTTAGAATGGACTGGTTGGATGTCCTTGCAGTCCAAGGGACTCTCAAGAGTCTTCTCCAACACCACAGTTCAAAAGCATCAATTCTTCAGCACTCAGCTTTCTTCACAGTCCAACTCTCACATCCGTACATGACCACTGGAAAAACCATTGCCTTGACTAGACGGACCTTTGTTGGCAAAGTAATATCTCTGCTTTTGAATATGCTATCTGGGTTGGTCATAACTTTCCTTCCAAGGAGTAAGCGTTTTTTAATTTCATGGCTGCAATCACCATCTGCAGAGATTTTGGAACCCCAAAAAATAAAGTCTGAAACTGTTTCCACTGTTTCCCCATCCATTTGCCATGAAGTGATGGGACCAGATGCCATGATCTTCGTTTTCTGAATGTTGAGCTTTAAGCCAACTTTTTCACTCTCCTCTTTCACTTTCATCAAGAGGCTTTTTAGTTCCTCTTCACTTTCTGCCAAAAGGGTGGTGTCATCTGCATATCTGAGGTGATTGATATTTCTCCTGGCAATCTTGATTCCAGCTTGTGCTTCTTCCAGTCCAGCGTTTCTCATGATGTACTCTGCATATAAGTTAAATAAGCAGGGTGACAGTATACCAGTCTGTTGTTCCATGTCCAGTTCCAACTGTTGCACATAGGGAAGTGATTAGTGGCTAGCTTGCTCTCTCCCCTTTTGATTCCCTCTCTTCTCCTGGTCACCTCTATCTCCCTCTTCTCCATGTAACTCTGTGTACTTCTCCGTGTGTCCCTCACTGTGGAGAAACTTTTCACCATTAACCTAGATGTTTTATCATCAGTGCTCTATAGATGGAGAAGTAAGTCTTGAGGCTACTGTAAGAATATGACTGAAAACCAGAGGCAGGAGGCTTAAGTCCAAATCCTGAGAACATCAGAGAACTCCTGACTCCAGGGAACATTAATCAATAGGAGCTCATCAAACGCTTCCATACCTACACTGAAACCAAGCACCACCCAAGGGCCAACAAATTCCAGAGAAAGACATACTACCCAAATTGTCCAGCAACACAGGAACGTAGCCCTGAGCTTCAATATACAGGCTGCCCAAAGTCACACCAAACCCACTGACATCTCAAAAATCATTACCGGACACTTCAGCACACTCCAGAGAGAAGAAATCCAGCTCAACCCACCAGAACACCGACACAAGCTTCCCTAACCAGGAAACCTTGACAAGCCACACGTCCAACCCCACCCACAGCGAGAAACATCCACAATAAAGAGGAACCACAAACTGCCAGAATATGGAAAAGCCACCCCAAACACAGCAATATAAACAAGATGAAAAGGCAGAGAAATACTCAGCAGGTAAAGGAACAGGATAAATGCCCACCAAACCAAAGAGGAAGAGATAGGGAATATACCTCATAAAGAATTTCAGATAATGACAGTGAAAATGATCCAAAATCTTGAAAACAAAATGGAGTTACAGATAAATAGCCTGGAGACAAGGATTAAGAAGATGCAAGAAATGTTTAACAAGGACCTAGAAGTAATAAAAAAGAGTCAATATATAATGAATAATGCAATAAATGAGCTCAAAAACACTCTAGAGGGAACCAACAGTAGAATAATGGAGGCAGAAGATAGGATTAGTGAGGTAGAAGATAGAATGGTAGAAATAAATGAAACAGAGAGGAAAAAAGAAAAAAAGAACGAAAAGAAATGAAGACAACCTCAGAGACCTCTGGGACAATGTTAAACACCCCAACATTCGAATCATAGTAGTCCCAGAAGAAGAAGACAAAAAGAAAGGCCAGGAGAAAATACTTGAGGAGATAATAGTTGAAAACTTCCACAAAATGGGGAAGAAAACGGTCACCCAAGTGAAAGAAACCCAGAGAGTCCCAAACAGGATAAACCCAAGGCAAAACACCACAAGACACATATTATTTAAATTAACAAAGATCAAACACAAAGAACAAATATTTAAGCAGCAAGGGAAAAACAACAAATAACACACAAGGGAATTCCCATAAGGATAACAGCTGATCTTTCAATAGAAACTCTTCAGGCCAGAAGGGAATGGCAAGATATACTTAAAGTGATGAAAGAAAATAAACCTATAGCCCAGATTACTGTACCCAGCAAGGATCTCATCCAAATATGAAGGAGAAATCAAAAGCAAAAGCTGAGAGAATTCAACACCACCAAACCAGCTCTCCAACAAATGCTCAAGGATCTTCTCTAGACAGGAAACACAGAAAGGGTGTATAAACTTGAACCCAAAACAATAAAGTAAATGGCAATGGGGTCATACTTATCAATAATTACCTTAAATGTAAATGGTTGAATGCCCCAACCAAAAGACAAAGCCTGGCTGAATGGATACAAAAACAAGACCTCTATATATGTTGTCTACAAGAAACCCACCTCAAAACAAGGGACACATACAGACTGAAAGTGAAGGGCTGGAAAAATATATTCCATGCAAATAGAGACCAAAAGAAGGCAGGAGGAGCAATACTCATATCAGATAAAATAGACTTTAAAACAAAGGCTGTCAAAAGAGACAAAGAAGGGCACTACATAATGATCAAAGGATCAATTCAAGAAGAAGATATAACAATTATAAATATATATGCACCCAACATAGGACCACACAATATGTAAGACAAATGCTAAGAAGTATGAAAGGGGAAATTAATAATAACACTGTAATAGTGGGAGATTTTTGGAGAAGGCAATGGCACCCCACTCCAGTACTCTTGCCTGGAAAATCCCATGGATGGAGGAGCCTGGTAGGCTGCAGTTCATGCAGTCGCTAAGAGTCGGACACGACTGAGCGACTTCACTTTCACTTTTCACTTTCATGCACTGGAGAAGGAAATGGCAACCCACTCCAGTGTTCTTGCCTGGAGAATCCCAGGGACGGGGGAGCCTGGTGGGCTGCCGTCTATGGGGTCACACAGAGTTGGACACGACTGAAGTGACTTAGCATAGCATAGCATAGCATAGTGGGAGACTTTAATACCCAACTCACACCTATGGATAGATCAACTAAATAGAAAATTAACAAGGAAACACAAACTTTAAATGATACAATAGACCAGTTAGACCTAATTGATATCTATAGGACATTTCATCCCAAAACAATGAATTTCACCTTTTTCTCAAGTGCACATGGAACCTTCTTCAGGATAGATCACATCCTGGGCCATAAATCTAGCCTTGGTCAATTCAAATAAATTGAAATCATTCCAAGCATCTTTTCTGACCACAATGCAGTAAGATTAGATGTCAATTACAGGAGAAAAACTGTTAAAGATTCCAACATATGGAGGCTGAACAACACGCTCCTGAATAACCAACAAATCACAGAAGAAATCAAAAAATAAATCAAAATATGCATAGAAACAAATGAAAATGAAAATACAACAACCCAAAACCTATGGCACACTGTAAAAGCAGTGCTAAGGGGAAGGTTCATAGCAATACAGGCTTGCCTCAAGAAACAAGAAAAAAGTCAAACAAATAACCTAACTCTACACCTAAAGCAACTAGAAAAAGAAGAAATGAAGAGCCCCAGGGTTAGTAGAAGGAAAGAAATCTTTAAAATTAGGGCAGAAATAAATGCAAAAGAAACAAAAGAGACCATAGCAAAAATCAACAAAGCCAAAAGCTGGTTCTTTGAGAAGTTAAATAAAATTGACAAACCATTAGCCAGACTTATCAAGAAACAAAGGGAGAAAAATCAAGTCCACAAAATAAGAAATGAAAATGGAGAGATCACAACAGACAACACAGAAATACAAAGGATCATTAAGAGACTACTATCAGCAATTATATGCCAATAAAATGGACAACTTGGAAGAAATGGACAAATTCTTAGAAAAGTACAACTTTCCAAAACTGAACCAGGAAGAAATGGAAAATCTTAGACCCATCACAAACAATGATGAAACTATAATCAGAAATCTTCCAGCAAGCAAAAGCCCAGGTCCAGACGGCTTCACAGCTGAATTCTAGCAAAAATTTAGAGAAGAGCTAACACCAATCCTACTCAAACTCTTCCAGAAAATTTCAGAGGAAGGTAAACTCATTCTATGAGGCCACCATCACCCTAATACCAAAACCTGACAAAGATGCCACAAAAAAAGAAAATTACAGGCCAATATCACTGATGAACATAGATGCAAAAATCCTTAACAACATTCTGGCAAACAGAATCCAACAACATATTAAAAAGATCATACATCATGACCAAGTGGGCTTTATCCCAGGGATACAAGGATTCTTCAATATCCACAAATCAATCAATGTAATACACCACATTAATAAATTGAAAAATAAAAACTATATGATTATCTCAGTAGATGCAGAGAAAGCCTTTGACAAAATTCAACATCCATTTATGATAAAAACACTCCAGAAAGCAGGAATAGAAGGAACATACCTCAACATAATAAAAGCTATATATGACAAACCCACAGCAAACATTATCCTCAATAGTAAAAATTGAAAACATTTCCCCTAAAGTCAGGAACAAGACAAGGGTGCCCACTCTCACCACTACTATTCAACATAGTTTTGGAAGTTTTGGCCACAGCAATCAGAGCAGAAAAAGAAATAAAAGGAATCCAGACTTGAAAAGAAGTAAAACTCTCACTGTTTGCAGATGACATGATCTTTTACATAGAAAACCCTAAAGACTCCACCAGAAAATTACTAGAGCTAATCAATGAATATAGTAAAGTTGCAGGATATAAAATTAACACACAGAAATCCCTTGCATTCCTATACACTAAAAATGAGAAAACAGAAAGAGACATTAAGGAAAAAATTCCATTCACCATTGCAACGAAAAGAATAAAACACTTAGGAATATATCTACCTAAAGAAACAAAAGACCTATATATAGAAAACTATAAAACACTGGTGAAAGAAATCAAAGAGGACACAAATAATTGGAGAAATATGCTGTGTTCATGGATCAGAAGAATCAATATAGTGAAAATGAGTATACTACCCAAAGCAATCTCCCTATCAAGCTACCAATAGTATTTTTCACAGAACTAGATTAAATAATTTCACAATTTGTATGGAAATACAAAAAAAAACTAAAATAGCCAAAGCAATCTTGAGAAAGAAGAATGGAACTGGAGGAATCAACCTGCCTGACTTCAGGCTCCACTACAAAGCCACAGTCATCAAGAGAGCATGGTACTGGCACAAAGACAGAAATATAGATCAATGGAACAAAATAGAAAGCCCAGAGATAAATCCACGCACCTATGGTCACCTTATCTTCGACAAAGGAGGCAAGAATATACAATAAAGAAAAGACAATCTCTTTAAGAAGTGCTGGGAAAACTGGTCAAAGACTTGTAAAAAAATGAAACTAGAACACTTTCTGACATCATACACAAAAATAAACTCAAAATGGAGTAAGGATCTAAACATAAGGCCAGAAACTATAAAACTCCTAGAGGAGAACATAGGCAAAACACTCTCTGACATAAATCATAGCAGGATCCTCCTTGACCCACCTCCCAGAATATTGGAAATAAAAGCAAAAATAAACTAATGGGACCTAATTAAAATTAAAAGCTTTTGCACAACAAAGAAAACTATAAGCAAAGTGAAAAGACAGCCTTCAGAATGGGAGAAAATAATAGCAAACGAAGCAACTGACAAAGAATTAATCTCAAAAATATACAAGCAACTCCTGCAGCTCAATTCCAGAATTCCTGGGTCTGCTCTCCAGGCTCTAAAGTGAACAGTAGGAGAACAAAGTCAGTCAAGCAAAGACTGAATCCTGAGGCTGACAGAGCACCTGTTGGGGTTTCCTGGGAGCAGCATCACCTGCAGAAAAGAAAGAGGCCTTGGTCCAGGAGGCTGAGGAACTCCTTTCAGTTTCCTGGGGCTGCCGCTCCCCAACCCACCCTCCAGCCCCGCCATCACCGAGGGGCTTTTATGTCCTCCACCCCCACCCCCACCCCAGGCCCAGCAGCTTCTTGTCACCTCCTCCTTCCTTCCTGCATCACAGAGTCACCCCAGGCCCTGACACCCCCTGCTCAGGCTCAGGACTGGAGCCAGTGAGGAATCAATCTGCTCCCTTTACTCAGGTCTGGATCCTCCCCGAGGGGGGCCTAAAGGACCAAGGAGCAGGTCCCCGGAGGAGGGGTCTTGCTTCCTGACAGCCTAGAGGGGCTGCAGGCAAACTTCCTTCCTTTGCTCCCCTCCAGCCTCTGAGCCAGCAGCACACACAGCTCTCAGGACCAGGGTCCCTGTCCCCCATCTCTTCCTGGTCCTGCCCAGCTAGGCGCCTCCACCCCAGCTCAGGCCCACCATTCCCAGGCACCTCTGCTCAAGGCAGGGCTACTCAGTGATGGAGGCTCTGGGTCCCCAGGAGGCTGGTGACCTGCAGGCAACACTGAGTCAGAACTCCTGCTTCTCCAGGAGCACAGGCCTGGCCTCAGCCCTTCCCACAGTCTCTGCTGTGGGGCTCCTGCCTTGCCTGCTTGACCCAAGCCACTTCCTGTGAGAACAGGCCTTTGGAGTTGGGTCTGCAAAGGCCTTCCCATTTCTTCCTCCTGGGATGAGAGCTTGGCCCCTCTCATCTTAGCCCCCTGGGTGGGTCCCCTCCCCACTGACACATCATGTGGAGCCCCCATGCTGCTCTCAGCCCCCGTGAGTCCTGCCCTTGCCCTGAGTGCCTGCTGTTCTCACACCACCTACCAGGGGCCCTGCCAGCCAGCAGTCTGTGCTCAGTCAGGGGACTTGGCTAAACCCTTTAAGCATCAATAGGCCCTCAGCCTAGTGAGGGCCCCTCCCTTTTCACAATGTCACCTGACAGTGGGGACTTTTCAGAACTCAGCGCTGAGCTTGTCGAGTTCTGCTCTCAGGTGATATGGGGTCTTCTTCACTGGCTCATTTCCAGGATGAGGAGGTTCAGTGAGGGCCAGGGGTTTGCTGGGATTCACCTTCCCTGGCCTCACACCAGGCCCTGTGCCCCTGCTTTCCCTCTGAATTCTGCCCTCAGTACCTATTCCTGGAAAGGACTCAGCCCAGGAAGACAGTTATGATGAAACTGGTGAGGAGCACAGGAGGATCCAGGCTTTGGACTTGATGGCTGTGGCTATGGGCTGCAAGGTAGAGGGGCCCATGGTTGGTGATGCTGCAAGGAGAATAAGAGTGAAGCCCTTGTCCAGACCCCAAACTAAGCTGATGCCTCTTCGCCCCCATGACTCAGGTACCCCTACTTTGCAGACAGTTTACATACATCACATGGAGGCCCCTGAGATAGATCCTCAGGTGAGATGGGGGGAAGGGAGTAGTCCAGTCCTCAGGGGGCTCTGACAGCTAATGGGGGAGCAAGGTTTCCAACACAGCCATTCAGTCCTGCTGTGACATGGAGATGGTGACATGAAAATGGAGTCCTCAGGAGCTGACAGCAGAAGTGGTATTGACAGATTTCCAGAAGTAGGATTGGTGACATTTGAAAAATGATTCTGGAAAGAGGGTAGAGTGAGAAATAAATCCATGAAATTAAAAAGATGTCTATAGGTTTGGGATCAGCAAAAATCCATGTTCAATCGTCCAAAGGCCTGTGCTGTGAGGAGAGATGTCAGGGGGTAGAAAAGGAAGGAGGATGACAGAACATCCCCGGGTCATTGCTCTCCCAGGACAACTCACCTCCGATGGATCACATTCTCAAACACACACATACACACACACACACACATACACCCACACACACACACACAGGGGTGGGTCCATGTCACTCTGAGAAGACTATCACTTTCTCCTCCCTTCTCACTTACCCGTGGTCTTCAACATTTTCTCCCAGCACGCCATGAAATCCTGAAGCCAAGCCCGACAGTCTCCCATGGAGACCTTCTTCAAGAAGTCAGTCACAGCTCTGTCATTCTCCCACTTTTCTTTCATCCATCTGCCTCCAGGGTGATCCACTCTCCAGTGTCCATTCTCCGAATCAAAGTGGAGTCTCATTTGTCCATTCAAGCCAAATAGCCAGGATCTACTGACATGTCTGTCATCCTCACAGCGACATGTCATCCTAGCCTGCAGGGTGAGAGGGTCTGCTCCCACCATGGGAAAGAAAGAGCTCAGCCTTTGGGCTTGACAGATTCTTTGCCCCACCTGGGTCCACCTCCCCTGGGTCCATGTCACCTGGATCCAGCTAATCTGGCCCTGGTCTCTCGTGCAACAGCTGGTCTTTCCACTGGACAACTAGGGAAGGACCAACATCCAACTGTATTTTAAAGCCTCCAGTTTGCTCCTCCTGTACTTGGACTTTCTAACGTACCTGTGATTGTGTGTTTCTCCAGTGTAAAGTCACGCAGTTGGTCCCTGATGTCTCTGAGTATTTCGATCTGTGCTTCCCAGGCCTTTATGGTTTCACTTCTTCTCCCAATGGACTTGTGAATATGATCTTAGCATGACAACAATCATAGGAGAGTAAAACCTCTCCGTCCACCTGGCCTTGAACCTCACAGCACGGCTGTCCAGGTCTGGGCTGAGGATCGACGGTGAGGTTAAAGGAAAGAGAGTGAGCATCTGTGAAGGCAAACTGCAGTGAGGGTGAGGTTGGGAGAAGAAGACACATAGGCCTCTTCTCCCAGTTCTGTGAGAGCAGAGTAGGCTGCAGGGCTGGGCTGACAGAGTGGCATGGCCCTGCCTGCCCCGCACCCCCTCACCAGTTACGACTGAGGAAGATGATGAAGCCTCAGTCAGGCAAGAAACACCACAACCCTGGATATGCTCCATTTCCACTCTGCTCACAAGCTCCACACGTGGCACTAACTGACACATACGTTTCCCAGGGATGGGCCAGGCTGGTTCAGAAGGAAAGGCCTAAACCCAGAGGACTGTCAGCTTCTCTCTGAGTGTCCTGTGGGAGATGCAGAGGGTGAGGGGGCTGTTCCTGAGGAAGCGGATCACAGCCAGTGGGGCTGAGGGTGGGGAGGATGAGCTCAGAACCCAAACCTAGATAAGGGAGAGTTTTTAATCACGGGTCACTGGGCTTAGCAAGGTCGGGGAGACGTGGTGATCTCCCACTAGGATGGGTCTTGTAAACCTAGAAAAAGGCCTGGCTCACATGGCATGAAAGAGAAAATCTAGAACTTCTGAGGCAGGTGGTAGAGGAGGGGATCTAAGGCTCAGAGAAGTGAATCTGCCAGGGTGGACTCGGTGTGAAAGGGCAGGAGAGTGTGCAATCCACCCGCTCCATAGGAAAGCCTGATGGACTCCATGGAGTCCGAGAGGAAAGCGTGGATGAGAAGCATCTCCAATAGCTCAAAGATGACTTTTGCAGAAGGTCAGGGATGGTGATAGGACATGGTGTTCCTGTGGGCTTCTATCAGGAACAGGGATGGAAGTTGTGGAAAAATCAGATTCAGGTGGGGGTGCTCTAGGTCAGCAGAAAAGTAGGTGCAGTGGTCAAAGTGATTAGAGAGTCTCAATGCCAGCCAGGGCCTGACTGCAGAGAATATGATGCTGGCTCATAGCACAGGGCGATCCTAAAGGCAAGCAGATGGGCAGGAACCTAGATACAAACTATACCATTGAAAGAAATAAAGAGAGACAGAACACAAGGCTATATGATCAGGAAGCCAAAGGCAGTCGTCCCTACCAAACACCTGATCCAGGCCCATTTTCTGAATCTGAGCCACTTCTCAGAAGGCATTACTGGAGAAAGAAGCCACGTTCTAAAGAGGAGGGCCCTTTCATCACCACATCTAGTGCAAAAGTCCTTCCATTCTTTCCCAAAGAGCCACATGGTTATTCACTGGGGTAAGTGAACCTGCAGAAGCAGAAACTACTGTCACGTTCACGTTGCACCTAGTGTGGTCCTAATATCAGGCACAGGAAGCGTAGCATCATCATAGTCCCCCAGTTGTTGAAGCGATGCTTGGAGTACCAGGCCATCAATGGACAGCAGTCCCAGGTTCTGCTTACAGTGGTTGTCACTGGGTCCACAGACCACACAGTGGTCATTTCACATGCCCTGGACTTGTGACATTCATTGAGACCTGAATAGCTAGTAAATTATTGTGGGATGAAGGCTACCATATTAGTGAATTCCAGATTCAAACTTCAGACCCTACCTCCCCATCCACCAATAGTACATGTACACAACATCCTGGACGAAATACAGAGACAAGTACCAACTGACAACCTCTCAAGGGCTGCAGGGGTGTGGTCCCTATCCTATCTCCATTTAATACCACTGTGGCCTTAGGTTTCCTGTAAATGGTACAGAAGAAATAGTTTAGGCTTCGCAGACCCCAGGTCCCTGCTGTAACCTGCTGTCCTAGCACAAAAGCAGTCACAATTGGTGAATGATGAGCACGGCTGGAGCTGCTTCTTGGGCAGATGACCCAGCAGAACCGGTGATGTCAGAGGTATCTGTGGCCAGAAAGGTACTATGTGCCATTTTCTACTTGAAAGCTCACAACACAGACCCTGAGTGTTGCACTGGAGAAAGTCACACCATTCAAATGTGGCTCCTGGTATGTTCCTAGGGCCTGGCAGAGATGAGGCCTCTGGTCATGGAATGTCAGAGTTGACCATCGTGATGAGGGTTCATCAACCCCTAATCATTAGTTCAGCTAGACCAGCCATCACAGGATAGAAGCAATTATGTGTTTTGGCATAAGCAGGGCCACAGGGAACAAGCAAGACCCACCAGAAGCTGGCCTAGATGTGACACTAGACTTGTTATATGGCCACTATCCTCTGCTCACATCTGTGGTTTCCTCCATGGCACTTTGGACCAAGGTAGCTACTCTGCAGCAAAGGAGAGGGGGGCATTAGCCCATAACTGCTGGACAGTTTTTATTTTCCTAAGAAAAAGTACTGTATGTTGAAGACAAATCACTCCCAAAAGAAAGAAAGAAAGCAAAACTTTAAAGGTGAATCATGTGCATTATCTTGCAGAAGTTAAGAAAATAAAAAGCAGTTGGTAGTAAGATTAATATGTATGCTTAAACAATTTTAAAGACTATTTTGTAAGAATATACCTATACCTCAAAGGCAACTATGTGTAAAAAATTTACACAAACATTATCAGTTAAACCTCATAAAAGTGATATTGAGAAAGTATTCCGCATCCGTAAGTCTGTCTTAGAAAGTTCAGATGCTAAAGCATTCCTAAGGCACGTTGTTCTGGAACACAAATCTGCTTCTGTGATTCTGGGTGATGTATGTGACTGGCTGGCTCCAAGTGGGCCTTGACAGGCACCTTCCTCCTGATGCTGGGGGACTGTGAGATGAGAGTCAGACACAGGCCCCCAGGGCTGCATGGACCTCTGTGAGACACTGGGCCAGCTTCTAGAACTCCACCTCTCCTCTGGATCCAAGGCCCAGGACAAGCCATCACAGCAAATCAGGACAGTTGATAATCTGGGGTATTTGGTAAGCATCTTTCAGGTACTGGGCCACATCAAATGGGTAGATGTCCACTTAGGGCATTTGGCCAGAGTCATAAACACATGGGCTCTTTTAGTAGCAGCATGCTGACTTCTTAGTTGTGGCATGCATGATCTAGTTCCCCCACCACAGATCGAGCCCAGGTCCCTGCATTGGGAGTGTGGAGTCTTAGCCACTGGATCACCAGGGAAGGATGGAGAACTCATTATTAACCAGACTTTCAAAAGCCATCCATCAATCCCATGTTTTTGTTGTTCCCCAGACAGTGAGAGTCCATGGGGAACAAGACTCTGGAGAGGGATTGGCTTTGCTCTTAACTTGAAGTTGTCATCAATGACAGAGATCCTAGGAGCCAGGTCTTTGTGGAAGACTTCTCTTCTGACCAGGTAGCTCATTCCACAGGCAATCTGAGCAGCCATGTGAACTAGCTTTTGTTGAGAAGTTTCCTGTGGACTATTGGCCTCTACATATTTCCACTGTCATAAAACAATTTAAGATACCCCCAGTACATGTAAGGCAATCCACCATGGGCTTTTCCCCTTTTTCTGCTCACACGTGGCTAATAGGAAGATTTCTGTGATGAAGATCTCGTAGCTCACAACTTTCAGGGAGCATTGTAGTCACCTGAATTTCAGAAGCTCGATCTCTAACTGTTTTTACAAATGCTTGTTGCTCTTTTTCTGGATCTTTTTCATCTACATAAACCCCATGGGAAGTACACCAAAAGGTACCTTCTTAGAATATATCTTTTGAGTTCCTCTCCCTGGATAGATATTTTGATATCATTCACCTAAGCTCTGGCCTCCAAAAAAGCAACACTTCTCAAGTCGTACTCCTCTAGCCACAAGGTCGGATAATGAGATGGGAGTTGTATTGTTGGGTGTGTTGCCTCTCACATACTGAGACATCTGGGAACGACTGGGACTGAGACAGCCCTTGGGAACTACTGCTGGCGCTGACGCTATCTCCCAGTTCAATCCTTTTCACACTATGAAGATGCAAAACAGCTAATACTAGTACTACAAGAAATATAACTGGACAGCAAAACCCTAGGCTGATATAAAACACACGTGTAGACATGGCTGGAACTGCATGTACAGGATCATAAATGGGTTCTTCTGCTAGTGGTGTTGTTGAAGGCTGAAGTTTTCCTTCCTCAATTTCTGGATGGCAACTTTTCCTTTGTTTCAGCTCTAAGATGTGAAGCTTTTGAAGTTACTGTCAAGTTGAGGTGCATTTAGTGTCGTAACTTCAGAATCTACTTTGTGCCAGGACAGAACAGCTCGAGCCCAAACACTGATACAGTGCGTGGGAGTTCCGGGGGCAGGGGGGCCCAGGCTGCAGGCAGCCTAGCGGACCTGAGCAGTACCAGCGGCAGCCTGCTGGATCCCCATCCCAGGGAGATCGCCCTGCACATCCATCCTGCTGTGAGCGCCCACCTCCACCGCCCAGGAGAAGGAAGCTAGGCCACTTGCTGCTGCCCACCTGACCTGAGCCCTTGAAAGATGAACAGCTCCTACCCCAGCCACCCTGCCAGTATTAACTGATCTGTCTTAAAGAGCGCTAGTCCTTCAAGGGCCGAGAGCAGTAGGGATGGGACCTAATTCCCTTCAGCAGGAGTAAGAAGGGACCAGAGGCAGTAGGGAAGGGACCTGGTTTTCCTTCAAGGGCAGAGAGCAGTAGGGAAGGGACCTACTTCAGTTCATCAATACTATGAAGGGACCAGAAGGAGCTCTGTGCACAGATCATCAATTCAGTTCAGTCACTCAGTTGTGTCTGAATCTTTGCAACCCCATGAACCGCAGCACGCCAGGGCTCCCTGTCCGTCACCAACTCCCAGAGTCCACCCAAACCCATGTCCATTGTGTCGGTGATGCCATCTAACCATCTCATCCTCTGTTGTCCCCTTCTTTTCCTGCTCTCAATCTTTCTCAGCATAAGAGTCTTGTCAAGTGATTCAGCTCTTCACATCAGGTGGCCAAAATATTGGAGTTTCAGCTTCAACATCAGTCCTTCCAATGAATACCCAGGACTGATCTCCTTTAGGATGGACTGGTTGGATGTCCTTGCAGTCCAAGGGACTCTCAAGAGTCTTCTCCAACACCACAGTTCAAAAGCATCAATTCTTCAGCGCTCAGCTTTCTTTATAGTCCAACTCTCACATCCATACATGACTACTGGAAAAACCAAGGGCCTGACTAGATGGACCTTTGTTGGCAAAATAATGTCTCTGCTTTTTAATATGCTGTCTCAGTTGGTCATAACTTTCCTTCCAAGGAGTAAGTGTCTTTTAATTTCATGGCTGCAATCACCATCTGCAGTGAGTTTGGAGCCCAGAAAAGTAAAGTCAGCCACTGTTTCCATTGTTTCCCCATCTATTTGCCATGAAGTCATGGGACCAAATGCCATGATCTTAGTTTTCTGAATGTTGAGCTTGAAGGCAACGTTTTCACTCTCCTCTTTCACTTTCATCAAGAGGCTCTTCAGTTCTTCTTCACTTATCCTATATCAAAAAGGCTGGAAGTTAGGGTTCACAAGGGGCTCTTATTGTATAGTTAAAATATGGGCCATTGTGGTGACCTGACAAACAAGGGATGAAGTCACAGTGGCCACATTGCCCTGATGGGCATCCTGTTTCTTCCTTAAGGTGATATCCTGTTTTTCCCTGCTGGTGCCAGTTTCTCAAGTCTCCTTGACCACCCGACCATGAGAACCCTTTGACTAAGTGACCACAATACCCCAGCTGTGGGCTAAAGATCAGTTGTGGCCCCCTCCCTCTGGGGAACAATTTCCCATTGATAGGGTATAAGAAGGGTTGGCTGTAAAAAGACAGCACCGGTTTCTCTCTAAATCCAGTTGCTTTCTTTTTTTCTTCTTATAATAAATCTTTCTCTGCCTGAATTCCCGGTTCATTCTCTTTTTCTCCACGCTTGCCTTACAGCACATGCATCTTGGGGAGGTTCCATGGACCAGGCAGGTGTGAAGAAAGAAACAAGATAATTGGCCAAAGGTAAACAAAGACCCGAAGGACTGTCCTACATAAGTAATTTACATCACCTTCATACTGAGCTCCTCCTCCCTCAGGATGCCTGCACTCCTCTCCGGTGTGTGTTCTGTAGAGCTTGTGACATACTGCACTCATCCTCATTAAAGACAATGTCCATGCCCTTTCTCTCTGGATATTTATTTCTGCCTTGCTTCTGTCTGAAATAAACAGCCAGTTTTTCTATGTTCTCTCTCAAACATTGTGCTGTGTCTCTAATAATAAGCTTTGTACCTATTTTACAGTTTTTGCTTCCTTGAAACATTCTTGATTTCAAATGGGGGAAAGAACCAGGGCCACTTTGCTTCTAGCCTCTAGTCCCTGGTGGTCTTGTGGCTAGGGTTCCAGGTTTTTCATCCAGGCTACCAAGATTCAATCTCTGTCCAGGGAAGAAAGGTCTCTCTTCAGGACAACTCACTGCTCTCCCTCCAAAATCACTGGGAATATTTCAGTTCAGTTCATTCTCTTAGTCATGTCCAACTCCTTGCGACCCCATGAACCGCAGCATGCCAGGCCTCCCTGTCCATCACCAACTCCCGGAGTCCACCCAAACCCATGTCTATTGAATCAATGATGCCATCCAACCATCTCATCCTCTGTCGTCCCCTTCTCATCCTGCCCTCAATCATTCCCCAATCAGGATCTTTTCCAATGAGTCAGCTCTTCACATCAGGTGGCCAAAGGATTGGCATTTCAGCTTCACCATCAGTCCTTCCAATGAACACCCAGGACTGATTTCCTTCAGGATGCACTGGTTGAATCTCCTTGCAGGTCAAGGGACGCTTGAAGAGTCTTCTCCAACACCACAGTTCAAAAGCATCAATTCTTCAGTGCTCAGCTTTCTTTATAGTCCAAATCTCACAT
This sequence comes from Bos indicus x Bos taurus, assembly GCF_003369695.1. Lineage (NCBI taxonomy): Eukaryota > Metazoa > Chordata > Mammalia > Artiodactyla > Bovidae > Bos > Bos indicus x Bos taurus. Next base: position 84,729,320 of record NC_040084.1, on the reverse strand, counting down.
CCATACATGACCACTGGCAAAACCAAGGCCTTGACTAGATGGACCTTTGTTAACAAAGTAATGTCTCTGCTTTTTAATATGTTGTCTCAGTTGGTCATAACTTTCCTTCCAAGGAGTAAGTGTCTTTTAATTTCATGGCTGCAATCACCATCTGCAGTGATTTTGGAGCCCAGAAAAATAAAGTCAGCCACTGTTTCCATTGTTTCCCCATCTATTTGCCATGAAGTGATGGGAGCAGATGCCATGGTCTTAGTTTTCTGAATGTTGAGCTTTAAGCCAACTTTTTCACTCTCCTTTTTTACATTGAAGAGGCTCTTTATTTCTTCTTTTTTTTTCTGCTGTAAGGGTGGTGTCATCTGCATATCTGAGGTGATTGATATTTCTCCTGGCAATCTTGATTCCACCTTGTGCTTCTTCCAGCCCAGCGTTTCTCATGATGTACTGTGCATATAAGTTAAATAAGCAGGGTGACAATTTACAGCCTTGACGGACTCCTTTTTCTATTTGAAACTAGTCTGTTGTTCCATGTCCAGTTCTAACTGTTGCTTCCTGACCTGCATATAGGTTTCTCAAGAGGCAAGTCAGGTGGTCTGGTATTTCCATCTCTTTCAGAATTTTCCACAGTTGATTGTGATCCACACAGTCAAAGGCTTTGGAATAGTCAATAAAGCAGAAATAGATGCTTTTCTGGAACTCTCTTGCTTTTTCCATGATCCAGCGGATGATGGCAATTTGATCTCTGGTTCCTCTGCCTTTTCTAAAACCAGCTTGAACATCTGGAAGTTCATGGTTCACATATTGCTGAAGCCTAGCTTGGAGAATTTTGAGCATCACTTTACTAGCATGTGAGATGAGTGCAATTGTGTGGTAGTTTGAGCATTCTTTGGCATTGCCTTTCTTTGGGATTGGAATGAAAACTGACCTTTTCCAGTCCTGTGGCCATTGCTGAGTTTTCCAAATTGGCTGGCATATTGAGTGCAGCATTTTCACAGCATCATCTTGCAGGATTTGAAATAGCTCAACTGGAATTCCATCACCTCCACTAGCTTTGTTTGTAGTGATGCTTCCTAAGGCCCACTTGACTTCACATTCCAGGATGTCTGGCTCTAGGTCAGTGATCACACCATCATAATTATCTTGGTCATAAAGATCTTTTTTGTACAGTTCTTCTGTGTATTCTTGCCACCTCTTTTTAATATCTTCTGCCTCTGTTAGGTCCATACCATTTCTGTCCTTTATCAGGCCCATCTTTGCATGAAATGTTCCCTTGGTATCTCTAATTTTCTTGAAGAGATCTCTAGTTTTTCCCATTCTATTGTTTTCCTCTATTTCTTTGCATTGATTGCTGAGGAAGGCTTTCTTATCTCTCCTTGCTATTCTTCAGAACTCTGCATTCAAATGGGTATATCTTTCCTTTTCTCCTTTGCTTTTTGCTTCTCTTCTTTTCACAGCTATTTATAAGGCCTCCTCAGACAGCCATTTTGCTTTTTCACATTTCTTTTTCTTGGGAATGGTCTTGATTCTTGTCTCCTGTACAATGTCATGAACCTCCATCCATAGTTCATCAGGCACTATATCTATCAGATCTAGTCCCTTAAATCTAATTCTCACTTCCACTGTATAGTCATAAGGGATTTGATATAGGTCATACCTGAATGTTCTAGTGGTTTTCTCCACTTTCTCAATTTCAGTCTGAATTTGGCAATAAGGAGTTCATGATCTGAGCCACAGTCAGTTCCTGGTCTTGTTTTTGCTGACTGTGTAGAGCTTCTCCATCTTTGGCTGCAAGGAATATAATCAATCTGATTTCAGTGTCGACCATCTGATGATGTCCATGTGTAGAGTCTTCTCTTGTGTTGTTGGAAGAGGGTGTTTGCTATGACCAGTGCATTCTCTTGGTAGAACTCTATTAGCCTTTGCCCTGCTTCATTCTGTACTCCAAGGCCCAATTTGCCTGTTACTCCAGGTGTTTCTTGACTTTCTACTTTTGCATTCCAGTCCCCTATAATGAAAAGGACATCTTTTTTGGGTGTTAGTTCTAAAAGGTCTTGTAGGTCTTCATAGAACTGTTCAGTTTCTTCAGCGTTTCTGGTCAGGGCATAGACTTGGATTACCGTGATATTGAATGGTTTGCCTTGGAAACAAATAGAGATCATTCTGTCATTTTTGAGATTGCATCCAAGTACTGCATTTCAGACTCTTTTGTTGACCATGCTGGCTACTCCATTTCTTCTAAGGGAGTCCTGCCCACAGTAGTAGATATAATGGTCATCTGAGTTAAACTCACCATTCCAGTCCATCTTAGTTTGCTGATTCCAAGAATGTTGATGTTCACTCTTGTCACCTCCTGTTCGACCACTTCCATTTGCCTTGGTTCATGGACCTGACATTCCAGGTTCCTATGCAATCTTGCTCTTTACAGCATCTGACCTTGCTCCTATCACCAGTCCCACCCACAACTGGGTGTTGTTTTTGCTTTGGCTCCATCCCTTCATTCTTTCTGGAGTTATTTCTCCACTGATCTCCAGTAGCATGTTGGGCACCTACCAACCTGGGGAGTTTACCTTTCAGTGTCCTGTCTTTTTGCCTTTTCATATTGTTCATGGGGTTCTCAAGGCAAGAATACTGAAGTGGCTTGCCATTCCCTTCTCCAGTGGACCGCATTCTGTCAGACCTCTCCACCATGACCAAACTAGGGTCTGGCTGCTTCCCACTCAAAAGCCATTAAAGAGGTCATGTTGATGGAAAGGAAAGTTTGCCTGATTTTGGATGCCAGCAATGGTGGAGGGGAAGAGGGTAGGGGACTTCCATGATGGCTCAGTGGTAAAGAATCTGCCCAGAATCCACCGTCAGTGCCCGTCTTGGGTGGCCCCACATGGCATGGCTTGGTTTCACTGAGTTAGACAAGGCTGTGGTCCGTGTGATCAGATTGGCTAGTTGTCTGTGATTGTGGTTTCTGTCTGTCTGCCCTCTGATGCCCTCTCTCAGTGCCTATGGTCTCACTTGGATTTCTCTTACCTTGAATGTGGGGTAATTCTTCATGGCTGCTCCAGCAAAACACAGCCACTGCTCCTTACCTTGGACGTGGGGTACCTCCTCTCAGTTATTTAATCAATAGAAATTGATAAGAGGCCAGATGAGAAATTCAGGCTAGGTGTTATTGGTGTTCCTGAAACTAGGGTCTGGCTGCTTCCTGCTCAAAAGCCATTAGAGAGGTCATGTTGATGGAAAGGAAAGTTTGCCTTATTTTGGATGCCAGCAATGGTGGAGGGGAAGGGGGTAGGGGACCTCCATGGTGGCTCAGTAGTAAAGAATCTGCCCAGAATCCACCCGTCAATGCAGGAGGTGTGGGTTCAATCCCTGCCTCAGAAAGATTCCTTGCAGAGGGAAATAGCAACCCACCCCAGTATTCTTGCCTGGAAAATCCTATGGACACAGGAGTCTGGCAAGCTACAGTCCATGGGGTCACACAGAGTCACACACTTAGTGACTAAACAACAAATGGAGGTGAGCAGGGTGTGGGAAGGATGGACATCTGTCCAAAGGCTGACTCCCCCAACTGACAATAAGTGGGCAAGAACTTTTATAGACAGAGGGATGGGGCTGCATGCAGAAACAGCACAGTCAGCTCTGACAGTCATCTCCAAATTGGTCATGGATGGTCTGACCAGAGTCATCTTGATTGTTTTAAGTAGAATTAATCTTTGGTTCCATGGTTGGCTTGTTCTCATCCCTTGAGGACAATTCTCGGAATTGTGGAAGCTTATATCATGGCTACAGTCTGGTCATCATGTAGCTAATTTCTTCCAACTGGTGGGAATTTATGTATCTATAAGACAGCTCACAGGATAGAGCTCAGAATATTATCAATAGCCCTTGAGAAGGACCTCAAAGTCCTTGACTACACTTAATGACTACATTATTCTTATTTGGTCTCCTTTGACTATTTTCCTTAGTTTCTGCATTTTCTCACTTCTCTGATTAAGCTTAGTGTGTGGCTAAAGCTTTTCCACAGACAAAAGGCAGGCTGAGGACATGGTGGGGCAAGGACCATAGGGTCCCGCTCTGTTTCATCAGAATTCTTGCTACAGTTTGAGGGAAGGCAAACAAGTTCTCTCGCTCGATCCTGAGGGGGACAAGCTGGTCCCTTATGTGGGGTGAGGGTGGGGGTGGATCCGTGGGTCAGGCAGGAGGGGTGGCTTAGGTGGTCTGCCCACCCCCTTGGTGGTGCTGTGTGTCGGCTTATGTGCACTACCTTGCTTTTGCTCCCAACACCTCAGTAGTGGCAGCTGGGGTTTGATCTTTTTGTATCTTGTTGCTCATAATTTGTCCCAACTGTGCATACATGCAGCACTTTTTCTCCCTTTATAGTGTCTTTGCATTTTTATGCTTCATGAGAACTTTGTCCAGGTCCCAGCCTGTCTCAGGTGTGACAGAAGCAGGAGGAGAAGAGAGAATTCTGGCTTGGACCCCCCGGTCATAAACTTTCCCATGGTCTATACTCAACACCTAGAAAATGATTTCTCAAAATAACTGAACCCCCTTCCATCTGATTTCATCAATCTAGTTAATTGGAAGAACTGCTGTATGGAGTTAATTTCACAGTGTGTAGTGAATTCTTCTCATCCAGACATCTAAAACTGCTTCTGGCTACATGCCATCCTTGTGGGATGAATTGAGGAAACAGTCACTGAACTCAATTACTGTGCTCTGTGGTTCAGATGAAGAGTGTGGTTGACACAGAGAGAGATCCTGGCCACACTGTGTGAGGAGATGGTCAACAGGGGCAGCTGCTGCCTCCGTGCCTGCCAAGTTCCCATTTCTCAGCAAGAGCCCAATAAATATTTATTGAATGAATACATGTTCAGTTACTGCTTGTTTTCTAGTGTTAATGAATATGTTATCAGTCCAGGATCATCAATAGATGGTAAAATTATGGGCTGAAATATTGTCAGGGAACAGGATATTCCTGTTTTATTAATAGAGGAATATTACAATATTCCTATTATTATTGTTGTTTTATAATAGAGGAATATCCCTCTATTCTAGCACAGAAGTGAAGCCTCAACCCATATTTTTTTGTCTGTGCAAATATCAGAATCAAACTCACCTTTTATTTTTATCATTATCATCATTGTGATCACTTGCTAGTCTGTATCTTATTGACATTCTGGAGACTTTGGTTTGACCTCCTTTATCCTGATTATTGAGGACTTTTTCTTCCTTATGTGAGTTGCTGTGTGGTTTCCACTGGCTTTACTTTGACAAGTGTGACCAGGGTAACCTTAATATTTCTTTTAGCTGGACTAAACTACCAGACCACCTGACCTGCCTCTTGAGAAATCTGTATGCAGGTCAGGAAGCAACAGTTAGAACAGGACATGGAACAACAGTCTGGTTCCAATAGGAAAAGGAGTATGTCAAAGCTGTATATTATCATCCTGTTTATTTAACTTATATGCAGAGTACATCATGAGAAACGCTGGACTGGAAGAAACACAAGCTGGAATCAAGATTGCCGGGAGAAATATCAATCACCTCAGATATGCAGATGACACCACCCTTATGGCAGAAAGTGAAGAGGAACTCAAAAGCCTCTTGATGAAAGTGAAAGAGGAGAGTGAAAAAGTTGGCTTAAAGCTCAACATTCAGAAAACGAAGATCATGGCATCTGGTCCCATCACTTCATGGGAAATAGATGGGGAAACAGTGGAAACAGTGTCAGACTTTATTTTTTTGGGCTCCAAAATCACTACAGATGGTGACTGCAGCCATGAAATTAAAAGACGCTTACTCCTTGGAAGGAAAGTTATGACCAACTGAGACAGCATATTCAAAAGCAGAGACATTACTTTGCCAACAAAGGTCCGTCTAGTCAAGGCTGTGGTTCTTCCTGTGGTCATGTATGGATGTGAGAGTTGGACTGTGAAGAAGGCTGAGTGCCGAAGAATTGATGCTTTTGAACTGTGGTGTTGGAGAAGACTCTTGAGAGTCCCTTGGACTGCAAGGAGATCCAACCAGTCCATTCTGAAGAAATGATGCTAAAGCTGAAACTGCAGTACTTTGGCCACCTCATGTGAAGAGTTGACTCATTGGAAAAGACTCTGATGCTGGGAGGGATTGGGGGCAGGAGGAGAAGCGGACGACAGAGGATGAGATGGCTGGATGACATCACTGACTCGATGGAAGTGAGTCTGAGTGAACTCCGGGAGTTGGTGATGGACAGGGAGGCCTGGCGTGCTGCGATTCATGGGGTCGCAAAGAGTCAGACACGACTCAGTGATTGAACTGAACTGAAACTTGAGATGAAGCTTGAGCTCATTCCAGGCTCTAGGCCTCTAACTTCCCTTTTCTTAGAACATTTTACTTCAAAATCTTGTCATTTTGTCTCTTACCAGTTTTACAACTCAGGACTGTTTTCTCAAAGCCCAGGGAGCCATCTCTTTCTTTCTTTCTCTAAGGTGACTTATTAAGGCCATTTATTACTTAAATGTGCTAGCATACTCTATGACCAAGCCCACCCAGATGAAAGGAAGAATGAGAAACTAAGACAAGCTATACACCTAGTGGAAAAGGAATCAGTGAAGGATACTAATTTGCCAGTCTATGTGACATGAGCTTTTCTACTGTGTATTATCTAATAAGGTATAACTTCCTTTGCTGCTGTTGCTGCTGTTTAGTCCCTAAGTCATGTCCAACTCTTTGAGACTTCATGGACTGTAGCCAGCCAGGCTCCTATGTCCAAGGGATTTCCCAGGGAATAATACTGGAGTGGCATCTGTTTACAGATGTTTTTTTTTTTTTTTGGTTGCCCTGGGTCTATGTTTCTGCGGGCAGGCTTCCTCCAGCTGCAGCTAGCAGGGGCTCCTCTTTAGTAGCAGTGCTTGGGCTTCTCATTGAGGTGGCTCCTCCTGTTGTGGAGCACTGGCCTTAGGCATGTGGGGTTCAGTAGTTACGGTATTGGGTTTGGCAGTTATGGCCTGCAGGCTCTAGAGTGTGGGCCTTGGGAGCCAGCTCTTTGAATCTGAAGTATTAAAGGAGATAGTGCTGGCATCTCCCAGTCTCTGTCGGAGGGTAGGAGCCTATATTTGGCTCCCAAGTAGCTCAGCTGGTAAAGAATCCACCTGCAAGGCGGGAGACCCTGGTTCGATTCCTGGGTTGGGAAGAGACCTGGAAGAAGGGATAGACTACCCACTCCAGTATTCTTGGGCTTCCCTTGTGGATCAGATGGTAAAAGAATCCACCTGCAATGTGAGAGACCCAGGTTCAACCCTTGGTTTGGGAAGATCCCTTGGAGGAGGGCCTGGCAACTCACTCCAGTATTCTTGCCTTGAGAATCCCTGTGGGCAGAGGAGCCTGGAGGGCTATAGTACATGGAGTCACAAAGAGTCAGACAGGACTGAGCAACTAGGCCCAGCACAGCACAGGAGCCTATACTAGTCAGCTGGTCCTGCCATACAAAGGACCACAGACTGGATGGCTTACCCAACAAACACAGGTTTTTCTACAGTTCTGTAGGGAGGCAGTCCAAGATCATGGTGCTGGAGGGTTTGTATCTTTATAAGATCAATCACTACAGATGGTGACTGCAGCCATGAAATTAAAAGACGCTTACTCCTTGGAAGCAAAGTTATGACCAACCTAGATAGCATATTCAAAAGCAGAGACATTACTTTGCCAACAAGGGTTCATCTAGTCAAGGCTATGGTTTTTCCTGTGGTCAATTAGAGGGGACCCTGGTTGATATCATATTCAAAAGCAGAGACATTACTTTGCCAACAAAGGTCCGTCTAGTCAAGGCTATGGTTTTTCCTGTGGTCATGTATGGATGTGAGAATTGGACTGTGAGGAAGGCTGAGTGCCGAAGAATTGATGCTTTTGAACTGTGGTGTTGGAGAAGACTCTTGAGAGTCCCTTGGACTGCAAGGAGATCCAACCAGTCCATTCTGAAGGAGATCAGCCCTGGGATTTCTTTGGAAGGAATGATGCTGAAGCTGAAACTCCAGTACTTTGGCCACCTCATGTGAAGAGTTGACTCATTGGAAAAGACTCTGATGCTGGGAGGGATTGGGGGCAGGAGGAGAAGGGGACAACAGAGGATGAGATGGCTGGATGGCATCATTGACTCGATGGACGTGAGTCTCAGTGAACTCCGGGAGTTGGTGACAGAGAGGCCTGGCGTGCTGCGATTCATGGGGTCGCAAAGAGTCAGACACAGCTGAGCGACTGATCTGATCTGATCTTATTTTTTGATGCATTTCAAACTTGAAGACAATACAACATTTGCCTCAAACACTTCATCATGTAGTTGAGGAACTAATGGTCTTTTCTGCCTTTGAATCTGTACTCTGTTTCCTCATGTCACCTTGAACTTCTAATTTAATGAATACTGCTGCATTTTCTTTAATGGACTGTATTAATTTTTTAGTTTTAATACTTAAAGTTTAAGGTTTAAAATTTAGTTTCCCAGGATAGAAATTAAGATGCATCATTTTTATTTTTTGGCTATGCCATGAGGCATGTAGGATCTTGTTCCTTAACCAGGGATCAAACCCCTACCCCTGGCAGTCTAAGCATGGAGTCTTTACCACTGGGCCCCAGGGAAGGCCCCGATCCACCATTTTAATATATATACATATATATTTATATATAAATATATACTTATAATATGGATATTATAAACATATTTTATTTTTACCTTTAATCTCAGTAAGAGATAAATGATCACTAAAGGGAGCCTCCCCAACTGCATAAACAGTACAAACTGAAGAGCTCTGGTCCATGGATGGAAATGAAGAAAGAACATAAGGTAAAAATAGGCATCAGGAATCAAGACAGCCTTTCATTACCATCCCTTTTGGTTGTTGTTGTTAGTGTTAGTCCTGTTCAGAATGATCATCTCCAATACATTTTTAGGGGATATATCAACCAGTTCAGTTCAGCTCAGTTCAGTCACTCAGTTGTGTCCGACTCTTTGTGACCCCATGAATCGCAGCGTGCCAGGCCTCCCTGTCCATCATCAACTCCCAGACTTCACTCAGACTCACGTCCATCGAGTCAGTGATGCCATCCAGCCATCTCATCCTCTGTCGTCCCCTTCTCCTCCTGCCCCCAATCCCTCCCAGCATCAGAGTCTTTTCCAATGAGTCAACTCTTCACATGAGGTGGTTAAAGTACTGCAGTTTCAGCTTTAGCATCATTCCTTCCAAAGAAATCCCAGGGCTGATCTCCTTCAGAATGGACTGGTTGGATCTCCTTGCAGTCCAAGGGACTCTCAAGAGTCTTCTCCAACACCACAGTTCAAAAGCATCGATTCTTCAGTGCTCAGCCTTCCTCACAGTCCAACTCTCACATTCATACATGACCACAGGAAAAACCATAGCCTTGACTAGATGGACCTTTGTTGGCAAAGTAATCTCTGCTTTTGAATATGTTATCAACCAGGCTCCCCTCTAATTTTCAGAAAATGATAGGGACCTGCGGGGAGCGAGCTCCGCCTCTGGCAAAGGTCATGAGGAAGGAGGCTTGGCATACGCAAAGGCGGGATCAAGCCTCAGGAGTCTCCCTGGAAATTCTCGCGCAATCTACCCCCAAAACCAGAGTCTGCCTACTTTCTGCTTTGTGCTTTCACCTACACCTCTGACTTTACGGGGGGCTGTCCCCCATACCTCTCTGAAAAAAGTTAGCTTACAGCTCCAGTTAATAATTCCTGGGTGTGACAGTGTTTAACTTACAAACTCCTTTGGAAATCCTCTAGCCTGCCTGAATAGGTTTTTCCGGCCTCATGTGATTGTTCAGAGCCTCCCAACTGTGAGAGGCAGGAGATGTTCTAAACTGTCTAAACACAGATTCTTTTGAGTAGTTAAAAGATTGATTAGAAATTGTATTGGTGAAGGGATTTTCACTTGTTGGGCCAATGTTTGCTGCTAAGTCTCCATATCCCTTACCTGCTGTGTCCCTGGCAGTGTATTGGTTAATATAATTGGTGTAAATAGTAGCTTTAATGTTTGTAACCTGGGACCCTTGAGTTAATTTTTTCTTGTTGTAGCCCACCACACCTTTGCTCTGTAGGAATGCAACTTTATCTAATGCTTTTGGAGGGTGGCTCCTGACCAATCACCTTTAGAGAAAAATAAGTTTTCTGAAGAAAAGGTCTTAAAATGTTAACAGGCCTCCGGGCCAGAAGATGATGCAAATCACCTAAGCTTTTGCATATGATAAGTTTGCAGGAAGAAAGCCTGGTTTGCTGCAAGACTCTACCCCTTCCCCCATTATCCTCTGTGCATAACTTAAGGTATAAAAACTACTTTGAAAAATAAAGTGCGGGCCTTGTTCACCGAAACTTGGTCTCACCATGTCGTTCTTTCTCTTACCTTCTGGCTGAATTATTCAGCCTCTTTTCTCCACTGAATTTCCTCACTGAGCTATCCTTATTTCAGCCTCTTTTCTTCACTGAATTTTACTGAGCTATCCTCATTCTATTACTCTTTATATCCTTAATTAACATTTAATTAAGCAATTGTTTCCTGATCTTCGCCTACGCCGTCTCTCCTTCGAATACCCTGGATCAGCCGGGGCTGGTCCCCAGCAGGGACCTCAGCTCCAGAATTCTCCCAGGGGACTCGTGAGTGTGATGTTAGCAAGACCACAGTCATAGGAGAGAAAAACCTCTCTGTCCACCTGGCCTTGAACCTCACACCATGGCTGTCCAGGTCTGGGCTGAGGATTGATGGTGAAATTATAGGAAAGAGAGTGAGCATGTGTGAAGGCAAAACACAGTGAGGGTGAGGTTGGGAGAAAAAGACCCATAGGCTCCTCCCCCAGTTATGTGAGAGCGGAGTAAGGCTGCAGGGCTGGGCTGACACAGCAGGATGGCCCCACCTGCCCCACCACCCCAAACACACCCCAGGTACTGGCTGAGGAAGAGGAGGAAGCCTTGATCAGGCAAAAAAAACCACACAGCCCTGGATATGCCTATCTCCACTCTGTTCAAAAGCTCCACACCTAGCATGAACTGACACAATTTTTTCCAGAGGTGGGCCAGGCCAGCTCAGAAGGAGAGGCCTAAACACAGAGGACTGTGAGAATGTCTCCGAGTGTCCTGAGGAGAGATGGGGAGCCTTTGGGGGCTGCTCCTGAGGAAGCAGGATCACAGTGGGGCAGAATGAGAACAGAACCCAAAGCTGGAGAAGGGAGAGCTCACAATTAGGGGTCACAGGACTTAGCAAGGCCAGGGAGATGCTGCTGATCTCCCACTAGGATGGGTCTTGGAAGCCTGGAGAAAGGCCTGGCCCACCTGGCATGAAAGAGAAAGTGCAGAACATCCAAGGCAGGTGGTAGAGGAGGGGATCCAAGGCTCAGAGAAGTGAATCTGCCAGGGCGGACACGGTGTGAAAGGGCAGGAGAGTGTGCAGTCCACCCGCTCCATGGGAAAGCCCGATGGACTCCATGGAGCCTGAGAGGAAGGCGTGGATGAGAAGCATGTCCAGCAGCGCAAGTGAGATCTGCTGGGACTTGAAACCTAGATCTGTAGACCTTCGCTCTAGTGCTTGCACCTGGACAGTGATCTCCTCCAGCAACAAAATACAAAGCAATTATGAGGGACTGAAAATAACTGCATGCATGCCAAGTTGGGCTTAATTATGAACGAAAAGATAAAACACCCAACTGGAAAAGCAGGGTGCGGGGTATGATCCCTGCACAGGACACTGCCACGACGGTGGGCAGACCACCTAAGCCGTCCCTCAGGTCCTAAGCCTTGACCTGCCCCTACCCTCACCCATATAAGGGACCAGCCTGCCTCCCCCACCGCCCTCCCCCCAAGGGAATGAGCAAGGAAACCTGTGGCTTGTGCCTGCGCCCTCACACTGCAGCATGTGTCCCAGTGAAGCCTCGCCTAAATTTCTTATCTGGCCTCTTATCCACTTCTATCCATTAGGGTTCTGTTCAGGCCCTCCAAGAGTCTATTTCCCCAGTCCTGTGTACGTTCTGGTGGCTCTTTGGTGGCGTTAATGGCAACCTCCACCAAGAGGACTTATGCAATACCCATGTCTGCGGCACCAAGCATACCCAAGTCCGCTGAACCCAGAGCCCCTGCCCCTGTGGCATCACTGACTCAATGGGCATGAGTTTGAGTAAACACTGGGAGTTGGTGATGGACAGGGAGGCCTGGCGTGCTGCGGTCTGTGGGGTCACGAAGAGTCGGACACGACTGAGAGACTGAATGAACTGAATTGAATGAACTGATTGATTAAGGAGGCCAAGAAGCCTGGTCGCTAACATACTCTGTGGCAATGTACCATGAAGAGCTACTGTCCCCTTTCTGCCAGAGCATCTGGGCATCTCTGTGACCTCGGGGTGCAACTGCTCTGTGGTGACAAGTGGCCGCCTGAACCTTGGCTCAGAGTCACCAGTTTGGTTGGTCTGCCTTCCTGGCCCCTGGGGGCCTCAGGGCCTTCATTCAGGCATTGTGCTCCCCCTCACCCTTTGTCCCTTTCCCTCATCTATTATCTCCACTTCTCCTCTCTCTGTCTTCTTCTCTCTCTGTCTTATCCTTCTGACAGAGTGGACCTTGGCAAGGACAGCCTCACTCCTCTCAACTTAGGAGACAAAGCTCCCTCTGGCTGTCAATGGCTCACTTTGATGGGGACAAGGTGGTGGGAGAGACTCACCTCATACCCTGCAGGTCTTGGTCCAGCAGGTTCTGCCTCATAGGAGATTTGTGAGAATGATAGAGGTTCAGACCTCTTATTAGGTAGTGGCTGGATGTCTGATCATACCAATGTTCTCACTTCTATTTCCCTGCCACCAAGAGAAGTCCCGTTGGGAACTCAGTGAAGTGGCAGATTTCTATATGCTGGTTTATGCATGGGTGAGAATCCCACCTCTGGGCTGCAGGCCCACAGCCGATGTACAAGGGGCTGGTTTCTGGGCTTGATCACCCCAGTGGGCAGTGGACAGGGTGCTCCCTCCCTCACTGGCCCTTTCTGGAAGCCTGCAGGTTGGTGCCTGAATAAATAGACACCCGCAGGTGCAGGGGTTGAAAAGGCAATGACTCCCTTTCCGTTTTTCAGTCTTTTCTGTCCCTCCTCCCTTTTGCTCTCCCTTAGTCCTCATATGTACACTCCTGTCCTTTTACATCCAAGAGACTCCCTGTTGGGTCACCTTTTTCACCACCACTTATTTGTTTTGTGTCCCCACTTCAGGCTTGAGGTTCCCACTGGCCCCCTTGAGAGAAGAGCTGGGCTGGGCTGGACAAAGTGCCCCAGAGGCCACTTCCCAGTAAGACCCTCTCTTTGTTTCTTGTTTGTTAATTTTCTGTCATTGGTAGGTTCTCTCAGTCAGTGAATTTAAAAGCATCTTTATTTTATGTACTTTTCTCGGTCCAATTGCTCCTGCAAATCTCTGCTACAATTGTGGGCATGGGTTACTTGTTGTTCAGTCACTCAGTCATGTCTGACTCTTTGCGACCCCATGGACTGCAAGAACCAGGCTTCCTTGTCCTTCACCATCTACTGGAGCTTGCTCACACTCATGTCGATTGAGTCAGTGATGCCATCCAACCATCTCATCCCCTGTCATCCCCTTCTCCTCCTGCCTTCAATCTTTCCAGCATCTTTCCCAGGTCTTTTCCAGTGAGTCGGCTCTTCACATCAGGTGGCCAAAGTATTGGAGCTTCAACTTCAGCATCAGTCCTTCCAATGACTATTCAGGACTGATTTCCTTTAGGATTGACTGGTTTGATTTCCTTGCTGTCCAAGGGACTCTCAAGAGTCTTCCCCAACACCACAGCTCAAAAGCATCAATTCTTCAGTGCTCAGCCTTCTTATGGTCCAACTCTCACGTCCATACATGATTACTGAAAAAACCGTAGCTTTGACTATAGCGACCTTTGTTGGGAAAGTGATGTCTCTGTTTTTTAATATGCTGTCTAGGCTTATCATTGGAGAAGGCAATGGCACCTCACTCCAGTACTCTTGCCTAGAAAATCCCATGGACAGAGGAGCCTGGTGGGCTGCAGTCCATGGGGTTGCTAAGAGTCGGACACGACTGAGCGACTTCACTTTCACTTTTCACTTTCATGCATTGGAGAAGGAAATGGCAACCCACTCCAGTGTTCTTGTCTGGAGAATCCCAGGGACGGTGGAGCCTGGTGGGCTGCCGTCTATGGGGTTGCACAGAGTCGGACACGACTGAAGCGATTTAGCAGCAGCAGCAGCAGGCTTATCATAGCTTTTCTTCCAAGGAGCAAGCATCTTTTAATTTCATGGCTGCAGTCACTGTTCACAATCATTTTGGAAGACTTTAAAAACAAAACAAACAAAAAAGGGAGCTTCCATTTCTCCCTTCCAAAATGTAAGTCTTTCGCCTGGGTTCTCAGGAACCATCTGATCCATCTGTGGTCCCCCAGAGTGAGGGGAAAAAAATAGCATTTTTAAAACTGAAGCAGTAAAACAAAGAGATCTCTGGTTCTGTCTTTACATGAAAATGAATTTGTAACTGAGCTGGATTTAATTGGGTTAAGGGAAAGTAAGTACTATATAAATAAACTCTCAGAAATATCAATAAAGCTCGCCAGGACACATTTCTGACACCAGGGACAACCCTGGTTCAGAATGATTGGGCAGAGATGACCCAGAAACTAACTCCATCACCAAAGAACCTGAGACTACAAGCCATGTGGCAAAGCAGTTCTCCTGGGTTCCCTTACCCTGCTGCTCTCCGCCCTGTAGCCCCTTCCCCAAAAAAGCCTCTTCCTTTGTCAGCATGTATGTCTCCTGGAACAATTCATTTCCCAATGTTAGACAAAAGCTCACTCTCACACCCTGCACGGAGTCCTCCCTTCTGTAACAGATGGCGACTCTGGTGGGATTTCCTCACTGAGACTGATGCCCTTACCATTCAGGTACTTAGGGACAAGCTTGTCCGCTGACTGACCCGACCCAGGGGCCCGAACAAGAATTTTCTTTTGTTCCTTGTCTCCTCCCAACTCAGATGACTGGCCTGAGTGCCCCCGATCTGACAAGGAACAAGAGGCTTAAGACTGATAAGGAACAAGGTGAGGAACAAGAGCCTTAAGTTCAGTGGCTCAGTCGTGCCCGACTCTTTGCGACCCCATGGACTGACTGCAAGCCCATTACCAACTCCCGGATTTTGCTCAAACTCATGTCCATCGAGTCGGTGATGCCTTCCAACCATCTCATCCTCTGTTGTCCCCTTCTCCTACCGCCTTCAATCCTTCCCAGCATCAAGGTCTTTTCCAGTGAGTCAGTTCTTTGCATCAGGTGGCCAAAGTATAGGCGTTTCAGCTTCAGCAACAAGAACTAGGCGGTCTCCTATTACCATTGCAAGTTGGGCAACGCGAAAGCAAGTGCGCCGGCGAGTACTCAGGGAGGCCGGGCTAGTGGGGGAGTGAGCTGTTAAGAGAGCCCCGCCCAGCCCCCGGCGCGGGGTTTCCTAATGGCTACTGCTAGGAAACCCGGGGCGGGGCCTGTCGGCGGAGGGGCGGGCCAGGCAGTCCGCGCAGGAGCGGAGGCCAGACTGCAGCTGTGGGCTAGCGGGAAAAGATAGTTCTGGCTTGGCAGCCTCGCACTCCTGCAAAATTGGGATCCAGGTGGCAAAGGGAGAAATGGGTGGCTCCAAGACCAGTCTTGGTTTCCTCGTTTTGCTTCCGATTGTCTTGTTCAGCCGGACGTCCAGCGGTGAGTTCGGGGATGACCTGCGCGGGGCGTGGTGGTGGGCGGTGGGGAACGCGAGATTGGATGGGCTATGAGCCGGAAAGGGGATGGGGGTGGTGTCCGCGGGGTTTCGCGAAACCTTTTACAGGGTGGCACCGCCGCCCCGACCTCTTTCCCTTCCCTGGCCCATTTGGTCCTCGGAGGCTCCTCCCGGCTTCTTGCCGGCTCTCCGGGCCACAACAGGGATGACTTGAGTGGAGTAGTGATGCCGGAAATTTGGGACGTGACCCTGGGAGACGAGGGGGCCGGGACGCGGCCGCAAATAGGGTTGAAACCCCCCCAAGGGTCCAGACCGCTCCTGGGAAGTGGGAGCCCTGGAGCCCCACCAGTCGGGCATCCCGCGGAGAAGAGACCCAGACCGGTCCCGAAAAGCACACCCTCCCGCCCCAACCTGTGCAACAGAGACCCTTCTGGTCCCTATATCTCCCGGCCCTTGAAGGACCAGCGTTCTTTCCCGGCCGTAAGTTATAAACGCAGAGCGGACCCTGGTGCCCAGGAGGCGGCGGCGGCGCACTCCCGGCTGAAACGTGCTTGAGTGCTCTTGTCCGAGTCGTCGCTGCTGGCTCCAGCCCCGGCCCCCGGGCTCCATCCTCGGCCCCGGGCTCCGCGGCACGGCTCCATCCCCGGCCCCCGGGATCCACCCCCGGCCCCTGGGATCCATCCTCGGCCACCGGGCTCAGCGCCAAGGCTCCATCCCCGGCCCCCGGGCTCCACCCCCGGCTCCCGGGCTCCGCGTCACGGCTGCACCCCAGGCCCCAGGGCTCCACCCCCGTCCCTCGGGCTCCACCCCCGGCCCCAGGGCTCCACCCCCGTCCCCCGGGCTCCACCCTCGGCCACCGGGCTCCTTTGCACGGCTCCACCCCCGGCCCCGGGCTCCATCCCCGCCCCCCCGGGCTCCACCTCCGGCCCCCGGGCTCCGCCCTCGGCCACCTGGCTCCGCGGCACGGCTCCACCCCCGGTCCCGGGCTCCACCCCCGGCCCCCGGTCTCCACCCCCGCCCCCCTCGGGCTCCACCCCCGGCCCCCGGGCTCCGCGTCACGGCTGCACCCCAGGCCCCAGGGCTCCACCCCCGTCCCTCGGGCTCCACCCTCGGCCCCCGGGCTCCACCCCCGGCCCCCGGTCTCCACCCCCGCCCTCCTCGGGCTCCACCCTCGGCGCCCGGGCTCCACCTCCGGCCCCCGGGCTCCACCCCCGGCCCCCGATCTCCACCCCCGCCCCCCTCGGGCTCCACCCCCGGCTCCCGGGCTCCGCGTCACGGCTGCACCCCAGGCCCCAGGGCTCCACCCCCGTCCCTCGGGCTCCACCCCCGGCCCCCGGGCTCCACCTCCGGCCCCGGGCTCCACCCTGGGCCACCGGGCTCTGTGGCACGGCTCCACCCCAGGCCTTGGGCTCCACCCCCGGGCTCCATCCCCGCCCCCCCGGGCTCCGCGTCACGGCTGCACCCCAGGCCCCAGGGCTCCACCCCCGTCCCTCGGGCTCCACCCCCGGCCCCCGGGCTCCGCGTCACGGCTGCACCCCAGGCCCCAGGGCTCCACCCCCGTCCCTCGGGCTCCACCCTCGGCCCCCGGGCTCCACCCCCGGCCCCCGGTCTCCACCCCCGCCCTCCTCGGGCTCCACCCTCGGCGCCCGGGCTTCGCGTCAGGGCTCCACCCCCGGCCCCCGGGCTCCACCCCCGGCCCCCGGGCTCCGCGTCACGGCTGCACCCCAGGCCCCAGGGCTCCACCCCCGTCCCTCGGGCTCCACCCTCGGCCCCCGGGCTCCACCCCCGGCCCCCGGTCTCCACCCCCGCCCTCCTCGGGCTCCACCCTCGGCGCCCGGGCTCCGCGTCACAGCTCCACCCCTGGCCCCAGGGCTCCACCCCCGCCCTCCTCGGGCTCCACCCTCGGCCACCTGGCTCCGCAGCACGGCTCCACCCCCGGCACCAGGGCTCCACCCTCGGTCCCCGGGCTCCACCCCCGGCCCCGGGCTCCACCCCCGGCCCCCGGGCTCCACCCTGGGCCACCGGGCTCCGTGGCACGGCTCCACCCCAGGCCTTGGGCTCCACCCCCGACCCCCGGGCTCCATCCCCGCCCCCCCGGGCCCCCCCTTCGGCCCCCGGGTTCCACCCTCGGCCACCTGGCTCCGCAGCACGGCTCCACCCCCGGCACCAGGGCTCCACCCTCGGTCCCCGGGCTCCACCCCCGGCCCCGGGCTCCACCCCCGGCCCCCGGGCTCCACCCCCGGCCCCCGGGCTCCGCGGCAAGGCTCCACCCCCAGCCCCTGGGCCTCACCCGAGACCCCAGGGGCCCGTGCGAGCCTCTTCCCGGTGCCAGCAGGGACCAGGTGCCTCGGCTTATTGGTCTAGATGCAGAATTTTTTTTATTAGAGAAGTGGCTTTGTTGGGCACTACGTCTATTCTTTAACCCAGCGAAACAGATGTCCTGCCTTTCACTTGGCCTGCAGAGTCCAAGTTGAATATAAGCACGTTTCCAAGTAGACAATTTCGTGGACCTGCCCCAGGTCAGCATTTCTGCTTGATGGGGGGTGGGGCGTGCGAGGGGCACAGGGTGGGGGGATTTCCACGCACTATATCGGTTCTAGCTTTCCTTTTCTGCAAAGTAGATGATGAGGTTATGAGACTAAATGCAGCTCAACTTGACAGTAAATTCTTCAAAAACTTACCTTCTTCAAAAATTTGAAAGGAAGGAAAATGTGCTACAAGAAAGCAGAACTATTTATGATCCTGTTCATGCAGCTCCAGCTTCTACCCGTGTGTTTTATATCAGCGCAGGGGTTTGCTGTGCAGTTATATTTCTTGTAGTAATAATATTAGCTGTTTTGCACCTTCATAGTATGACAAGAATTGAACTGGAAGACAGCATCAGTGTCCAGTAGTTCCCAAGGGTTGTCTCAGCCATGTCCCAGATGACTCAGTATCTGAGAGGAGACACACCCAACAATGGTACTTCCATCCCGTTATCCTACCTTGTGAATGGGTAGAGGAGTGTCTTGAGAAGTGCCATCTTTTGGAGGCCAGAGCTAAGGTGAAGGATATCGAAATATCCAAGGAGAGGATAACCCTGTCCACCGAGAGGATGTACTCCAAGAAGGTAGTTTAGGGCGTATTTTCCATGGGATTTATGTAGATGAAAAAATCCAAATAAAGAACAGCAATCATTTGCAAAAACAGAGATTAAACTTCTGAAATTCAGGTGACAGTGATACTCACTGAACGTTGCAAGCTATGAGATCTTCATCACAGAAATCTTCCTCCTATTTCCCTTGTGTGTATAGAAGACAGAGAAAACCCCTCGTGATATTGCCTTACATGAATTGGGAGAATCGTAAATAGTTTTCACAGCGTTGCAAATTGTGTGTCTGTGTGTATATTAGTCAGTCAGTCCTGTCCCGTCTCTTGCCACCCCATCTACTGTAGCCCGCCAAGCTCTTCTGTCCAAGGAATTCTTCAGGCAAGAATAATGGAGTGGGTGGCCATTCCCTTCTCCAGGTGATCTTTCCAGCCCAGGGATCAAACTCGGGTCTTCTGAATGGCAGGCAGATTCTTTACTGTCTGAGCCACCAGGGAAGCCTGCAGCACAAATTAGTAGAGGCCAATAATCCGCAGGCAATTTCTCAACAAGACCTGGTCCACAAGGTCAGATTGCCTATGGAATGGATTACCTGGTCAGAAGAGAAGTCCTCCACAAAGACCTGGCTGCTAGGAGTTCTGCCATTGATGACAACCTCAAGTTAAGAGTACAGATAGCCCCTCTCCAGAATCTTGCTCTCCATGGACTCTCACTGTGTGGGGGACAATGAAAAAGTGGGATCGATGGATAGCTCATGAACGTCTGGTTAAGAATGAGGTCTCCGGACTTCCCTGGTGATCCAGTCACTAAGACTCCACACTCCCAATGAAGGGGCCCGGTTCGATCCTTGGTTGGGGAACTGGATCCCGCATGCTGTAACTAAGAAGTCAGCATGTTGCAACTAAGAGTCTTCATGCTGCAAAAAGATCCCAAGTGCCACAACTAAGACCCAATACAGCCAAAAAAATATATAGATATAGATATATATAGATATAGATATTAAAAAAATAATTTTTTTTAGTTCTCCAGTGTTAGTGATGTGTGGGCCTTCAGAGTGATAGTGTAGGAGCTCATGGTTCTGGATCAAATACCCTACACGGATGTCGACTCTTTAGAGATATGAAAGACGGTCATCAAATAGCCCCAGCCTATCAACTGTCCTGATGACCATTTGCTGTGATGGCTTGTGCTGGGCCTTAGATTCGGAGGAGAAGCCCAGTTACAGCAGCTGGCCCAGTGTCTCACAGGGTTCCATGCAGCCCTGGGGGCCTGTGTCTGACTATCCTCTCACAGTCCCCCAGCGTCAGGGAGACGGTGCCTGCTGAGGCCCACGTGGAGCCGGCCAGTCACATACATCACCCAGCACCGCAGAAGCACATTGTCTTCCAGAACACCGTGCCTTAGGAAAGCCATAGCATCTGAACTTTCTAAGACAGACTTAATGATGTGGAATATTTTCTAGATATCACTTTCTTTAGGTTGAACTGAAAATATTTGTATAAATTTTTTGACCAAGAAAATTTTAAACAGTGTTATAAAATAAATAGTTTTTAAAATTGTTTCAGCACAAATACTTGGACTAGCTTAGTGCCAAGTGCTTTTTAGTTTTTACTTCATCAAAGTAATGTAGTTGATTCACCCTTGAATGTGCTGGGCTTAGTTGCTCAGTCGTGTCCGACTCTTTGCGACCCCATGGACTATACAGTCTGTGGAATTCTCCAGGGTTGAATACTGGAATGGGAAGCCTTTCCCTTCTCTAGGGGATCTTTCCAACCCAGGGATCGAACCCAGGTCTTCCACATTGCAGGTGGATTCTTTACCATCTAAGGCACCAGGGAAGCTCAAGAATACTGGAGTGGGTAGCCTCTCCCTTTTCCAGGGGATCTTTCTGACCCAGGAATTGAACTGGGGTCTCCTGCATTGCAGGTGGATTCATTACCTGCTGAGCCATCAGGGAAACCCTTAAGTTTCTTTCTTCTTCTTCTTCTTTTTTAATATTTATCATTAGTCTTGGGAATTATTTGTCTATAAGATAAAATACTTTGTCTTAGGAAAAGAAAAATGAAAAAATGCTGTTGCCTTGTACAGGAAAAGGCAGTGTTGGAGGAAGCAAACTTAAAAGCTAGAAGGAAAAAAAAAGAAAAATACAATAGAAACAGAAGCTACTCGTTCATGAAAAATTGCCTTTTTAATTTTTTTAATAAATATTAAAATATTATTTAATAAAAATAATCTGCCTTCTTACTTTGGGGAAAGTAGGAGCGGAATTCACTGAAACATCTTAAATTTGGCAGATCCTAGCATATGGCACCCTACTCCAGTACTCTTGCCTGGAAAATCCCATGGACGGAGGAGCCTGGTAGGCTGCAGTCCATGGGGTCGCTAAGAGTTGGACACAACTGGGAGACTTCACTTTCACTTTTCACTTTCATGCATTGGAGAAGGACATGGCAACCCACTCCAGTATTCTTGCCTGGAGAATCCCAGGGACGGGGGAGCCTGGTGGGCTGCCATCTATGGCGTCACACAGAGTCGGACACGACTGAAGTGACTTAGCAGCAGCAGCAGCAGTACTCAGAGCCAGAAGTGGATTTGGGGCAGGTCAATAGTAAACAATGGTGATTTTATTTATTTTTACTTTCTGGAAAAGGAGGATAACACAATTCCAGAAGGTACACTCATGGTTTAAGGCTAAGAATCCCTTTCACTGCACCTAGAACAGTGCTATGCACAGAATGGGTGCCTGAGTTGTGTTGCGTAAAAAAAAAAAAAAAAAAGCAAACAGATTTTGTGCTTATCTTCAAGGCTGGCTTAAGTATAAAACGGATTTTTAAAAAACACTTGAAAAAATTAAAGAATTCAATTTATTAAAAAAAATTACATATGCATCGAGAGAAAGGGGCTCAATGCCTTGCCACTAATCAGCGCCTCCCTGGAGTCAAAGCTCCTCCCAGACAGCTCAGGCTGTTACTAATTGAAGCTGGTTATGACCCAGATCCTACCACTGGTGAAGTTAACAAGGGGTGGAAAAGGACAAGTTGAGCACCACCAAGCTTATGGTTTCAACCAGTCTGGGGGTCTGCGTGCTTGCAGCCAGCAGTTTTTATGTGCTGGGGGTCTGCTTCCTGTAGAAACAACTTGAGGCTTGTGCCCTCACCCATGGCAGTTTACTAACAACACAGACTGTCCATTCGTGTCAGAAGCCCAGGACGTGTGCAATGGACACTGAGTGGATCTGTGGACCCAAGATAACCACTGTCAGCAGGACCAGGGACAGGTGTCTATTAATTGCCTGGTCCTCGGAGCATCGCTTCACAGCATGGGGGCCATGACCATGCTACCGTTCCTGTGCATGGCGTTAGTAACATACTGGGTCCCATATGAATGTGGGAGTAATTTCTCCTTCTGCACTTCCAGTTCAGTTCAGTCACTCAGTCATGTCTGACTCTTTGCCACCCCATGGACTGCAGCACGCCAGGCTTCCCTGTCCATCACCAACTCCCAGAGCTTACTCTAACTCATGTATATCACATTAGTGAAGGCATCCAACTGTCCCATCCTCTGTTGTCCCCTTTCCTCTGGCCTTCAGTCTTTCCCAGCATCAGGGTCTTTTCCAATGAGTCAGTTCTTCACATCAGGTGGCCAAAGTGTTGGAGTTAGTTGCCCCAGTAAATAACCGTGTGGCTCATCGGGAGAGTATGGAAGGACTTCTGCACTTCCCGTGGTGATGAAAGGGCCGTCCTCACTGGGACGTGGCTTCTTTCTCTGGTGATGCCTTCTGAGAAGTAGCTCAGTTCTGGAAATTTTGGTAGGGATGTTTGGTAGGGATGGCTGCTTTCAGCCTACTGATCATCCAGTCTTGTGTTTGTCTCTCCTTGTTTTCTGTCTCTCAATCAAGCAGTTTGCATCCAGGTTCACTGACCATCTCTCTGCCTCTAGGATCACCCTGTGCTATGAGCCAGCATTGTACTCTCTGCAGTCAGGTCCTGGCTGGCATTGGGACTCTCTAATCACTTTCAGCTTCCCTGATAGCTCAATTGGTAAAGAATCCACCTGCAACACAGGAGACCCCAGTTCGATTCCTGGGTCGGGAAGATCTGCTGGAGAAGGGATAGGCTAGCCACTCCAGTATTCTTGGGCTTCCCCTTGTGGCTCAGCTGGTAACGAATCTGCCTGCAATGTGGGAGACCTGGGTTTGATTCCTGGGTCTGGAAGATCCTCTGGAGAAGGGAAAGGCTACCCACCGCAGTATTCTGGCCTGGAGAATTCCATGGACTGTATAGTCCATGGGGGTCACAAGAGTCAGACATGACTGAGTGACTTTCACTAATCACTTTGACCGTTGTACCAACTGTGCTCCTGACTTACAACACTCCACCTGGAATCTGATCTTTCCCCATTTTCCATCCCTGTTCCTGCCGGAAGCCCACAGGAACATGGTCTCCTACCACTATCCCTGATTTCCAATAGTCATCCTTGAACTATTGGAGATGCTTCTCATCCACACTTTCCTCTCAGGCTCCATGGGGTCCATCAGGCTTTCCCATGGTGCCTGGTGGCCTGGACACTTTCCTGCCCTTTCATACCGTGTCCCCCTGGCAGAGTCACTTCCCTGAGCCTTTGATCCCCTCCTCTACCACCTGCCTCAGAAGTTCTGGATTTTCTCTTTCATGCCATGTGGGCCAGGCCTTTCTCCAGGCTTCCAAGACCCATCCTAATGGGAGATCAGCAGTGTCTCCCCGGCCTTGCTAAGTCCTGTGACCCCTAATTGTGAACTCTCCCTTCACCAACTTGGGGTTCTGTGCTCACCCGTCACCTCTTTGCCCCTCTCCCTGTGATCCTGCTTCCTCAGGAGCATCCCCACAGGCTCCCCATCTCTCACAGGACACGGGGTTAGATTCTGACAGTCCTCTGTCATCTAGGCTTTTCCTGCATAGCAGCCTGGCACGTCTCTGCAAAGGTTATTATGCTGAGAACTGACCTGGTGGACAAGGGGACACACCCAGGATGTGTGAAATTTGCCAGGCAGGGGACTCCTCCTTCTCCACAAGGAGAGGAGGGGCACTGGCTGTATGGTGTGTGTTGTGGGGTGTCATTGCTCTGTCAGCCCAGCCCTGCACTTTACTCTGCTCTCACATAAATGGGGGAAGGGGCCTCAGGGTCTTTTTCCCCAACCTCACCCTCACTGTGTTTTGCCTTCACAGACGCTCATTCTCTTTCCTATAATGTCACCATCGATCCTCGGCCCAGAGATGGTCAGCCATGGTGTGAGGTTCAAGGAGAAGTTGATCAAAAGGTCTTTCTCTCCTATGACTGTGGTAGAGCTAAGATCATGTACATGAGTCCATTGGGAGAGAAAGTGAAAAGTATGAATGCTTGGGAAACACAGACTGACACACTCAGAGACATTGGAGACTTGCTCAAGGAGCAGATGCCTGACGTTACACCGGAGAAACACATAGACGAGGGTGAGTTAGAAAGTCCAAATGCAGGAGGAGTAGACTGGGGGCTTAGCTGCATCCACTGTTTTGGGGTTAAAAAAAAAAACAAAGGATATTGTCCTTGCCTAGTAGTCCAGTGGAAAGAACAGCTGTTGCAGGAGAGACCAGGGCCAGATTAGCTGGGCCCAGGGAATGTGGACCCAGGTGGGGCAAATAATCTGTCAAGCTCAGAGGCTGAGCTCTTTCTTTTCCTCAGTGGGGTCAGGCCTTCTGACCCTGCAGGCCAGGATGGCATGCTGGCGAGAAGACAACGGACACACCAGTGCATCCTGGCAGTTTGGCTTCAATGGACAAACGTGCCTCCTCTTTGATTTGGAGAATGGACACTGGACAATGGTTCATTCTAAAGGGAGGCGGATGAAAGAGAAGTGGGAGAATGACAGAGCTGTGACGGAGTTCTTCAAGAAGGTCTCCATGGGAGACTGTCAGCGCTGGTTTCAGGATTTCTTGCTGCGCTGGGAGAAAATGTTGAAGACCACGGGTAAGTGAGAAGAGTAGGAGAAAGTGGTAGTTCTCTCATGGTGACATGGACCCACCCCTCTGTGTGTGTGAAAATGATCCGTCAGAGGTGAGCTGTCCTGGGAGAACAATGGCCTGGGGATGCTCTGTCATCCTCCTTCCTCTTCCACCTCCTGACTTCTCTCCTCACAGCACAGGCCTTTGGACGAGTGAACATGGATTCCCACAGATCCTAAACATGAGAGCATCTCTGTGATCCCAGTCTCCTTCTTACTGTTCCCTCTTTCCAGAATCTTCTTTTAGATGTCACCAATCCTACTTCTGGAAAACTGTCAATACCACCCCTGCTGTCAGCTCCTGAGGACTCCATCCTCAGGTCACCGTCTCTGATGTCACAGCAGGACTGAGTGCCTGTGTTGGAAACCTTGCTCCCCCATTAGCTGTCAGAGCCCCGTGAGGACTGGGCTCCTCCCTTCCCCCCATCTCGCCTGAGGATCTATCTCAGGGGCCTCCATGTGATGTGTGTAAACTCTCTGCACAGTAGGGGTACCTGAGTCAGGGGGGTGAGCAGGCATCTGCTGAATTTGGGGTCTGGACCAGGGCTTCACTCTTACTCTCCTTGCAGCATCACCGACCACGGGACCCTCTACAATGCAGCCCATGGCCCCAGACAGCAGTTACATCGCCTGGATCGCCACCGGGGTTCTCGCCGGTTTTGTCATGACGATCATCATAATAGCCTGTATCCGTTACAAGAAGAGGTACTGAGGGCAGAATTCAGAGGGAAGACAGGGGCACAGGGCCTGGTGTGAGGCCAGGGAAGGTGAATCCCAGCCAACCCCTGCCCCTCACTGAACCTCCTCATCTTGGAAATGAGCTGGTGAATAAGACCCCATATCACCTGAGAGCAGAATTAGGACAAGATCAGGCCTCAGTTCTGAAAGGTCCTCACTGTCAGATGACAGTGGGAAGTGAGGGGTGGCTGGGGCACGGGAAGGCTGAGGGCCTATTGATGCTTAAAGGGTTCAGCTAAGTCCCCTGAGTGAGCACAGACTGCTGGCTGGCAGGGCCCCCGGTAGGTGGTGTGAGAACAGCAGGTACTCAGGGCGAGGGCAGGACTCACAGGGGCTGAGAGCAGCATGGGGGCTCCACATGATGTGTCAGCGGGGAGGGCACCCACCCAGGGGCCAAGATGAGAGGGGCCAGGCCCTCATCCCAGGAGGAAGGGGTGGGAAGGCCTTTGCAGACCCAACTCCAAAGGCCCGTTCTCACAGGAAGTGGTCTGGGTCAAGCAGGCAAGGCAGGAGCCCCACAGCAGAGACTGTGGGAAGGGCTGAGGCCAGGCCTGTGCTCCTGGAGCAGCAGCAGTTTGGACTCAGCCTGTGGTCTGCAGGTCACCAGCCTCCTGGAGACCCAGAGCCTCCATCACTGAGTGGCCCTGCCTTGCGCAGAGGTGCCTGGATCTGGATGGTGGGCCTGAACTGGGGTGGAGGTGCCCAGCTAGGTGGGACCAGGAAGAGATGGGGGGCAGGGACCCTGGTCCTGAGAGCTGTGTGTGCTGTTCAGAGGCTGGAGTGGAGCGAAGGAAGGAGGTTTGCCTGCAGTCCCCCAAGGCTGCCAGGAAGCAAGGCCCCTCCTCCCCGGACCTGCTCCCTGGTCCTTTAGGCCCCCCTCGGGGAGGATCCAGACCTGAGTAAAGGGAGCAGATTGATTCCTCACTGGCTCTAGTCCTGAGCCTGAGCAGGGGGTGTCAGGGCCTGGGTGACTCTGTGATGCAGGAAGGAAGGAGGAGGTGACAAGAAGCTGCTGGGCCTGGGGTGGGGGTGGGGGTGGAAGACATAGGAGCCCCTCAGTGAGGGCGGGGCTGGAGAGGTGCAGCCCCAAGAAAGTGACAGGAGTTCCTCAGCTTCCTGGACCAATACCTGTTTCTTTTCTGCAGGAAACTGTGTTCCCAGGAAGCCCCTGACAGGTGCTCTGTTGGCCTCAGGACTCAGTCTTTGCTTGGCTGCTTTTGTTCTCCTGCTGTTTACTTTAGAGCCAAGAGATCAGACCTTAGGAATCCCAAGTCTGTCTACCAGTTATGATGACACAGTGGCTGCACCATCTCGAGTCTCTTGTCACATCTAATGAGCATCCTCCTCAACATCTTTATTTTTTTCAAATCTCCTTTCCCACTTCCTCTTGGTGTTGAGTGATGCAGTCTCTGCACTGATACTTTCAACTACTTGCACAAGAGATCACCACAAACATAACACTTTCAATCTTCTAGTTTTTGGAAAATTAGACTTTTCCCTGCATCGTGACCTTATTCTTAAAAATGATGGTATTACTGGAAAAATATATCTGCTATTACAGGACTCAGGGTTTTTTTCTATATCCAGAGAAACAACTTCATTATATTTTCAAAGGAATAAAATTTTACATTGACTGGTTCCCTTCATAATTGGTGCTGAGTCGTGTTCGACTCTTTGCGACCCCATGGACTGTAGGCCACCAGGCTCCTCTGTCCATGGGATTTCCCAGGCAAGAATACTGGAGTGGGTTGCTATTTCCTTCTCCAGGGGATCTTCCTGATCCAGGGATCAAACTCATGTCGCCTGTGTCTCCTGTACCTCATTTGTTGGCAGGCTGATTCTTTACCACAAGCACCACCTGGGAAGCCTTTATAGTGATTCTTAAATCAACATCTCTATATTGCAGAAAAGTTAAGTACTTCATGCCTGTTTTCTAATCCAGGAGAAAAGTCATGGTATGTCTCCATTCCTCCACATTATGGGATTAAATAAAACCAGTGATAATGCTTTATTTCTTGTGGAAACAGAATTTAAGGATCATTCCTAAAGTAACATGCAGTCCAGCTGTGAAGTGATCCTTAAATTCTCTGGATTTTTAAATGTATATTTCACCATATCCCAACAGTAGGTCATGTATTCATCCTACTATGCAGCCATCTGAGTGTTAGTTCCAGGCTGGAAAACATAGACTAAAAGCCATGTAGATAGAGGCCAACCTCAGAGATACTCTGGGCTGGGTTCCAGACCAGGGCAATAAAATAAATTTCACAATAAAGGGAATCACATGAATTTTTTCATTTCCACTGCACATAATACTGTGTTGACATGGAAGTCTGTTAAGTGTGCAATACCTTTATGTATAAATAAACAATGTACAGACCTTAACACACAACACTTTGTTTCTAAAATGAAATATGTTGAGCATCATCTGAGCCTCCAGGGAGTCACCATGTTTTTGCTGGTGGAGGGTCCTGTCTCAGTGTCTGTGGCTGCTGACTACTCAGGGTGGTGGTTGCTGAGGGTTTTGGTGGGTAGCATAATTTCTGAAAATAAGACAACAATGACATTTGCCACATCATTTGACTCTTCCTTTCACAGAATTCTCCTAGCATGCAATGCTCTTTGACAGCGTTTTACCCGTAGTAGAACTTCTTTCAAAATTGGAGGTAATCCTCTCAAATCCTCCTCCTGCCTTTTCAACTACATTTATTCTAAACTTAAAATAGTCTAAGTCCTTTGTTGTCATTTCAACAATCTTCACAGAATCTTCACCAGGAGGAGGTTTTATATCAATAAACCACTTTGTTTGCTCATCCATTAGAGTCTACTATCATTTATTCCAATTTTATCATTAGATTGCAACAATCAGTCCCATCTTCACATTAGGCTCCACTTCTAATTCTAGCTCTCTTGCTATTTTCACCATATCTGTAGTTACTTCTTCAAAAGTGAACTCTTGAACTCCTCAAAGTCATCTAAGAAAGTTAAAATCAACTTCTTCTAAATTTCTATTAATGTTGATATTTCAACCTCTATTCATGAATCACAAATGTTTTGGGTGGAACTTATAATCATGAATTTGCTCTAGAAAGTTTTCAATTGACTTTGCCCAGATCCATCAGAGGAAACACTATTTGTGGCAGCTATAGCCTTACAGAAACTATTTCCTAAATACCCCAACTTGAACATCATGACTACTCCTTGATCTGTGAGCTGCAGAACGGATGCTGTGTTAGCAGGTGTGAAAACAACGTGAATCTCATTGTACTTCTCCATCAGGGCCCTTGAGTGTTTTCTCAATGAGTAGTGATATTTTGAAAGGAATTTTTTGGGGGAGCAGTAGGTCTCAACAGTGGATTTAATATTTTTGGTAATCAGTGTTGTAAACAGATATGCTGTCATCTCGACTTTGTTGTTCCACTTGCAGAGCACAGGCAGAGCAGGTTTAGCATAATTCTGAAAGTCACTAGGATTTTCAGAAGGTAAGTGAGGCTTGGCTTCAACTTCAAGTCAACAGCTGCATTAGGCCCTAACAAGAGAGTCAGCCTATCCTTTGAATCTTTGAAGCCAGGCACTGACTTCTCCTTGCTAGCTATGCAAGTCCTTGGGGGCATCTTCTTCCAATAGAACACTCTTTTCTCTACACTGGAAAGCTCTAATTTAGGATAGCCATCTTCAGAGATTATTTTATTTGATCTTCTGGATGACTTGCTGCAGCTTCAGCATCAACCCTCTCTCTTCCACTCTGCGCTTTATGTTAGGAAGATGGCATCTTTTCTTAAAGCTCATGAACCAACCTCTACCGGCTTTCAACTCTTTTTTCTGCAGCTTTCTCACCTCCTTCAGCCTTCATAGACTTGAAGAGAGCTAGGGCCTTGCTCTGGATTAGTTAGGCTTTGGCCTAAGGCAGTGTTGTGATCTTTCCTCCAGTCCACTGAAAGATTCTGCATATCACCAGTAAGGCTGTTTTGCTATCTTCTCCTTTGTGTATTCACTGGAGGAGCACTTTTGATTTCCTTTAAGAACATTTCCTTTGCTTCACAACTTGACTATTAGCGGGAAGAGGCCTAGTTTCTGGCCCATCTTGGCTTTGACATGTCTTTTTCAAAAGCTTAACCATTTCTATCCTTGGATTTAAAGTGAGAGAGGCATGATTCTTCCTGTCAATGGGACATGTAGAGGTAATGTTATTAATTGGCTTAATTTTGATATTGCTGTGTCTCAGGGATTCAGGACTCTCAGGAGAGAGATGGGTGGGTTAACAGAGAAGTCAGGACACAGAC
This sequence comes from Bos indicus x Bos taurus, assembly GCF_003369695.1. Taxonomy (NCBI): domain Eukaryota; kingdom Metazoa; phylum Chordata; class Mammalia; order Artiodactyla; family Bovidae; genus Bos; species Bos indicus x Bos taurus. Next base: position 84,699,478 of record NC_040084.1, on the reverse strand, counting down.
ACATATCGGATGGCAATGTGCCCATGAATCCTGTCACCCCAAAACAATTACAATACTAACATGAAAGATCATTGATCACACAAAAGCACAATCAAGATGGCCAAGTAGGATGCCCTGAGCACCACTCTCCCATGAACACACCAAAACTACAACCACATACAAAACAGTTCTCTTTCCGAGAAAATGACCGACCTGAAACCAGCAGAACATCCCCTCTACAATCAGCATAGAGAAAGAACCACACTGAGAAAGGCAGGAGCAGAAAAGAAGGGATCTAGTCAGGGCCCTTTGGCCAGGTACTCTCAAACGGAGGGGTCATCACAAACTGGAGCATTCTGCCTAAGGAGGTTGCAAAGTGTCTGGTGCTCTGGCCAGCATTTGGAGACCATGCCTAGCATTGGCTGCGGCTCACAACCAACAGAGCTCCAGACAGGAGACTCCCTGCAACCCATCCCCCCACCAACACACACAGACACACAGGGAGAAGCCAAAGTTTGGCTGTAGCCAATTTTTCAGCTCTGCCCCACCTCCATGTGACAGCAGCCCAGGCTAAGACAATCACTGCAGGTCTCTGGGATCCTGATGAGTTGTGTGACTGCATTGCCACACACAGGCTTATCTGGTAGAAGCCCTGACTCACACCCAGTCCAGCAGCATTGGGGTCTACCTTGGGTCACCCAACTGCCACCCACAGAGAGGAGCAAACTCTGTGAATCAACAGGTGCAAAGGAGAAAAGAAGGTTCTGAACTGACTCACTAGAGTCTCTGTGTGGGACGGGCCTGTGCTGGGAGGCTGGTTGGAGGACAAGAGACCCACAAGGGTGGGCAGGACTCAGGGTTGGGTGGGGCAAGAGCTTGGTGGGGCCAGGTGAGCTGCATGGGGAGACACTCCCTTATGAAGGGCTGGGGGCAGGAGCCTGGGTTGAATCCCCCAGAGGAGGCAACCCGGAAGCCCCTGGTAGACTCAGACCACAGGGAGGAAGGACTGGGAGAACAGGAGGAAATAGAGGCTGCCGTCAGAGATGGGCCGGGTCAGCCCCGAGTGAGAAGCGTGGGCCCCAGGGACCTGGGCACCCAGACTCACCCCAGGCATGCCCCTGACCCCGGCCTCACCCCAGATCCCCAGGCGTGAGGTCAGAGGTGGAGGGCTGGGGAGGTTGGAATTAGGACCTGAGGCAGTTTCATGGATGTGGACTATAGATACCTCCAGAAACAGGAATCTGGACAAAATTCTGACTCTGCTAGTTTCTTCATCTTGACATGCCTCAGTTTACACATTTGTAAATGGGAAATGCTACCTACAGGAAAGAATAGAGGCTAAACATTCATTTAGGACCTGAGGAGATCATGCAGGTAACCCTGAATTTGTACATGCTGAGGACTCGCCAACCCCCGTCTCAGGAGTTGTTGTTTAGTCACTAAGTCGTATCTCTGTGATCCTGTGGACTGTAGCCCGCCAGCCTCCTCTGTCCATGGGATTTCCTCAGGCAAGAATATTGGAGTGTGTTGCCATTTCCTCCTGCATGGGATCTTCTGCATCCAGGGATGGAACAGACATCTCCCACATTGACAGGCGGATTCTTTACCGCTGAGCCACCTGGGAAGCCCCTTATCAGGTGTTAGTGCCGCTAAAAACACACAAGGACCACGGGGATCCAGAGAAGGGGATGGATAGAAGAAAGGTGAGGGACAGATCACTGAAATTTTGAGGAACATCAGTCCCACAGAGGGTGTGGGGAGCCTGCGGGAGCCCCCAGAGGAGACTCCTGTGGGAGGACTCTGGGGACTCATTCCCTTCTCCACTGGCCAAGCAGGCTCCTCCCCAAGGGTGGGTCACCCCGGGGCTCCAGGTGGCATGGGCTGCTGGCACCAACTTCAGTCTTGCCATCCTGGTCCTGCTTCTGCTGCCCAACTGTGTCCACAAAGAGCAGGGTGGTGAGTTCCCAGTGAACCTGCTGGGAGAGGGTGGGGTTGATGCATTATAAGCAGAGAGCGGGACACGAGCTGGCCTTGGTTAGAAAGCCCACGGCCATGGTGTTGCCTCCGCCTCCTCCTCCTCAATCCTTAGGTGAGCTCCTTCCCTTGTTGGCACCTGCTGGGCTGGTTGGCCACTTTCAGACCAGCAAATGGACAAACTTGTTGAAATAGCAATGCTCACACAATGGGAGGTGGGGAGGCGAGAGGACAAGGAGAGCATGGCAGGAAACACTGCCATCCCTAAGCTCCCAGCCCCTCAGCCATGCCTCCAGGAGTGGGAGCCCCCGTGGCAGGCCTGGGACAGGCGACCTTCCTGTGGGGAGGAACCTAGACACCCCCTGAAAAGCACACACCACTGATCTCATCTGTTCACACAAACCCTTCTCCTCGACATGACTCCCTGCCCTTGACTCCTAGGCCACTTTACCAGCTATAAACCACCCGTGCCACCTGGGCTCTCCCTTCCCCAGACACATCCCCTTAGGGGCCACACTCCTGCCCTGCAGCTCACTAAGTTCATTCCACATCTTTGCATCCCGAGAAGCCCAGGGCGTCCAATACCTTCCCACCTGTGAAGGGACCCGAATCACATTCTCCACCACTGGCATCTTATCCCCTTGCCTGAGGACTTACCCCAGCAAAAGCCTCCCAGCCTGGTCCCCAGGAGGGTCAGGAGCCTGGTCCCCCAAAGTGTGACATGGGGCCTGAGGGTGAGGAGGGGCACCCCCACTTCTACCCTTTGGTCCCACATTCATATCATCCACAGTCCATGGAGATGGCAGCCTATAAAGTTTATTGATTAAGACAGGAGTTGGGGAAATCTACAGAAGACAATAAATCTGTCCGTCTCTTCAGGCCTTTTGGCATCTGTCTCTGTGCACCTCCAGGTTTGTGGTGCAACAACAGGCAAAGACAATGTGAAAAAAATAAAGGAATCCCTCTGACCACTGCCCTGGTTAGCGAACCCCAGCACTGGGTGACTCATCACCTGGGGAATTATCCAGTGGCTGCCTCGGCTGCCTGTTTATGAATCACAACCCTGCCCAGTCCTGCCTTGTAGCCTCTGGTGGTAGGAATGTGATAGGAGGGTGGGTCCTGCAGTTACAGGCTAAGGCCCCCCTCCTCTGCTGTAGAGTGGCTTCCTCGGTCCAAGGGCCATGGGGACACGGTGTAACCACAGAGGTGAGCAGAGGACAGGGAGGTACCACAGTTCTGGTGTCAGGTCTTGGTCCCCTGCTGGTCATCTTATCTGTTCCCTGTGGCCCTGCTTATGCCAAAGCACACGATCACTTCTATCCTATAACAGCTGGCCTCTCAGTAACGATTACCGAGTGGATGAGCCCAGTTCATCAAGACTGGAGGTCCCTTCTCTGCCAGACTCAGGACCATAACAGTAGCCGTGTTTAAATGATAGGCTTTTCCCACTACAAGTGGCGTGGCCATGCCTCTGACCCTGTGGGGCTGGGTTGTGATGCTCTGATTAGGATGTCATAAGCTCTCCCTGGGGGAGGGCATGGCAACCCACACTGGTATTCTTGCCTGGAGAATCCCATGGACAGAGGGACCCGGTGGGCTACAGTCCATAGGGTTGCAAAGAGTCAGACATGACTGAAGTGACTTAGCAGGCAGGCAGGTTACCCCTGGCACGATTTCCCCCACTGGTGGACTTCTGTGTCATGGGTGCTGCAGGGTCCTAGGGTCCCACTGGCAGTTCTCGCCACACTCATTCCTTCATGTCCTTTCCATGAACACCTTCCACAGCTGAGTTGAGCAGTTGCAGAAGCCTCTGGTCTGCAAATCCTGAAATATTTAGTGTCCGGCCATTGATAGAAATGCTTTACACCAGGCAGATATAAAAAGCAGATGTGAAGGGATCACAGCCCTGCATGCTTTCAGGCCATGATTGTCACTAATCTGTCATTTAACCCAGAAAAGGGTGGTCTTGCACATTCTGTTTGTAGCAAAGGAAAGGCAATATGAGAATGTACTCATACTTCTCAACTATGGCAGCCTTCACCCCATTTCTAACTACGGAGATTTTTCCATCACTGGTTCGAATCTGGAGAATGTGAAATAACCACTGTGTGGGTCTTCACACACTGTGATACCCCTGTAAGCAGGATACAGGACGGTTATATATTCAGTACCCTGCATCTCATGCATCACATTGATAACAGCGAGGCCGTGATGATGCTTCAGATCCCTGGACATGATGTGAGTCACACACTGGGTCCATAGGAATGTGGGGTGGCTTCTGCTTCCCAGTGTGCACTTACCTGAGTCAATGGCCGTGTGGCCTCCAAGGATGGGGAAGGCCAGAGGACTGCTGCACTGCACTTGCCATGGTGATAAGAGGGCCCTCCTGCTGGAAACTGGCATCTCTCTCTAGTAATGGATTCTCAGTTCTAATAACTGGCTCAGTTCTAGAAAATGGGCAAAGTATCCAGACAAGCTGTTGTGATGGCTGTTTTCAGCGTCCTGATCATCCAGCTTGTGTTCTATTTTCTTTTTGTTTCTGGGTTTTTTTGTTTTTCGGTCGGCTGCCTGGCTTTGGGGATCTTAGTTCCCTGACCAGTGATCAACCCGGGCGCCTGGCAGCGAAAGCCCAGAGTCCTCACCAGTGGAGCCCCAGGGCCTTCCCTGGTCTCATCCCTTTCAGTCGTGCAGTTTGTGTCTAGGTTGGCCGCCCATCCAGGGTGTTTGCCTCTAGGATCGCCCTGTGCTGGGAACCAGCGTCATACTCTGCAGTCAGGACCTGGCAGCCGTCCCGTCTCTCTACTCATATCAACCATTGTGTGTGCTTTGTTCCTGACACGGTGCACCCCCACCTGGGATCTGCATATGTTCAACCCCTGTTTCTGCTGGAAGCCCACTGGAGACACCATCTCTGAGCAGCATCCTGACCTTCAGCAAAAGTCCTCCTGTGTTACTGACCAGGGTTCTTGGACTCGATCAATAGAATTTGGTAAATGGCCAGACACAAGTTCAGGGGAAAAAAGCTTTATTGGGACTCATGAGGGAGCAAAAACAAGTAACATGTTCCCTTGCTGACTCCAGAGGGTGGGGGAGCTGGTCCCACATATGAGTTGAGGGTGGGGGCAGGTCCTGGGTTCAGGCCAGAGGGGTGACCTGGGTGGTTTGTTCCTCCTTGGTGGTGCTGTGTGCAGGGATCATGACCAGTACCCTGCTTTTGCGCCTGGCTGCTCTGAAATCCCCTTGGGTTTTTTTTTTTTTTTTGTATCTTGTTGTTGATTATTTGCCCCAACTACACATGCATGCAATTATTTCAGGGATCATGACTAGTACCCTGCTTTTGCGCCTGGCTGCTCTGAAATCGCCTTGGGTTTTTGTTGTTTTTTTTTTTTTTTTGTATCTTGTTGTTGATTATTTGCCCCAACTACACATGCATGCAATTATTTTTAGCCCCTTATAATTTCTTTGTATTTTGATGTTTGATGTAACTTTTGTCCAAGTACACTCACTGCAGCAAACTGTCCCAGCCTGACTCCTTACCCACTGAGGGGTTCTACACCCTTATTCTTAAGGGCTAAGGGGTTGACGCTTTCTTCTATCAAAACTTCTCCCTGCTGGACCGGGACCACTGAACTGAGCCTCCCCTCAAGGTGCAGAAGTCCCTCACAAGGACCTACATGGATCTGGGCCACCTTCCATGGGCTATATTCCTTGAGCCACCATGAGTGTTATTTCAAACTGGTAGATCCTACAGGCACAAAGTCAATCAAAAGGTTAAATAAACAAGGACTAGAAAGGAAAGAACAACAATAGCCATTAAAGGGCCTAGAAAGGGAATGAACCGGGTTAACTTTGGAAGGATTTTCTCTTTTTTTTAAACTCTTGGCAGAGGCGAAATCTCCCATGACAAAATTGTGAAGCCCCTCTACCTGTATATTTAAGGTGCATAGTTACACCTTAATATAAGGTGTAGTAATATGAGGTGTATATTTCCTTAATATTGATCTCAGAGAGACAGCAGTGAGCAGTGGTAAGGAGGGATCTTAGTTTCCTGCCCAGGAATTGAACCTGGGTAGCTTGGTGTAAAATGAGGAATTCTAGACACTAAACACCAGGGGCAAGATGCAAATTTCCCTTGGCTCTTACCATCTTTGAAAGCAAGAATGTATCAAGGAGGCAAAAACTGTAAAAACAGGTACCAAAGTTATTACTGGAGACATACAGAAATAGTTCGTTTATTTAAGACGGAAGCAAGGTGGAAATGTACACCCAGAGAGGAGTGCAGGAGTCCTGAATGAGCAGCACAAAGAAGCTAGGCTAGGGATTTAACATACACATACAGGGCTTCCCTTGTAGCTCAGTCAGTAAAGAATCTGCCTGCAGTGCAGGAGACCCAGGTTCGATCCCTGGGTTGGGAAGATCCCCTGGAGAAGGAAATGGCAACCCACTCCAGTATCCTTGCCTGGAAAATCTCATGGACAGAGGAGTCTGGTGGGCTGCAGTCCATGGGGTTGCAAAGAGTTGGGCACGACTGAGTGACTAACACTTACTTACTTACTTACTTATATGTCTCTATCTTCCCTGGTGGCTCAGTTGGTAAAAAAATTTGCCTGCAAGGCAAGAGACCCGGGTTCGATCCCTGGGTCGTGAAGATCGCCTGGAGAAGAAAATGGCAACCCATTCCAGTACTCCCTTGCCTGAAGATTTCCATGAACAGATGAGCTGGCAGCTTACAGTCCATGGGACCCCAAAGAGTCCGACATGAATGTGTAACTAACCTTCTTTCACTTTCACTTCCAAACATGCATCTATTCTTCCCCAACTCCCCTCCCATACTCACCCAGACTGCCACATAACATTGAGCAGAGTTCTATGTGCTATACAGTAGGTCCTTGCTGGTTATCCATTTTAAATAAATCAGTGTGTATATGTTGATCTCAGACTCCCTAACTATCCCTTTCCCCTCATCCTTTCCCCCTGGCAACCATAAATTCATTCTCTAAGTCTGTGAGTCTCTTCCTGGTTTGTAAGTAAGAGCACTTGTATCACGACTTTTTTGATTCTGAGTATGAAGGACCTCAGAAGGTGTTTCTGCTTCTCTGTCTGACTTATGTTGTTCAATATGACAATCTCTAGGCCCATCCATGTTGCTACATAGGGCATTATTTCATTCTTTTTGAGGATGAGTAATACTGCCCTGTGTATATGTCCCACATCTTCTTTGCCCATTCATCTGTGGGTGGACGTGTAGGTGGCTTCCAGGTCCCGGCTACTGTGCGCAGCGCTGCCATGAACACAGGGTGCACGTGTCCTCTCAGACCATGTGTCCTCAGAATCGCCAAGTACATCGAATCCCACAAGATGGACAAAGGGTGAAACGTCATGACCTCTCTTGTGGGCTAGAAAACAAAAATCTTAAATACTTCAAGTTTTCTGGAGTACTGAGTTTTTTATTTAAATAGCACTAGCATACTAGACCATTCAGGTATGACCTAAATCAAATTCCTTATGATTATACAGTGGAAGTGAGAAATAGATTTAAGGGCCTAGATCTGATAGATAGAGTGCCTGATGAGCTATGGAATGAGGTTGATGACATTGTACAGGAGACAGGGATCAAGACCATCCCCATGGAAAAGAAATGCAAAAAAGCAAAATGGCTGTCTGGGGAGGCCTTACAAATAGCTGTGAAAAGAAGAGAAGGGAAAAGCAAAGGAGAAAAGGAAAGACATAAGCATCTGAATGCAGAGTTCCAAAGAATAGCAACGAGAGATAAGAAAGCCTTCTTCAGTGATCAATGCAAAGAAATAGAGGAAAACAGAATGGGAAAGACTAGGGATTTCTTCAAGAAAATCAGAGAAACCAAAGGAACATTTCATGCAAAGATGGGCTCGATAAAGGACAGAAATGGTATGGACCTAACAGAAGCAGAAGATATTAAAAAGAGGTGGCAAGAATACACAGAAGAACTGTTCAAAAAAGATCTTTACGACCCAGATAATCACGATGGTGTGATCACTGACCTAGAGCCAGACATCCTGGAATGTGAAGTCAAGTGGGCCTTAGAAAGCATCACTACAAACAAAGCTAGTGGAAGTGATAGAATTCCAGCTGAGCTATTTCAAATCCTGAAAGATGATGCTGTGAAAGTGCTGCACTCAATATGCCAGCCAATTTGGAAAACTCAGCAGTGGCCACAGGACTGGAAAAGGTCAGTTTTCATTCCAATCCCAAAGAAAGGCAATGCCAAAGAATGCTCAAACTACTGCACAATTGCACTCATCTCACACGCTAGTAAAGTAATGCTCAAAATTCTCCAAGCCAGGCTTCAGCAATATGTGAACCGTGAACTTCCAGATGTTCAAGCTGGTTTTAGAAAAGGCAGAGGAACCAGAGATCCAATTGCCAACATCCGCTGGATCATGGAAAAAGCAAGAGAGTTCCAGAAAAGCGTCTATTTCTGCTTCATTGACTATGCCAAAGCCTTTGACTGTGTGGATCACAATCAACTGTGGAAAATTCTGAAAGAGATGGGAATACCAGACCACCTGATCTGCCTCTTGAGAAATTTGTATGCAGGTCAGGAAGCAACAGTTAGAACTGGACATGGAACAACAGACTGGTTCCAAGTAGGAAAAGGAGTCCGTCAAGGCTGTATATTGTCACCCTGCTTATTTAACTTATATGCAGAGTACATCATGAGAAACGCTGGGCTGGAGGAAGCACAAGCTGGAATCAAGATTGCTGGGAGAAATATCAATCACCTCAGATATGCAGATGACACCACCCTTATGGCAGAAAGTGAAGAGGAACTAAAAAGCCTCTTGATGAAAGTGAAAGAGGAGAGTGAAAAAGTTGGCTGAAAGCTCAGCATTCAGAAAACTAAGATTATGGCATCTGGTCCCATCACTTCATGGGAAATAGATGGGGAAACAGTGGAAACAGTGGCTGACTTTATTTTTGGGGGCTCCAAAATCACTGCAGATGGTGATTGCAGCCATGAAATTAAAAGATCCTTACTCCTTGGAAGGAAAGTTATGAACAACCTAGACAGCATATTAAAAAGCAGAGACTTTGTCAACAAAGGTCCATCTAGTCAAGGCTATGGTTTTTCCCTTAGTCATGTATGGATGTGAGAGTTGGACGAGAAAGAAAGCTGAGTGCCAAAGAATTGATGCTTTTGAACTGTGGTGTTGGAGAAGACTCTTGAGAATCCCTTGAACTGCAAGGAGATCCAACCAGTCCATCTTAAAGGAGACCAGTCCTGAGTGTTCATTGGGAAGACTGTTTAAGCTGAAACTCCAATACTTTGGCCACCTGATGCAAAGAGCTGACTCATTTGAAAAGACCCTGATGCTGGTAAAGATTGAAGGCGGGAGGAGAAGGGAACAACAGAGGATGAGATGGTTGGATGGCATCTCATTGACTCAATGGATATGGGTTTGTGTGGACTCTGGGAGTTGCTGATGGACAGGGAGGCCTGGCGTGCTACAGTTCATGGGGTCACAAAGAGTCGGACATGACTGAGCGACTAAACTGATAAAAACTGATCTCCCTGGATATCTCAATATCCTTCACCTTAGCTTTTGTCTCCAAAAAGTGACACTTTTCAACTCCCACTCTATCCCAAGGGTAAAGTAACTGGAGATGGGAGCTGCACTGTTGGGTGTATCACCTCTGGATGCTGATTCATCTGCAACATGTCTACTGTTGGGAACTTCTGGGCACTGATACTGCCATCCAGTTCAATCATTTTCATATTGTGAAAGTAACAGCTGCTATTATTATTACAAAATTTTGCTGCAGAGTAAACGCCTGTGCTGATATAAAACACATGTAGAAGGGGTTGGAGCTGCATGAACAGGACCATAAATAGTTCTGCTAGTGATTCTGTACAAAACTGAAGTTTTTACTTCTTCAAATATTTTGTGGCAAATTTTTCGTCGTTTCAACTTTAAGAAAGTAAAGCTTTTTGAAGACTACTGTCAAGTAGAGCTGCATTGGAAGATCAGAAGATTCTTGTAACCTCAGAATCTACTTTGCCAGAACAGGAAAACTCAGTCCGAAGCACTGATACAATGCATGGCCACTGCCCCAAGTAGAAACCTTGAAGAGGGACTTCCCACGAAATTGTTTACTTGGAAACCTGCTTTATGTTCAAACTCTGACTTTGCAAGCCAAGTGAAGGGCAGGGAATTTCTCTCGCTAGGTATTAACAGGTTAAAGGATTAGTGTTAGTTGCTCAGTCCTGTCTGACTCTGCGACCCCATGGACTGTAGCTCGCCAGGCTCCTCTGTCTGGGATTCTCCAGGCAAGAAGACTGGAGTCGGTTGCCATTCCCTTCTCCAGGGGATCCTCCCAACTCAGGGATCAAACCTGGGCCTCCTGCATCGCAGGCAGATTCTTAACTGAAATAAGGTCATTTCTCACATAATGAAGTTATGCATCAAGACCGAAGAGCCAACACACTCGGTTCTCGCTCAGGTAGAGGGTCGCGCTGACCTCCCTCCCCCTGCCCCTTCCCCCCACCACCTCCCCCGACCCCGGCTGCTGGTGGTAGGGCGCGGGGAGCTGGAGGGGCGGGGGCGGGGGCGGGGTGCGGGGCGTCGCGGGGCTGGCGCGAGCGCAGCAGAGCCACCAGGAGCAGCACCGGCAGCAGCGGCAGCCCGCAGGATGCGCGGCCCCGGGAGAAGGCCGCGCAGATCCGTCCCGCTCGGGACTGCGCCTCCGCCGCCCAGCGCCGCCCGGAGCCCTTCACAGATCTGAGCTTCGGCCGCCGCCCAGCTCATCTCGTCCTAGCACGTGGCAGCCAGCCGCGGCCGCCACTTCCGCGCTCTCAAGCTCGGCCCTGCCTTCTCTGCACCCCGTGCGTCTGTTCTGCAGGTGAAATTTATCACCTGTAAAGAGCGCTGGTCTTTCAAGGACAGAGCGGTACCGATGTGAAGGGTTTGTGTGAGCAGATGGGGTCGGGAGAGGGCGTGCTTTTCGAGGAGTTACCTGGGTCTCTTCTCCCGGGGACGGCCACCTGTCCCAAACCCCCTGGCTCCAGGGCTCCCACTTCGCAAGGGCAGGCCGGGGTCTTGAGGGCAGCATTTCCTGCTGCTTTCTCGCCACCTTTTCTACCAACTTCACCTCCGAAACTCCTGGCACCACTATTTCACCAAAGTCACCTCTTTTCTGGCCCAGAGTGTGGGTAACCAACCCGGGGAAGCCCCCAACCCCAGGAGCAAAGGGGCCAGGGGAAGGGACAGAGGAGGGCGGGGGTCAGCACAAAGTTTCCCTAACCCCCTCGTATACCCCCATCCCCTTCCCGGGTTAAGTCATTCCCTCCACCCCCTCCACCCACAACCGAGAAGGTTCATCCCTGAACTCACCGCCTGGCGTCGCCCTGAACGGGTAAAACAGAAGTAGAAGCAGAAAGCAAAGACTGGGCTTGGAATCCCCCATCCAGGCCATTGTGACCCTATCCCAGTTCCTCAGGAATGAGAGATTGCCGGTCGGAAGTGGGGATTATCTGAGACCTAGATGGCTCTGGCTGGTTTCTTTCTACCCGCTACTTTCCAGCCGTATCCGTCTGGGTTTCGCCCGCTGGGCTGGGCCGAACCAGCTTGGCCAGGCTTGTCCTGAAAGACCAGCTGGCTCCTGATTGCCAGTTGCTGTGTCCCATCCCTTCCCTCTAGAATCATGGGCTCATAGCTAGAATCTTTGCAGTCAGATAGCATGGGCAATGGTACCCCACGCCAGTACTCTTGTCTGGAAAATCTCATGGATGGAGGAGCCTGGTGGGCTGCAGTCCATGGGGTCGCTAAGAGCTGGACACGACTGAGCAACTTCACTTTCACTTTTCACTTTCACTCATTGGAGAAGGAAATGGCAACCCACTCCAGTGTTCTTGCCTGGAGAATCCCAGGGAAGGGGGGACCCTGGTGGGCTTCCGTGTGTGGGGTCGCACAGAGTCGGACACGACTGCAGTGACTTAGCAGTAGCAGCATGGGGAGGCCTTACAAATAGCTGTGAAAAGAAGAGAATCGAAAAGCAAAGGAGAAAAGGAAAGATATAAGCATCTGAATGCAGAGTTCCAAAGAATAGCAAGAAGAGATAAGAAAGGCTTCCTCAGCGATCAATATAAAGAAATAGAGGAAAACAACAGAATGGGAAAGACTAGAGATCTCTTCAAGAAAATTAGAGATACCAAGGGAACATTTCATGCAAAGATGGGCTCGATAAAGGACAGAAATGGTATGGACCTAACAGAAGCAGAAGATATTAAGAAGAGATGGCAAGAATACACAGAAGAACTATACAAAAAGATCTTCACAACTCAGATAATCATGATGGTGTGATCACTGACCTAGAGCCAGACATCCTGGAATGTGAAGTCAAGTGGGCCTTAGAAAGCATCACTACGAACAAAGCTAGTGGAGGTGATGGAATTCCAGTTGAGCTATTTCAAATCCTTAAAGATGATGCTGTGAAAGTGCTGCACTCAATATGCCAGCCAATTTGGAAAACTCAGCAGTGGCCACAGGACTGGAAAAGGTCAGTTTTCATTCCAGTCCCAAAGAATGTATACCTGTGGCGGATTCATTTCAATGTTTGGCAAAACTAATACAAAATTGTAAAGTTTAAAAATAAAATAAAATTAAACTAAAAAAAAAAAAACAAAACAAAACAAAGAAAGGCAATGCCAAAGAATGCTCAAACTACCGCACAATTGCACTCATCTTACACTCTAGTAAAGTAATGCTCAAAATTCTCCAAGCTAGGCTTCAGCAATATGTGAACTGTGAACTTTCAGATGTTCAAGCTAGTTTTAGAAAAGGCAGAGGAACCAGAGATCAGATTGCCAATATCCGCTGGATCATGGAAAAAGCAAGAGAGTTCCAGAAAAACATCTGTTTCTGCTTTATTGACTATGCCAAAGCCTTTGACTGTGTGGATCACAATCAACTGTGGAAAATTCTGAAAGAGATGGGAATACCAGACCACCTGATCTGCCTCTTGAGAAACCTGTATGCAGGTCAGGAAGCAACAGTTAGAACTGGACATGGAACAACAGACTGGTTCCAAATAGGAAAAGGAGTCCATCAAGGCTGTATATTGTCACCCTGCTTATTTAACATATCTGCAGACTACATCATGAGACGCTGGTCTGGAAGAAGTACAAGCTGGAATCAAGATTGCCGGGAGAAATATCAATAACCTCAGATATGCAGATGACACCACCCTTATGGCAGAAAGTGAAGAGGAACTACAAAGTATCTTGATGAAAGTGAAAGAGGAGCATGAAAAAGTTGGCTTAAAGCTCAACATTCAGAAAACTAAGATTATGGCATCTGGTCCCATCACTTCATGGCAAATAGATGGGGAAACAGTGGAAACAGTGTCAGACTTTATTTTTGGGGGCTTCAAAATCACTGCAGATGGTGATTGCAGCCATGAAATTAAAAGATGCTTTCTCCTTGGAAGGAAAGTTATGACCAACCTAGATAACATATTGAAAAGCAAAGACATTACTTTGCCAACAAAGGTCTGTCTAGTCAAGGCTATGGTTTTTCCTGTAGTCATGTATGGATGTGAGAGTTGGACTGTGAGGAAAGCTGAGCGCCAAAGAATTGATGCTTTTGAACTGTGGTGTTGGAGAAGACTCTTGAGAGTCCCTTGGACTGGGAGGAGATCCAACCAGTCCATTCTAAAGGAGATCAGTACTGGATGTTCTTTGGAAGGAATGACGCTAAAGCTGAAATTCCAGTACTTTGGCCACCTCATGCAAAGAGTTGACTCATTGGAAAAGACTCTGATGCTGGGAGGGATTGGGGGCAGGAGGAGAAAGAGACGACAGAGGATGAGATGGTGGGATGGCATGACAGACTCCATGGACGTGAGTTTGAGTGAACTCCGGGAGTTGGTGATGGACAGGGAGGCCTGGCGTGCTGCCATTCATGGGGTCACAAAGAGTCAGACACGACTGAGCGACTGAACTGAACTGAACTGAGCATTCACTCATGGAGAAGGCAATGGCACCCCACTCCAGTACTCTTGCCTGGAAAATCCCTTGGACAGAGGAACCTGGTAGGCTGCAGTCCGTGGGGTCACGAAGAGTCAGACACGACTAAGCAACTTCACTTTCACTTTTCACTTTCATGCATTGGAGAAGGAAATGGCAACCAACTCCAGTGTTCTTGCCTGGAGAATCCCAGGGATGGCAGAGCCTGGTGGGCTGCTGTCTATGGGGTCGCTCAGAGCCGGACACGACTGAAGTGACTTAGCTTAGCAGCATTCACTCAAGATACCTCCACGGTGCAACAGAACCAGAATTTCTGATTTCAGAAGGCAGAATGGCCATTACATATAACACAGAACACAAACTATACACTTAGGCCCAGCCGCCCTAATTGGTTGCCCCTGTAAATGAAAGGCTGCAGTCTCTCAGAAAACCTCCTACAGAGACCCAGAACTCAGCTCCAAGTACTAACAGAGTAAACTGAAATAGCTCGGGTCTTGAAATGTTGCAAAGGGAGGAAAGGAGGCCAGGTTGAAAGAAGAGGGGGAGGAGGAGGGACTAAAGGGGGCCTTGTGGACATCACCTGCCACCAGGCCTTGCAGGCCTTTTCCCTGGGCTTCCAGGCAGGGAGGACTGGAACTCAGCCCTCCAGAAACCAGATAGCAGACCAGAATTCGAGTTCTCTGCTCACTGGAGGTCATCAGGCTCCGACCCTCAGTTCAGGCTGAGGCCCTTCAACTAGACTCCTGCATTCAGGACCAGGACAGAAGAAAAAAGTACAAAAGGAGGGACTGAAAAGAAGAAAGGGGAAAAGGTCAATAAAGTCTCTTGTTTCTTACCCAGTTGGGGCACTAGCCAGTTGTCTGCATCAGGAAGAGAACAGGGACAAAAGAGTCCCTGTTTCTACCACTGGGTCTGGTTGGTCAGCAGACGAGCTGGTTCCTGAGTACCTGAGTGGTCAATTGTATTGAAGAAATTCCACCAGAGTTGCCCTTTGTTGCAGGAAGGGGGAACCCTTACCAGGATCAAGAGTGGGCTCTTGCCTATCATTTGGAAATGAATGGTCCGAGGAGACCCAGGCACTGACAAAGCAACAGACTTCATTGGGAAGGGGCGCCCAGGTGGAGAGAAACAGCATAAGGGAACCCAGGAGAACTGCTCTGCCACGTGGCTCATGGTATCAGATTTTATGGTGATGGGGTTAATTTCCAGGCCTCTGGAAATTGTCTCTGCCTGGTCATCTTGTTTGATCCATATTTGGTCTTAGGATCCTTTCTGGAGGTGCAGGCATCTCTCAGCCAAGAGATGGATTCCAGGGAGGATTCCGGCAAGCTGGTAGGACATATGGACTGTCGTATCCTCTCCCCTTTGGACCTTCCCCCAGTTCTTCTGGTTGATGGTATCTTGTAAGTTCTGCATTCCTCACCAGGACTTCCGGTTGTAAGATAATTCATGCAAGTGGTCAGTATCAGGCCTAGCCAGGGCCCGTGGTTTTGGTCAGTGGTTCCCGTAACAGAACCTTTGTGGAGGATTTTCCCCCCTCACGTTTGTCTCATTCATTCAGTCTTTTGTGCTGCTTCCAACCAAGATTTCAACATCTCTGAATTCACATCTTGGGGCTATCTATCTGGTGATGAAGAGTGAGCTCATCTCCTGTTGGGACTGACAAGCCCTCTTAATCCTTAGAAAGTGGGTCCTTGTCTTTGGACATTATTTTTCACTCCAGGAGACTGCCAGTGACATTAACATCTGTGACAGAGGGCTCCATCTCTGTTATCATGGGGGTCCTGGCCTTTGCTGGCTTCAGGGGTGACTGAGCCCCGAACTAGGAGGGGCATGCGGAGTCCTCAGCATGGGCAGTGCCCCATTTCATGTCTTGTCACTGAATGAGGCTGGGTTTCCTATTTATAGATGCAAGCAGAATTTTAAGGAAGTAGCAAGAACCATTGTTCTTGGTTCTTGGAAGTATGCTCTGTTGTGGACACCCATTAAAATCACCTCCCAGTTGATTTCACTCCCATCTGGGGTCTGCAATGTGTCTGGGTGCCAGGAGCATGCACGGGGTAGGGTTGGCCAGGGCTGTCCAAGTGTCAGGAGAGGCTCATCTTCCCCCACCTGGCTGTCCTGACCAGGACTCTAATGCTGTCCTTCTGTCTTTCTCGTGCTCTCCCAGTCACTTGCCTCTTCACCAGCCTCCTCCATTGAGGCTACCAGGTCCCCCATGTTGCCTCTTTCCAGGGATTAAACCCAGGCCCTTGTCCCCGAGGCCTATGCATGAGTCTTCCCCTGACACATTGATCACCTGAACCCACCAAGCTGGTGCCTCACCCAAGCCTGCGTCCTGTCCTTCTCCCAGCCCCCCTGTGTCTCTTGTCCCCAAACCATCCAGGCCCCCTCCTGAATAGAGACTCGAGTGAATCAGTGATGTGAAAGTGAAAGTCGCTCAGTCGTGTCCGACTCTTTGTGACCCCATGGATTATACAGTCCATGGAATTCTCCAGGCCAGAATACTGGAGTGGGTAGCCTTTCCCTTCTCCAGGTGATGTTCCCAATCCAGGGATTGAACCCAGGTCTCCTACATTGCAGGCGGATTCTTTACTAGCTGAGCCACAGGGGAAGCCCAAGAATACTGGAAGAGTAATGCCTTTTCTTTATAATTGGTAATTTACAAAACCTGCTGTCCCATGGCCCTGCCCCAGGGCAGAGACAGATCCTGTGTCCTGGTCCAGGTTCTTCTGCCTCCCCACAGCTGCAGCACAGTAGAATTTATTGTCAATAGATGCCTTGCCATCAGTTGATGAATGTGTAGTGTAGGAGGGCTATGACTCCTATTGTTTGGTGAGGAAAGGGCTCAGGTCTTAGGATTGGGCCCACGCAGCTCAAACACCTAATATGGGAAGCATAGGTTGTATATCCAGTCACTCCTGCTGTGACGGAAAATGAGGTGACTCATGAGGAAGGTCGTAGAGAGTGTTTCCAGAAGCTGGCATGTCAGGTGGTATGAAGGTATTCCAGAAATAGAACAAGTGAGACGAAAAAGAAGATTCTGGAAAGAGGGAATAAGAAGTAAATCTCTGGGATCAAAATGATTCCATAGTTGAATCTTTTCAATTAGTGAATAGTCCAAAGGCCTGTGATGTGAGGAAGAGATGTCAGGAGGTGGGAAGAGAAAGGGAGGATGACAGAGCATCCCCAGGGCATTTGTCCTCCCAGGACCAAGTCATGGCACATGGACCGTTTTCCTGAACACACACACACACACAGAGTGGGATAGGTCTATCTCATTTCGAGAGAACTACCACTCTATCCTGAGCATCTCAATTACCTATTGTCTTTGGCAATTTATCCCAGTGCACAAAAACTTGCTCAAGCCAGCCCTTACAGTCTCCATTTGGGATTTTCATGAGGAACTCAGTCGCAGCTCTCTGATTGTCCAATGTCTGCCTCCAAGATGAACCACTGTTCAGTTTCTGTTCTCTGAGTCAAAAAGTCTTCTTTCCGTCCTTGGAAGCCAAACTGCCAGAATCTGCTGGAGCATCCATTGCTTTGCCCTGACACATCACCCTCCCTACAGGGTGGGAAGTCCTACCCCCAGCAGGGGAGGTCTGTGTCTGGTCTAGACAGCCTGTCTCAATGCCCCATCACTCCTCTGGTTTTCTTCCAGTCTCCTGGTCCTGCTCTATCCTTTCTGTCCCTGCCCTGGCTGCTGGGCCTCTTAGGTGGGACCAACTTCCAGTCTGTATGCAACACATAGTTCTGTAACCCTACAGTGATTCTTCTGCCTCTGCCCTGGGCCTTCCTACTTCCCATTGGTTGTGACAGTTTCCAGCTTCATGTCAAGCTGGCTTTGTTTTTAGTTCTTCCCCAGGTTTTTTGGAGTCTCTGTCTGTCTTCCCTGGCCTTTCACCTTCATGTCCCAGAGAACCAAAGAATTTAACCTTCTCACTAAACAAGGATAGTAAATGAAAGTCTCACTGACCTGGCCTAGACCACACCCTGTGGTTGTCCTAGTCTGGGCTCAAGATTGGTGGTGAAGTCATGGCAAAGAGAGTGAGAGTCTGTGACAGAGAAATGCAGGTGATGGTTGGGGTTGGGAGGAAAGGACCCACAGGCATCCCTTCCTGATCCCTGTGACAGCAAGTGTGTCCCTCTGTAGGGCTGCGCTTGGCAGAGCAAGGACTGTCCCTGCCCAGCCCTCCCCATCACCAGTCAAAAGGGTGCCCTTTGCTGGCTTGAGGCAGAAGAGGAAGTTGCAGGGAGATGGAAAGCGTGTGGAGGCCGCTCCTGAGGAAGCGGGAACACAGAGGGGGCGAGGAGCACAGAATCCAAAGCTGGATACCATAGGATATCAAGGGACCTGGCAACCCAGGAGTGCCCGTCGTGATCTGCACTCCTCAACCCAGTACTCATTAGGTCAGGTGGGCTCAGTGGTCATCAGATACACCCTCTCCTCACATCTTCAGCTTCACAAATCATCTCTCGTGGCCCCTTAGACCAGGAGGGCACTCCATAGCACACCCACACTCCTAGCACATCCACTGTCCCGAAACCACAGCCAGGGCTCTTCAAAGACAGGCTGAGGAGCCCTTCAGCAGGTTCACTAGGGGTGAGGCACCCATTTCTGGGGCCCCATGTACCCTAAATCTGAGGGTGGTAAGCTAGGACAGTGGCACTCCTGTCCCCCTCATTGATTTGCCTGTTGTCTTCAGCTGCTTTTGCTCTACAAAGGTGGGGGTGGGTCCCTGAGACAGAGACTGATTCCAAACGGCCTTCAGGGAAAAGCTTGCAGAGTCCCGCCTCAGTCAACTACCACTGTGACGTTTGTGTCCCCAGCAGGTGACTATACGGATCTGGGACCAGAGGGTAGAAGTGGGGTGCCCATCCTCACCCTCACGGCCCAAGCCCCACTTTGGGAAACTGTACTTCCGTTCCTCCTACTTCAGGAACTGAGGGCTTCACTGGGGTTTGTCCTCAGGCAAAAGGGTGACAGTGTTTGGGGTAAGTGAGCGCTAACTCGCTTTGTGGTTTTCCTCTGGCAAGTTCAAGGGTAAAAGCAGAGGTGTCATGAATTTACCAGCTGAGGGGGAGGGGTGTGTTTGTGTGTGTGTCTGTGCGCGTGCGTGCATTCACTTGCTCACTTGCTTTTCAGAGCATTTCAGGTCTTCTCACGGTTCTCCAGGGAACCACAGGGAGGAACTGCTTATCCTGCCCTGCCCAACTCAGGGGCTCCCGCTTTCTGAAGGGATGGGGTGGCCTGCGGCCAGCAGCATTTCCTGCCACGGCCTCTTCTCTGTGTGCTACCTCTCCCCCATACTGTACTTTTTTTTTTTTGCCAGTTTTTTAAATTGTATCTGGCCTTGCTTTGACTGGAGGATGTCAACAAGCCCCAGGAGAATTTACAAGGAGGAAGAACCTGCAGGGGGAAATGAGTCAGGGGTGAGGAGCCACCAGCAAGAAACTTCTGGGGCACCCCCTCCTAGTCCTGGGTCTTAATGGCTTCCCAGTCCAGAAACTCTAAGGAAATGGCTTCTGTTAGTGATCTAGTGAGGTGGGGACGTGGGGTGCGAA
This sequence comes from Bos indicus x Bos taurus, assembly GCF_003369695.1. Classification (NCBI taxonomy): domain Eukaryota; kingdom Metazoa; phylum Chordata; class Mammalia; order Artiodactyla; family Bovidae; genus Bos; species Bos indicus x Bos taurus. Next base: position 84,679,956 of record NC_040084.1, on the reverse strand, counting down.
GCTGATTCCTCTCAGGGCCCCAGGCCAGGGGCCCAGCTGGTCCACACTTTGATTTCAGGCTGGGGAGAACCAGAGCAGTGAAACTCAGAAAGTCACCTCGGACTTCTGTCCTGCAGGCAAGAAGTGTGGGAAAATAGTGGGTTTGATTTGAGCAGCTGAATCTGTCGTGTGTTATGACAGAAATAGAGAACTAATACACACACCCATCCCATTAAAATGAAACTGTCGATATAAAACTGTAGGCCCCAAAACTCTTTTCCTGTAAGACTTTGGCAACAGAGCTCCTAGGGGCTTCCCAGGTGGCTCAGTGGTAAAAACAATCCGCCTGCCAATGCAGGAGACCTGGTTCCATTCCTGGCTTGGGAAGATCCTCTGGAGAAAGAAATGGCAGCCCACTCCAGTATTCTTGCCTTGAGAATTCCATGGACAGAGGAGCCTGGCGGGCTATGGTCTGTGGGGTCGCAAAGAGTCGGACACAACTGAAGCAACTTCGCATGTGTGCACACACAGGCAGTCATTTAGTCCTAGTGGAGGGGGGGAAGGTTTAAAAACCGTTTCCAAACAACAGATCAATAGATGTGCTCATAGGTGGGACAAGTTCACTGTTTTTCTTTTGTCCCACTATTATTAGTCTTCTCTCTTTCTGTCTTTAATGTACATCAGTTACTGAGACCTAATTTACAGACAGTTATAATTGAGATATAATTTATAGAAAGTTATTGAGTTATAGTTTATAGAGTGCCTTCCTTTTGAATAAAGCAGCTTAAAGTCCTTTATTGTTGGGAGTATATTAGAAACATGTAGGCATTTGGCAAAATCATAAGACATGTTCCCAGGCTATGGAAGTAAGAGCAGATGAACGATATTACTTCAGCCATGAATCATCATACCAACCTGTAAATTCTGTGGAGAATCATATTTCCAAGCAGTACTATTTTCAAGTTTGCAGAACTGAAAAAACGAATGATTTTTCTCAGTGAAGCCCTTGATCTTTTAGACAAAGTGAATGCCAGAACTAGAAGTCACTTCCACTTACTATGATGTTTATAGTTTATGAGCTTCATAAAATTAGTCCATATAATACTATACTTATTACAAGTATGATAGGTATTTTAACGAACTGCCCACTCACTTTTAGTCACTGGAAACACTTATGTTGATTATAGACTTTAAAAGATATGGACTTCCTTGGTGGTCCGGGGTTAAGACCCTGTGCTTCCACTGCAGGGGCATGGGTCCAGTCCCTGGAAAGGGAAGTCCTACCTGCTGCATGGTGTGGGCCCCCACCCCCTAAAAAGGAGCCACAGCGATTGGTGACAACGTGGGTGGACCTAGAAAGTGAAAGTGAAAGTCGCTCAGTCGTGTCTGACTCTTTGCAACCCCATGAACCATACAGTCCATGGAATTCTCCAGGCCAGAATACTGGAGTGTGTAGCCTTTCCCTTCTCCGGGGGATCTTCCCAACCCAGGGATTGAACCCAGGTCTCCCGCATTGCAGGTGGATTCTTTACGAGCTCAGCCATCAGGATAGTCCAAGAATACTGGAGTGGGTAGCCTAACCCTTCTCCAGTGAATCTTCCCGACCCAGGACTCAAACTGGGGTCTCCTGCATTGCACACGGATTCTTTACCAACTGAGCTATCAGGGAAGCTAAGTGGAATAAGTCAGACAGAGAAAGACAAATATTGTATGCCTTTGCATGTGGAATCTAAAAAACAAAACAAACGAACAGAGTCATAGATACAAAGAACAAACAAGTGGTTGTCAGAGTGGGTGGAGGGTGAAAGAAGTAGGGGATGGAGATTAAGAGGAACAGACCCGCAGTTACAAAATAAATGAGTCAAGGGCATGAAAAGTACAATGTGGGGAACATAGTAGAGTTTAACATCTTTGCATGGTGGCAGAAGGTAGCTCGACTTACTGACTTACGGTGATCATTTTGAAATATATAGAAATATTTAAGTCTGAATTTGGCAATAAGGAGTTCATGATCTGAGCCATAGTCAGCTCCTGGTCTTGTTTTTGTTGACTGTATAGAGCTTCTCCATCTTTGGCTGCAAAGAATATAATCAGTCTGATTTCGGTGTTGACCATCTGGTGATGTCCATGTGTAGAGTCTTCTCTTGTGTTGTTGGAAGAGGGTGTGTGCTATGACCAGTGCATTTTCTTGGCAAAACTCTGTTAGTCTTTGCCCTTCTTCATTCCATATTCCAAGGCCAAATTTGCCTGTTACTCCAGGTGTTTCTTGACTTCCAACTTTTGCATTATATATATATATATATATATATATATATGTAAATCATAAAGGCATATAGGAAAGAACAAAAATAATTGCAAATAATGAGACATTGTCAAAATAGACTTCTAGCAGTGGAAATGTTTGCTGAATTTAAAACTCACTGCATTGGTGAACCAGCATTTTAGACAAAGCAGCATAGAGAATCTGTGAACTAGATGATTGATCTGAAGAAATTAATCCAAATTCAGCAGAGAGTTTCATTCTGAAACTGAGAGAGGTATAAGAGAAAGCTATAAAATAAGAGGGCCCAAACTACATCTAACAGGACTTTCAAGAGCAGAAAGGAAACAAATGAGAGAGAGGAAATTTTCAAAGAGCTAGGAATTTCCTAGATTTTTATGAAAGACATTAATTCTCAATTTCTGGAAACAACAAACCCAAAGAAAGATACACAAAAATAAATTAATTACTAGATGTATTGTAGTGAAATTGCAAAATATCTTCAAGATCTTAAAAGAGAAAAAGGAGAAAAAATTAAAAGTGACTATTCAATATCACAGTAATCCAAGTCTATGCCCCAACCAGTAACGCTGAAGAAGCTGAAGTTGAACGGTTCTATGAAGACCTACAAAACCTTTTAGAACTAATACCCAAAAAAGATGTCCTTTTCATTAAAGGGGACTGGAATGCAAAAGTAGGAAGTCAAGAAACACCTGGAGTAACAGGCAAATTTGGCCTTGGAATATGGAATGAAGCAGGGCAAAGACTAAGAGTTTTGCCAAGAAAATGCACTGGTCATAACAAATACCCTCTTCCAACCTCACAAGAGAAGACTCTATACATGGACATCACCAGATGGTCAACACCAAAATCAGATTGATTATACTCTTTGTAGCCAAAGATGGAGAAGCTCTATACAGTCAGCAAAAACAAGACTGGGAGCTGACTGTGGCTCAGATCATGAACTCCTTATTGCCAAATTCAGATTTGAATTGAAGAAAGTAGGGAAAACCACTAGTCCATTCAGGTATGACCTAAATCAAATCCCTTATGATTATACAGTGGAAGTGAGAAATAGATTTAAGGGCCTAGATCTGATAGATAGAGTGCCTGATGAACTATGAAATGAGGTTCAGTGACATTGTACAGGAGACAGGGATCAAGACCATCCCCATGGAAAAGAAATGCAAAAAAGCAAAATGGCTGTCTGGGGAGGCCTTACAAATAGCTGTGAAAAGAAGAAAAGCAAAAAGCAAAGGAGAAAAGGAAAGATATAAACATCTGAATGCAGAGTTCCAAAGAATAGCAAAGAGAGATAAGAAAGCCTTCCTCAGTGATCAATGCAAAGAAATAGAGGAAAACAACAGAATGGGAAAGACTAGGAATCTCTTCAAGAAAATCAGAGATACCAAAGGAACATTTCATGCAAAGATGGACTCGATAAAGGACAGAAATGGTATGGACCTAAGAGAAGCAGAAGATATTAAGAAGAGATGGCAAGAATACACAGAAGAACTGTTCAAAAAAGATCTTCATGACCCAGATAATCACGATGGTGTGATCAGTGACATAGAGCCAGACATCCTGGAATGTGAAGTCAAGTGGGCCTTAGAAAGCATCACTACGAACAAAGCTAGTGGAGGTGATGGAATTCCAGTTGAGCTCTTTCAAATCCTGAAAGATAATGCTGTGAAAGTGCTGCACTCAATATGCCAGCCAATTTGGAAAACTCAGCAGTGGCCACAGGACTGGAAAAGGTCAGTTTTCATTCCAATCTCAAAGAAAGGCAATGCCAAAGAATGCTCAAACTACTGCACAACTGCACTCATCTCACATGCTAGTAAGGTAATGCTCAAAATTCTCCAAGCCAGGCTTCAGCAATATATGAACCGTGAACTTCCAGATGTTCAACTGGTTTTAGAAAAGGCAGAGGAACCAGAGATCCAATTGCCAACATCCGCTGGATCATGGAAAAAGCAAGAGAGTTCCAGAAAAGCATCTATTTCTGCTTTATTGACTATGCCAAAGCCTTTGACTGTGTGGATCACAATCAACTGTGGAAAATTCTGAAAGAGATGGGAATACCAGACCACCTGATCTGCCCCTTGAGAAATTTGTATGCAGGTCAGGAAGCAACAGTTAGAACTGGACATGGAACAACAGACTGGTTCCAAATAGGAAAAGGAGTTCATCACAGCTGTATATTGTCACCCTGTTTATTTAACTTATATGCAGAGTACATCATGAGAAATGCTGGACTGGAAGAAGCACAAGCTGGAATCAAGATTGCCAGGAGCAATATCAATAACCTCAGATATGCAGATGACACCACCCTTATGGCAGAAAGTGAAGAGGAACTAAAAAGCCTCTTGATGGAAATGAAAGTGGAGAGTGAAAAAGTTGGCTTAAAGCTCAACATTCAGAAAATGAAAATCATGGCATCTGGTCCCATCACTTCATGGGAAATAGATGGGGAAACAGTGGAAACAGTGTCAGACTTTATTTTTCTGGGCTCCAAAATCACTACAGATGGTGACTGTAGCCATGAAATTAAAAGACACTTACTTGTTGGAAGGAAAGTTATGACCAACCTAGATAGCATATTCAAAAGCAGAGACATTACTTTGCCAACAAAGGTCCGTCTAGTCAAGGCTATGGTTTTTCCTGTGGTCATGTATGGATGTCAGAGTTGGACTGTGAAGAAAGCTGAGCACCGAAGAATTGATGCTTTTGAACTGTGTGTTGAAGACTCTTGAGAGTCCCTTGGACTGCAAGGAGATCCAACCAGTCCATTCTGAAGGAGATCAACCCTGGCATTTCTTTGGAAGGAATGATGCTAAAGCTGAAACTCCAGTACTTTGGCCACCGCATGCGCAGAGTTGACTCATTGGAAAAGACTCAGATGCTGGGAGGGATTGGGGGCAAGAGGAGAAGGGGACGACAGAGGATGAGATGGCTGGATGGCATCACTGACTCGATGGACGTGAGTCTCAGTGAACTCTGGGAGTTGGTGATGGACAGGGAGTTGGTGATGGACGCCAGGTCTGGCATGCTGCGATTCATGGGGTCGCAAAGAGTTGGACAGGACTGAGCGACTGATCTGATCTGATCTGATTGATAAAATATAGGCTATCTGTAATGGAAAAAGAATCAAATTGACACCAGACTTCTAATTAGTTTTAAACAATTCTGAGCCATCATCTCTTCAGATATGACTTCTTCCTTGTTTTCTTTTACCTCTTCCTTTTGGGATTCCAGTGAAATGTTGGGTAATCTTCATTGTGTCTGCCTTGTCTCTTACTCTTTCTTCTGTATTTTTTCACCCTTTGGACTTTTTGTACCTCATTCCAGATAATTTCTTTTTATTTACCTTCCAGTTTACTAATTCTCTCTTCAGCCATGTGTAACCTGCTATTAGACACATGTATTGAATTCTTAATTTTAGTTACTCAGTTTTACAGTCATAGGTTATTCCATATATCAAGTGTATATAATTTCTAGTCCTACATTGAATTTCCATCTTTTTTAGCTCCTTAAACATGCTACTGCTGCTGCTGCTGCTAAGTCGCTTCATTCGTGTCCAACTCCGTGCGACCCCATAGACGGTAGCCCACCAGGCTCCCCCGTCCCTTGGATTCTCCAGGCAAGAACATTGCAGTGGGTTGCCATTTCCTTCTCCAATGCATGAAAGTGAAAAGTGAAAGTGAAGTCGCTCAGTCATGTCCGACTCCTATTGACCCCATGGACTGCAGCCCACCAGTCCCCTCCATCCATGGGTTTTTCCAGGCAAGAGTACTGGAGTGGGGTGCCATTGCCTTCTCCTTAAACATGCTAAGTATAGCTATTTTTAATTCCTGCCTGATAGTTCTAAAATCTAAAACGGTAAGATCTAAAATGGTAGTTACTAGCTACATTTAGCTCCTGAGCACTTGAAATACAGCAAGTCTGATTTGGGATACTGTAACTGTAAAGTGCATGCTAGATTTTGAAGACTTGGTACAAAAAATTGTCCAGTATCCCATTGATGCCGGGAGCCAGCGTGAGGAACTCTGCCTGTGGCAAAGGTCATGAGGAAGGAAGCTCGGCATATGCAAAGATGGGATCGAGCCTCAGGAGGCCCCCTGGAAATTCTCGAGCATCTACCCCCAAAACCAGAGTCTGCCTACTTTACTGCTTTGTGCTCTCACCTACACCTCTGACTTTATGGGGGGCTGTCCCCCACCACCTCTCTCTGAAAAAGAGTTAACTTACAGCTCCAGTTAATAAAGTTCCTGGGCGTGACAAGAGTGTTTCAACCTACAAACTCTTTTGGAAGTCCTCTAGCCTGCCTGAATAGGTTCTTCTGGCTACATGTGATTGTTCAGAGCCTCCCAACTGAGAGAGGCATGAGATGTTCTAAATTGTCTAAATACAGATTCCTTTGAGCAGTTAAAAGATTGATTAGAAATTGTATTGGTGAAGGGTTTTTCACTTGTTGGCCCAATGCTTGCTGCTAAGTTTCCATATCCGTTACCTACTGTGTCCCTGGGAGTGTATTGATTAATATAATTGGTGTATAGGAATGTAAATAGTAGCTTTAATGTTTGTAACCTTGGACCCTTGAGTTAATTCTTTTCTTGTTATAGCCCACCACACCTTTGCCCTATAGGAATGCAACTTTATCTAATGCTTTCAGAGGGTGGCACCTGACTTTAGAATAATCACCTTTAGAGAAAAATAAGTTTTCTGAAGAAAGGATCATAAAATGTTAACAGGCCTCTGGGCCAGAAGATGATGTAAATCACCGAAACTTTTGCATATGATAAGTCTGCAGGAAGAAAGCCTGGCTTACTGCTGACTCTACCCCTTCCCCCATTATCCTCTATGCACAACTTAAGGTATAAAAACTACTTTGGAAAATAAAGTGCAGGCCTTGTTCACCGAAGCTTAGTCTCCCCATGTCATTCTTTCTCTCACCTTCTGGCTGAATTCTCATCTGGAGCATGGAGGCTCGTCAAGCCTACTAATTTTGCCTGGGCTTCTAAGATCTGACCGGGGAGGCCTTAGTGTCTTCTCTCCTTCGGGAGAACGGGAGGACGCCTGCAGCCTATGTAGGTGTTGCAAATTCCTTGTCTTGGAATTTTATTAGCTTTCCACGTAAACCAAGTTATTCAGCCTCTTGTCTCCACTGAATTTTCTCACTGAGCTATCCTTATTTAACCACTCTTTATATCTTTAATTCTATCGTATCCTGATCGCCAAAGCCGTCTCCCCTTCGAAACCCCTGAATTCTGCTGGGGCTGGACCCCGGTACATTATGAATTTTATATTGATTTTATATTGATATTGATTACATGCTGAAATAGTTTGAAATAGCAATTTGGGTTAAATAAAAACTTGCGTAAAAATATACTGAGTTAAAATTTTAAAAAATGATTTCAATTGTTTCATTTTGCTTTTTAATGTGGTTACTAGAAAGTTTGAAATTACATGCATGATTCACGTTTGTGGTTTGCAGTCTAGTTCTATCACAGCACTGATCTAGACCTTCTGTGTGTCTTCTGCTTCTGTTGTCTTATCTACAAAGCATGAGGCACTTGGTTGCTGTAAATCAAGGAGTTAGATATTTTTGGCCATGCAGAACCTTTGAAGCTGGATTGCAGTCTGTTTGAGGACTGGTTTGCCTGCAGTTGACCTTCACTCCTAGGGTGCAATCCTTTGGCATCTCTACCCAAAGAGCAGGAAACTTACCAGGGTCCCTACCTTTGGCAGGCCCTGGACTTCAGTATGTGTTTGCTCTACCCCATGAAGTTGTCCAAAGGCTGCATAAGCCACCAAGACAGAAATGTTGCTTCTAGGATTAAAAAACTGTGATGCCATTATTATATCAATACTGTTGCAATTTGAAAGCCGCCAAGATTAGGACTGTAAAACTACTCAGGAAACTCCAGAACCACACTGCAGGCATGCAGGCGATGGTTGGCATGAATGCATGCCATGTGCCACAAGCCCTGCTCTCAACACGGCAAGGCCAGTAACCAGAGCCCAGCAGCTCTGCTACTACTCCTGCAGAAGCACCAAATGTCTTCACAACTGGGCTTGCCAGCAGGAGCAGCAGAAACTTGACTTTTGTGCTCCGATTAGGTCAGGTTGGATTGAAAGTGAAAGTGATAGTGGGTTGCCATTCCCTTCTCCAGAGGATCTTTCCAACCCAGGGATCAAGCCCAGGTCTCCTGCACTTTACCATCTGAGCCACCAGGGAAGCCCCCATCTATGTAGACAATTTCTATAAAGGCAGAGAGATCAGTTGTGACTTCAAGCTTGGTTTCTGGAATCACACTGCCTGGTTTAAAACCTGTATTTTTGTGACCTGGAGTATTTCCCCATGCTCTCTCAAACTTCTAGTTCTCTGTCTGTAAAATAGGTATACTGATAGTACCTACTTTTTTTTTTTACTTTAAAACAATGTTGTGGAGGGACTTCTCTGGTGGTCCAGAGGTTGAGACTTTACCTTCCAATGCAGGAGGTGCAAGTTCAGTCCCTGGTTGGAAAGCTAAGATCCCATGTGCCTTGTGGCCAAAAATTCAAAATATAAAACAGAAACAATATTGTAACAAATTCAATAAGGACTTTAAAAATGGTCTGCATGAAAATAGAGCTTAAAAAATTGCTGTGGGGCTCAAATAAAATAAGGCCTTTAATAGACCTCACAATAAGTACTTAGAAAATTTTAACTGTTCATCATAGGGATGACAAAAGATCTAGTTGCTAACCCTCATTATATTGCCTTGGCAAGTCTCTTAAATTCTGAGTCCTGATTTCTTTGTTTTTCAGATGAGGGTCTTGTCTTACATGCTCTGTAAGGTGAGTTTCTGAGCTAAAAATCTCTAGATCCATGACCAGAGAAAGCGAAGCACTGAAAAAAGCTATTAGCCTACTAAGGAATTAGGTTGGAGAGTCTGGCATCTAGACATTCTATTTTTTAATTTCTTTTTTTCCACACAAAGTCTTATAATTTTAGTGCTAGATGCTAATTAAGAGAAATATGATGATGAAACTAATACCGGGAAGCATGTTTAAACAGGACTCCATGACTTCAATTGCTAAAATGAAGAAAAACACCAGAGGGCACTTGAGTTAAAGAGTGAGGTGAAACAATTCAGTTCAGTCGCTCAGTCGTGTCTGACTCTATGAGACCCATGGAATGCAGCACACCAGGCTTCCCTGTCCATCACCAACTCCTGGAGTTTACTCAGACTCATGTCCATTGAATCAGTGATGCCATCCAACCATCTCATCCTCTGTCGTCTCCTTCTCCTCCTGCCTTCAATCTTTCCCAGCATCAGGGTCTTTTCAAATGAGTCAGCTCTTTGCATCAGGTGGCCAAACTATTGGAGTTTCAGTCCTTCCAGTGAATATTCAGGACTGATTTCCTTCAGGACAGACTGGTTGGATCTCCTTGCCATCCAAGGGGCTCTCAAAAGTCTTCTCCAACACCACAGTTCAAAGGCATCAGTTCTTTGGCGCTCAGCTTTCTTTATAGTCCAACTCTCACATCCATACATGACCACTGAAAAAACCATAGCCTTGACTAGACGGCCCTTTGTTGGCAAAGTAATGTCTGTGCTTTTGAATATGCTATCTAGGTTGGTCATAATTTTTCTTCCAAGGAGCAAGCGTCCTTTAATTTCATGGCTGTAGTCACCATCTGCAGTGATTTTGGAGCCCCCGCAAAATAAAGTCCGTTACTGTTTCCACTGCTTCCCCCTCTATTTCCCATGAAGTGATGGGACCAGATGCCATGATCTTAGTTTTCTGAATGTTGAGTTCTAAACCAACTTTTTCTCTCTTGTCTTTCACTTTCATCAAGAGGTTCTTTAGTTCTTCACCTTCTGCCATAAGGATGGTGTCATCTGCATATCTCAGGTGGAACAAAGTTCAGGTAAACATTGGCAGTCTTTTTAGGAGGTGAAAAGAAAGTGAGAGCAAGAGGCCTGATGGTGAAAGTAGTAGGAGTTTAGTCTTTCATGAAAATCATGTGAAAAATGTTATTTAATTTCATTTTCAGCTTCCTGGACGTGTGTGACATGGGAGGATGGTTGTGTAGTTTTGTTGCCCTCATCTGGATTGTTGATACAAAGCTTAAAGGGTCCCATTAATAAGAACAAACAGCAAAGACAAAGTCTTCATCTTTTGCTGGGGATTCTTATGCCATGCCGGTGTCTCTAGATGTCTGGTACTTGGTGAACCAGCAAATGTACTTGTTTACAGTGTTTGTCAGCACTCCAGACCTTCCCATGACTCAGGGAGAGGAACCCAGGAGTAAACTACCCTGGTGGCAGTATATGCACGGTGCCTTCAGTCCCCAAGAAAACACAGGTTCAAAGGAAAGCATATTAGACTATAATAAACCTTAGTGATGGATACAGATGGATGCGTAATAACTGAAATATAATCCATTGAAATTATACTACCTAAATGAACCATTTCTAACTCTCACAGAAATGATGCTTTTTAAAAATTAGAAATACAAGCAAGTTCAGATTATGACTTCATGAATGTTCAGTTCACAGAGCTCATAGATAATCTTATTATGTCTGTTAATGTGACAAGGGTTTATATTCTGTCCTATAGTCTTTATTCCCCCCCTCCCCCCAGTTAACATCAGTTCAAGGCAACAATAAAAAAAGATCTTTATGCAAATGTCCTTTTATAATACAATAAACTGCCCTATGGTTCAGAAATAATGAAAAGCTGGGCAAATGAAACCTCTCATAGAAAACAAAAGATTGCCATTAATTGCTGCCTTCCGTCTTTATCAAGGCACTACATGATTAGAAACTTGGGAAGTCTCATTAGCTGTAAGTGTAGCTCTGACCTATGGAAATTCAAAAAACAGATACCTATACAGTACACTAGCTACTTCCATGAAAGGAAGGGCTTAAATTCAATTAAAAAAATATTTTTGGTAACCAGGAACTATCAAAAGAAGCATGGATGCTTTCCATTAGACCTTGACAGTAGATTTGCTTGAAAGTGAAAGTTGCTCAATCCTGTCCAACTCTTTGCGACCCCATGGACTATACAGTCCATGGAATTCTCCAGTCCAGAATACTGGAGTGGGTAGCCATTCCCTAGTGATTAATAAATGATGGGGTGGTGTGTAGCATTTGAGCTGATTTCTAGCTCTTGAGTGTTACTCTGTGCAACCTGAGATATGCTCATTGGTTCAGCCTGGAGCAATCCTCCTTCAGGGAACACTTGCGTTCTGGGCCAGGCTGGAGTGGGTGCAAGTTGAGGGTCTGTCCTCTTTTGGAGCTGGTATAAATGTAAAAAAGCATTATTTTTAAATTTACTTGTCAGTACTCATATCAAACCTGAGTGTGACTTCACACCTTATTTGAAATCCAGGTATAGAACTTTAAGGGCTTCCCTTTTGTCTCAGTAGTAAAGGATCCACCTGCTAATGCAGGAGACTTGGGTTCCATCCTTGCGTCAGAAAGATTCCCTGGAAAAGGAAATGGCAACCCACTCAACCTTCTTGCCTGGGAAATCCCATGGACAGAGGAGCTCGGTGGTCTATAGTCCATGGGGTTGTAAAAGAGTCAGACACAAGTTATCGACTAAACAACAACAACAATAGGACTTCAAAGTGGGAGATGGAAACTTAAGAGATAATTTTCTGTATCTCACACTGGGGTACATGAAACGGTTAGTACAATGCTGAATGACAACAGTTAAAAATCAGAGGATAAGTTTGTGCATCACCTTAGAGAATCCATGTGGTCAAAATTGTATGGTATAAGCATACTAATTTATGCTTTTTTAAAAGAAAGGTTTATGTATTTGACTGCGTTGGGTCTTAGCTGTGGCATGCAGGATCTTTCGTTGCAGTGCTTGGGTTTCTCTCTAGTTGTGGCACATGGGCTTAGTTATCCCATGACATGTGGATCTTAGTTCCTCTATCAGGGACTGAACCTATGTCCCCTGCATTGGAAGATCGATTGTTAACCACTGAATCACCAGGGAAGTCCCTAATTTATGTTTATATTAAAACAAATCCAAGTATTGTTGTTTTCAGGCACTAAGTTGTGTCCGACTCTTCGCAATCCCATGAATTGCAGTGTGCCAGGCTTCCCTGTCCTTCACTGTCTCCAGGAGTTTGCCCAAATTCATGTCCACTGAGTTGGCGATGCCATCTAGTATATTATGAAGTAAAATGCAGAACTGTATTGATGTTTTTTTTCAGTGAAAACATGGAACTTCAGAGAATTTTTTCTCTTGCAGAAGGCTCCTTTGGGCTGGGCTTCTTGGTCTTTAGATAAGGAAGCAACTGCTTGCTCCTGTTCCACCACAAATGGTATTTTAGGGGAAACATCTGCAATTCTTGTTTAGCAATTTCATTTGACATCCAAGAAAACCAAAACACAAAGAGAAAACTTGTCATCTATGAGTGTGATTTGAGCTTTATATACCTTCCTTCTTTAACCTCAAATATTGCTTTCCATTCCCAAACCCAAGTAGAAAATTCAGGGAAAGCATGATTTAGTAATACTGAAGAACACAGGGCTGTCCATAAACTTAGTCCTTGTTCTGCCTGTGTAACTTGAACAAGGGAATTCAGTATCCCAGTCCCTCGGCAAAGAAGAAATGCATTTTAAAATAAAGAAATAAAAAATCCATTGTACTTGCCTTGTGTGGCTGTTGGACAGATCAAATCAGGCAGCATATGTGAAGTTTGAAATGCTGTAAAAAGAGATAGAATCCACTTTTTGACAAATGGTGCTGAGAAAACTGGATATCCATATGCAAAAGAATAAAGCTGGACTCCACACCATATACAAAAATTAACTCAAAAGTGAATCAAAGACCTAAATGTAGACCTGAAATGATAAAACTCTTAGAGTAAAACAGGATAAATGCTTCATCACTAATCACTGAGGGAAATGAAAATCATGACTTTGGACTTGAAATAATTTTTTTTGGCTATGACATAGGAGGCAAAGTTATGAAAAGAAAAAAATAGACAACTTGGACTTCATGAAGAATTAAAAAAAATAGTATGTCAAAAGACAGTATCCAGAGTAAAAAGGCAACCCACAAGATGGGAGGAAATATTGCACATCATATATCTGATAAGGGATTAGTATCCAGAATATATAAAGAACTCCTACAACTCAACAACAAAAAGACAAACAACTTGATTCAAAAATGGGCAAAAGACTTGAATAGATTATTCTCCAAAGAAGATATACAAATGGCCAATAAGCCCAGGAAAAGATGCTCAACATCACTAATCATTGAGGGAAATGCAAATCAAAAGCACAGTGAGTTACCACCTCACTCATTAGAATGACTCCAAGTGTTGGTGGGAATATAAAATGGTAGAGCCACTGTGGAAAACAGCATGGTAGTTCCTCACAAAAAAAAAAAAAGAGTTATATATGATTCAGCAACTCCACTTCTGGGTATGTAACCCAAAGAAATGAAAGCAGGGTCTTGAAGAGTTATTTGTACATCGTGTTCATAGCAGTGTTATTCCACAATAGCGAAAACATGGAAGCAACCTGTGTCTATCAAAAGATGAAAGGATAAGCAAATAAGTTGTGTACATTCAGCCCTTTAAAAAGGTAAACTTTGCAACGTGCTATAAAATGCATGAACCTTGAGGACATTACGCTAAATGAAATAAGACAGTCACAAGCATACCCACACACACTCACAGTACCGTATGATCCCACTTTGTTGTTGTTCAGAGGCTCAGTCATGTCCTACTCTTTGTGACCCCATGGACTGCAGCACAACAGGCTTCCCTGTCCTTCACCATCTCCTAGAGCTTTCTCAAACTCATGTCCACTGAGTCAGTGATGCCATCCAACCATCTCATCCTCTCTCATCCCCTTCTCATCCTGCCTTCAATCTTTCCCAGCAACGTGGTCTTTTCCAATGAGTCAGCTCTTAGCAGCAGGTGGCCAAAGTATTGATTCCACTTAAGTGAGGAAACTTGGAGTAGTCAAAATTATAAAGACAGCAAGTGTAATGATGGGACTTCCCTGGTGGTCTGGTGGTTAAGAATCTGCCTGCCAGTGCAGGGAGACACAGTTTCGATCCCTGGTCTAGCAAGATCTCACATGCTGTGGAACAGCTGAGCCTGCGCACCACAGCTACTGAGCCTGTGCTCCGCAACAAGCGGAGCCACCTCAGTGAGAACCCCGAGCACCGAAACCAGAGAGCTGCTCTCGGTTGCCGCAACTGGAGAAAGCCCGCAAACAGCAACGAACACCTAGTACAGCGAAAACAGAAAGTAAATTAAAATAGATCCACTGAGAAAGTATAATGGTGGTTTCCAGGAGCTGGAGGAGCAGAGAATGGGGGAGTTATTGATTAATAAGTACAGAATTTCAGTTTTACAAGATAAATATTAATGTGGATGGATGGTACAACAATATGAATGTATTTAGTACCACTGAACTGTGCTCTTACAAATTAAGATGGTAAATTTTATGTATATTTTACTCAATTAAAAAAGAGAGAGATAGAACCCAAAGACTAGAGTCCACCCCTTGAAGCTACTTCAATAAGGGTTGAAAGTGGGCTTCTCATGAGCAGTTCTAATTTCAGGCTTGTGTTCTTGACTGCTGTTTTGTCTGCAGGTTCTGTGGTTCGTGACTCATCAGGTTGCCCAATGCCAAGTTTTGTTTTGTTTTGTTCCTTGGTTATGGACTTTTTCCTAATCCTGGTCCGTGGAAACTAGAAATTCATACCCAGGCCCCTAGTAGGAGTCAGAGCAAGAAGGAACCTCCACCAACACCTTCCCTCCCCACAACTGCTGGGAACCCGGATCTGCTGGGTGTGGGGTGTTGTCAAGCCCTGGGCTCAGCCTTGCTACCTAATCCTCTCAAAAACGCCATTAGGCGTTTTTAGATTGGGCTGCGCCGTCTCTCATTTTATAGATACAGACGCTGAAGGCACAGAAGTTAAGTGTTTTATTTATGTGTTCTGTCTGCCATGCCTCCCCTGACTCTTGGCTGGTGAACTCTTCCTGCCCCCTCCTTACCTCCCAGCTCCCTGTCGCCTCCCCCAGGGCCCCCCAGTTTGGGGTCCCCTCCCGAATGCTCCTGTGAAGTGGTTTCTCACTTTCCACCCCAGTGTTTGCCTCCGCCTCCAGAGATGGATTGAGAGATCAGGAGCTGCGCGCGTGTGACGTGCGGGCTCCGCAAGTACATGAGGGAACGGGCGCATGAATGAATAAATAACGTTTTAAGATACCAGGTCCCCAGATGAGAAGTCCACTCTGGCTTATGAGTCCCTGGAACTTCTTACCCAGTCTCCCTCTTCACAGCTATTAATATGAACAGCCTTGGCCCCATCCCAGCTGGTAAGAGTTCAAATATCACTGAGACAATATATAGAAACTTGTTTAGACCATTCTGGCTCTAGCCCAACCAACCCTTTTGAGGTTGTAGCTGAGCCTTATAGCTCCATGATGGAGCAGGGTCTTGTGAAGAAACATACAACTTGTGTAGGAACAGGTCAGTTAAAACAGCTGGTCTGTTGGCAATTGTTTTCAGCCTTCCCACAACTCATTTCATACTAATTAATTCTCTGGGCTTTTTTTTATTGTTGTTCAGTTGCCAGTGTCTGATTCTTCATGACCCCATGGACTGCAGCATGCCAGGCTTCCCTGTGCTTCACCACCTCATGGAGTCTGCCCAAGTTCATGTCCACTGAATCAGTGATGCCATCCAACCATCTCATCCTCTGTCACCCTCTTCTTCTTCTGCCTTCAATCTTTCCCAGCATCTTTCCCAGGGTCTTTTCCAATGAGTCAGTTTTTTGCATCAGGTGGCCAAAGTATTGAAGCTTCAGCTTCAGCATCAGTCCTTCCAATGAATATTCAGGACTGATTTCCTTTAGGATGGACTGGTTTGATCTCCTTGCTGTCCAAAGGACTCTCAAGAGTCTCCTCCAGCACTACAGTTCAAAAACATCAAGGAGCGATGGGCTTCTTCTGACCTCAAATTTGGACCATTCTACTAGAAGGTGTTATTTATCACCTGTGTCATGACTGCCCCTCTGTCAGGACAAGAGGCTGATGATCTTCAGTGCTCAGCCTTCTTTATTGTCCAGCTCTCACCTCTGTACATGACTACTGGAAAGACCATAGCTTTGATTAGATGAACCTTTGTCAGCAAAGTGATGCCTTTGCTTTTTAACACACTGTCTAGTTTTGTCGTAGAGAGATGGCAAATATTCTGCAGGTCATTCTGGTCTCAGAGAAGATATTGATGGCCCTCAAGAGTTCTCTCCTCGTGGGGGATGAAGTAACTGTGACTGGAAGTGCACCTCCTTTAGAAGGCTGATTAGCACCCTTATACACAGAGCTTGGTTCTCAGGGTCCACTGGGGCAGTAACATCAGCCCTCACTCTCACCCTCTGCAGTCACCTGGGGAGAGAAGAGCACAGCTGTGTCTCTGAGACCTTACCTGATAGCAGCGATCGGGAGGGGAGGTGCTGGGGAAGACAGTCACTTGAATGCTTGTGAGCTATGGGCTCCTTCTGACCTCAGACTTGGACCATTCTACTAGAAGGTGTAATTTATCACCTGTGTCATGACCGCACCTCTGTCAGGACAAAAGGCTTATGATCTGACAGCTATGGGACTGGGATGCAAGGTCACCTCAGTCTTCTAGAAGGTCATACAAAGCCATTTCCAAGTAGTCCCTGAAGAGCTTGCTCATGGCATCTCTTTGATTTGGTTGGAATATGGTGTGTTGATGTTTGTCCTTCCTAAGTGACCACTGTCCACTCCCCAAAGCAGAATGGGATCACAGACTGGTTCATTCATCTTACTTACTGGCTTTTGCTATGTGCCAGGCTCTGTGGTCAGGATATTATTGACATACGTCACGATCTTTAACACATACAGTTAAGTGGGGCCCCTAATCCCAGATCTCTGTGATTACAGATGTAACAAGAAAGGGAAACATGGGGGGAGGGAAATGGTGTAAAACATAGCTTCCTTAGAGAAGCCTGCTCTGATTTCCCCCAGCATGGTTGAATCTCCGTTACAAGCCTCTACATCACCTTTGTACTAGACATGGACTCCATGGGTAGGGACTGTGTCTGTCTCACTCAGCAACGTATTTCCAGCACTCAACACAGTGGTGAGCACAACATAGGTGCTTAATGTATGCTTGTTGAATGAATGAACAATCATGGAAGGCTTTACAGAGGTGGTGGCACTGAGGTGGGTCTTGACAAATCAGGAGGGTTTACCAGGGAAGAAGTGAATGGATAATTTTGTAAAACAAACATATGTTATTAAATTTATGACCCTCCTCACTAGCACACGGAAAATCCCTGATGTTTACAAGTAGTTTTGATGGCAGAATGAAGCCTAGGCAGGCTAGGGGTGAGAAAAGTATTTGCGATCCTTCCTTTCAACACACTTGGAAAACCAATCTCCTAATGAGAATGAGGCTTGGTGGACAGGGAGTCCCTGGGATAGAAGAGCCCCAGCCGCCACCCCCTTCTCTCTGCCCCAGTAAATAGTTGGGATTTCGAAGAAATATGAGAAAGACTGCTCTTCCTTTGGTTAGTATTTCTTACTTTACCTTCCTCTACTTTCTGATTGGGATGAATTTATGGGCACTTAACAGCTGGTCTAAGTTAGGAATCACGACTCATTCAACAAACATTTAGTGAACATCCTTGGCATTGAAGATGCTGTATGGGAGCCGCGGCAGAAAGTACAGGATGTACGAACCACAGGCTCTGTCTTCATGGAGCTTATTTTTCGTAAATAAATAACACGGATAACATCAACAACTAGAGTGCAGTCAGAACCTTGTTGGAATCACATCGGAAGGGCAGAAATGCTGCATAGGGGAGGGAGACCTGGAGTGGAAATTGGAGGGTAAGAGATGTGATGGGGCAGGGGTTCTGGTGGGAGTGAAGACACGAAACCGGGTGGCACAAAGGGTCTGGGGAAGAGCTTGTAACAGCTGCACCAGGAAAGTGATGGATGGTGAAGTTGGAAAAGGATATCAGTGCCATACGTGCGTGCATGCGTGCTCTGTTGCTTCAGGCATGTCTGACTCTTTGCGACCCTGTGGACTGTAGCCCTCCAGGCTCCTCTGTCCATGGGATTCTCCAGGCAAGAATACTGGAGTGGGTTGCCACGCCCTCCTCCAGGGGATCTTTCCAACACAGTGATCAAACCCGCGTCTCTTACGTCTCCTGCACTGGGAGGCGGGTTCTTTACCACTAGCACCTGGAACCCCAACCTTGGAGAACACCGAAAAGCAGATCTAAAAGTTTCCAAAGGTGAAATATCTTCCATAGGCGGCCCTCTAGGAAGTGGTAGGGCAGGGATTTAAGCTGGTGCTTGATCAGACTCCAAAAGCATGTGTAAATGCATATATATTAATACCTGTGTATACTGAGGCAAGGGGCTTCCCTGAGCGCTCAGCGGTAAAGAATCTGCCTGCAGTGCAGGAAACTCAGGTTTGATCCTTGGGTCTTGAAGATCCCCTGGAGAAGGGAATGGCTACCTACTCCAGTATTCTTGCCTGGGAAATCCCGTGGACAGAGGAGCCTGTGGGCAATAGTCCATGGGGCTGCAAAGAATCACACACAACTAGTGACTAAACAAGAACACTCTGAGGCATGCATTAAACTGCTTAACTAAGAATTTTTGAATTAGGAGGAAACTGGCAGAATTTTCAGGAACTCTCAATGTCAGCTAGATTTATGAAGTAAAATTTTCCTTAGGTCTGAGCAGAGGAGGGTCTTGGGTTTTTCTCATGTAGCAGCAGCACAAGAAATTTAAGTGAAAAACATTGCAGAGCCAACTCTTGATTTGCTTGCACAGTTTAAAGTTCAGATTTATTATCATTATTATTATTATTTTAGTGGGCATTGGGAGAGGGAAAGGAATGGAATAGTTTGCTCTCTGTAGGAGTGAGGGAGGAACAGGGAAGAAAGGGCCTCCTATCCCAGGGTCCTGTGTGCTTGTTGAGCTACTTTATGGGCATCCTGGATTAGACCCCTGATGAGAACTAGCTGGGACTGAATTCCCATTGGTAGAATTGTCTCTGATAGAAAACAAGTTCTAGGCTCTAAAATGACGTGCAAATGGACCTTGGAATGGAACCTGTTTGTAAGTGGAGGTTATAATAAGAATGATTTTGGATTCAAATAAAAATTTTATGTTTTAATTTATTTAAAAAATTTTTATTTTAACTGGAGGCTAATTACTTTACAATATTGTAGTGATTTTTGTCATACATTGACACGAATCAGCCATGGGTGGACATGTGTTCCCCATCCTGAACCCCTCTCCCACCTCCCTCCCCATCCCATCCCTCTGAGTCATCCCAGTGCACCAGCCCTGAGCACCCTGTCTCATGCATCGGACCTGGACTGGCAATCTGTTTCACATATAATAATATACATGTTTCAATGCTATTCTCTCAAATCATCCTACCCTCGCCTTCTCCCACAGAGTCCAAAAGACTGTCTATACACCTGTGTCTCTTTTGCTGTCTTGCATATAGGGTCATTGTTACCATCTTTCTAAATTCCATATATATGTGCTAGTATACTGTACTGGATTCAAATAAAAATTTTAAATCTTGATGAGATATTTATAAACAAAAATTAAGATTGGCAAGAATATTCAATAAATGAGTATGTCTGATGATGAAAAGGTGGTGACTTAACGGGTTGAGAGGAAGGATAAATCACTGCAAATTTCTAGCTCCAAAACAAGTTAGATGAAAACCTGTCACCACCTGAAGTGGCTCTCTTCCTGCTGAATGTTTTCTGATGTTCTTTATATTAGGTAAACTTTGTTTGTCCTGATATAGTACCTCTTATGTACTTCACCTTCCATGTAGCCAGTTGTGTGGTAACAGATTAATTCCTGCTCTATTCAGGTGGGGCAGTGGAAGAACACCAGTGTCAGAAGAGGTGTGTTGGTTCCTTTTCTGTCTTGGTCACTATTGCTGGGGGACCTTGGACAAGTCACTAGACCTTTGCAAGTCAAGTTTGCTCATCTGAATATGAAATAAGGGGATGGAGCAAGGCTTCTTCATGCTCTGAAGTTTGATCCCATGTATAAAGCTAAGTTTTATAGTAAAGCTTCTCTGAAGATGATTTATTGTTCAGTGAGTGATTTTTTTCATCTCTATATTGTCATCAGAAATAGGTCATTTTTTAAAAATTTTATTTATTTTAATTGGGGGATTATTGCTTTACAATATTGTGTTGGTCTCTGCCATACATCAATAAGTCATTGTTGATTTTTAAAGTCTGGGGTTTGAAAAGATTTATACTGTTCAAAATTGTTTTTAAAAAGTCACTTGAATGGCAGTGGCTGTTCAGTAACACTTGTAATTTTCTGTTTTCTTTGTGTTTCCTTTCTGATATGCAAATGGCCATTTCTTTGATTTCCAGTGGAAAATACAAGAGGAAATGTAAGCACGAACACTGCATCTTGGAATTAAGAAATACGGAGGAGTATCTTAATTACTATTTTTTTAAATTTCAAAGTGAAGGCTTCTGAGGAAGAAAAATGGACTAGACTATCTCAAGAAGGGAGGAAATATTTTATACCACTACAGTATGTGTTTAGAAATAACTATGTTGTTTCTCCTTGTCAAATTTGAGCTGCCATTCATTTTTATCAAACTACTTTCCATCTTCAGAAAGAAACAAACCTTGATATTGTGAGTTTTTAAGTTTACTTTTGTGCCTTTTTTAAAAAAAAAGTGAACATTTTTACTTCATTCCAGGCAGGAGAGGGGAGCATAAATGCACTCTTCTTACAGGGTGACCCCTCTGTTTGTGTGCAAATGGATGAGAATGTATAGGTGGTCATCTGGGACTAAGTGAAATTTCTCTTATGATGTGTTAGCTGTGTTAACTATCCACAATGAGAACCTGGATGATATATCCAGAGCAAAAGGAAAAAAAAAAATACCAAAAGCATACACTTTTTTAGAGTTTAGTCATCAGAACAAGCCATTGAGACTTCCATGGAGAGAGTGAATCTAGTTGAAGGAGGCAAGATTCTGCTCCAGCACCACCTTTTGTAGGGAGAGCGCATAGCCGAGGGAATTTGTACCAGATCTGCCTTTGAACGGGGCCTAGGAGAGTGAGGTGGAAGCTTCAAAGCCTTTCTCCTTTCCATCTTTCCTCCCACAGCCATCTCTCCCTCAGAAAGCTAGACTCCTGTTTGGGCAGCTCTCTCCATGGTCCCAGGTGGTGCTGGTGTTGCAGGTTGGCCAGGAAACATCGTTCGCACCATTTCTTAGGTGAGGACATAGACATGGAAAGATGAACTGGTGGGCCCGAGGACACATGGGTTAGTAAAGGACCTTGGATTTGAACCCAAATCACTTAAAGTCCAGGGTGAAGCTCTCTCTGCATGCCTGGTTACTTCTGAAGGAGAGTCTCAGAATATAGCCTGCACTGGTTTGCTGCACTTCCATTATTAAACTTCCAACAGAGTATTAACATCTTTTGTGACCTGGTAGTTTAGAACCATTCAGAGACTATGAAAATCTTACTTTTTTGGCCACAGGAAAAAAAAAAAAAACTCATTCTAGAAAAGAGTGGGTGACATGTCAAGATGTGTCAACCAATTGGTGCTTCTCAGAGGTTGGCCAGCGGCTGGGACGGTGAGCCTGGGCCATCAGCCATGGTGGGGCCAGAAGAGGAGGGGGGAGCAAGGAGTTCACGTTATGGGACACGAGCACGTACTTCCTTGGGCATCACAGTGAGAGGAATGGACCGATAAGGGCAGTCTCTCCAACAGCTCCCTGGCCTGTGGCCTGAGCCTGCTGCCTGGAAGCTTCTGCCTGAGGTTCTGGCTTGGATGGTTGGCCACATGCAGGGAGAGTCAGGGATTACTCACAGCAGCTGTGTGAGGCCCAGTGGGCCTCCTAAGTGGCTTTCTAAGCAGAGGGCTCCTAGGGTGATCCTGGCTGGCCTTGCCTGGCTGAGTCCCTGCAGTTTGCAAGCCTGGATCTCCATCTCTGCCCTCTGTCTTGAGAGACTTTCTTTCAACACACTCTTTTGGCTAAATATGGTTTCTGTTGTTTGCAGTTGATAAGCCAACTGATGCAGCCAGGAAGAAGTGGAATGAGGATTAGAATTGGGTGTGTCAGATACCTGTTGCTTATTCCTCTGTACCCAAAAACGGGATGGGAATCTGAGTGACAGCCAAATCTTATCGTTTAAGCCTTCTTGGGAAATAGGCTTAGAAGTAGATCAGTGGTTAAATAAATCAATAAGTGATCACACACATATATCAATGCACACACATATACACATACATGTTCACATACATGCTTTAATTGATTGGCAAGTTTTCATGAAATGTTGTTTAAGCTCTATGATGCTGATGTTTCTAGAGGCAGGGAGCAGACACGACATTCACTGGGTGGCTGTGAGCACAGGAGGTAATGGGAGGCTACAGAAGTGATATATTGGTTGAGAATAGATTTGGGAGTCAGATTTTATTTTAAACCTACAGCTACTATTAAATAAACCTTTGTGTCTTTGGACAAATTATATATTTTCTTTGGACCTCAGTTTCCTTATCTGTAAAATGGGGATAATTATACTCATTTCACAGAGATTCAAAGCAGTCCAGATAAGGCGCCTAGCACAGAACTTGGCACAGAGTGATGGATGGATGGGAGTTATTATTTCCATTTAAATATATCGCCTAGTTTAGTTCTCACAGCAGTACTGAATTTGTCCTTTCTTGAATAAGTTTAGGATTCCTGCTTGTTGGCATATCCTCTTATCCTCTTTTAGAAGGGGACTGTGGGAGTGGGCAAGGAGAGGGTGAGACGGAAGCCATTAGGTGAGGAGGAAGCCATAAGAAGCCACAGCTCTGAGGATCCTCTCTGAGCTCCTGGTCCTAGGGATGCTGCTTGTCTTGGAGATCCTGTTTGTGTCATGCAGTGGGAACCACAGGCAGGTTCTGAGTGACACCAGTCCAGGGCAGCCCACTTCACCAGCAAAGTGATGATGGCAACCAAATCCACTTAGAAAACAAGTCAATCAAAGCATATTCACTAATGAAGACCTAACAGTAACCACCTTGTATTCTATCACAGGAGGTCATATGCATGAAAAATCTTTGGCCGTCTGTTTAGCAAATAACATGTTCTAAAGAAATGTTGGGTTTTCTTGGTGGCTCAGCAACAAAGACTCTGCCTGGCAGTGCAGGATGCAACCTGCATCAACCCAGGATGACTCCTGGGTCGGGAACTTCCCCTGGAGATGGAAATGGCAACCCAGTCCAGTATTCTCACCTGGATAATTCCATGGATACAGCCTGGTGGGCTACAGTCCATGGGGTTGCAAAGAGTTGGATATGACTGAGTGACTCAGTTGGATATGACTGAGTTAGACACAGTCTAACTCTTCTTCCTCTTTTTCTTAGACATGGTCTCTTGGTGGCTTGTAAAAAATGTGGTCAGAATTAGCTTATATAATTCTCACTACAATTTTAAGAGAAGTATGTTGTTTTTCATCTCTGCCTTCCAGAGATGGAAATCTGGAATTGGAAAGAATTCCTTCTGGATTGTGCACCGTGGCAACAACAAACAGGAGATCAAACCTGAATCCTTTGCCATCAACTTTATATTCATTTGTGTACCATCTACCATGTGCCTGGAGCTGGGCTGGGCACCAGGGATCCGTGTCTTGGCTGTGGGCCCCACCTGCAAGGAGCTCACACTGCTCAGGAAGAGTCTTTCCTTTGGGCTATCCTGTCCAAGACCACACCATTTTTTTCCTGGCTCTAATTAATGACCCATTCATATCCTAAGACTAGAGGATGAATGGCTACATTCAGGTTTCCAGTTGATGGCAATTTTCTTTGGAAATTCACCAGTTTGGGGTCTCCATTTCAATCTGCCCACACACTTCACTGTTAAATTGTCAAAAATGATGTGGAATGTGGAAATATTTCTTACAAGGTCCCAAAGGGGTGTTTCAGGAGCCAGTGACACCCTGACTCTCTTCAGTCTGGGGAACAGGCAGGGAGATGCCCCCAAAGTCCATTGCACAGCCAATCGTTGTGTTGTTTTTTGATTTGAATTTGTTTTATTATTATTTTATTAAAAAAATTTTAATTGAAGTATAGTTGATCTGCAGTGTCCTGTTAGTTTCAGGTGTACAGCAAAGTGATTCAGTCATGTATCTATTACATAGGTTATTACATTATAGGATATTACACGATATTGAATACAGTCTGCCATGCTAGACTCTTACTCCAGAAGTGAGACTGCTGGATCATATGGTAGTTCTATTTTTGGTTTTTAAAGGGGCTTACGTACTGTTCTCCATAATGGTTGTACCAATTTACACTCCTACCAGCAGTGTAAGAGGGTTCCCTTTCCTGCACACCCTGTCTAGCATTTATTATTTGTTGACATTTTGATGATGGCCATTCTGACTGTTGGGAGGGGTACAGGGATTCCAGGCAATGAAATGAAAGCAGGAAGATAAGCAGGACAGTCATGGGTGGGGAGAAGAGAATTTAGGATGGTGTTGTACAAATGCCCTGACCTCTTCACCAACGCAGTGACTCCCTGGCCACTGGCGACTTCTCATGGTCCGCATTCCACACCCCTCATGGAGACCTCCTGTTTTAACCACAAGGGTCCATTTCTTGCCTCTGGGCCTCCTTTCCGTTAGTGTTTTTACACACCATTTTGTCTCATTGGCCACAGTCGTCCTCTCCTTAGGCTGTTCACAAGTCCTTATCATTCTTCCAATGATATCCAAAGCCGACACTTGCTTGAATTTCCACACTTCAAAAAAAATGACTGTTCAGAAACAGGCTTACAGACATTGAGAACAAACTTACAGTTATCAGAGAGGAAATGCGGTGATGGGGAGGGATAAATCAGGTTTTTAACCCAGCACATGAAACCACTTCTTATTAGTTTACTCCATTGTAGTTTCTACCTTTCTTTAGACTATAACTTTCAAATGAGGATCTCAAGTCTTTCCATGGGAAACTATTTCACAGACTACTGCAAAAAAAAAAAAAAGAGAAATAAGACTAGAATAATCTCCTGGATATTACAGCATTCCAGTTTCTCAGCTAAAAAGCTAAAGTTAATTGTTCCTCTCTGAGTAGTTATATAGTGATCATGAAATAGACTTAAGAATTTGATTACTTAATTTAGACCATCATATCACTTGATTTGGCATTGCTAGATTGCTGTCGCTGACTTAAACATTTCACTTGTAACTTATTGATCATGTAGGCAATCTTATTGAAATTAAACAGAGTACTAAATATAATGCATAGTACAGAATATAAAGTGTTATGGAATTAATAATAAGCTTTCAGGAGCCAGTCAAGTTTTCAGAACTGTCAGAACTATAAAAGCCTTCGAATGGAATATTAGTCCATTTAAAATAAAGGACAATTTTATGTTTTATATTTAATGAGAAATTTCCACAGAAATAGCAGCTACTGAACATTCACAACAGAAGTACAGAGATATTAAAAATTAGATGAAATACAAAATATATAAAAATATATGTGCATGTGGGTATATCTGAAAGCTTATACATATGTGTAAATATGTTGTATGTGACACAGCTCTTGAGTTTTGGAGTTTAGCAACAAATATTAATTAGCACCTTGTACTTGACAGGTATTATGCCAGATATTAGAGGAGTTACAGAAATGGATAAAACAGTCTTTTCTCAAGGATCCCATAATCTAGAGAGGAGATGGATGCGTGAACAAATAGCTGGCCCACATTGTGATAAGAACCCAACTAGAAGTATGAGGAATGGTTATTGTAGCAGAGAGGAGAGAGCAATTCATCGTTCCCGGGGCATGGAAAGCTTCCAGTGGAAAATGACATTGTGGTTTAGCCATAAAGGATTGGTGGGATTTTTCCAAGATAAGAAAGAAATGAAGGGTATTCCAAGCATGAACAAGAGCATGGAAAATTAACAGCCTGGGTTGTAAGGGCAGGAGGAAATGGCAGGAAATGGGTTTGGAATGGTATATGGTACCAGAACCATGGAACACAGAAGGTAGACTGTTAAGGAGCCAAGCTGACAATGAAAGCTTTGGACTTCATGGTCGGTCACCGCAGGAGTCTGAGAAATTTAAAAAGAGAACAGCTTTATGCGCGGATAGAATATACCAGAGGAAGAGGAGGCTGAAAAAGGAAGAGTAGATAGGAATAGAATCAGTAAGATGTTGAAGTACAGGCAGTCACTGAGCAGGAAAGAAAGAGTGCAAATTTGGAAATCATTTGTGAGGTTAAAAAGGAAGCACTGGTGACGGATTAGATGTTGAGGTAGGGAGAAGAGTAGGTGCTTAATAAATATTTCTGGTGTGATAGTGTGGTGATGTTTTAAACGATGCATTCCCTCACCCCACATACAAAATTCCTGTTGCCTCTCACTCAGGTGGCAAAGGCATGTTACCATCTGTGTCCTTAACTTACTGTTATTACTGAAGAAACAGAAAGATTAATGGCAGTGTCTCTGGATGTAACTCCAGGGAAGGGTTCTATCTTGCTCACTTTTCCATATCTAATATGTAGAGCAGAATCTAACACATCCTGGTGTCCAATAAATATTTGTTGAATTAAAAAGAAAGCCAATATTTTGAATGTCAAAATGGAATTTTGGAGCTCATGGTATAGACAACAACTTTTAGGCAAAAAAAAAAAAAAAAAAAGTGGGAGGAGGGGCTTTGAGTAAATGGTTACTTGGATTTCCATGTCAAGAGCTGAGGCCCTGGCTTAAGCAGGAAGCAGACTATGATTTTCTCCTGTCTGTCCAGATTAGATCAGAGTATTAGATGCTGGGATGGGGAGAGAAGGCAGAGCTCTGAGCCTGACACCCTTCAGGGATTAGGTCCAAGGAGGACAGAGGAAAGATGCAACTGGCTGAAAAGTTTGAGGGTCTAAGAGGAAGGAGAACTGAGACCCCATTTCCCTTTGGAACTCAGAGGAGTGCTCCACACCATGCTGGCCTGACAGCTGAGATTCTGGGATGGCACCCCCAGGCAGAGAGACTGGGAGAGCTCCCCCTGGGGTCCAGCAACCAGAGTGACATAGGACAGCATCTTACCTGAGGCTCAGGAGGAGAGAGGCGAGCTGAGATCATTCTTCTTCAGGCACGTCTAGGAGCCAGCGTCTAATGGGAGAGAGAGAGGAAACATAAGAAGGTTTTAGCATCTGAAAGTCTTCGGAGAGCAAGCAGCTATGAAAAATTCTAAAGGCAAAAGGCTTTGTGGAGAGTTTTGGTGTTATGAGTTGGGTTCCTCTTAGCATCTTCTGGGAGAAGACAATGGTATCCCACTCCATACTCTTGCATGGAAAATCCCTTGGATGGAGGAGCCTGGTAGGCTGCAGTCCATGGGGTAGCGAAGAGTCGGACATGACTGAGCGACTTCACTTTCACTCTTCACTTTCATGCATTGGAGAAGGAAATGGCAAGCCACTCCAGTGTTCTTGCCTGGAGAATACCAGGGACGGGGGAGCCTGGTGAGCTGCCATCAATGGGGTCACACAGAGTCGGACACGACTGAAGTGACTTAGCTTAGCTTAGCATCTTCTGAGAAAGTTGAATTAAGTGTTGGATTCTTCTAAAATTATTTTTTATCTGTCATGTCGTGCTTTCTGGGACACCACCTCGCCTGAGACAAAACCTTGGGAGTTCTTGCTTCAGTAGGTTCATGAGAACAAGATCTATGCATAGGAACACACTGAAGAGAGAAATTATTAGAAGTTCTTTCCTGCACCTCCAGGTGATAGTCTAGAATTGCATATAAGTGGAAGGAGTCTCATTTCCTAGTTCTCTGGAAAATGGTAGACTTTTGAAAGCTTATTACCATATTTCATCAACTCTTAGATCCTTTTTCATATAGCTCACATCTTGGAAATCAGGATAGGTTATGCAAATGTAATTATTAGCATTGTTGTTAGTGGTACAAATACTGGTGCCTAATTTTCAGTGGCATCTTAGTTTAATGCAATACTGTGTGCATCAGACACTGTCCTGAGCACTTGTATTAGTAATCACTACCATCATACGGCCAAGGAAACAGGCATGGGTAGGTTTCATAACTTGCTAAAAGCCATGTGTATCGTGCAGAAGGGATTTAAAACAGCTTTCTTCAGAGCGCATGCTTATCTGTACACTGTGTCTCTACAGCTACAGAGGGTGCCCCAACAGCTAGGTTTCTCTGCTGTTACCTTACACATTATCACATGGAGTCATTAACACAATCATAAATTGGTGCTGTTTCTTTCCTATTTAATATCTGAGGAAAGTGTTTAAAAAAGGTTAAGTAACGTGAGGTCATATTGTTGGTAAGCAGCAAAAAAGGACTTGGGCCTTGACCTGATCCGGTCTCTCTTTTACCAGCTAAATGCAAACAAAGGCTTTGAAAGGTAATCTGCACAATAAAGGGACAGGAAAGCAACATCCTAAATTCAGACAATTTTTATTTATAGAGATATTTTATAAATGCTCTGTGAAAATATATGTTAAATCTGCTATGACTGAACCCTCCAAAGAATTTATTCTCTATACCAGGGAGAAACAAAATAACGTTTGTAAATTTGTATTTGTTACAAAAAAGTGCCAGGCACTGGGATACTGGCTGTTTTATTTTAAAGGAAACTACATCTGAATTTTAATCCGATCCTATATCTGAATGATAGTTGGCCATAAACACATCCTGGTTTGGCTTTCTGGAGTCTCACACTGCAAACACGAAATTTGGTTGGAACTAAAGGGGCTTATTAAATTCAAACATGATTAAATTCATTGATTCTCCATTAGGTACTGTGTTAAAGACGATGTGTCACTTTGCTTTCATCCTCATTGTAGCAGTTTTAATATTACCTGACTTGCTGATCCTGGTACCAGGCTGCTACTTGCTCTGTCCTATTCACATGTATTTCTGAATCACAGATCTTCTAAGGGACTAATATTTTTAAGGTCACAAAGCCTTGTGTTTGTGTGGTAATTTTGTTTTCTAACCATTTTCAGGGATTATTTTATTATATTTCTACAAGTACTCTGTGAGGTAGGTAAGGCTAGTATTTGCATCCTAGTTTTACACATAAGGAAACAGGCAAATAGAGGTCAAGTGACTTGGAAAGGTCACTGGCATAGTACTAAACTTAGGAACGGAAGACTGGCTTTCATACTCACGTCAACCTGCACTTCTGAAAGGAGCTACATATAAGGCCCGTTTTTAATAAACTTGGCATTAAATGCAAGGTAAATCTACTTGCCTAATATTTAACCAATAATCAATCCTTGAGTTTTCATGATTGATCAGGAGGGATAAAATTTTCCAGTAGGCTAACCATTAGAAGGGTGTCCCTGGTAGCTCAGCCAGTAAAGAATCCACCTTCAATGCAAGAGACCCCAGTTCAATTCCTGGGTTGGGAAGATCCCCTGGAGAAGGGACAGGCTACCCATTCCAGTATTCTTGGGCTTCCCTGGTGGTTCAGATGGTAAATAATCCTCTTGTGATGCAAGAGACTTGGGTTCGATCCCTGGGTTGGGAAGATCCCCTGGAAAAGGAAACAGCTACCCACTTCAGTATCCTTGCCTGGAGAATTCCATGGACAGAGGAGAGGAGCCTGGCGGGCTACAGTCCATGGGGTCTCAAAGAGTAGGACTTGACAGATTCTCACTCCATGAACTGTTAGAAAAGTTATGTAATAGAACCTTATACATGGATTCACTGCTCATCTTACCAAGGGGAGTTTTTGTTCAGAGAACCATATCAGGTATTAAGATTTGTGAGCTTCAGCCACAAATTTACCTGGCTTGCTCACCCACTCTGACTAGTTTAAAAGCACAGATTAAATGTAAAACAGGAAGTGAACTTACAAGAGAAATTAATGCAAATACACTAAGATCTAAACTAGCATTTAAATTGGAGAAGGCAATGGCACCCCACTCCAGTACTTTTGCCTGGAAAATCCATGGACGGAAGAGCCTGGTAGGCTGCAGTCCATGGGGTCACTAAGAGTCGGACACGACTGAGCGACTTCACTTTCACTTTTTACTTTCATGCATTGGAGAAGGAAATGGCAACCCACTCCAGTGTTCTTGCCTGGAGAATCCCAGGGACGGGGAAGCCTGGTGGGCTGCCATCTATGGGGTTGCACAGAGTTGGACATGACTGAAGCGACTTAGCAGCAGCAGCAGCATTTAAATAGCCTGGACTTCTTCTCTACCCTTTCTTTATATACACCATGGCAGAGCCATTATGAACACATTTTTGACAGCCCCTCGGAATGTGTCCAACTACTGGTCTTATTCTCTGGGCCAGTGGTTCTTGTGAGTGTGGGAGTGAGTGCTAGTTAGAAGGAGAAGAGGGCCAGAAAGAGGGACTACCCTATTGGGAGTGTTTTGGAAATTTGTGGGGCCTTTTGTTGTTGCTGTTCTGGTAGCGTATAACCGTAAGATTTACATATTGGAAAACAACTTTTAAATTATAAAATTTATTTCATACCTCTGTAGTGTATTAGGCTATTTTATCAATTAAAAAGATTTATTGGAGTACAGTTGACTTACTGTAATGTTGTATTATGTCAATTAAAAAAAATTTACATATATAGGCAAGTATATCATCTACAGTCGACGCATTGGAAAAGACTCTGATGCGAATAAAGATTGAGAGCAAAAGGAGAAAAGGCTGGCAGAGGACGAGATGGCTGAATGGCATCACTGACTCAATGGACATGAGCTTGGTTGAGTGGCATCACTGACTCAATGGACATGAACTTGGGCAAGCTCCAGGAGGTAGGGAGGGACAGGGAGGCCTGGCGTGCTGCAATCCATGGGTCACAGAGTCAGACACAACTTAGTGACTGAACGATAACAACTATCTATGAATTCATTAGAGAGTATAGTAAAGGAAACATCCGAAATATCTGTGATGTAAATGGGAAACTGGTTCTAGGGCATGCTCTAGATTAGGCGTCTCCAAGTGTGGTGAGTGAGTCAGCAGTATCAGTATCACCTGGGAACTTGTTGAAAATAGAAATTCTTATTACTCCAGACTTACTGAACAAGAAATTCTGGGGATGTGGCCCAGCAGTCTGTGTTTTATCAAGGTTTCCAGGAGATACTGATGCTCAAGTTTGAGCACAGCTGCTTGGACTAATGGTACCTGCAGTCACATTATTGTTAAAGGAACACAGAGGTTACTGCTGCTGCTGCTGCTGCTGCTGCTAAGTCGCTTCAGTCGTGTCCGACTCTGTGCGACCCCATAGACAGCAGCCCACCAGACTTCCCCATCCCTGGGATTCTCCTGGCTAGAACACTGGAGTGGGTTGCCATTTCCTTCTCCAATGCATGAAAGTGAAAAGTGAAAGTGAAGTTGCTCAGTCGTGTCAGACTCCTATCGACCCCATGGACTGCAGCCCACAAGGCTCCTCCGTCCATGGGATTTTCCAGGCAAGAGTACTGGAGTGGGGTGCCATTGCCTTCTCCGACAGAGGTTACTACCTTTTCTAACTGCAGTCTTCTGGCTTTTACACCTATGCAAAGCCAATGCTTTCTTGGTCAATCATTCTAGCGAAGAGGGCGGGGCTGGACCTGAGGGCTGTAAGCAAGGTCCTCTGTCACCTTCTGTCACCTCACACCTCTCTAGCGCTTATGCTTCAAAAATTTCTGCCTCAGCACAGGTCTTCTGTGAGCTAAACTGTTTTTATCTGTTGAGATTTTGCATGTCTGGCGATAACCATAAGGAGTAGGGATGGCATTATCGCTTATGAAAATTATTTACAATTCACCCAATATTGAGTGTGGGGGACCTTGAGAAATATAAGGAATTGTATTGCATTGGCCAAAAAGTTCCTTTGGGTTTTTCCATACTATCTTATGGAATTTTTGGCCAACCCAACAGTATTTTGGACCCAAATTGGCAAAGAAATGTGCTTGGTTAAAATAAACATTAATAAAGAGTAAAGAGATTTGGGGTGAGAGGCACTGGAGAGAGAGAGATAGGGAAGAGAAACAGAGAAAAAGGGAGGGAGGAAGGAAGGGGGAGAGAAATATTCAGAGATAAATTCAACCAGGGAGATGCACAAAGGTCTTCTATTTGGGAGCAGACACACACTCACTCACACACACACACGCGCATGTGCTCCCATGCTCACTGTGGGATAGTAACACTGCTGGTTAACTGTCCCTTAGGATACCTGTTGAGAGCTGTACTTGGTCTTCCATGGATGACAAATATGCAACAGACAAGTTAAATACTTGAGTTTGATGTTTAAATGAAGCTCTCAGACTTCTATACTGTAACAACATAGTCTGTATTCCCTGAAAATGCTCTTATGAATTGTGGACCTTACTTTTATGTGGTTTTTAACAGTGATAAAAAACTATGACGTTTCGTTTTTAAAACAGTATACAATGAGACAATGTGACCAAAATTAAAGGTCAGAATATTTTTGTAAGTTTTGAGTGAATATATATCGATGTTAATTAAAATTTGAAAAAGTATGACAACTTTGAGAGGTTTTTTCTTCTTTAAAGGATAACATTTGTACAAAAACTAAAAAAAAGTATTATTACACCAGCAGTCACATTATCGTTTAAAATAATGGAAGAAAATCAGAATCGTCTTATGTAGGCCTATGAAGACTGACAATGACAAGAATATTTCTATCTAAAACAGTGAAAAGCACTGTACCATTTAAGCAGGGCACACCCTAAATTAAAGTTCTTTAAATAGCCATGAACAGAGATATTAAGACAGTCTCTTTACTTTTCAAAATTTTATCACTTTATGCCTGTATTTTCTGGAAAAAATACTATTTCTTTGGATTACATAGAGGATCACTACCAAATGATCTACATCACTTTATAATAACTTAGATATTTCGTCTGTGCCATATCTAATAATTTTCTGGATGAAAAGTATCAATCGTAAAAATTAACCTTTGCAAAGTCTGCACCTTTCCATTGTTACACCATACTGAAAACTCTTCTTAAAGGCTCAGATAATACGATAAGACATGACTGCCACCATGTGGGCAGTAAGATGATACAGATTTCAAAATCAAATAAACCTTCAATTTAATAAGAGAATGACCATATTCTTTATTCTGAAAATGCAATGAAAACAATGATAAGAATAGTCAGTCCTCTGTGAGCTCCACGTTCTATATCCATCAATGTGATGTTCATTTTTGGTACAAGTAGGTGGGACACTGACAAAATTAACTAGCAAAATGCCATTACAGAAATTATCTAGTCTCACTACCTCGTGTGTTCCACAGGCCCACAGCATGTTATTACTTGGAAGCTTGTCGGAGATGCAAAGTCACGCCCCACCTTAGAAACTTGGAATCCAAATCTGAATTTTGACAAGATGCTGAGGACTGTCCTACATGCTCAAGGTCAAATGCTTTCATCTGCAGCTGGACCCTCGCCCTTACCTGTACTTCCCACCCAACGAAGGGGCGGGTAACCTTCACCAAAAAGTTCAGACAGTTAAGAAAAGTATTGCTTGTTTTACTTGAATTATCTGATTAACTTGACTTTTCCTTTGCAGATGTAGAAATCTACTTCATTATTTGCTGAGGTTAAACTACTGGATTAATTCCACAATTTAGAGAAAACATTAAAACGAATTTTTCAGAAAAAAAGGGCTTATTTAGTTTTCAGAGAGATTAGAGTATTTTATTTTGCCCAATCAGAGCCCTTCAGCATAAAGAGACATTCATATACATACATATGAACATTTCCCAGAAACATTAATTTATAATACATTTTTTAAAATACCAGCTTAACGGTATTTATTTACAAAAATATTTCATTACCTACTTTTAAACCTTTTGCTGTGATGACAGTTTGTAAAGTACAGGAATGCAAAATAACTACAAAGTTTAACACATTTTTCTGTGTTTGCAATAGTGCTTTTTTTTTTTTTTAATGAAACAGTACACAGAGATGGGTTTTTTAATCATATTGAAAATGCATATTCCAGCAATCACCTTTGAGATAGTTACTGGACTGAGCAAGATTTAAAAAAAAAAAAGTAAGTGCAGCAACTGAAAACTATCTGCATGTACATTTCAAGGTGGACACTAGCTCGAGCTCTGTATCAAGCATGCTCGCCCCTGAGTGGACAGTGTTAGCAAAACTGAATCTTGCTCTTTTTAACATTGTTTTTGGTGTTGCATTTACAATGAACCAATAGTATAAGTAGGAAGCAAGATGTTTTTCCAGTTCTATCATGTTAAGCAGAGGTCACACCTAAGGATCACAGTACCATTTATTTACAAAAAAAATTAAAAATTTAAAACATGATTTACCCTTTTTGCATTACTGTCTATTGGTATGTTGAATCTGTTTCCAATTCCTTACATTGTCTTCAGTGGAAGCAAAATTTAAACAACACAAAACACACTGCATAAAAAAAACCCCAAAACTCCCAAATAAATAGGATTCCATTGTCATTAGCCTATATCCATTTTAAATGCCCAAGCCAAACAACCTACAATAAATTAATACTGATTTATTTACATCACATACACTATAAATTTTTAATTTAACCTATAAGCCTCATTGTGAAATACTGGCAAAACTGACATTCATGATTTTTCTGATGTAAAGAGTGCAATAAAAAGCGCAATTTCACATAGTCCTGGACTACTGCACTCCATTTGTAAATGAGTGTGTCTAGTAATTTAAGACTGTATTCGAAACTGAAGAAAGCAATGTTATAAGCTTGACAACTGGGAAGTTATTAAAACCATTTAATTCAGCTGAGAAAGGTAAGCAAAAGTTTTCCCTTTAATTTTGTTGTTGTTACCACTATTTTCTGTCCACAGAACCTTTAAAACTTCTGTGGTATAGTAAGATCATTAATATTCACAGGAAAAATAATTCCCATAGCACTTTACAAGAAATTGATCAGTGATGAAAAGTATAATTAAAAAAAACTGTGAACAGTATCTTCACATTCATTTTCAAATGAAAAAAAATAACTTATGGGCATAAATTTCAACTCAAGAAAACAAACACCCTGAAAGGGAAAAGAACAAAAAGAAGACACTTAAAGATAGAGAAATGCTCTTTTTCAAAGTAAATACAGATTAAAAAGTCTAGGAATATTGATCAAGTATCAAACTGATAAGGAACAAATTCTATAAACTACAAAATAAAAACCTTCATTGACAAAAATACATAAACTCTGTTTTCATTTTTGGAAATTTATTTTTAAAAAAGGTAGAAGAAAATATCTGGAAAACTAAACATATATATATATATATATATATATTTTAAAACAATAGTTAAGGTAGGCATCCAACAGCAAGCTGCAGGTATTGAGAAAGACCTTGTAATTATTGTTGTGGGCATTTTCCCCAAAATAAAATTAATATTTGAAAATGCTCAATAGAGGGTTTCTTTTAACCATAGGAATGGTATCTTTCCTGTCATGTGTGAAGACTTTTGAATGATGTATGCTTCTTTAAAATTAATTGTATCTCGATATGAGATACCAGTATTTCTTATTATAAGCGTAAAACATAACTTTTTGTATGGATAATATACATACTTTTTAAGTACTTCGACTTAAACTTAACAAGTTCACCATTTTTAAAATTAAAGAATACATTTATAAAAATTCCATTTTAAAACTAAAAGTATATTCTCTAGCAGTATGTATAAATATAACATGTTACTGTATGATCTTAAAACAAATCTGAAAGTGTTGCAATAATTTAAGACCTAGAACACTGAAACAAACAGCATATGATTTTACTATTTTTTATCCTTGAAAACTATATAAAACCCTATTGAAGGTTTTAAAACTATGATCAGTTTAATTGTTTAAACTAGCAGCATATTCATGATTTTGGTATGTTTTATACATATGTGTCACTTGATTTGAATGGAGAAATGTGAATTCAATGACAATAAAAAGTCTTCTTTACCTAAAAAAGTGCAGAAAAAATTCAAGTTTAAAGTTCAGTGCTCTTTATTTTGCAAAAACAAACAAAATCCCAAAAGTTAAAATGTAAAATAAATCTCTGCCACACAAAATTTACCTTTGGATATAGCTTTTCTAATGTCACGTGAGAAAATGCCTTAAGCAAAACATATATGGAATACAGAACTCAGGGTGAAACTTTGAAGTCCATGGTGTCTTTCGCCTATTTTTCCTTTCCTCAGTTGTTTTCCCACCACTCCTGTAATCAAAAACTATGTAACACTTTCAGACTTGTTTAAAACAGATATCTACACAAAATAACTTCAGAGAAACCTACAATTAAAAAGTTCTAAGGAAAAGAGATATGTCTTTCTTTAAAGTTCTGTACTTAAATTGTCATCTACTACACATAATAACAGACCATTAGCAGCATTTTTTCACATCCATAAGAAAATCAAATAAGAAGTTAGCAATAGCTAACCATAAGAAGTTAGCAATAGCTCAGTTATATCTATAACCATTTTTGGAAACAGTACAATTGAAATGCAAACCAAGGGAATTAAGATGATGCAAAACTTCAAATGATGTAATATACAGAAGTTATCAGAAAGTTTCAAATAATCTTCTAAAGCAAATACATATGGATTTTGGTTTGAAAAGTGAAATGAACCAGATATGTGGTACATATATGGAAACCACTTCCTATTGACAGACTGCTAGTCAATGAATACTTCAATGATTTTAGAGTCAAGGACAAAGGCAACAAAAAATAATGTTTGAAGATATGGAGGAAGCACATAAAAATCTTTCATTTTTCTAATATTTTCTATTTTGACTTTTTTTTTTTGGTTTGTTTTCCTGAAATCTTGGCTTGCTGGTGACTATAACTTTTTGTGTTAGAAAAAAAATAGAGATGTTACCTCTCAAATTACAATAAATTCCCTGGGTTAGTTATTACTGCAGACTGTCTCTTATCTACAGACTGAATCAAGTATAACTCTGAGAAGCTTATTTCCTATTTTCAAAAATACTTCAAGCTTTCTAATCCTACGTGAGTTTCTAGTTTGCTGTGCATAATTTGTAGATTAATTTAAAAATGAAATAAAATAACTCGAAATATTGATTCAAGGTTTTCTTATAAAATCCACCTCAGGTAAATGTATTTACTTCTCTATTTGAAAATAATTACAAGATTGGTTCATTTTATATACAACAGGAAAAATGACAGTTGATATAAAAATTAAGTTGATATACAATTAACACAAAACAACATAGCAAATCAAATAATTGGAGCTAATATGCCCTTACACATGAATGGGGAACCAACCATTCATGTATATTACTTTACTTAGTGCTTCTCAACTTCAAATCCATTAACTACTGATTTTACTGATGACACGAAACTGTACCTTTAAAAAATGGCCTTTGAAAACTTCCTGTGACATATCATGGAACAGTGGGTTTATTAGATAATATATGATACAAATTAAGCAATTTGTAAACTGCTACATGTTCATTATAAAGCTGGCATTAACTAAACAGAAATGTTACTCATAGGTCTTCCTACAAATTCAAAAACTTTTGAAAATGACTGTATTTTAAAAATATTTCTTTTGGCTTGATCAATCATCTCTATCACATATATTCAATCTCTCCCTAATGACAAAGTAAATTTTAATGTAAACTTTCATATCCCGTAGTGCACGTCATAAAATGTAAACATAAGAGCTTTATCAATGAAAACAGTAAAGAGGAAAAACACAAAACAGACTTGTGAAATTAACATGTTCTATATAAACCTTTAATGATTGTATGGAATAGAAAAACAACCATCATGTTTGCTATCAATTTGTGCTCTGATTATTTCTTAATGACAAAAGAAAATGGTTTTAAACTATTTTTTTGTAGAAGAAAATATTTTAAATTTCATTAAGTATAATGCTTATAGATTATTCATCCTTTGTCGCTTTCAGAACGATCGGTAATAATCTCGGATGAGCCTGCAGAATGAGCTCACCTACTTCCGGGTCTATCCCATTATCTCTCTTCTGTCTGTGTGTGCTGTTTTACTACCAGTCACTTACTGTCCACTGATGGTCTCATTTGCTTTATACTCCAGTACAGAAATAATTTAGTGACCAAAATGCACGTATTTTCCTTTTCGGTTTTTCAAAACCTTGAAAGGACACGTACAGATTTATAGTATATTTCTACAGAAAATACTTTGTAGGTCAGACTAGACTCTTAGATAATTATTGACAATGGATGCTTTTGAGTTTTTCCATGCGACGGCATGTGCACTAAGAGTTAATTGCCTCATCACCTGAGTGTACTGGAACTGTTAGCAAATGAAGGGCGCTTTTTTTTATTTTTAAAGGGAGCTGAACATTTTACTGAAATAATGAAACATTTTTTAAAGCAATTTTAATCAAACAATGCAAAGGTACATTGGGTTAAACATTTTATAAAAATTCAAGCAAAATTAAAAACTTAGCTGATTTCAACATCTCCACAAATTTAACCAGTAAGTATTTTGGTCAAATCCACCTTTAGCTGAATTAATGAGCACAATGACAAGAGACATTGAAGTATTCTCCTCAGCACAATGGAGGTTTTCCTCACTTTCCACACTGCACAGTCACTACATGGAAACTCCCAGAATGATGAGCAGTTCAGTCATGCTCTACACTTTTCTTTTCAATGAAAAGTGATGTATCGCCTTGTTTTGCTTTTGACAAAATATGGACTAAACACAAGTATACAATAACAAGAATCCAAGGGTAGCCCATACACAAGTCAACTATGTGTATGTTTTTATTATTTAAAGCCCACCATTCAGCTTATCTGTCTAAAGATATGGTAACAAACAGTTTGTTGTTTTTTTTTTTCACTAATGATACTGATGACCAGTCAGCTGAAGGGAGGGAAAGTCCAAGACAGCAGTTTATACTTCAGTCAATGATACAAACATAACTGTTTCAGCTTCGAGACTTCTGACTTACTGCTTCTCCCTCAAAGAGGTCAAACACTGATGGAAACAGGACAGCACGGAATCTGTTGGCATATGAAAGTTTAATACAGGAATGATCCAGGAATAGTCCCTGCCACGTCTCCTCGAATCTCTCTGTTTCTTCATTTGTAACAAGTGACCACCATGCTAATTCCCAGACTGTCAGCTCATAGCTGGCCCGCACCATCTACTCCTCCTTGAGTGTGTGTGAGCACGCCTCAGTTAAAGCCACACGACTGAGGTAAGACAGGGCGTGATTGTGCTAGGAAAGAGCAGTATCCAGTGACAAACATCCCTTTCTTGTTAACTTTCTAAAGTGAAATCAATAACATAAAAAAGGAAAATTCTTTTTCCTTCTGGCTGATGTTGAACTTTAGCTGGGTTTCTGGTTATCAGAACTGGTACCACTTCTTATCTTTGTATTTCAACATCATCTAAAGGGGAGAAAATAAGAAAAAAACATGTTTAAAAAATGTTTAAGAATAACAACAGAATAACAGAATAACAACATTTATAAACTGGTTTCTATAGTTTTCTAAAACATTAAAATTATTCTGAAGCATTCTACAGTTTTTAATATTCAGTATTCATACTGAACGCAAGAAATAAGAACTGTTCTGTTTCAAGGAAAAAAAGACTATAACTATGAAGAACGAGCATAGAAGGTCCTCACATTTCTTAAAAGACATGATATAAGTAAGTTTTAGCTCAGTGCATTCTTTGGTGACATAAGCTAATAACTTAAAAAATAAGTAACTTTCAGTTCTCTTAACTGAATTAAAAATAAAGCTTAAAGAACCTGGAGAAGGCAAGGCCGAGACTAGTACTGCTGCCGTCTACAGTTTGCTGAGCCGCTGTCTCTGAGCCATGCATGTTCCCTGCATGGATTCACTTGATCCTCACAACAACTCTATGTGCTGGGCATCGTTAGTCTCCCTGTTTTACAAATGAAGAAACTGAGGCTTAAAGAGGTTAGCCAAGATAACACAGTGGTGAAACTGGGATTTGAACTCATGTAGTCTAATCTAAAAACCCATGATTTAATCAACTCAATGTACTGTCTTTTTTATACTCTCAAATATGGCTGAGGAACATTTGGTAGAAGGGAAAAGCTAACAGCTAGGGATTGAGCTCTTGGCTAAATATTTAGACTGTAGATACATTCTGAGGCTGACTGAAATGTTACATGCCTTAGAGATCATAGTCAGGTTCATTGTTATGTGAACATAAGTCTTGACTTAGATTTGAAGGCATGGTGGGCTGCCGTCTATGGGGTCGCACAGAGTCGGACACGACTGAAGTGACTTAGCAGCAGCAGCAGCCTTTTTCTGAGATGTGTGGCCCTCATACAAGGACTCACAAAAATCTCTTTGAAAACCTGGAAAAATCTCTTAGCTCAAGTTACCTCTTTCATACATGCTAGCTGTCAACATTATTGAGCAAGCTAGAGATGGCTTTTGACCTAAAGTTTAAAGAAGAGCTATTACTGACAGACTGGGTACTCAAATGTAAAAACAACCTTAATACAGTGTCTTCAGGTAATAAAAGCAAAATGTCTTTGAGGGCTAGGCTAGGAACTAAATGTGAGAAGTAGCCCAGTATGAAGTATCAGGGAGTGGCAGACCTGTCAAAATGAGAAACATGTACTCCATTCCACCTGCTGCTGTTGCTAAGTCACCTCAGTCGTGTCCTACTCTGTGCGACCCCAGAGACTGCAGCCCCCCAGGCTCCCCTGTCCCTAGGATTCTCCAGGCAAGAGTATTGGAGTGGGTTGCCAGTTCCTTCTCCAATGCATGAAAGTGAAAGTGAAGTCGCTCAGTCGTGCCGGACTCTTAGCGACCCCATGGACTGCAGCCTACCAGGCTCCTCTGCCCGTGAGATTTTCCAGGCAAGAGTACTGGAGTGGGTTGCCATTGCCTTCTCTGCCATTCCACCTAACAGACTTCAGTTTTTCAAGGGTGTTACTCTGGCTAACAAAGTGTATTTGTAGGAGGGCCAATTAGGGCTCCCTTACTTCATAGTCTCTGTTTCTAACCTCCACCACAGCTTCCTCGTTCATCATGAATTCACTGCAAAAATGCACATTACTCCTCTGCATGAATTGGTCTACAGACACATTTAGTATCATTTCGCTGGATTAAATCTACCTAAAGAATCAAGAGATAAATTATTTTCTTTTCTAGCAGAAGTTAGTAGTACAATCTGAGGAATTTAGGAAAATTAACTTTGTTTTTATTGATTTTGTTTAAAAAAAAAAGCCTGAAGGGGGAGCAGGTTCCTTCAAAATTAATAAACTTCAGTTAAGAGATCAAAGGCTACTTAGAGTCTTGTAATGGTTCCCTCTAGTGGCAAAATTTAGGAATCTGCAACCATACTGAGGATATGAGAAGAAAATTTGTGTGTCAAAATACAACAGATATAAAAATACAATAATTTTCATACTTGCTTTATCTAGGCTTTTTGCCTTAGGTATCTGTTTGACAGACATACCTCGTGAGCATGTTTAGAGAATGAGTCTGCACTGGATAACATAGCTGCAGTCCTTTCTTCCAGGTCGCTAAGTTTCTGCCCTCTCTCGTCCAGTGCCAGCCGGGCTCGTGCGAGTTCACCAACAACGCCAGATGCCGCTCCTTTCACGCCTTCAATGCCACCAGGGCCAGGGATGTGCTGAGCAAGGCTCCTTGAAGCCTTTCCTGAGGACGATTCTCCAACTGAATGATTTGACACATGAAAGAGTAACCCAGAAAATGAAAACTTTAATTAATGTAAAATTCTATCTTCTGATAGCATTAAAACACACTTGACTGACAATATAATTGAAGTATTTTTATATATTACTTTGTAACTATTATGTATTTTATTATGATTGTTTTAGCAATTAACTTTTAGATACTTTTCAAGTATATAGAAATACAACATATATTAATAAATATTTCATTCTAGTTCATATAGTAGAACTTGAGCAAAAAAGTGACAATTATTTGTTGGAATGGATGATGGGTACACTGATACCACTTTAATAACAGTAAAAAAATCACTCTTAAGTGTCCAAAAATTAAAGATATTTAAATTCAAAGACACAGATTTAAATATACGTATTTGTTTTATTCACTCTGTACTTTCCTCACACTTGAAATACTATGCTTCGGCTTAGAAGAAAAATGTAGAATTTATTCAGTATTTCTTTTCAGTCTCCAAAAGTTGTATGTAACCACATTCCTTTCTTTCTATCCATTTATCTTGTTGCTTACCAAATAGATCACGTTTGTCTTCAACAGATCTCAGGAATTTATTGCTTCCTTTTTCTTTGCAACCTAGACCCTCATGACCTAACAACCTAATGCCTGCAAGTCTTCAAAATTCTGTTAAAAACTGATGTCAGATTCCCTCTTACTTTAGTATACATTTCCTTCTTTAGAAATGTAATTCATACCATAAAATTTACTCCTAAACAATTCAGTAACTTGAAGTTTATTCAGAAGGCTGTACAACTACTAATTCTCAAGCATTTTTATCACTCAAAAACAAAACACCCAAACAATTACATGATTATTAGCAGTGATTTTCCATTTCCTCCTCGTCTCAGTCCTTGGCAATCAATAATCCCCTCTGTCTCCATAAATTTTCCTATTCTGAACATTTCATACAAATGATTCACACACTTCTTTCACTTAATGTCAAGATTCAATCATATGGTAGCATGTGGCAGTACTTCATCCTTTTTAATAATCGAGTAATATTCTATTGTATGGATATGGATATATAACATTTTGTTTATCTATTCATCAGTTGATGGGCATTTGAGTTGTTGCCAATTTTTGGCTGTTATGAATAATGCTGCTATGAATATCTGTACGTTTTTGTGTGAACACATGTTTTCAATTCTCTTGGGTGTACACTTAGTCATGGAATTGTTGGGTCACGTAACTTCATGTTTAACTTCTTGAGAAATTGCTGGAGTTTTCCAAAGAGGTTACACTATTTTATATTTCCACCAGCAACTTGTAAGGGTTCCAATTTCTCCATATTCTTGAGAAGATCATCTTTTTGAATACAGCCATCCTAGTAAATGTGAAGTGGTATTTCATGGTGGTTTTCATTTGCATTTCTCTAACGACAAAAGATATTGAGCATCTTTGCATGTGTTTATTGGCAATTTGTATGTTTTCTTTGGAGAAAAGTCTATTCAAACCCTTTGCCCATTTAAAATTGGACTATTTGGCTTTTTATTGTTGAGTAAGAATAAAAAAATTTTAAGAATTTTTTTTAACACTCTGGCTATTAGACTCAATAGATATCATTATGTTTTCTTACTTCTAATTTTAGAACTCAATTTATTGTTTTCTTTGGTTGGTTTTGATTTAGGTGTCATATCTGAGAAACCATTGTGTAATCTAAGGTTGCAAAGATTTATACTTAGGTTTTCTTCTAAGAGTTTTATAGTTTTAGCTCTTACATTGAGGTCTTTGATCCATTTTGAGTTATTAATCTTTGTGTATGGTATGAGTTGGATTCTCTTGCATGTGGATATCCACTGTCCCAACACCATCTGTTAAAAGACCACTCTTTCACCATTGGAGTTTCTTGGCGTCCATGTAGAAAATCACCTGACCACACATGTATGGGCTTGTTTCTGGACATTCAATTCTTTTCCATTGGTCTATGTATCCATTCTAATGCCTGTACCACACTATCTTGATCGATCCCCGATGTGTAACAACACTGGAAATCAAAATGTGACTCAGATCTTTTTTCTTTACAAAAAAAAGTGTGTGTGTGTGGCTATTTTGAATCCTTTCCATTTCCATATGAATCTTAGAAGCAGCTTATTTCTTTCTTCAAAAAACCGGCTTGGACTTTGACAGGGATTGTGTTGAATATATAGATCAATATGGGGAGTACTGCCGTCTCAGCAACATTAAATTTTCCAATCCATGAACGCAGATATTAATCCATTTATGTCTTAATTTCTTTAAATGATGTTTGAATTTTTTAGCATATTTTTTAGTGTATGTTCTAGTATTTCATCTTTTTGATAAAGGAAACTCCTTTCTTAATTTTTGTTTTGTCCATTGCTAGTGTATAGAAATGCAATTGACTCTTTATATGGACCTTGTATCCTAAAATCTTGTTGAACATGTTTATTGCCTAGAATGTGTTTTATTTTTTAATTAAAATTTTATTTTGGCTGCACAGTGCAGCTTGCAGGATCTTATTCCCCAAGCAGGGATTGAGCCCCGGGCCACAGCAGTGGAAGCGCTGAGTCCTAACCACCAGTAGTGAACCACTGTGTGTGTGGTTTCCTGAAGATTTT
Source organism: Bos indicus x Bos taurus (assembly GCF_003369695.1). NCBI lineage: Eukaryota > Metazoa > Chordata > Mammalia > Artiodactyla > Bovidae > Bos > Bos indicus x Bos taurus. Next base: position 84,635,423 of record NC_040084.1, on the reverse strand, counting down.
CTACAGGCAGGGCTGTCATCTGCAAAGAGAGACAGTTTGATTCCTTCCATTCCAACTGCATGCCAGCTATAGTCTTTTTGCCTAATTGCCCTGGTTAAAGACTCTAGTACAGTGTTAAACAGAAAAGGAGAGAACTTTTGAATTCCCAAATAAAATTTAGAGTAAGTTACAAAGTTTGGGGCAGCGAGTTGATAAGGGCTTCATTAAATGTTTATTTGTGTATATGCTCACATCAGTTTTACTCTTAAGCTATGGCTTAAGTCCTTAAGCTTGGTCCTTGGGGTCCTTTCAAAGAGGAAGCGTTATTTATCAGGGTTGCCACCTTAGCCAATTCTGGGAGCCTACCTGGCTGGTCTTAACACAGTTCAGAACTGCAGCTTGCTGCTTTAGATTAGCGAAGTACTCCAGGGCAAAAGTGGCCTCAGGCTGCAATACTTACCACCTTTCCCCATGTGTATTTTCTTCATTATGTCGTTAGCTCATTGATGTTTATAAAAATTGAATTTTGTACAGCTTTATCAATTAATTTTGGTAAGAATGTTATTCTAAATAATCAGTCCCCCATGACTTGAAGAGCAGTCATTTTTTAAATGAATTACAACTGACCAATCCTCATTACCCAGATGACTGACCAATCATTAGGATAAATTTTTAAAATGAAACTGTACTACACTCTTACTTGCTAATATTTAGTCTTACAGTTTTTCTAGTAAACTAAACAGAAAAGGAAAATTTTAGAATATTCTAGTAAAAAACAAAGAATAAAAGAAAATAAAAATTCAAGAATAGCTAATAGCTCCTATTTGAAAGAAAGGTGAAACATTCATCAATTTACTAGTTCATTCAAGGACCAGTTTCCAATTTGTGCCAATTCTATGGAAGATAGTACATGAACTAGACTTTACATTTTAAATAAGCTTCTAAGTGCAATGAGAGTAGTTCCGGAGGTTTTGTAAGATAAAATAAATGTTTATGTAAAAACTTTTTCGAAGTTAAGGTTATCAACTAAAGTCTATTACAGAATTAAAATAATAATAAAGATCATATTTAACGAAAGTTAGAAAATATTTTCAAATTACTCACTTAAAGTTTATTCCTTTTTAGCCTGAAGCCATGCTGATTTTGATTTGCTGAGTAAACTATTCCCCTGATTTGAGTTAGAATATGGCAGAAAACAATTTTATGCATTTTGCTAAAAGATGGATCCATCAATTGTCGTGACAGAGAGGAAAAAGGTGAACATAAATTTATACACGTAATAAAAATTTACATGGCTTGAATGTTTGTTTTATAGATATATTATCCAAATTAAATAAATCAACTTACATAGTTCTTCTCTATCAAGAGATTGTGCACCACCTCCAAACAAGCCTTTAAAGAATCCCCTGTTTGGTGCTTCAGGTGTTTCTACAGGAGTGAAGAGTTCACCCAACATTTCCTTTAAAATCAAAACAGATTGTAATTGTTAAAGTTTCAGGGACACTAAACTATAATCACAAAACCAGCCCTGTAAACTCTTTAACTAAAACTTATAACATCAGCTGTTGAGGTTCACAATTAATGAGCACATTTCAAATGATCAGATCTAGAACAGTCTGATTTGGTCAAACAGTAAATTAAGATTAATTTGATTAAGAGTAACTTGTTGTTTGCTACTTTGGCTAGATTACTTTCTTCACATTTTAAACAAAGATGATTTAAGCTTAAACTGTAAGGAGATTCCAATATTTATGATAAAATATTCATATAACTATAACTTATTATCAAGAATTGGTAACTGTATTAATAACTAGGTCTTCTTACATTAGAAATAAGAAAATATATTAGCAAATGGAAGTCTAGTGTAATGATAGCTGAGTCAGAAAATCAGTAGTTTAGAAAGACACATCTTTTTTCATAAACATATGCTGGGAACAGAATTATGCCAACATACACCTGGAATTCCAGAAATCTGGCTGAGAGGTGGAAAGGCTTCTTTCTATACTGTCAGATTTTCCTGAAATTTTTGTCAATATTCTTCAGAGCACAGAAACGGTAAAGGTAAGTCAGCAGACAAGAAAAACTGCTGCCATTTTACTGACTTTGTAGATGAGACATAAAGAGAGAAGAGAAGTTTCTATAAAAGAAGGATGGTAGCAATATTATTTACAAGGCAACTCTGGGAACCTTTAAAAGCAAAATAAAAGTATAGTGAGGCTTGGGACTGCATTTCTGCCCAGTAAAGAGAAGTAGCTATGATGGAAATGACAAGTACACGATTGGTTCCAGGTAGTTCTGTCTGATATTACATTATAGTTGGAGCTAAAAATATGTACTTTTTAGAGTTTCTTTCTTAGGGCTGGGCTAAGCAAGTTAATAAAGGATGTCCCAAGATTTTACTTTTAGACATATCCATATTTCTTTTTTTCATTTTTTGGTTGCACCTTTTGTTTTGTGGGATTTTAATTCCCTGACCAGAGATTGAGGCCAGGCCCTCAGCTATAATGAGAGCATGGAGTCTTAACCACTGACTGCCAGGGAATTCACAGGTACACCCGTATTAATGTTGTCTCCCCAACCAGATTATAAATGAAAGGAGATAATGTTAACAATATACAACACAGAGTTTCATTTATAAGGCTGAAGTGGATTGAAGGCTTTACATTTAAATTTTCTTTCCTCTTGATTTCTATAAAGTGGAGTAAAACTAGAATGAAAAACTCCCTAAAGTCAATCAATCAAACCTGTTAAAATCCACCATAGAATATACTAATACCTATTATTTAATTCAAATTTACATTTGCCTGTATAACAAAGGTGATTTTAGACATATTTCCAATCTTTTTTATACAATACTCTACAGATTATAATTTAAACTGCATTTATTAAGTCGATACAACAAACTGCAAACAGCTACCATTTGAGTGTCTTTTATGCTAAATCAATAATAAGAGATATATAGACATATATAGAGCAACCCACTCCAGTATTCTTGCCTGGAGAATCCCAGGGACGGGGGAGCCTGGTGGGCTGCCGTCTATGGGGTCACACAGAGTCGGACACGACTAAAGCGACTTAGCAGCAGCAGCAGCAGCACAGAGTCACAGCATAGAGTAATACGACAGATATAGAGTCACAGCATAAAAATACACTCTTTCAAATTTACCTCACTTTAGAACAGTGGTTTACTCTTCTTACTTAGTATTTAATGATCATGTAATTTTGTAAGTATAAAGTAGGATATTTAAAATGCAGAGATTATAGTTATAAATTAAGAGTCACTATAGTGTACTGGGATGAGTATAAATTGGAACCACATGGACCTGGGTTTGATTCTCACCTCTGCCTTTTACATGCAGAGGGATCTTAGGCAAGTCAGTCTCTCAGAGAACTGGTTTCCGTAACTTTATAAAGAAGTAATATTAATACTTACCTCTCAGGAATGTTACCAGGATTAAAGATAATGAAGAATATCTTTAATGAGTTAAGGATAACACAAAATGCCAAGATTAGATACTGAGTGATGTATACATTAAATAGAAAAACCTCCTTTCACATGGAGATGAAATAAATTAGAAAATATGAAGTCATTTATCTTTAGATTACCATTGTGAACATATACCTTTAAAGGAAGTTTAAAATTAGGCATTTCTTAAAGAATCTGCACAGTCTGTGATTAGTATTAGGATTTGGAGAGGAATACTGATGTTAAAAAAGTTATGTATTTCAATACCATTGAATAGTATCTTAAATACTTTTCATTTGTATTTAAATAAAAATTTTAATTATGATAAACATATTCTTTAGGATAATTAACTTTAATGACTAATAAACAATGGTGAAATCTAAATAGATTTTTATTATCTGTGATATTTCTCTACATCTAGTAATAGTAATACATCTGAAACAATGTCTGGAACTTTTAAACTACTCTAAAATATGAAGGTACAGAAACAAATATACTTGTCTGATGTTAGACAACTGTATCTCATTTGTGTTAATAAGTGATAAAATACAGGAATCTAATTTCATGAATGAGTCAATGCATACGCTTTATCACTTTTTTCTTAAACTGAACTGTAATATTAGCTGACTTATTTTATTACCTTCAGATATACAACATAGTGATTCAATATTTGTACAGATCACACTCCATTTAAAGTTATCATGAAACTGGGCCTTTCCTGGTGGCCCAGTAGCTAAGACTGTACTCCCAGTGCTGGGGGCCTGGGTTTGATTCCTGGTCAGGGAACTAGATCCCACATGCTGCAGTTAAAGAGCCTGCATACTACAACGAAGACAGAACTAAGACCTGAAGCAGCCAAACAAATGAATAAAAGTTAAAAAAATAATGATAAAATATTGGCTGTAGTCCCCATGCTGTACAATATATCCTTATAGTTTATTTATTTTATACATAGATGTAATCCGTTATCCTTATATTGCTCTTCTTTCCTGCCCTCTACCCGCTGGTAACCCCTAGTTTTCTACATGTGTGAGTCTGTTACTGTTTTATTATAGATATTTATTTTTTAGATTTCACATATAAGTGATAATATACTGTATGCCTTTCTCTGACTTATTTCACTAAGATATTATGGTATATAGGTAACTGGCAAAATTTCATTCTCATTTTGGCTAAGTAGTATTCCATCATATGTATGTATATGTGTGCGTATATCTATCTATCTATCACATTTTCTTTATCCATTCATCTGCTGATGGGACACTTAGGTTCTTCCATATCTTGGCTACTCTAAGAATGGCTATCATCAAAAAGTCCACAAATAACAAATGCTGGTAAGGATGTGGAGGGAGGGAAACTGCTGATGGGAATTTAGCACACAGCTGGTAGGAATGTGAACTGGTGCAGCACTATGGAAAACTGCATGGAAGTTCTCCAAAAAACTAGAACTACCTTATGATCCAGCAATTCCACTCCGGGGTATACAGCTGAAGAAAATGAAAACACCAATATTCATGGCACTGTCTCAACACTAAGTATTACGTCAGGTGCAGATTTTCCTAGATGCCTTTTAAGTTCCCATTTATACCTTGTGTGACTTTTCTTTAATCAGGAATGGATGTTGAATTTTGTCAACTGCTTTTGTTTTTTAAATTTACTAATGTGAATTCCATAGATTGATTTATAAATGTGAAGTCAACTCTACATTCCTGGGATAAATCCTATTTGGTTATGATGAATTATCATGACCAGAATTATCCATCTGATATACTGTTAGGTTCAACTTGCTAAAATTTTGCTTAGAATTTTAACATCTATATTTGTAAAGAATATTGATTTATATGTAATTTTCTTTACTCTAAAATCATTGGTTTTGGTAACATGTTCTATGAACATACCATTAACAAGTTAGGAAACATTTCCCCTCTTTAACTTTTGAGAGATTTAAATAGAACTGGTACCATTTCTTCCTGAAATGTTGATAGAATTCACAAATGAAGCCACTGAGGCCTCAATTGTCTTTGTCCACGGTTTCTAACTTCAATTTCCCTATAGAATTCTCTGGGTTATCTATTTTTTTTCTTGAGTGAACTTTGGTAATATGTGTCTCACACCACATGTGCCCATTTCCTAAGTTTTTTAATTTACTGGCCTAAAGCTGTTCATGGTATTTCCTTATTATCCATTTTAAGTAGCATTTGTAGAATCTACAGAAGTCACTTCTCTCATTCTTGATATACTTCTCTCTTCACAATCAGTCTGGCTTGAGATCAATTTTATTGGTTTCAGAGATCAAGTTTTTACTCATCTCACACGCTAGTAAAGTAATGCTCAAAATTCTCCAAGCCAGGCTTCAGCAATATGTGAATCGTGAACTTCCTGATGTTCAAGCTGGTTTTAGAAAAGGCAAGGGAACCAGAGATCAAATTGCCAACATCCGCTGGATCATGGAAAAAGCAGGAGAGTCCCAGAAAAGCATCTATTTCTGCTTTATTGACTATGCCAAAGCCTTTGACTGTGTGGATCACAATCAACTGTGGAAAATTCTGAAAGAGATGGGAATACCAGACCACCTGACCAGCCTCTTGAGAAACCTATATGCAGGTCAGGAAGCAACAGTTAGAACTGGAAATGGAACAACAGACTGGTTCCAAATAGGAAAAGGAGTACGTCAAGGCTGTATACTGTCACCCTGCTTATTTAACTTCTATGCAGAGTACATCATGAGAAACGCTGGGCTGGAAGAAGCACAGGCTGGAATCAAGATTGCCGGGAGAAATATCAATAACCTCAGATATGCAGATGACACCACCCTTATGGCAGAAAGTGAAGAGGAACTACAAAGCCTCTTGATGAAAGTGAAAGAGGAGAGTGAAAAAGTTGGCTTAAAGCTCAACATTCAGAAAACGAAGATCATGGCATCTGGTCCCATCACTTCATGGCAAATAGATGGGGAAACAGTGGAAACAGTGTCAGACTTTATTTTGGGGGGCTCCAAATTCACTGCAGATGGTGATTGCAGCCATGAAATTAAAAGACACTTACTCCTTGGAAGGAAAGTTATGACCAACCTAGATAGCATATTCAAAAGCAGAGACATTACTTTGCCAACAAAGGTCTGTCTAGTCAAGGCTATGGTTTTTCCAGTGGTCATGTATGGATGTAAGAGTTGGACTGTGAAGAAGGCTGAGCACCGAAGAATTGATGCTTTTTTTTTTTTAATAAAAAAAAATTTTTTTTAATTTTATTTTATTTTTAAACTTTACAATATTGTATTAGTTTTGCTAAATATCAAAATGATGCTTTTGAACTTCGGTGTTGGAGAAGACTCTTGAGAGTCCCTTGGACTGCAAGGAGATCCAACCAGTCCATTCTAAAGGAGATCAGTCCTGGGTGTTCTTTGGAAGGAATGATGCTAAAGCTGAAACTCTAGTACTTTGGCCACCTCATGTGAAGAGTCGACTCATTGGAAAAGACTCTGATGCTGGGAGGGATTGGGGGCAGGAGGAGAAAGGGACGACAGAGGATGAGATGGCTGGATGGTATCACCGACTTGATGGACGTGAGTTTGAGTGAACTCTGGGAGTTGGTGATGGACAGGGAGACCTGGCGTGCTGCGATTCATGGGGTCGCAGAGTCGGACATGACTGAGCGACTGAACTGATGTTTTCTGTCTCATTGATTTCCACTTGGATATTTACTATTTTCTTGGGACTTCCTTGGGACGTCTGTCTACAATGAGGGAGACTGGATTCGATCTCTGGGTTGGGAAGATCCCCTGGAGAAGGAAATGGCAATCTACTCCAGTACTATTGCCTGGAAAATCCCATGGACAGAGGAGCTTGGTAGGCTACAGTCCATGGGGTTGCAAAGAGTCAGACATGACTGAGCGACTTACTTTCACTTTCTTCTGTTTACTTTGGGTTTAACTTGCTCTTCTTTTTCAGTTTCTTAAGGTGGAAGCTGAAGTCACTGATTTGATGACAACTTCTTTTCGAAGAGTCAGACATGACAGAGCATACATGTCATGTCTTTTCGAATACAGATGTTTTAGTGCTATAAATTTTTCAAGTATAAACACTCAATTGTTTTTCTCTATTGCTATGCTTTCAAGTTAATCTTTTCTTTTCTAATGTCTAATCTGATGTTAATTCCATCCAGTATATTTTTCATCTCTAACACTGCAGATTTTCATCTCTAGAAGTTCAATTTTGGTCTTTATATCTTCTATGTTCCTACTTAACTTTTAAGTATACATGCTTAGGCGCTCAGTTGTGTCCAACTCTTTGTAACCCCATGGACTAGAGCCTACCAGGCTCCTCTGTCCCTGGGGATTCTCCAGGCAAGAATACTGGAATGGGTTGCCATGCCCTCCTCCAGGGGATCTTTCCAATCCAGGGATTGAACCCAGGTCTCCTGCATTGCAGGTGGATTCCTGAGCCACCAAGGAAGCCCAAGAATACTGGAGTAGACAGCATATTCCTTCTCCAGGGGCTCTCTCCGACCCAGAAATCGAACTGGGGTCTCCTGCATTGCAGGTGGATTCTTTATCAGTTGAGCTACCAGAATACAGTTCTAATTGTAATACAGTTATAACTGTAATTTTGTTTCACTCTCAAGGTTTATAATATCAGGAGTATGTTTCTAGTATAGAAATAATACTACTAAAATGTGAGAGCACGTACTTTCTACTGAGCACTGTGCTAGTAAGAACTTTATGTGTACTGTCTCCTTTAATTTATAACAGATCCTATGACATTAGATATTATTTTTATCCTCATTTTAAATATAATGAAGTTCAGACATACTAACTTGTCTAAGGTCACATAATTGTGTTACTAGCAAAGCTAGGACTTAAATTCATTCTTCTTGACTCCAAAGCTCATATTCTAAAAATAAGTCACAAATTTAAATATATAAACCAGTAAAATATGGCTAATTAACTAAAAACTTTCACAATAAAGTTCCCTTAGATAATGGTTTCTCTAAATATCAATGAATATTTTAGCTCTAATATTTAAAGAGCACTTTTATTTAAAAAGTTCAAGCTAAACTGATCATTTCTAATAAATATACAAGCACATAAAGCACTCAATACTTTTAAAAGACACAGTTTTATAAAGATTTTGTAATCTCTCACAAATAGATCAACAAAAATATTTAGAGGAAAATTATCAAATCTTATTTTTTCTGATAATGTGTATATATCCTTTGAATACAGAGTATATGAGAAGGAATGACACAATTTGTCCTAAAATAGATATAATTATTTTCACATCAACTTTTGCCTTTAAAAAGGATTTTTCTTTTGTTTCTATATAATAGATATTTATTCTGTGTGGAGAGTGGCATAAAACGGATGTAGTATTTTGTATTTCTTTGACATCACTGGGGAGAAAAAATATGAATTGATGAGATGGAATCCCTTTTATAACAGGAATCTGATGAAGACACTTTATTACCAGTATCAAAGCATATGCTCTCAAGTTCTCAAGAAAAGCTTTGAATTTTCTCATGGAGTAGAAGGGATGGACAATGTAAGCGACCTTAGAAAATATTTTACCTCTGAAGAAATGCTAGTGATAGTTTTGTTACTTACCTGAAGATTCTCACAGGTTTCTTGACTGTAAGTGAGTCTCTGGATTTCTGTAGGTGAGACAAGATACAAGGCTTGTCCGTTGTTGGTGAAGCAGAACGTTCTGGCTATCCGCATGTTGGTAAGGGGCAAGTAATACACATCCAGCAGAGGCCTTAAGCTCGGCAAACTTGAGGATACAATGGAGACTTATTAACAGACAGGAAGGCTTTAGTCTTGAACAAATACTACAGGAAGTAAAAATGGCAGGGACCTTCTAAACCTCATGATTAAGTGTACCTGAGCGGGAGATAAAACTGATTTCTTTTCCTCATGTACTTGTTTACTAGTAACTGAATGAAAATAAATTCTCTGTGTATATGACTGTAAGCAAATTAAAAGCACTTCTCCAAATACAATTCTGCAATATTATGTCCTGACGGGAGGAAATGCTATATTTGTGTTTAAAACACAAACAAACAAAAGCCTCTTACCTAAAAGTCATGATGTGTCCATTGGCACAGAAGCAGGCAAGGCAGATGCTGTTACTTAACGATACGATGTCTCCACGAAGCACAAATGAGGTCTCTGTGATGTTCTGCTTGTAAGCACAGTTCTGGCTTGGCAATGAGATCACTTTTGCTTGCTTTTCAGAACATATTACTGCATACTGGTTTTCACTGATTTCCTGAGAAGACGAGGGCGATACAGAGACAGGCCTTCTTTTCTTCAATTTCTCTTTTTCATCCTTTTCTTCAGGGACATTGTGTTCTTTCCAGGGTTCATGTGCAGGTGGCACTAAGCAGCCTGTGGAATCCAGGAACGCCATTCTCAGGATCGCCCCTTTTAACCGCAATATAGTACCTAAAATTGTAATTTCAGTAAACAAAAAGTATTTTAGTCCAGACAGTAAATACGTTTATTCCAACTCTGACACACACTAGACACTCAAAAATACGCAGAATATATACTGAACCAAAATTGTATACTGGCTCGCTGACAGGATTCAAACCTCAAGCATGGTATCTCAATCTGGAAAAAGATCTCAATAAGTGTTACCAAACTGATAAATGCTGGGATGTCTAGAACTAGGTCTCACACCCACACCTGCCGAGTGTACTGTCGTTGAGTGTAAGCAGAGGGCACCTAGGGCTGCAAGGTCCAATGTGGCCACCCAGTGCCTAGCCACGTGAACTGCGGCTCGACCACACTGTGGCCCGCTGTAAGAGTGAAACACAGGCTGGATCTGAAGGCTTAGCACAGTGAAATTATAATAAAATAACTCAATAAAATTAAAATACTGATTAATGCTACAATGATTTAGCACTTTGCATAGACTGGGCTAAATGAAATTTGTTATACTAAAATTAATTTCACTTTTTTCTTTTACATTTTAATATGGCTATTAGAAAATTTAAAATACTACATGTACAATATATAAACAAAGAATATACTAGAAAGCAAAATCATGCTTTTCTTCCTCTCATTTTTAATACAGGAAGAGTATAAATTTTTTCTTCTTAAAATTTTTTGCTAAATTACCTTTTCTAATTCTTCAGAGAAGAAATACGATCTTAAGACTTCACACTTAAGAGATTAAAAATAGCTAAGTGTACAAGATTTTAAAAACTTTTCAGTTTTTTCCCTACATATGTACCATCCTTTTGCTTACAGAACATACTATTTCAAGGTATCCTAGAATGAGACAGACAATAGTATTTTGTTTTATTTTCTATGTAGTTATCATTTTAGACATGATCCTAACGTTTAAAAAAATGCAAAACTTGAATGGCTGTATAAGTAAATGATATTCTGGAATCTTAATCCATGTATTCCTTCAATTAAAAGCAAAAGACTGTAACTATCTCCATTCAGAATTCTTAGACTGATTCAAAGATGAAAAGCAAAGGCTTCTATTAAATTATAGTAAAGCAAACTTTCAAGGGTAGTCCAGCAGCAGAGCATACATACCACTCGGAGACACAATCACTGGCTGAAGAAGTCTTTGCTCTCCTCCTGGGGGAAGGTTCAGTGCTATGACAAGCACTGTTCCCAGTGTAGTACCAACCCACAAACACGGGGAAGGGGCTGAATCTGTCTTTCGAGTAAAAGTTTCACAGAAATGAAGAGCAGAGATTGCTTCCCGGGATTCTTTATCAATGCTGGTTACACTTGAGCTCCGTGATCGGCTGAAGGAATTATCTTTTATGTCTGAAATGATTTCAAATGTTGTGAGATTACTCAAGTTATAAAATAATCATGTTTTTAGTTTGGTAAGAGAGTGAAAGTCACTCAGTTGTGTCTGACTCTTTGCGACCCCATTGACCATATGGTACATGGAATTCTCCGGGTCAGAATACGTTCCAACCCAGGGATTGAACCCAAGTCTCCCGCATTGCAGGTGGATTCTTTACCATCTGAACCACCAGGAAGTCCATTTAGTTTGTTTTAAATTTTATCAAATAGTTAATCTGCAAAAAGAGAAAAATCTAAAGCATATTTAATTTTCACTGAAAAGAAAAACAATGTACTTTTATGTTAACAATTTTGCCCATTGCTCATACATAAAACAAAGGGAAAAATCCACACTTGTGAGAACTGAGCTGGGGGCAGCCAGGGGGTTTTTGGATGCATGATCTCTGCAGCTTCGGTGTAGCTCTCTGCTGATATCTTGGCTGCTTTTCCAACTTTAGTCATTACTACCTTTTCTCATGGAGAAGGAAATGGCAACCTGGAGAAGGAAATGGCAACCACTCCAGTATTCCTGCCTGGAGAATCCCATGGACAGAGGAGCCTGGCAGGCTACAGTCCTTGGGGTCGCAAGAGTTGGATACGACTTAGCAACTAAACCACCACCACCACCACCTTTTCTCATGTGCTGCCTCTTCCTTTGGTATAATATAGTTCACGATTAGGCAGTACTAGCAAAGTGGGTATTTTCAATTTCCTAGATTAAAAAAATGCATTTATAAGTACTCTGATTCTACCTTCAAATTTACTGTATGATGGACTTTTTTCTTCAAATCTGTCCATATGAAAGCCTTAATCCATAAAAATTTAGCTTTTATTTTTCTTAAATGCTATTTTAACTGGAATCTACATTCAACTCAGGCATTTTTCATTAACCTGGACAATTAGCACCTGGCTCATTCTTAACTTGATCCCAGGTATATTCAGGGATACTTATAAATTCTACTAATAAACCCTCTCTTGTCTACAGTTACCTTCTTCTCTGTGACCAATCTTAAGTTTGTTTCAAGCTCTGGCCTCTTTTCTCTTGGAATGCATTTCCAAATGCTTCATGAAATTTTTTCCCGTTATGGCTCACTATGCAAAATCAAAACACACCATTTCCCCAAGTCTCTAAATTCTTCTAATGGTACTATTTATATTGACAACAACCCCATTCTCCTCGGGAATAACATTTGACATGAGTCGCATTTTTGGTTTTTCCCTTTCACTTTAACTGTATGTCTCTGATGGGATGACAAGTCCTGCATTATTCTAATATTTCTATCTTCTTCTTTCCATTACCGATCAAGTTCCACGGCCCTATGTTCAGGCCTTTATCACCATTCATCTATAATTCCCAAGAGACCGCCCCACCTTCACTCTGTCATTGTTCGATCACAACTCAAATTTTACAAAGTACACTTTTAATTCTATCACCTCTACCTTAAAAATCCACAGTGATTCCTTTTATAGTTTTACTCAGGTTTATAAAATTGTCCACAAAACATCTTCAGCCTACCATCCTGGCCCCTTCTGCCAGTGCTGCCTTGCTTCAGTTCACTGTGGGAAGTAAACCAAGCTATTCAGTGTTTTCCATACATACTTGGCACTTGCCCATGCTCTTCCTTCTGACTTCCTTCCTTCCTTGCCTTTTCTCTACCTACCCAGATGGTGTTTATTCTCCATCTCAGGTACTGTCATCCTCATGAAGTTTATCCCGATTGCTAAAACCATCTATAGTTTTTCTCTTTTGAATCTTGAGAGCTTTTTATCTCCCCCATGGCACTAATAGCACATTTGTTCTGTACTTATTTCTGACTTGTCTTGGGCCTTGTTCTAACGTGACTGAAAATTTCCTGAGAACAAGGGCTTTCGACTCCCTGCAGAATTTAGCGAAGTGCCTTGCATATGAAAGCAGTAAACTGATACTTGCTGAAGACAGACCCACAGTTCAAAGTTTCTAGAGCAAGGTGTTTCTGCCACACCACTGGGAGACATTAAACTTTCCAGTAGCTTCTACTGTTCACATCTAGTAAGTCATTCCTCAAATTGTATGTTTTCAATGCTACTGTGAAAGAAATGACTTCATAATATTGTGAAAAATGAAAAACATGTTCAAGTCTTGTAAACTGTATTTCATGAATTAAAAAAGGTATTACTGAATCCTATGTACACCTCCACAAAAGCTTCTTATGGTCAAATTTAGATTCATAAGTTAAAAAAAAAATTCTCCCCCCAAATAATTATATACAACATAATTTTGATTATAGTTAGCCTTGAAAACAATAAAGCCACTAGTTATGACAGCAGCATGGATTATTTTTAACTATAGTTTCTAAAAATGCTCTTCTTTTGCCTGAGATTGTGCATCCTGTTACAGATTATGACACAGGAGAAAAGAACTAGTTAATATAAATAAAACAACCTTCAAAAGCGACAGCTCACTATTGGATAAGTGTAATATGGTAGTGATGCCAAATCTTAACTCTTCAGATTTCCACAGTTATTACAGTAAATTAATAGAAATTCAAAATTTATTTTCTTTTGATTAAAATATTTGTTATTTTAATAAAACAGACACATACAAGGTGAACACACATACTGACCTATATTATCAGTTGGGACTTAGTGATATAAATGTAAATCAGTGATATAAGAAAACCTGATATTGTAAATTTCAATAAAAATTAAGCTGCATAAAAGCTTTTTACTGTTATCTATTAAGAATTACAATAGGTGATTCACAACAATCTATAATTCAAATGTTAATTCATAGGCCAACAAAACATTTTCATTTAATAGACTAATTTAATGATATAAAGTTTATAAACTACAACTGCATTTTTATTATATGACTTCTCTATAAAAATTAGGTTATCAAAGAAACTCCTATAGCTAGATCAATATGGGAAAATGAACTGAATCAGAATCAACTTTGAACTTACAGAACTAAGTCGCTTATCTTACGTGTGGAACTGTTTGAAAACAAGTTAGAATCTTAGCAGTTCAGGAACTGTAACCACCACCACACGGCAACACTGGGCCGTTTGCACCTACTGATGACACTTGTTTTTCCCCAGTGGCTCTCAGAAAGTGAAAGTCGCTCAGTCATCAGGCTCTTTGCGACCCCATGGACTATAGTCCATGAAATTCTCTAGGCCAGAATACTGGAGTGGGTAGCCTTTCCCTTCTCCAGGGGATCTACCCAACCCGGAGATCAAACCCATGTCTCCTGCATTGTGGGTGGACTCTTTACCAGCTGAGCCACAAGGGAAGCCTCTGGCCAGTGTAAAATAATTACCAGTTAAGAATCTCTACCAAAAAATAGTTCAGTAGCATGATGACCTTAAAGGGAAATTATTTAGGCAATATAGGTATTGTTTCAATGCATGTATTAAATGAAGTTGCAATTAGCTTAGGGCATTGAAATACATGGGCACACAGTAAAAGATAAGCTGAATAAAGAAAGATAAATCAATAAAAGGAAGGAGCACACACTTTGATTAAAATACTTAAATAGTACCTAAGTGTGAATATTCTTTTAAAATTAAATTGATATCATATTTTATTGATTTTTAAAAAGTACTCCTACATGTGTTTTCTCAGATTTGTAGATACTAAGTGACACAAAATCAGTGTCACAAAACTTAAACTAATAGTATTTAATGTTACTGAAATTCTGGGACTCTCACAGACTGAAGACAACTCTGGATACTCTTGTTGGGAAGAAAAATGCATAAGGTTAGCTTCAGATACACTTGTGTTCAAACTGCATATTTCATTTTTATAGTGAAGGGAACTACCCTCTTCTCAAAACATATTATACTACATTCTAGAACTTTTTCTGGGTCCCTTAACACCAGCGTTACTACAGGGGTCAACCATGCTATCTTTCCTATGTTCAGGAATGGAAATTCTTTCTGATGACAGTGGATGATATTATGCCTACTCGTAATAACACATTTTCTATTACAACTGAGATAAGACCTAAAATCAGTAAGGTGAAATGGACCAACATCTAAGTCTCTATTATACATAAAAAGATAGTCAAGGAATCTAGAGAATTACAAGTGAGAAGACGAGGTGGGTGAGCAAATACACAGGAGCAAGTCTAGTTTCTAAGACAAACATAGGTGAAATCATCCATATGCAGCTACTCAAATAAAAGCAGTAGACATTTCTAAAAGAAATCTGCTTTATATGCACTATGTGAAATCTTCTTTAAATCTTCAATGAAACATCAATTTTCCCTATTCTGGAGTATCAGGAAGCTGTTTTGGAGCTGGATATAAAGCAAAAGGAATATGCTAGATATATTCACTCTGCTTTCCTAATGGATAGGTTGTATATAAAGTACTACAGAGAAACAAATATTCCCCAACTTATTATCATCAAAAAGTAATATTGATTCTTGACATGAGATTCACTGTAATACAGAAAACCAGTCATATATTTTGAAAATATTATTCTCATAAAAATAAGTTAATAAATCATAGTGCTCAAGATGAGTTTTCAGATAGCTAATAGAAATTAATCTAAAAATCACATAAATTTTAATCTTACACTGAATTTTGTTTAGATATAAAGTATGAGAGGATTGAGTAAATAGATTATTTTGGTTTGCTTAAATTTATATTATAATTATCTTATAATATACAGATGGCATCCAAAGGCTATTATTCCTTAAACAGTCATTTTAAACTTAATTTTCAGTGAAAAGCTATTCTATGGTCATTTTAAATTTCCTGACTTTTTGTCTTCCCATTAAAGAGATTTTAACTACTGCATATTTTCATTTATTTTACTTACCTAAGTCAGGCTTTAGATCAGTAGGCAAGCTTAACTTCCTTGACATTTTTGCTGAAAAATAAAATGCACTTTTAAAGTTCTGAAGAATATCTGATTCATTCTTATTTCTATCAATTGTTCTTCAAGATAGGAGTGAATGTTTTTATTACTAAATCTAGAGACTAATTAAAATACGATTAATAATGTTATGGTTGGAAAGTAAATCTTATTTTCAGCTTTTTAAAAAGTTTGTACTTACTTGATATAATATCTTTGAGTGCTTGAAGCTCTCACTTCAAGGAAGCCTTTTAAATTCTGTTAATTATTTCTTAGGCTCGTAGGAAAGGGTTAGGCTTCTTTAAGAGAAGCAGTCATTTCTCAGAAAGATGTTGCAGATAGGGGCAACAGAGGCATAAGACTTAGTCTGCGTATGTGATACAATACAAACTTTCCAGCTCCTCATCTTCACAGCTATTGGGATCATTCTTTTTAAAGTTAGTATCTTGAATATAGGATGAACCTACGTCAAGCTGAAGTATTTGATTACATCACAAAAATATCTGGCTCATCCATTTCTTCATGTATGTTAACATCTCTATTTACATTTTAGTACAAAACAAAAAAAAAAAAACAAAACCATGCTCAGTCTAGTGTATTTACAAAAATGTAAACTACAGATATTTCTATTTTGGATTACGATATTTAAAAAGTCTATGTAAAAACCTTACTGGAATTCACTTTCCATCCTCAGTTATTGCCTAAATCTATGAAGTGCTTCAAAGTTAGGAGGTGTTTTACTACATCTATTACGTTAGTGGCAGTGCATGCGTAACAGAACAGTGCTTCCTAAGTGAAATTTTGAATACACATTTGCGTGTTAATACATGAATGTGTATATGGGGTTAAATTTTGGATGGTTAGGAGATATTTAAAAAACAGACCCTGCTAGTCCATAAGGGCGCCATGTAAACAAAGAGAAATCCAGTCATAGCACATAACTTCCACATCTAAAAAAATGACAAATTCATTGTTAGGGAAGAGGCATTAGGCTAAGTGGGAAGGGATAGGGGGAAATCAGGTTTTCATTTCTAAGATTCATTAATCTAATTAGCATCCTTTCAAAAAAACCATAACAAAGTGTCAAATATACGAATCAGTCTTATCCCATTTTGACAGACTTAACCTCGGTTAAAGCATAAAAAGTAATAGAAAACTGAAAAGCCAAATGAAATCTATCATGGTTGATCTCATATAAATGGCATCTGGTCCCATCACTGCATGGCAAATATATGGGGAAACAGTGGAAACAGTGACAGACTTCAGTTTTTTGGGCTCCAAAATCACTGCAGATGGTGACTGCAGCCATGAAATTAAAAGACGCTTGTTCCTTGGAAGAAAAGCTATGACCAACCTAGATAGCATATTAAAAAGTAGAGACATTACTTTGCCAACAAAGGTCCACCTAGTCAAAGCTATGGTTTTTCCACTGGTCATGTATGGATGTAAGAGTTGGACTATAAAGAAAGCTGAGCACCAAAGAATTTATGCTTTTGAACTGTGGTGTTGGAGAACTCTTGAGAGTCCCTTGGACTGCAAGGAGATCCGACCAGTACATCCTAAAGGAAATCAACCCTGAATATTCATTGGAAGGACTGATGCCGAAGCTGAAACTCCAATACTTTGGCCACCTGATGCAAAGAATTGACTCATTGAAAAGACCCTGATGCTGGGAAAGATTGATGGAGGGAGGAGAAGGGGATGACAGAGGATGAGATGGTTTGATGGCATCACCGATTCAATGGACATGAGTTTGAGTAAACTCCAGGAGCTGGTGATGGACAGGGAGGCCTGGTGTGCTGCAGTCCACGCGGTTGTAAAGAGTCGGACATGAATGAGCAACTAAACTGAAGTCTACCCAACTCAAAACATTTTCTAAAATGCAACATTTAACTTTTGAAAGAAGTTAATCTTTTATTACATATCATAACTACAATGTACACAGACTGATAAATAATATTATATAGTAACTGAAGGAGAAAAACTAGCCTGGTACAGTCTAAAGATATCCTTTCACAATCAGATGTGTATGCCTCTTTAGACCTAACTACTCTGATTCGATTAAGTTATTCTATATCTTTAGGACCAGTGCTTATAAATATTGAATGTGCATATTCATCATCTGGGGAACTTGTTAAATCAGATTCTTGCACTTCTAACAGGCTCCCATGAGATGCTGATGCTCCTGGTCTGTGGAGCATCAAGGTCCCTAGACTACAAGTAACTTAAAGATTAGGAAACAAGACTAATTCATCAAATCCATACGTAGATACAGTAAGTCCACAGCAAACAATTCTTGAATAAGCTTCAAAATCTTGTTTGTAAAACATGAAATGTCAAGTATGGTGGTGAGGATTGGATTTGGAATCAGAACAGATATTACCGTGTATCTAATTCAATGAATTACTAGGTGTGTGACGTTAGGCCAACCACTTTGCCTCTCTAAACCTCAAATTTCACCTGGAAAACAGAGATGGATAATAATGCCAATTTCATAGTTTTGAAGATTATATAAGAAGACATAAGCAAAACATTAAGCGCAATATTTGACACAGTACAGAGCTGATAAACATTAGTTACTATTAATACTAAACAATTGAAATAATTTTCATAAGCTGTAAAATGTTATACAGATGAGCTATTAATATACTTGTAAACAGGCAAATATTTAATTCTACAGTAATTCAACCCCAATTCTACCCCAATTAACCAAAAAAACAAAATGGAAAACAATTTTTAGGACATACAGAATGGCATATACAACTATAAGCTCAACCTTTTTTAAGTTCATTTCAAAAAGTAAATTCAATATATATCTAATTGTAGAAAGAGAAACAATCTGAGTAACCTGTAAGATATTTTTATGAGGAAGGGGAGAGGGGAAGTGGTGGAGGGGGGAAAGATTTAATTCCTCAGCATTTCTTCTTGTATAATTTGCATTCATGTCTTCAGGATCCATAGCCTTTTCTTTTGTAGTCTCCATCTAAACTCATCTGATGAACTGATCATATTTCAGATACTGAATTTTTCCACAGTAGTATTTCAATTTTTTATAAAGTTTTAATTTTATCTGCTGATATTCTCCATCTGTTCACTCACTATGGCCATTTTCCCACTTTAGTACTTGAACATATTACAGCAGCTGCTTTAAAACTCTTGATTGCTAATTTCAACATCTAGGCCATCTTGTGGTCTGTTTCTACTGAATGATTTTTAAAATTCTTGATTATGGGTCATATTGGGTTGGCCAAAAAGTTCGTTTGGATTTTCTCATAAGCACCTACAGAAACCTGAACTTTTTGGCCAACCCAATATTTCTTGTGATTTTGAATCTTTATTTCACATGCCTAGGACCTTTTGATTGAATGTGGACATAAGTTTTGACTGAATAGTGGACAATATGTTGAAGTTGAGTATGGATTATATCATCAACCTTAACAGGTGTTGAGTTTTAGTCTGTCATGCAGTTAAATTCCTGGTGGATCCTTCTGATCACTCTTGGTTTTATTCTTTATTAGGGTGGGTCTATATCAGCTAGAACTTTGTTTTAGGGTATGGCTTTCACGCTAAGAAGTGATCCTTACTCTTAATAATAAGTGGCCTTTCTGGGATTTCAATAGAATGACTGAGGTGCTCAGCAAGGTTTCACTACATCTACTCCTAGCACCACATGACTTCTCATGTCACTGGGCAGCTCTCAGCCTCAGAGCAGGCGCCTGAGGTCTGGTGGTGGAGTCTTGACCAGCTCATATGTGACCCAGGCCGAAGGCAGGGACCTACACTGAACCTACACACAAGACTTCTAGGAATGCCCCTTAGCAGTTCCTTTCTCTCCGGTGCCCACCCTCACAAGTTCAAGTCACTTTAGCAGCCCAGAACTTCCATTTCTTCCTCCTTAGCTTAATGAGGCTACAATTCCACTTGAGTTCAAATCACTCTGCAGTGCAACAGCAAAGTACTCTCCAGTCAGAGAGAGGTGGGGCATAAAGCAACTGCAGAATTTATCCAGCACTTCCTGAAGATTATATTTTTACTTCTCAGGAGTCTCAGAAGCACTTGCCAACACAGTTATCTTGTCAGTTGATTTCATCACTCTGGAAAAGAAACTTCTGTCCATGCTTTGAAGTTATCCAGCTTCCAATGAGGTCTTCAAACTGAAAACATTATCATCTGAATTGAGTTCCTGGAAGGCAAACCATCTGTTTTTCTCTTCTTCATTTGTGTATTCTTCAACTCTTGCCCCTGTAACCCCATACCTTTCTTGTTTTGAAATTCTTTGTCACTCAAAGCTATAAAATAGCTCTCATTTTCTATGCCTTTGTCCACAGTAGAAACAACGAAATGACAGTAAAGAAGTTTATTAAATTTGGAGAAAACTGCAGTCAGAGATATATCTCAGCAGGCTGCTAACCCGAGTCTCTGCTCTTTTTATAAATCTGAATGAGAATATCAAACTGGCTGGCTGAATAAGCAGTAAAGAGCTGCATTTGCTTGGAAAGAATAATGAAGTTATACTTGATCACAATAATCAAGTCTGCAATAGTGGTTTCAATACCAATGAAAGATGTGTGATGTTTAAGAAAAGCAAATCTTGAGGAAAGGGGACTGGCTAAACCATTATACTAGAGATGACAGCTCTGTCATGGTTGATGCTTTTTAGTTCTTTGCAAGAAAAGTTTCTCTGTTACAGAGATTCCTACTGTTTCTCTGAATTTAAACAGATGCTTTGTAATTTTCCTTTAGCTTCTCTACCCACTGTGTTTCACATCTTATTTTTCTAAGGACGATTCCTTAAAGGAAAACAGAACTGCAACTTCTGCTTTTTAGAATGTGGCTTTTATATTAAACAATGTACCCACAATACAAGGTAAAATGACTTTTTCTTATCACACTATGAAGAAGATGCCAAAAAAGCAAATGGATCTTTATTATCGAGAAAGGTTCAATAGTTAGAATACAGTGGCAAGATAACTTTTCTCACTGGCAGAGATCCAATGCAACTCTTTTCAAGGATAATGTTAAAATGTATGCATATAAAATAAGAGCAATAAGAACTTAAAAAAGAAAAAGACTAAAAATCAGCTTATAGGTTAGGGCAAATGATCCCAGGGGGAAAGTGGGACCAAGAAGTAGAAACTCCTATCACACGTTATTTTAATAGCTATTGGAACTAATAATATCAATTTCTACCTCCCATGCTAGAATATAAATTCTGTTAATTTGGGAGCAATTTATTTTGCAAAATACTGCATCCATGTATATGTGTCTAACTCTTAGTATGCATGTTCATTAAACATAATGAAAGAAAATATAAATAAACAAAAGCTGTCATTGGAATTTTTAGAAAGAAGCTGAATTTCTTCACAAGTGAAATCAAATAAAGAGAAAAAGAGGACAAATTAAATATAAGCTTGTTAATCAAAAAGACAACTTTTGGAAATACAAGACACCTATCCATTACCTAAAATGAAGGAGAAATTTTAAAGAGATACTAATACCTGCCTGGTAAAGACCTGGCTATTACAAGCTCTCTTAATTCTTGAACTCCTAGAGCTTTTGTCTTCAATATTTTCCCCATCTCTATGTAAGTTTCACAAATTCATAAAATATAACATCTAGGATATCATCATAAAAGACATCTCATAGCATTTCCTAGAGAAGGCATTAAACAAACTTAACATAGTTAAGTGCCACAGGCTGAACTGTTCCCCCAAATTGGTATGCCGAAGCCTTAAGCATCACTTAGGGCTTCAGAATGTGACCTATGTGGAGACAGGACCTTTAAAGAGGTGATTAAGTTGAAATGAGGCCACTAAGTGGGTAGATCAGTCCAATCTGATTGGCACATATAAGAAGAAATCCGGACACACAGACACACCAGGGGTGCATGTGCCTAGAAGACAGACTATGTGAAAACACAGCAAGAAAGCAGTCAAGGACAGAGGAGAAAACAAAAACACACAAAAACCAAAAACCTGTCACTCCCTTGATCTTGGAATTCTAGCCTCCAGAACCATTCTAGAGAAAGTAAATTTCTGTTGTTTAAGCCACTCAGTTTGTGGTATTTTCCTATGGCAACTCTACAAAATAAATATAATAAGTAGTGACATAAACTAGATGGCCACATTAATATTAATAGTTCTGGTCAAACAATAGTTGACAAAAATACTTCAATAATGTAACTTTAGTTTGGACTAATTTTCTTTATGTTAGGAAGCAAACAGCAAGTTATTTCTAGAAAGATCACTGTATAGCCTTTGAATGTTAAAAAAAGATGATTCTATAGAGACGCATATACAGTAAGTACTGGTATATAAGACACAGACTTTGCTGAGCAGATTTTATTATGCAATTTGACAGAAAATACAGTCAGAAACAGAATTAGAGTTTGAACATATGATATGCCCAAATCCTCAGACTTTAGTCATCCTGAAAAAGAAAAAGAAATTCATTTAGAGGAACTCTGATTTATACAGTGGTTTTAAAGTACCTGTCTGTGAAATTTAGTTCTTGGCCAAGTAAGGGTAGTATTAATATTACATAATAATCTTTTTTCCAAGTAGAAAATATTCAAGTTACCTGTAAAAGGGGTTTTATTGAATACTTGACTCATCTTCTCTTTCAAGACAAGCTTCTGTTCTTTCAATGGCCATATTGAGGATTAAATATAAAGATGAACTTCTATAGATGTAGCAGCCGCATTTTGGGATGAATATTGGGGGATATAAACTAGAAATATCAGTACTACTTTGTTTTATAATAAATTAGAATAATTTTAAAACTTAAAATTCTTAGAACAAAATAAAAAAATTAAAATTGTAAACAAAAAACAAACCTTAATTACATACATATCTTTTCAAATTCATATAGAAAATTCCAAACAAACCTCTGAGAAATTGTTTTTCAAATTGTAAACATAAATGAATTTGGAAGAGAGCACAAAAAGAGGCCACACATTATGAAAGCAGAGACATGCTGTAGTATAGGATCAAGAAACTGGGATTCTGACCTTGACTAAGTCATTACCATGTGCTATCACTTTGGATATGCATTTGACTTCTTTGAGGCTCAAGTTCTTTTCTTGAAAACTAAAAGGGCTGAGTTGCTTTAAAATGTAGGATTTAATGAGTCAGTGATTTAAAATATGATTCAGAACAGATTTAAGTCTGTTAGAACACTGAAATATAAAAAAGGAGTAACTGGGACCCATGTGGTGGCAGAGTGGTAAAGAATCCATCTGCCAGTGCAGGGGATGCAAGAGACGTGGGTTCGATCCTGGGTTGGGAAGATCCCCTGGAGGTGGAAATGGCCACCCACTCCAGTGTTCTTGCCTGGAGAATCCCATGCATAGCGGAGGAGCCTGGGGGCTACAGTCCATGGGGTTGCAAGGAGTGACATGACTGAGCAACTCAGCATGTACACGTGTATAGGAGAACTCATGAAAACAGCACCTGGGCATTATTTTCATTTGAACTGACTTCAAAACTTACTTCAGTTTTTGCTAGGCAAGAAAACCAATCATTCCCAAAGTAACAGCTAATTCAGAAATTTGAGAAATTAAAAAGGGCTCTGCAGGTATTATCTTTCTTATAATTAACAAATACCATATGACAAACGCCTAGTGTAATATGTAGAACTTAGGGGTGCTCATTACATAGAGCTATTACTCCTGCTTGTTTTGGCACAGCACTAATTAAGTGACCTTATTTCCTGACTCTTTATTCTTTAATCTCCAATATTACTTCCTCCTTACACTTTCATTCCTTCTGTATGGATATTAGTAATAACATGGGACATTGGCAGGATAAGAGACTACAGAATAGAGCTAGGTATCTACTTTCTGAATAAAGTACCCATAATGAGAGAGAATAATCTTTAGAGAAGTTTAATCAAAATCTACCAAAGAATGCTAACATCTGGACCATATTTTATTCACAAGTACATCATGAAAAATTTGTTTAATACTTTAACAAACATACATATTTTAGGACTATTTTTATATAAACTTAGAATAACAAAAAGCTTTATATATTTCTGAAATTTTATAAAATATAAATAATGAATAAAAAATTGATAACCAATCTTATTTTCAAAATGATTTACAGAAATTGCTAACTATGGGAAAATTATTGATTTTTAAAATTCTGGCCATTAAGATTTTTAGTAACAAAAATTAATCATAAAGTATGAACAGGCCAAACAAATCCCTATATGCACAGGGATGCTACAGTTGCATTATACAGTACACTCTGCTGTATTTTTACTGTTAATTCACAATACTACAGTTATGTCTTTTTAGGCTGTTATTCTTATGCATGAACAATGACCTCACTGTCAGTGTCATTTACCTGAGCTAAGTGTCAGTTAGGAAACAGTGAAGCCAGGCTTCAGATGGACAGGTCAGGGAACTCTACTGTTGACTCCTGTTACTTTCACTTGAGTCTGCTCTTTGAGAAAGGTAGACTTCCAGGCATTGTATATTATAGTTGGGTGATGGGTACCATGATGGCACCCATGAGCTGGAGCTTAGACAGGGTTTGATATGAGCCATGTTTTTACTTTTCCAGGTTACCATGTAGATAGAACAGAGTCATAACCAGATGATCTAGTTGTAAGTCATATGACAGATTTGTCTTTGAATCCTTACAGGCTTCAGTAAATTTTCTTAAGAGGTAATACAGTACAGTGTGGAAGAGGACAAAGAGTGGAGCTGGACAAGCTCAGTATAAATCGTGGCTCTGACGTGTGCTAGCTGTGTAACCAACAGATATTGTGTATACCCTTTGACAGTGCTGTCATACTGAAAACAGGGAAATAACAATGAGTAGCTAACTGAAGTTACTGAGTGGATTAAATAAGAAAATGAAGAAGAAATGGAGAAGTACGTTTTTCCTTCTGTATCACCTGGGATATATGTTGGAAATATAAAAATATCAGTTACAAAGTAAGTCACAGGAATGTACGGTATAGCACAGGGAACATAGTCACAAATACTGTAATAACTCTGTATGGTGGGTAATTATAAAAATGTTGAATCTTGTATTCAACATTGTATATATAAAACTAATCTAATAGTTTAAGTCAATTATATGTCAATAGAAAATACTAAAAGATTCCAACTGAAAACAAATACAGACATATATAAACCACAGCTGCAACTGTGGTTTCTGGAAGTGAAAAACTAACATAAGTTTGAAAAGTTGAAGAAAGTTAACATGTCTCCCCAAAAATATAGCTATAGAAACCAGCATGACAAAAAAACTTGTTGATAACATTCTTGCTTTTTTTTTTTATGCTACCAAAGAACTATCCTTCCAATAATATTCTCAATTCTAAGAAATTAATTGAAGTCTTTCAAATAATCACATTCAGATAGATATTCAATGTTATATATTCATTACACAGAAAAAAAATGAAAATTAAGTCAATATATTTAACAAAGCAATATAACCCTAGGATCAAAAATCAAACAGATAAATTATTCAAAAATTTTAATTATATACAAAGTAACTTTCACACAAGGCAAAATTCTTAAGTAATTAAACTCTGCAAGTTCTTTGATAAATTGTACATACAAAGTCCCTTCAAATTTTTCAAATTATATGAAAGTAAAAGAACCTCTAAAGTACTATTAAGATAGTATATACTAAAAAGGAAATTTGTTGAAAAAGAATTATGCAACAGTGCTCGTAGCTAACGAAAGTGATTGAAATATTACCAGATGATTCACTAAGGTACCACAAATACAAAGAAGTGAACAATTGATTCTCCATAAATGAAGAGCCCTTTGCCCAAGAATAAATCGCCTTATTCAAAAAATGACCAGAGGTGCTAAAAGTCAGCCAATGTTAATATGACTCAACAGGGTTCAATTTACAACAGACAGACAACATGGTGCTATTTCTAAGAGTTCTTGAAATTTAATTTTACTACATATTAAGCTTTGAGTTGAAAAAAAGTAAATCTATCCCAGCTACCTAGAAATTCATCTAATTTAATACAATTCAATGAATATATGGAGGGAGTTTGAGGGGAAATAAATAATAATAAAATAAAAAATTTGGACTTAAATCAAAGATTAAATGTATTCTCTTTTAGTAAAATGGTGTTTCTCTGGCTTTTAAAAATCTTCAGACAAAATTCAAACTTTTATGACTAAAAAATCCTATTTGGGTTATATCCCTAAATTTAACTATGACTTTTATCCCCCAACATGAAATTTTGAAAATCTTGGCCTGAGTAATTAATTTCAAAGTACCACTCATTTTTACTTGGGGGGCAAGAGTCCTAGAAAATTCCTGTTTAACTCAAGGGTAGTACAGATTATAGCCTAAAAGTCAATCTTTCAAAGAACCATTTCCTTGAAATCTGGAGTCTTAATAATGTGAGGTTAGACTAAAGGCAGGAAAAATACATTAAAAAAATTCACAACCTTGGAGTAAAAAATTGTACTACTTTTGTCATAAATTGAACCCTGCTTTATTTTAAAATAAGCAAAAATAAAAATTAATAGAGCAATTCACACGGTTAAGTCAGAGGAAGAACTGCAACCCCAATTTAACTGATTTTTAATAATTACTGTCCCAATGAGTTTAGAAGAAACACAGCCCAAGAGATTATCATTTAGCATAGGAATAAAAAATTAATACATACAAAATGCAATGCATTAGATAATTTTCTGATGCTGCGTTAGCATTGCATATAGCAAGGATTAGAAACAAAATAGAAATGT
This sequence comes from Bos indicus x Bos taurus, assembly GCF_003369695.1. Taxonomy (NCBI): domain Eukaryota; kingdom Metazoa; phylum Chordata; class Mammalia; order Artiodactyla; family Bovidae; genus Bos; species Bos indicus x Bos taurus. The sequence continues at coordinate 84,608,594 of NC_040084.1, read as the reverse complement.
CTATTTCCTACCTATATCACTGGCTACCATCTTGGAAAACTTTCTGCTTTTGATCTTCACTGAAAATAATATTTTGATATAAAATGTCAAAATCTATTCAAGGTAAACTAAATGAATTAAATGTAATTAAAAGAAAATACTTTAAAGATACTATACCCTTTTCTATAAAATTATTCATTTTTTGTTCATCATCTGAATTGTGGGGTGATGGAGAACCTACACAAATGAAGACAATGGAAGGAACAGGCATAGATCAGTCACAAACACTGAGTTGTAACAGGGAAAAGTACAAACAAAGTAATCTGGTAACCCCTAGGATAAGTTCCCACACTACTGGCCACAAGAAAATATCGTGTATATAGTTAATAAAAATTCATATAATATTAAGTAGCAACAGCAATCAGTAATACATTATCTTTCGTGGCAGACCACTCTCTAGTATATGTATTAACTCTAACCTATAATAATTTTTCCATAAGATACAAGTATTTGGCAAAGTCTTCATATATATTGTTAACTTAGAGAATAGATAAATAAAACATAAGAAGCTAACTGTTTGTGAAAGAAAATGTAAAAATTCTTGATATTAGTTAACTGAATAAGGTTTACCTAGTGGCACATAGAATGGGTGAATTTAACTCAGATGACCATTATATCTACTACTGTGGGCAGGAATCCCTCAGAAGAAATGGAGTAGCCATCATGGTCAACAAAAGAGTCTGAAATGCAGTACTTGGATGCAATCTCAAAAACAACAGAATGATCTCTGTTCATTTTCAAGGCAAACCATTCAATATCACAGTAATCCAAGTCTATGCCCCAATGAGTAACACTGAAGAAGCTGGAGTTGAACAGTTCTATGAAGACCTACAAGACCTTTTAGAACTAACACTCAAAAAAGATGTCCTTTTCATTATAGGGGACTGGAATGCAAAAGTAGGAAGTCAAGAAACACCTGGAATAACAGGCAAATTTGGCCTTGGAATACAGAATGAAGCAGGGCAAAGACTAATAGAGTTTTGCCAAGAAAATGCACTGGTCATAACAAACACCCTCTACAACAACACAAGAGAAGACTCTATACATGGACATCACCAGATGGTCAACACCGAAATCAGATTGATTATATTCTTTGCAGCCAAAGATGGAGAAGCTCCATACAGTCAGCAAAAACAAGACCAGGAGCTGACTGTGGCTCAGATCATGAACTCCTTATTGCCAAATTCAGACTTAAATTGAAGAAAGTAGGGAAAACCACTAGACCATTCAGGTATGACCTAAATCAAATCCCTTATGATTATACAGTGGAAGTGAGAAATAGATTTAAGGGCCTAGATCTGATAGACAGAGTGCCTGATGAACTATGGAATAAGGTTCGTGACATTGTACAGGAGACAGGGATCAAGACCATCCCCATGGAAAAGAAATGCAAAAAAGCAAAATGGCTGTCTGGGGAGGCCTTACAAATAGCTGTGAAAAGATGAGAAGTGAAAAGCAAAGGAGAAAAGGAAAGATATAAGCATCTGAATGCAGAATTCCAAAGAATAGCAAGAAGAGATAAGAAAGCCTACAGCTATCAATGCAAAGAAATAGAAGAAAACAACTGAATGGGAAAGACTAGAGATCTCTTCAAGAAAATTAGAGATACCAAGGGAATATTTCATGCAAAGATGGGCTCGATAAAGGACAGAAATGGTATGGACCTAACAGAAGCAGAAGATATTAAGAAGAGGTGGCAAGAATACACAGAAGAACTGTACAAAAAAGATCTTCACGACCCAGATAATCATGATGGTGTGATAACTCACCTAGAGCCAGACATCCTGGAATGTGAAGTCAAGTGGGCCTTAGCATCACTACAAACAAAGCTAGTGGAGGTGATGGAATTCCAGTTGAGTTTTCAAATTTTCAATTTCCAGTTGAGTTATTTCAAATCCTGAAAGATGATGCTGTGAAAGTGCTGCACTCAATATGCCAGTCAATTTGGAAAACTCAGCAGTGGCCACAGGACTGGAAAAGGTCAGTTTTCATTCCAATCCCAAAGAAAGGCAATGCCAAAGAATGCTCAAACTACCGCACAATTGCACTCATCTCATCTCACACGCTAGTATAGTAATGCTCAAAATTCTCCAAGCCAGGCTTCAGCAATATGTGAACCGTGAACTTCCTGATGTTCAAGTTGGTTTTAGAAAAGGCAAGGGAACCAGAGATCAAATTGCCAACATCCGTTGGATCATGGAAAAAGCAAGAAGAGTTCCAGAAAAACATCTATTTCTGCTTTATTGACTATGCCAAGGCCTTTGACTGTGTGGATCACAATCAACTGTGGAAAATTCTGAAAGAGATGGGAATACCAGAGCACCTGACCTGCCTCTTGAGAAACCTATATGCAGGTCAGGAAGCAACAGTTAGAACTGGACATGGAACAACAGACTGGTTCCAAATAGCAAAAGGAGTACGTCAAGGCTGTATATTGTCACCCTGCTTATTTAACTTATATGCAGAGTACATCATGAGAAATGCTGGACTGGAAGAAACACAAGCTGGAATCAAGAGTGCCAGGAGAACTATCAATAACCTCAGATATGCAGATGACACCACCCTTATGGCAGAAAGTGAAGAGGAACTAAAAAGCCTCTTGATGAAAGTGAAAGTGGAGAGTGAAAAAGTTGGCTTAAAGCTCAACATTCAGAAAACGAAGATCATGGCATCTGGTCCCATCACTTCATGGGAAATAGATGGGGAAACAGTGTCAGAATTTATTTTTTGGGGCTCCAAAATCACTGCAGATGGTGACTGCAGCCATGAAATTAAAAGACGCTTACGCCTTGGAAGGAAAGTTATGACCAACCTAGATAGCATATTGAAAAGCAGAGACATTACTTTGCCAACAAAGGTCCATCTAGCAAGGCTATGGTTTTTCCTGTGGTCATGCATGGATGTTAGATTTGGACTGTGAAGAAGGCTGAGCGCTGAAGAATTGATGCTTTTGAACTGTGGTGTTGGAGAAGACTCTTGAGAGTCCCTTGGACTGCAAGGAGATCCAACCAGTCCATTCTGAAGGAGATCAGCCCTGGCATTTCTTTGGAAGGAATGATGCTAAAGCTGAAACTCCAGTACTTTGGCCACCTCATGCGAAGAGTTGACTCATTGGAAAAGACTCTGATGCTGGGAGGGATTAGGGGCAGGAGGAGAAGGGGACGACAGAGGATGAGATGGCTGGATGGCATCACTGACTTGATGGACGTGAGTCTGGGTGAACTCTGGGAGTTGGTGATGGACAGGGAGGCATGGTGTGCTGCGATTCATGGGGTCGCAAAAAGTCGGATACGACTGAGCGACTGAACTGAACAGAGTGGCACACAGAATCCTGTACAAGTACTATCCTGATAAGGTTAATTTATAGAGTTAGCTTTCAAGATACAAACTTTAAAATTTTATATAAACTGTACTATTACCATACTGTACTATTACCATACAGGTCTTTAAAATACTGAGGATAATACTTACAATTTTAGGTATGTTCAAATATTTACTTTAATGAGGTATGAAATATTTTATTTCGACTCTGACTTTCAATAAGCATATCTAATACTTTTATAATTGAGATTTTATTTGTCCTTTTTTCTTAAAAAGATGTTTCTAAATTTTCATTGTATTTCTTTAACTTCTAACACATATCTTTTTTTATTAAGGAAATTCTAAGCAGTATTCTAGTTGACTATGAGAGTCAAACTATCTATTCTTTATAACACATTTCAAATGATAGCCATTAAAATGTTCAAAATCTCTCCAGCTTATAAATCACTTCCCCTCCTTTGAATTCTTGTAAAAGTTTACCTGTTATTTTTCTTATGATGTTAATCACTTAACACCTTATATTCTGAGTTTCAATACACTTGACCTTTCCCACTGAACTGAAGTGAAAAGCCGGGACCCCTATCTGATCGTTTCATCCCTTCAGGACTCAGTGGAGTTCTCTGCGTGTAGGAATCTCTAAGTAAACATTTGCTGAACGAATAAAGCTTTTCTGCTAGAAGTGAATGTCTAGAATATAACTGGAAGTAAATAAAGCGGTTTTTCTGTGCTGATTTCTTTTTTCTCCCAGTGAAAGTACTGAGCCTTAATAAAGAAGGTCAAAATTTGACCTTTCCCCACAAAATCACTTTCTTTCTTTGGACAGGTGGAAAATATCCTTGAAGTCTCTTCTCAGAACAAGTAAAACCTGTCAGCATTGGCAGGAGCCAATAACTTCTAAAATAGTCTCATAAAAATTACTCTTCTAAAACTACCTTATTTTTGCTAAATAGCATTTATAGAGCCTTATAAATGTTATATCCAAAAATATCACACGGGAAACACTGAGCTCAGCAACATTTTCAGGAATACAAATAAGTACCCTCCTTTCTCATATAAATATAATTCAGATTTAAAGAAGATAATAGTTATGAGAAGATGTTATATATAATTTAAAATACTATTCATCTCTGACACTATATAACCACTTGAATGTACAAAAATTGATTAATACTTATTTTATTCTATATATTTTATATAAAAGTAATAGCAAGATAGCATATCTAAACATGAATATAAAATTATAAAAATGTTCAGTAACTCCAACATAAAAACAGGCAACATAAGCCACAAACATAAGTAAAGAAAATCTTTTTCCCCCTAACTGAAAATGCCTACTACTAGTTGTCATAACTTCCATGATAGCTTATGAAAAAGTTCCAAAAATGTTTTTAGCATTTCCTACTTGAATATATTTTACAAATGACTATGATTAAACAAGCACAGAAAATACAGATAGCTTAAAAATTTTTTTTCTCTAGGGTACATAGAAACTCCTGAGGTCACCATCTCATGATATGTGGCCCTGTGTTTTCTTCAATTTGAAATGTATATATACAAATACATACGTACATATACACAAATACACATAAATTTTGGATACAGTACTAAAAATATCCCAACGTTACTAAAGTGCTCAGTGAAGCAATATGAGTTCTCTGAAATAAAGATCAAACAGAGATGGCAGAAATAATTTTCTATGTTAATTCAGGATGGCAAAAATTTTCTATTTCAGAGTTATTGTTGGTTTATTTAAAAATAAACAGAAAGGGAAAACTATACTTGTAATTTGGATTTTCTCAGGATGATTTTTGAATAGAGATTTGATATTCATTGGCTAAATTATTCAGATCACAAATTTTGGTTATGGGGTTTAAATGCTTTTCAAAAAGTTCCTCCTCACTTATATGTATTATTTCAAATGAACACATTAGTTGTGATAAAGGGCACATGACTACCTTTCATTTTCTATAATAGAGGTACTCTTCTTAGTATTTATGATTCAGTTGAACTTCCAACTCAGTATTTATGCTTCTTCTTTCATAAACATAAACATTGTTTTCTAGTAACTATTTCCAGAGGTTTATTCTGATTTCTATGATAGTTCTTAGTATTCATGCATGACTAACATCTATCTCCTGGTATATAAAACATGTTTTACGTACCATTATTGCCTACTAGTTTGGTTTGCTTTTGTAAAAGCGGTCTTTCCTGGTATGCGTGAATGGATACAAGTCTTCAAAAACTCTTCAGAGCATAATCAAAGACTAAACTAAATAAGAGTTTGTGTCTAAAGATGAGAGTCTGTGATTTATCAATAATTTCTGTGGTCACAATTTTTACTTTGCATTTCAAACACCTGAAAAATGCCTGGTGTCATATAAATTTCTGCATGTTACAACTATATCATCTTTTCCTCTGAACCAAAGAGCACAGAATATTTGAAAATGCTGAATGATGTTTGAGTTGCTCTGGTACAAAAGAGAGAATCTGGATTTTTACCACAACAAACTTTTTATATTTATTTACTTATATTTCAGTATACTTACATATTTATCTCTTCCAACAACACAAGAGAATACTCTATACATGGACATCACCAGATGGTCAACACCAAAATCAGATTGATTATATTCTTTGCAGCCAAAGATGGAGAAGCTCTATACAGTCAGCAAAAACAAGACTGGGAGCTGACTGTGGCTCAGATCACGAACTCCTTATTGCCAAATTCAGACTGAAATTGAAGAAAGTAGGAAAAACCACTAGACCATTCAGGTATGACCTAAATCAAATCCCTTTATACAGTGGAATAGATTTAAGAAATAGATTACAGAGAAATAGATTTAAGGGACTAGATCTGATAGACAAGAGTACCTGATGAACTATAGACGGAGGTTCGTGACATTGTACAGGACACAAGGATCAAGACCATCCCCCTGGAAAAGAAATGCAAAAGAGCAAAATGGCTGTCTGAGGGGGCCTTACAAATAGCTGTGAAAAGATGAGAAGTGAAAAGCAAAGGAGAAAAGGAAAGATATAAGCATCTGAATGCAGAGTTCCAAAGAATAGCAAGGAGAGATAAGAAAGCCTTCTTCAGCAATCAATGCAAAGAAATAGAAGAAAAAAACAGAACGGGAAGGACTACAGATCTCTTCAAGAAAATTAGAGATACCAAGGGAACATTTCATGCAAAGATGGGCTCAATAAAGGACAGAAATGGTATGGACCTAACAGAAGCAAAAGATATTAAGAAAAGGTGGCAAGAATACACAGAAGAACTGTACAAAAAAGATCTTCACGACCAAGATAATCACGATGGTATGATCACTCACCTAGAGCCAGACATCCTGGAATGTGAAGTCAAGTGGGTCTTAGAAAGCATCACTACAAACAAAGCTAGTGGAGGTGATGGAATTCCAGTTGAGCTCTTTCAAATCCTGAAAGATGATGCTGTGAAAGTGCTGCACTCAATATGCCAGCAAATTTGGAAAACTCAGCAGTGGCCACAGGACTGGAAAAGGTCAGTTTTCATTCCAATCTCAAAGAAAGACAATGCCAAAGAAAGCTCAAACTAAACTAAGATCATGGCATCTGGTCCCATTACTTCATGGGAAATAGATGGGGAAACAGTGGAAACAGTGTCAGACTTTATTTTTTTGGGCTCCAAAATCACTGCAGATGGTGACTGCAGCCATGAAATTAAAAGATGCTTACTCCTTGGAAGGAAAGTTATGACCAACCTAGATACATATTGAAAAGCAGAGACATTAGTTTGCCAACAAAGGTCCGTCTGGTCAAGGCCATGGTTCTTCCTGTGGTCATGTATGGATGTAAGAGTTGGACTGTGAAGAAAGCTAAGCGTTGAAGAATTGATGCTTTTGAACTGCAGTGTTGGAGAAGACTCTTGAGAGTCACTTGGACTGCAAGGAGATTCAACGAGTCCATCCTAAAGGAGATCAGTCCTGGGTGTTCATTGGAAGGACTGATGCTAAAGCTGAAACTCCAATACTTTGGCCACCTCATGTGAAGAGTTGACTCACTGGAAAAGACTCTGACGCTGGGACGGATTGGGAGCAGGAGGAGAAGGGGACAACAGAGGATGAGATGGCTGGATGGCACTACTGATTCGATGGACCTGAGTCTGGGTAATCTCCGGGAGTTGGTGATGGACAGGGAGGCCTGGCGTGCTGCGATTCATGGGGTCGCAAAGAGTCGGACACGACTGAGCGACTGAACTGACTGAACTGATCATATTTATCTACAATTACCTCTTGTTGGGTTATTTCAAATTGTTATTTATACACACCTACTGAAAGTATGCCTTAGGATTAAAAGGAGTATTAATATACTTTGGATAAATCTTGTTAAAACACATTTGATGGTTATTTAATATATTAAAAGACAATATATCACATGTCCATGTTTTCCAGTTTGGTTTACAGACTTAACATACTGATAACTGCTATTATATGGCCTTGAGCTAAGGTGAGAAGATCAGAATAGTACTGTATATAGTTGGAGGAAAAATAGCAATAATTAAGAGAGATTATAATTCAAAATTATATTCAGAAATAGTTTTCATCCTGTGAGACAGGAAGTACATACTGCTCCACATTATTTGTTCAGTGTTATGCTACCAATGTTTAGCCCTAATATAGTATATAATAGTATATATATTATAGTTGTATGTGTTTTATTAGTGTAATGACTGAAGTTAAATGTGAAACTTAAATAATAAGAAAACCAGAAGGTGTATATATTTTAAGAGAAGAAATGATTAGCTTGAGCAGTATCAGGAAAATGCAATTTTAAAAAGAAAACCTCAAAAAAGCTTTTATGGTCCTATAGCTAATAAAATGGTCAACTGAAATACGAGGAAGTAAAATGCACTTTAGTTTTTCCTATTTTTTAACTATTTATGATATCGCAGAACTACCTATGGAAGATCAAAATCTGTCCATGAACAGTGTTACTTTAAGCTAAGAACAGTCTTTCCAGGAGAAAGCTGATGAAAAGATCCAGCCTTCAAACATGTCTGTTAAAATTACGAAGTTAAACTTATTAAATTTTAGCAAATTTTCAATCCACTAAAAAAAAAAAAACAATAAATTCAGGATCCTCCTAGTTTTAATTAAGGAGAATTAAAAGTAATGTTCTTCTGAAACAGTAACATATACATAGGTTACATAAGGCCAATATATGGATAACAAAGGACAAATGCTTTAATATAGCTACAAAATTATATATTACTTTGATCAAATCCAAACCAAATATAACTAGTCTACAATTATTCTAACTGTCCACAGTCACCATTAGACAATAAGTGTTAAAAATCTCTCATAACAAAATCTCTCATAACATTTAAATAGACATTATTCAAGGATTAGAGCACTATTTTACCAGCTGACTCCAGGACTACCAGGAGCAAAGATAAGACTGCAGATAACTAAACTTCTGATCCAACGATGAGAAATAAGATCTATTTCCCCCCCAAAAGTGTAAATATTAGAAAGCTAAGAAAACACTTGCATTACTCTCAACAGGTAATACCTGTAGATTTTTATCTAATGCATTTCTTTTAACTTAATTAGAATGCAAAGAATATAGTTATAATTTTAAGAATAAATAGGTAACACAAAAGCTCCATGTAGGTGTATTTTAAATGTTTATCTATAAAAATTTTGCACATTATATTTTTTGTAGCACTACAACTATTAATAAAATAAAAAGCAAATTACCGGAAGTTGGAGATTTGCAGCGATCTTCTGGGACTACTGCCCCTTCACTAATATCGCAAAGACCTGCTGAAAAACAAAAGCCAGACCAAGTCATACCACACACAAGTTTATGTAACTGCAGTTGTACCTGCTATTTACAGTACATATCTAATGACAGTCCATTTTTAAAAACTCAGCAGGTTATCAGACTACGCTGGCATTGATATTATGTTTAATAGCTTTGAGACAGGAATATAGGAGCATTCTGATATTAAAACTAATACAGAAGTCATCAGTTAAATAAGTAACAATTTTCAATCTGCTGTTCTTCAAGGACATTAGACATAACACAGGATTTTGTTCAAAGTCAGTGATTTGAGGGCATATGATACACTGCTTATTAAATTTCTCTTGAGGGAAAATATTTGGTTACTTTTTTGGTGATTTTTTTTACATTATAGGGACTCTCAACTCATATCTCAAAGTTGTTTCTGCTAAGTATATTTCAAATACACTCCCTTAAATATTACTGACAAATAATTAAGAAAATATTTTATACCATCAAATTTGCAACATTTAAAATACAATCATACCTTGTTTTATTGCATTTTGATGAAATTGCTTTTTTTGAAAAACAAATTGAAGGTTATGGGTACCCTGCATGGAGATGGCCTACAGAGACCTTTTTTTCAACAGTATTTGTCACTTCATGTTTGTATGTCGTATCTTCGTTAATTCTCATAATAATAACAAAAGAGTTTGAAATATTACATTTTCTATGATGATCTGTGATCACAATCTTTAATGTTACTATTTTTAATTGTTTTGGGGCACCACACACCACACTCACATAAGATAGCAAACTTAGCTAAGAAACATCTGTGTTCTGACTGCTCCATTGACCTGCCCTTCCCATCTTTCTCTTTCTCTCTCTCCCCTCAGTTTTCCCTATTCCTTGAGACACAAAACTAAAAGTACATCAGTTAATAACCCTACAATGGCCTCTAAGGTTCAGGTGAAAGGAAGAGTCAGTCAGTCACTCTCCGTTCTCTTTAAATCCAAAACCAGAAATAATTAAGCTTGGTGAGGAAGGCATGTCAAAAACTCAGAAAGGCTAGAATCTAGACCTCTTAAGGCAAACAGTTATCCAAGTTGTGACAGCAAAGGAAAAGTTCTTGAAGGAAGTTCAAAGTGCTACTCCAATGAACACATGAATGATCAAGTGAAATGGCCTTACTCTTTGACAGACAGAAAGCTTCAGTGGTCTGGATAGAAGATTCCATCAGTCACAACATCCCTTTAACCCAAAACCCAATCCAGAGCAAGGCCCTAACTCTCTTTAATTTTATGAAGACTGAGAGAGGCATGGAAGCTGCACAAAACTCTGAAGCTGGAAGAGGCTGGTTCATAAGGATTAGGAACAGAAGCCATCTCCACAACATAAAAGTACAAAGTGAAGCAGCAAGTTATCCAGGAAGTCTAGTAAGATAATTAATGGAGGTGGCTAGACCAGTCAACAGATTTCCAGTGTAGATGAAACAGCCTTCTATTGGAAGATGCCATCTAGGACACTCATAGCCAGGGAGCTTGGGATAGCTGGACAAAAGCTGCATGTCTAGGCCTCAGAAGTTATCAGGTATGAAATCAATGTATGTGCACGTTATTAACAGTATCTACCTTTCTATTCCTCTGGTAAAAGACATAACGTCACAATCTTTACAGTCCCTAAGAGAGCTCTTACAGTAACATTTAGAGAATGCTAAGTACTAAATTCGGAGAAGGCAATGGCATCCCACTCCAGTACTCCTGCCTGGAAAATCCCATGGACAGAGGAGCCTGGTAGGCTGCAACCCATGGGGTCGCTGAGGGTCGGACACGAATGAGCGACTTCACTTTCACTTTCACTAAGCACTGAACTGGGCTTCCCAGGTGGCGCTAGTGGTAAGGAACCTGCCTGACAACGCAGGAGACATAAGGGACACAAGTTCGATCCCTAGCTCGGGAAGCTCCCCTGGAGGAGGGGATGGGAACCCACTCCAGTACTCTTGCCTGGAGAATTCCACGGACAGAGGAGCCTGGTGGGCTACAGTCCATAGGGTCACAAAGAATCAGACATGACTGAAGCAACTGAGCACACACGAGTACCGAATTGAGTTTATAAGGAGTGTCTTCTATTTTGAACTGTGTATTACTGTCTTCATTGAATAGGGAGCTTTTGAATGACAGTTTTTTTTTTCTTTTTAACTTTCATCAAACTAATGATTCTAGAAAAAAAGCAAAACTAGTTCTTTATAATTCTAAGATGATAGATTAATTATAGGTATGCATGTATTAATCTCTGACATAATATCTATATATATAAATAAACTTTTTCTTGATAAAGCCTTAAGATAACAGGTTTTTAAACAGTAGAGATATATGGAAATAATTCAAGTGTCCATTGATGAAAAAGTGTCTAGATGAAAAAGAGTTATAAATATACAATGGAATATTATTCAGCCATAAAAATGATGAAATTTTGCCATTTGTGACAACTCGGATGGACCTTGAGGACATTATGCTAAGTGGAGTGAGTGAGGCAGAGAAAGACAAATACCATGTGATCTCATATTCCTCAACTAAGTAAATCAATAGTGATAATATATTCCAGGATTACAATGAGCCTGGTACTGAATAAAAATAATCAATTTTGAAATTTTAAGTCTTTGGTATTTTGTCAACTGTTTGAGCAAACTCTGGGAGACAGTGGAAGACAGAAGAGCCTCGTGTGTGCATGGGGTCACAAAGAGTTGGACACAACTTAGCGACTGAACGACAACTAAACTCTATAAAAATGTAGTGAGAGATGTTAATTTTCCTTCTTAAAATAGCCTAGGAGGAATCATTTAGGAAGCTAAATTAAATGTGATAGGAATAATTTAGTTATTAAATTCTGGAATAAGCTAAAAATCCCTTGCTTGCTTTCCATCTGACTCAGGGTAAAAGCTAGTCAAGTCCAAGAAGACTGGTTGATGTGTATGATCCTATGGTACATGACTGTGGTATTTATTACGTGACTATGGGTATCCCATTACCTCTCTGACTTTATTTCCTCTCCTACCTACTTCACCATCTCCCTGACTCTTTCATCCACACTGACCCTTCACTGTAACCTTGAACTCACTAGTTACACTGCTTCTGAGCCACTATACTTGCTATTCTCTACCTGAAATGTTCTCTCTACAGACATCCTCAAGGAGAACAGCTGTCTCCTTTAAACCTTTGTTCAAGATGCTCTATTTAGAATGTAACACCCTTGTCACTATTTCAAATCCCCCTCATTTGGCTATTTTTTCCTTTGGCACCTCTATGTAACTTACTATATACCACTTACCTTTTCAAACTCTGTCTTTTCCAGTATAATGTGAGCTACATGAGGGTAGAGAATTTGGTCTGTTTTAACACTGTGCTGGCTGAAAAGTTGGTTTGGGCTTTTCCATAAGATGGTATGTGTGTGTGTCGGGGGGTGTCTGACTCTTTGAGACATGAATGGACTGTACCCCGCCAGGCTTCTCTGTCCATGTAATTTTCCAGGCAAAGACATTGGAGTAGGTTGCCATTTCCTACTCCAAGGGATCTTCCCGACCCAGGAATGGAACCTATGTCTTTTTGCCTCCTGCACTGGCAGGTGGATTCTTTATCACTGTACTACCTGGTAAGATGGTATAGAAAAACCCAATTGAACTTTCTGGTCAACAACCCAACAGAATTACGATAATCAGCAGATACATATATGTAGCCAGAATACTTCACCACCCCTACTTGTACCCTGTGAGTTTCATAATTTTTATTATGAAAATACTGTAGATATTTTAGTCAATAGTTCAACTGTATTTTAAGACAGCTACAAAACACTTCAATGACAATGTTTTATCTCACAAAATAATTTCATGAGTGCCATCATATTCTTTATGAAAACCTACTAGCACCAAGTAGCAGCAAAAAAAAGTTTCTCCATTCATACTGATCTATTATAAAAGACAGAAGAACAATTTCATGGTATTTGGGCTTCACTTCAAGAATATATGCTAAAATATACACTTTAGCAAAAAATTCTTTTTTGCATCAATGCAATCAAAGAATTTTAGTAACAATTATTCTATATTTGATTTAATTTAAAATATAAATAATATATATTAGAGGCAAGACACAAATATTCTTAAAATGTTAAAGTATGTTTTAAAATAATTTTCTCTTAATTTTTAACTTTTTCTTTCTCCTTAATATTGTTCAAGTGAGCATAACAACAATAACATCTTAAACTGATAAAAACTTAAGTAGTTTTCCTGCTTACACATTTATACCTAAATGTGTAACTCTTCAATACAAACTGAAGCAAATAATAATATGAATAATATAATAATGCTTATTAAAGAATAAAATAGGATGCAATGGAATGCAAGAAAAAAATTAAAATCACATGGCAGAATTGGTCTCTAACCTTGGATGAATTTAGGTATTTAATTTCTAGTAATTTTATGTAAGCTATGATGAGGTACTAACAAGAAAAGAAATTAATTTTGTGAGTAATAAAACTTTTACCACTCCTTCTCTATCAAGACAATGTTTAACTTTCTGACACTATATATTAATTTCTTTGCTTTATAAAGAAACTGGATTGGAACACAAATATTTCAGTAGCTGTTTTCATTTATATATTATGAGATGAATTTAAGTAATGAGTATATTATTTTAGATATAGAATGCTTTGATAGGCTCTTTTAAAAATAAATGAGAAAAAAATAGTTTTACAGACAAAATACACTGTCATGACTTTACTGACGTGGAATGAATAACTTACTTAAAAAAGAAGAACGGAGTTTTTTCACAGATTCAGAATATAAGCTAGAAACGCCGCACATGCAAGAAGTCGCAATCAGCATGCCTCAGTGAAGCAACGAAAAGCAAAAGAAAAAAAAGGAGACAGATACTAGAATGGTATGGTTGGGACAACAATTTCTGCTGAAGATAACACATGACAAAATGATCACATAGACAAAAACAGAAAAAAAAATTCAACTATTGCCAAAGTGACAGTAAGGTCTATAACCCATCACCTTTTTCTTTTCTTCTGTTGCGAATTATGAGAGGTATTTAGTATCAGCAAAAAATGTCCTGAAAGCAACTGAGAAATGAATGTCAGAAAGAATTTTAATTCAGAGAGCCTGAGTTAGGAGATGCAGATAAGGGCTTCCCAGTGGCATTCTGCAAACAGGTTAGGTTACATCTGCCACAGATGGAGTTCTCTTGAATCCCTGGTCCCCTTGGGCAGGTCCTGGGGAGTCTGGAGCTCAGAGGCCAGTTACCACCACTGGAGGCCCCATTAACATCTGTCTACATGCCAGAGATCCAGTGTCATTTTCTGTGTCTGCCATGAGGTTTGGAAAAAAAAAAAGGTGAGTAATACTGGTATAAACAGCTAAAAATATATATGTGTTCCATGAGGCATTGTATTGAAACATTTAAAATAAGATTAATTATCTAGCAAACACAAAAGAATGCTATAGAGAGAATTCTTAATGGATCTGGGCTTGCACTTAATCCAAGCTGTCCAAGAATGCTGTATCTCACAGAGTTGAAATTGACTTTTGCATCTACATTTTTTTTCCATGTGGGAAATTATTTCTTTGATACTCAAAACAATAAACTGCTGGTCTCACACTATTAAACAGTAAAAGGGACAGAACTATGAAATTAACTTTTGTTCTGTAATGATAAATTTTCCTGTCATAGTAATTTAGCCAAAGAAGTCTGAAACTATGGTCCCTTCCCAATGTTAAATAAAACTCTAGAATATTAAAAACAAATGCATAAACTAATAAAAATACAAAACTAAAAAGGAGGTTGATACCTTTTACTATTTTTTTTTGACAGTTTATACAAAACAGATACAATCAGATAAGCTATTTACCTAATGGAAATACTTATATTCACAGAAGTAACTTGGCATTTATGGAAATCCTAAAGCTCAGGATTTCTTTCTTTTTACCTCCTGAAGGTTGTCGAGATTTACGAGGAGATCGGGGTTCTCTCCGATAAGGATCATTGGAGCCATACAATTCAATAGTGCCCAGGTTGAGGAGTACTGCTTTCTGGAGGTAGTCAACCATCGCAATGCCATTACAATTGCCAAAAACTACCCTAGGAATAGGAAAAGAACAAACATTTTAGCACAATTACATAGTTGGAAGAAAATGTAGTCTATAGGGCTAAAAAAGCATGATGGGTCTTTAAGAAAACTCCTTTTGAAACAAAACACTATTACAGACATGCAAATACAGGTTACATATGCCTTCTGATGGAGCTCTGCAGATCTTCTGTATCAATGTGTACAAATCAACAAAAAAATCTGATGTAGGAGGTGAAATTTAACCAAAGACATAAATCTCCACACTAAGCAATAGAACATCTATTTTTCTGACTATTTTGAATTCCTCAGGGGAAAACATTCGTTCCTAAGGGGGAATAGGGCGCTATACATTTGGAAAAGTTTTGGTAATCCCTACAGTCAAGAGTTGGAGAAGGCAATGGCACCCCACTCCAGTACTCTTGCCTGGAAAATCCCATGGACGGGGGAGCCTGGTAGGCTGCAGTCCATGGGGTTGCTAGGAGTCGGACACGACTGAACGACTTCACTTTCACTTTTCACTTTCATGCATTGGAGAAGGAAATGGCAACCCACTCCAGTGTTCTTGCCTGGAGAATCCCAGGGACAGGGGAGCCTGGTGGGCTGCCGTCTATGGGGTCGCACAGGGTTGGACACGACTGAAGCGACTTAGCAGCAGCAGCAGCACAGTCAAGGGTAAAACATAGAAAGCATAAATCTCGGAGGCCTCCCTTTGGGGTATTCCAAATACTTTCTCAATCATGAGTCAGGAAGTACAAACTATGAATAAAAACGACTATGAATGAAGGAACTTTATTCATTTAAGATCCCGTAAGCCAGGTGTTGAGAACTAACATACATAGAGGGGCTATATAGCTAAGTAGAACATGCCAACTAAGTACTGTGGTGACCTGAAGAGTGAACAACTCATCTAAACAGGGGACGCTTCACCTCAGCTCCTGCTAACTATGGCCGACCAGGAATGGAGACATGGGCTAGATAACCAAACTTTTCAATTAAAGCTCTAAATATGGATTTTCACATTAAAAAGTCTTGGCAACTAGTTCAAATTTTAAAAATACACAAAAAAGCCTAAACAAAATATAGTTGTGAACCCAATCAGGACTGTGAGCAACTGATCTGCAACCTCCTTTGAAACATTCTACTGCTTCTTATTTCCGGTTTGTTTCTCTTATGGCTGTGGACAGCAAAATATTAAAAAAAAAAAACAAAAGAAACGTCTGTACTTTCACATTGTGGGAGAGCAAATAAAAGACAATAGAGAAGACTATTTCAGACTGTAGCCAGTCTTAGTTATGTGTACAAATGCAAGAGATGGTGTAGGTGGTAGTAGCTGTTAGAAGGAAGAAGGAAGAGGAATGAGTTCCTAGGGCTAGAATCAAGGAAGGAGACAGTGACCTACACAAGATAAACAGCTCTGGACCAAACAGTTGGCATGTGGTTCCTCTTTTATCACAATGTTGACTTAATGGGTCTTTGTTGCTACATGGTCTTTTATCTAGTTGAGGCGAGCGGGATTACTGTCTAGTCACAGTGCGTGGGCTTCTCATTGCAATGGCTTCCCTTGTTGCAGATCATAGGCTCTAGGGCATGCAGGCTTCGGTAGTTGAGGTCCGTGGCTCAGTGGTTGAAGCTCCTGGGTTCTACAGCACAGGCTCAGTAGTTGTGGTGTACGGGCATAAGTTACTCTGGGGAGGTGGGATCTTCCCGGACTAGGGACTGAACCTGTGTCTCCTGCATTGGTAGGTGGATTCTATACCACTGAGCCACCAGGAAGCCTGACAGTGTTGATTTTTAAAACAAAAGTAAATACTTTATGATTCTATCCTATTATATTAAAAAGTATGTACTACGAACACTATACACTTGAAGGCATGAACTGATAAATAAAAACACACCTGAAGTACAGATGAATACTTTACTAAGCTATTACTATGTCTTTACAGTTTTTACAAGTTAACTATGGGAGGACAAAGAATAAATTATGCAGCTGTGGTTCAACATTTACAGAATCAATTTAGAACATAGTCTTTTCGGTTGATGTTAGATCTTTATTATACCAAATATTAACAAGGAAATTATTTCTCAGAGTACATCAAGGTGAGGACAGATTCATTGATCCATGAGATATTTAACTTTAGATAAGGAAGTAGTAATAAGCACATCCAGAGTAAATTATTCAGAACAGAATTATGTTCCAAATCAACACTGAATTTGATCTGACATTGAAGCTTATACAACATTTTAAATGATATAATAAGGATCACCCATTCTCTTTTTAAAAATATAAAAATGCATGGAATACAATGAAGAGACACAGAAATACATAAATTATACTTACAATCCATAGGAAGAATTAACTGCCAGACTGGTTATTTGTTGTGGTGGTTCTCCACCCACCCACACCAACTGTATAACTAATTCTGTCTGATAACCTGGAGACTGTTTAAGTGGAGAACTTTTAACTCTGTAAGAAAGGAAAACGTGTTGTCTTTTAACACATCTTCAATTATCTTATTAGCCTATATAATTATAAAGTCATCCATCAATAACTATACAAAAATAACTTTATATTTGAACATATATGATATAAAATGCAAAAATCAGAATCCTGTCCTCTAGAATCATTTAATCTAGTTGGAGATAAAACACACAGATAAGCAAGAAATCACAGGTAAGTTCCACATATAAATTGGGGAGGGAGGGGAGAAGTGAAAGGGGAGAAGGAGGAAGTGGGTAGAGAGGAATGAAAGAAGACCAGGGAAGGATGGAGAGAAGAACAAAGAGAAGCTGCATTCTAGGTCTTAAGAGGAAAAAAAATCAAGTTACAGAAAAAACCCAAGATAGAAGAGTAGACTTAAAACTTGAAAAAGGTACAGTGTAGGTAGATGAAAACTGGCCTAAAACATAAGGAATTAAGGAAAATGTATAAAATATGTGAGCAATTTTTGTTTGCATAACCACTTTTACTACTAAAAAATCTATTTTGACTTTGAGTTGGTAGTATTTTTGATAGCATAGAAGTCAAGTGAAGTGAAAGCCTCTCAGTTGTGTCCGTCTCTTTGAGACCCCACGGACTATACAGTCCGTGGAATTCTCCAGGCCAGAATACTGGAGTGGGTAGCCTTTCCCTTCTCCAGGAGATCCTCCCAACCCAGGGATTGAACCCAGGTCTCCCGCATTGCAGGCAAATTCTTTACCAGCTGAGCCACAAGGGAAGCCCAAGAATACTGGGGTGGGTAGCCTTTCCCTTCTCCAGCAGATCTTCCCGACCCAGGAATCAAACCGGGGTCTCCTACATTGCAGGAGGATTCTTTATCAACTGAGCTATCAGGGAAGCCCCTTGACAGCAGAGACTCTTCCCCCCAAAACTGCTGCTGCTGCTAAGTCACTTCAGTCGTGTCCGACTCTGTGTGACCCCATAGACGGCAGCCCACCAGGCTCCCCCGTCCCTGGGATTCTCCAGGCAAGAATACGAGTGGGTTGCCATTTCCTTCTCCAACGCATGCAAGTGAAAAGTGAAACTGAAGTCGCCCAGTCGTGTTCGACTCTTTGCGACCCCATGGACTGCAGCCTACCAGGCTCCTCCGTCCATGGGATTGGCCAGGCAAGAGTACTGGAGTGGGGCGCCATCGCCTTCTCTGCCAAAACTGCTGGATACTGTCAAAAAATTGCTTTTGCAAAAAAGTATGCTAACAAGATAAAGAAGTAGGAAAGCCATAGACAAAGATTAACAAGTGTATATGTTTGGTCACAGTAGAAGGTATGTGTAGTAAGAATTAAAAAAAAAAAAGTCACTATAGCGAGATAGGCCAGGGCCAGACTGGAGGGTCTGTGAGGTCTGGCTGCAAAGGTCTGATGTTGGTAGAAAGAACTCAGGGCTCTGAAGTGCTACAGTGTGACTCTTGGTTCTGCCACTTAACGTCTTCCTGTTTGAAAGTGGGAATATTTTACTTAATCACAGTATAAGGATACTGTGAGTGCCTATGAGAGAATTTTTTCAATGGCCAAATTATGCAAAAGGCATACATTTTCATTATTAAAGAATTAAAAGACAGTGAAGGGTTTAGGAGAAATATTTTGGGAAGATTAACTGTAGAACTTCGCAAGATGAAGTAGAAGACGACGACTCATGAGGAACTTCCTGTGATTCGTGTGATGTAAAATAATGAGAGATTTGAAATGCATGAACTAAGTCTCAAAAAGGTTCATAAACTCCATTAAGGTTACTTTTAATACTCCAGCAGATGAGGTATTCAGTATTTATGGAATGAAAAAATGAGCTGCAGGCTGATTAGAGGCGGAGGAGGGGAGAAAAAGAAGACAGTGATTCTAAGTTTTGAAAAAGAAAAAAGGTGTCAGGATGAAGAGCTAGTCTTAGAAGATGTGGTAACTTTGAGGGGATGGTAGGGGTCTTCAAGTGAACTATTCAGCAAAACAGTTATACTCACTTACGTTGAGTGAGTTCCCACAAAACTTATGTTGGTTAAACTTGTTATAAGCATGTTAGAGGGAGCGAAGAAGGGGTTTGTCTATAAATGTGAGACTTTCTAAGGAATAAAGTTACTAAGCTAATACCTTTATTACTTGTAAACTTCAAGTGAATTTGGAAGATAAAATTTGTATAAAATATGAGCTATCTGTGTGACTACTTTTACTATTAAAAAAATCTACTTTTACTTTAAGGTGGGGACATTTTTGATTGCACAGACTCTCCAGTAATTGTTCTTGTAAAACATACACAAAGCCTGGTTATTCTAATGATTCTTGAGGCATCTGCCTTGAAGTAAATGTACAAAGAAGGACAGCTGGAAGTCTTTTCTATATTTAACCTCCTGCCACTAAACTCAGAGAACCCTTTGGATCATTTATAGCTGGTACTTCCATGAAGAATACCACACCAGACCTCTTGCTGTCATATTTGCTAGACTCAGTTCAGGTAAGAAAAGGGTCATGATATTGTCCAAGTTTCTGAAATGTGAATCACCAAGAGTACTCTTAAAATGAACTGAGTTGCAGTCACAACTGCCTGTGCAGTCTGCAAGTTAATATACTCAGAACTACACACTGGCTGAAGCAGAAGTTCTAATTTTCCTCTGGGAAACACCCACTGATCGGCTACAGCCATCCACCCCAAAAGACAAAAATAAACACTGAGTAGCATTTCATGTCCACGAGAGACAGCCTCTGTTGATACAAGCATAGCCTGCAGAGTCTGAGGGTGCTATTTTCTCCCTGTACCAATTAAATAAGCTTCAAGGAAGTATCCACTCTCCCTCTGGCATATTTATGTGCACCTTAGATTCTCAGGGCTGCCCTCGTGGTTCAGTTGGTAAAAAGTCTGCCTGCAATGCTGGAGACCTGGGTTCAATCCCTGGGTTGGGAATATACCCTGGAGAAGGGAATGGCTTCCCACTCCAGAGTTCTGACCTGGAGATATCCACGGACTTATATAGTCCATGGGGTCGCAAAGAGTTGCACAGGACTGAGTGACTTTCACACTTATATACTCACACTCAGATTTTCAAGAGCAGGAACAGGCATTCAGGGATAATTTCAGATAGGCATATATGGGCACATTTTAGATGTAAGTGATGAAGACACACAGAAGTCACGGAATTCTTATTTTACTTAGTATGAAACAAAAACATTCTTAGGCAAAAATAACTTTAAACAGTCAAACATGCTGAAAAAGCCTCAACTGGTAAAAAATTAGAAATCAAATCAAGAAATGATGACATATGTCAGATTTTAAAAATACAAAATGAGGGCTGGGTGGGCATTATATTTAATGTTTATAATGGTTATATGCAAGTTATCATTTTAATGTTTTTAATATATTAATTTACTTTTTAATTTTATTTTTTAACTTTACAATATTGTATTGGTTTTGCCATATATCAACATGAATCCGCCACAGGTATACATTTGTTTACTTTTTAAAGACAAAGGGTAGAACTTATTTTTATGAAAAGCTCCGTAATTTGTACAAATGTATTTTAAATTTAAAAATAATGTTTAGAGGCCTGGCAGTTACAAAACAGTTTGTCTGATGTGACTAATACTTTGAAAAAAGCACAATTAAAATACTTAAAAACAAAATCAAACAGTTACTTTTAAAAAGTTTCTTCAAAAGACAATTATGTACAGGGAGGGATGGAGTGGGAGGCTGGGGTTATATAGAATGAATAAACAACAAGGTCCTACTATATAGCACAGGGAACGATGTTCAATATCCTATGATAAAGAATACTGGCAAAGAATATTTAAAAAAGAATACATATATATAGGTATAACTGAATCATTTTGCTGTACAGCAGAAATATAACACTCTAAATCAACTATACTTCAATGGGGGAAAAAAAACAAAGTACAAAAATAATTTGTACAAAAAACAAACAAAATGTAAGTATTAGTTATTTTCACATCAATTTAGTTATATCTCTGACTTTTAAAATTGGTTTTTGAGATTGTGGACTAAAACGATGTGCAGTTAACATGAACCGCATTTACCTGAAAACTATTAAAATGGTAAAAAAAACAATGTGTGTGTGTGTGTAAATATATATATATATATATATAATTCAAATTGCCTGTGATTTAAAAGTCACTAGTGAATATGTGGATTTTAGACAAAAATCTCAAATTTGTTACCAAAACAAACCTCAAAGACAAACTACTTTACATGCTTATAAACATTAAACAAAAAACAGAAATATACATGAAAATCGGAAGAAGTGACATTAATGTAAATTTTACAAATTTAAGTTTAAAGTACTACAGAGTAAGTAACAAAAGGGAAAGATGTAGAATACTTTTATTGCCAAGTCTCATTCTATCTAAGCATGCCAGACTGTAGCAGAAAGGAAGTATATACATGGGATAGAAAGGAAAGGCGGGGGGTAGGGAGGGCGGGGAGGGAGTGAGGGGAAGGGGGAGAGAAAGAGGGAAGAAACCTAGGACCTTTCTACGAAAGTAGCTGCTTAACCTCAATGCTTATATTCTGAGGTCAGATCAGGTTTCATCCTTGGCACTACTGACATCCTGAGCTGGCTGAATCTGTTGTGCAGCACTGTCCTGTGCCCTGCAGGATGTTGTGCATCAACCCTGGTCTGGGCTTCCCTGGTAGCTCAGCTGGTCAAGAATCCACCTGCAATGCAGGAGACCCCGGTTCGATTCTTGGGTTGGGAAGATCCCCTGGAGAAGGGAAAGGCTACCCACTCCAGTATCCTGGCCTGGAGAATTCCATGGACTGTACAGGCCATGGGGTTGTAAAGAGTCAGACACTGAGCGACTTTCACTTTTCACATTAGATGCCAGTAGCAGTCCTTCCTGTTGTGACAAATTTTGTCTCCAGACATTGCCAAGCATTCTGAGGAGCAAAATCATCCCTGTTTGAGAACCACTGGCATAGAACACAATCTCAAATTTATGTAAGCATATAAAGAAGATTAAAAAAGCTGTACTTTTCTATAGATCTATATCATGAGTGATCGTGATATAAAAAAATCTGCTTTATCTCTGGTTGAATGCATTTTTGATTATGCAGACACTCTCCTCAGCAACTATTGAACCATTCAATAATGGTTCTAGTAGACCTAAAGTCAAAACAGTATAAAGCCTGGTTCTTTTTTTTTTTTTTAATTTTATTTTTAAACTTTACAAATTGTATTAGTTTTGCCAAATATCAAAATGAATCCACCACAGGTATACATGTGTTCCCCATCCTGAACCCTCCTCCCTCCTCCCTCCCCATATCATCCCTCTGGGTCGTCCCAGTGCACTAGCTCCAAGCATGCAGTATCGTGCATCAAACCTGGACTGGCAACTTGTTTCATACATGATATAACAAATGAAACTGTCTTTCTGACTACCCTCCCTATCTTGAACCTACTACAGTCTGCCTTTCGCCCCCAACTTTTGTATTCAACCTCTGATATTTTCCACACACTTTCAGTCATGATGACCCTAATTGACTTCTCTTTATACCCTAGTTGACTTCTCTGTAAATATAATACTTTTAATCATCAGAGAAGGCAATGGCACCCCACTTCAGTCTTCATGAAATCATTCAGTGATTTTAACTCTCTCTTTGTTTTCTTTCTATGCCATTTTTAAGGCTCATATGCTTTACAAGTGACCAATCTAGACAGCATATTAAAAAGCAGAGACATTACTTTGCCAACAAAGATCCGTCTAGTCAAAGCTATGGTTTTTCCAGTAGTCATGTATGGATGTGAGAGTTGGACTATAAAGAAAGCTGAACACTGAAGAATTGATGTTTTTGAACTGTGGTGTTGGAGAATACGCTTGAGAGTCCCTTGTACTGCAAGGAGATCCAACCAGTCAATCCTAAAGGAAATCAGTCCTGAATATTCACTGAAGGACTGATGCAGAAGCTGAAGCTTTAATACTTTGCCACCTGATGTGAAGAACTGACTCACTGGAAAAGATCCTGATGCTGGGAAAGATTGAAGGCAAGAGGAGAAGGGGATGACTCAGGATGAGATGGTTGGATGGCATCACCAACTCAATGGATATGACTTTGAGTAAGCTCCAGGAGTTGGTGATGGACAGGAAAGCTTGGCATGCTACAGTCCATGTGGTTGCAAAGGGTTGGACATGACTGAGCGACTGAACTGAACTGATGCTTTAAAAATTTTAACCATTCAATAATATAAAAGTAAAAATAAATTTTGTCCAATTTACTCCTATAGAAAAGCAAAATGCATTAAATTTGGATTTCTACAATAAATGCATTTACATAACAATGCTGTGATATTAAAGAAGATTCAGAAAAAGAAAATGATTACCAAACAACTATATCTCTAAAGGCTGAAAAAACAGAATTTTCAGAGTGCCAGGAAGCAGTCAACGTGTATGTTTGATCCACATATAAACCCAGACTAAAAAATGATGATGGATTGAGAAGAATGAGCTAGATACAAAGGAAAAATCCACGCTGGTCCATCAGTAGGGTTTAGAGATCAAATCCTATTACTTTAAGGATAAAATCATGGAATGCAATCATATTCCTCTTGGTGCCACAAAAAAATGAGTTGGATTAACCACAGTGAAATGCAGAAAGAGAAGTGGTTATGTCATTTTACTCTGTCACAGGAAAACATTACTTAAGTTTACTAATGCTTATAATTTATCTAAATTAAAAGGTAAGTTCCAAACCATCTGTATTTTTCTTTAACTTACTTCAAACAAGGGACATTGTCCCGAAGTCCATCAGATGAACTGCTACTGGTAGAAGGATGAGACTGAGGAGGGATGGGCTGTGGATTGGCACTCCCAACCGGTGTTGGCAAAGGTGGTGCCTGTTCACCCTCTGGGGTTTCCACATCACTTATCTCATACAACAATCGAACTTCAAGCATCTGTTGTAAAACAAGACAGGTTACCCTCTCCTAACAATTCCTATTCATTTTGTCAGTTTATACATACACACATGTACACTACAGTGGGAAGAACATTTTTAAAGGAAAAATTTGGTGAGGTTAATAAGGTAAAGATTTCACAAAGAAAAAAATGCTTCTGACTCAGCTTTTTAAAAATGATTGTGTGTTTGTGTGCAAGTACATTCACACATACACATTATGATTTTAGGATTTATGGCACTCCTGTTAGTACTAAATTAGATTAGGCTCATACTTATATTAGCTTTCCTTAAATGAAACAGAATGCATTTAAAGATTTAAATAAATGTTCAGTAAAACGATATACATAAAAATATGCCTTTTCTTCACAAAAGGTAAATGCAATGTAAATACTGAGGTGTTTTAAAAATGACTACAGATAGTCTCCTAAGTGATTTGAAAACTTAAATGTCAGACATTTGACATTGAAAATAATTAAGAGACTACTACCGGAATGACTTCTGTAATCACTTCCTGTTTGCTGAATCTATAAATAATGACATGAGCTGAAACTCCAGCTATGCACAGCATTCTACTTTCGGGACACCAGGAGATGATCTGAATGGCATATGGATCCTCATCCACAATGTCTGTGTTTGGCTTCTCATCTTTATTTCTTGACTTTTCAAATACTTTAGATGTCTTTAGTTTATATAATACTTGTAGAGTTACTAAAAAGAAAAAAAAAGGATAAAATATCTTAGTACAAAAAGAATAAAAGGGAATATTTAATCAGTCATACCACATCAGAAAAACAGCCTGTTTTTTGAATCATATTTTTATTCCTATGTCTGTATTTCTCACATTTTTATATAATGTATTCACTATACTTTATCGACCAAAGAAGGTATACTCGTATTCATTTAAAAAAAAAAAAAAATCACCATCACGATGAATTTAGATTATCTGAAAAAATGAGTAACAAAAAGATTTTATAAAAAAAGAAAAGCGTAAATAAAAATAATAAAGCACATATTTTGCTCTACAGAATTATTTTCTCTCTGAAAGGTACCACTATTATCTAACACACTTCTTCATGATCAAACATAATATACCCTGAGTTAACTGGATTCTAATTTTTTCATTAATAGTGTTTGTACACTACTCACTCAAAGCATTCTTTCCTTTTTGCTAATGTAACCACTGTATATAATTCACATAGAGAGCATAAACTTTCATGATATAAGTTTAGAATCAGACACTAAAATTATTGAACAGATTTATGCTGATTTGAAACATACTCTCACTTCTCTTATCTCTGAGTTAGGAAGAGAAGGTTTGAAAAAATACTGAAGAAAGGATTTGAGTATTTCTGCTGAGACTTATTCTTGATTTACTAATTAATATCCTTCAAATATCTTCATCTATTATAAATTCTACTCAAATACTTGATAAATCAAGCATTAACTTTACAGCCTCTGAATTTCAAATTAAATGTTAGCTATGAAATTATTATAAAACAGATTACACAAAAGTAATATTGCATAGCATGTAACAAATAATATTCAGAATACTTACTCGCAGAAGCATCCCAGAACTTAATCGACCCATCAGCATGCCTGTGAAAAGCAAATGAATTAAGAATGTGTTGACGAAAAAATTTACACTATTTTTCTCTTTGAAGTTAAATATATTGTTACTTAAACACAGTTACCAAAATAAGGAAAAAGGTAAAATTTAGGATAAATTCATAGGTTCTATACAATAACTTATTACTTATGATGTTACTATATAAAGAAAAGCACTACCTGCCCAATTAATTAATATTCATGTAGTCCTAACCATATTTAGTTATTAATGATTTTTTTAAGGAGAAAACAGACTTTTACTTACCCTGTAATAATTATTTCTGAGTAGCTTTGAGCACCCAAGCCCCAATTACCTCCATTAATGGGCCATTCCTATAAGAAAAGATTATTGTATAAAGCAATTTCCAAGCATAGCATGTATTTTCATAATATATTTATGACAATAGTAAACAACACATTTCATTTCCAAAAAGGATTTTTAATTTCTCTAGAAAGGGTATCATTATCAACCACATCAAGGTAAGAAGTATAAAATACTGAAATGTAAAGTAATGAGTAACATTAATGTTCAATACCTTTTTGCTGTAGCCTTGACGTTTCTGTCTAGCTCCAACAGAATAAAGTGCAGGAATAAGGTCCACAGGACAATCAGCAAAATATTCGCAACATGTAACAGGGGATTCATGTATACTCAAAGGGTAGGGATTTTCAAATATAGGATATCTTTAAGAAGAGGAAAAGAAAAAATATTTGTTAATGAATCATTACCTATGATTAATGAAACAATGAAAAACATATTTAAACTTATTTAATAATAGGTTATTCTAGGGCTATCATTTAGAGAGAATGTTTTTAAATTCCTTTGTTTGACATGGTCTTGTTGTTTTCAAGAAGAAAAAAAAATCATTACTGCAGTTAGCACACACTAAGTTGATGTGAATTTTGGAATGCCTTAAAGTAAGGTAAATAATACCATGCACTTACACTTTCGGGTTTTCCTATCTCAGTGCCATTTCCATTTTGGATGAGACAGCTTATTATGGGGGCTGTCCTGTGCACTGTGGACATTTAGCAGCACCCCTGTCCTCTACCACTAGATGCCAGCAGCACCCCTTCCCTAACCATAGATGTCTACACAGACATTGTCTCTTGAGGGGCAAAACTGCCCCCAATCCAGAAATACTGAATGGGTAAACTCATTTAAAACCATATTTAACGATTATCTCTCAGGAAATACAACTAATATAATACAATGTTCTTCCATTCAAAAAATTTATAAGTAAACATGCTATCATCTAATCTAGAACAAGCAGAATATTGGAAATACCACAAAAAGTTGCACAGGATCTATGGTGAGAATCTACAGGTCAGTTATGATATATCTGGTTAAGAGAGAATAGGAAAAGCTTGCAGAGGAAAAGAAGGCCGCTTTGAAAGTTATGTGGATTTTTGATGTCAGTGACGCAAGTGGAACATTTTAGCTGCTGGGAGCTACATCAGGAAAGACACGGGAGTGTGATGCTTGTTTAACACACTGTTCAGTTTTCCTAGAGAACAGGTGCCAGCTTGGAAATGTACGCTGAATCCCTTCTATGTAGAGTAGCAGGCTGAGAAGCTGTTTTTACATAAAAAACAGAGATCCAAAGGGATTTAAAGAAAAGAGTAACAAGTTTGGTGAAGTGAAGTGAAGTAAAAGTTGCTCAGTCATGTATCTCTGACTCTTTGCGACCCCATGGACTTTACAGTCCATGGAATTCTCCAGATCAGAATACTGGAGTGGGTAGACTTTCCCTTCTCCAGGAGATAATCCCAACCCAGGGACCGAACCTGGGGCGGATTCTTTACCAGCTAAGCCACAGGTGAAGCCCAAGAATATTGGAGTGGGTAGCCTACTCCTTTCTCCAGTGGATCTTCCAAACCCAGGAATTGAACTTGGGAACAGGGATAGGCTACCCATTCTAGTATTCTTGGGCCTCCCTTTGTGGTTCAGCTGGTAAAGAATTCACCCTGGGTTCGACCCTTGGGTTGGGAAGATCCCCTGGAGAAGGGTTAGGCTAACCCACTCCCCAGTATTCTGGCCTGGAGAATTCCATGGACCATATAGTCCAAGTCCACGGGGTCACAAAGAGTTGGACATGACTGAGCGACTTTCATTTTCACTTTCAGGGTATTCAAGTATTAGGTTGAATCATAAAAAATTTCAGAAATTCAACAAATTTTGATTTAAACTTGGATTTCTATATGAGTACCATAACGGAGAAATTTGGCTGGTAATGAGAAATGTATATCTGTGGTTCTAAAAGGGGGTCCAGGTTATGAATATAAATGTAGCATTTTCAAAGAAATGAAGTAGTGTATCCTAAAGAGACACTTTCTTCACCACATACTAAAGTAACTGTTCACCAAATTTTATTGCTTACCCATTTTGTGCAAGGTCTATTAGTACTAAATCCTTTTCTAGTAGAACAACCACAGCATATGGTTCCTGAAAATCTGGAACAGGAAAACAAGGCATGAACAATAGTTACAAATATGCAAGAGGGCTGCAAATCAGGTAACAAAACATGTTGGCGTGGTTTTTATTTTGTTCCATTCACTCAAGTATTTAACATTCTGATACTGTACTTCATATACTGTAAGGGCAGTATGTTTTAGATGAGGGAAATCTATATAATACCCCATAAATAATTATTTGTTTTGTAAAGATGAGTTAGACAAGTTCAGTACCTTCCATGGTATTGCAAAGTCCAAGACAGTACATGAATAATATATCTCAAGTTTAAATCTGAATACCCTTAAGAACAACTCTCATTACTGGATCTCAAAGAAATCCACTAGATTACCATTATAATATTATAACTCTTTCTTGGGTATTTTCTATGTGCATATCAACTATAAAATGCATTACATATTTATATCTCAATTAGCTTTAAATAAAAGTAAAAAAGATCCAGCTAAATTTCCCCTGAAATAATAACATGTCAATGATAGTGATTAATTTCACGTGTTAGCTTGTCTCTGCTATGGTGCCCATTTGTTTGGTCAAACACCAGTGCAGATGTTGCTATGAAGGCATTTTTTAGATGTGAGCAACATTTAAGTTAGTAGACTCTGAGTAAAGTAGAAAATTGTAGATAATTTGGGTGGGTCTCATTCAATCAGTTGAAGGCCTGAAGAACAAAGACAGGAGGTGTTCTGAAAAAAGCAATTTGCCTCAAGATGGCAACTTGGAAATCTGCCTGAGTTTCCTGCCTTAAAAATTCAGATTCAAGACTGCAAATCAAACTCTTTCCTGAATTTTCAAATTGGTAGTACATTTTCACGATTTCTTTAAAATAAATTCATATTTCTGCTCTCGTTCACCTTTTAAAATCTCCTATTGGTTCTGTTATTCTGGAAAACGGTAACTGACACACTAGATTTTTAGAGGATTTTTAAGTTGCTCTTAATGTGGACAGTTTTGTCTATCCTTCAGAGGCACTTACTACCAAAATTTAGAATGAAACAGACACAGTTTATTAAACAAAATTTCTCAAATAAAATGTATAAAGTTATGAAGGCAGCATTCCTTACCCAGAAGAATTAGCACAACAGGATAAGTTAACTACTTGGAAAACAAGGAGGTCTTGCTCTGAGTAACAGACATATCTAGAGACTGAATTCTAAAGATACAACACTTACCATTTGGGTATGGTGTTTCACACAGCGTCAGAAAGTCAACAATTGAGTAGTCCATTTCTAGCACTGCAGTACTTTTCCCGTGCATTACCGTTAAGCAAGGTCTTCTTCCTACAGTATCATACGACAAACCTCCTGATAAAATAATAAAAGGTTCCCTGGAAATAAAATACACAGGATTATAAACAGCATAGTGGAGTCTATCTTCTTGCTGTATCATAAATTCGTTTTTAGAGAAATAATAAAATATTAAGTTTTAACATTTTTAGGCACCATCTAATTGATTACTCACATGTAGATTTTTAAACTGCAATAGGTAAAAACCAGGTGAATTCTTAAAAATAATCTACAGTGCCTATGAACACTGACCACATTCTACTCTCATATTTCCTTTTGGTCCTTATATTTTTTTCCCTTTATCTTCTTTATACAATTTTCAAAAAATTCTCTCTGGGTTTCTCCTGTTAAGTCTCTTAAATGTACTGTCATTATTTTCAATCCTAATAACCAGACCTTCTCAACAGACATTCTAAGAGAGAATGTGAATACCCTAAGGCACCCATTGTACGCAATGAATTAGCTTCTCAAAGATGCATCAAGAATGTACTAGCCATAAATCCCCCTGAGAAAACTGAAAAACTGGTCACTCAAATCATTTTCTGTAGTGGTTAATTCTCTTCTGGAAGCTTGGCTGGTATCCTCAGAAATATAACTCCCATGCACATCGATCAACTGCCCTTTTGACACTTCTAATAAGCCCTATAATTTTGTCTCCTTATTCATCATTAGTAAATGTAATGATTTACTTTTAAAAGCTACATATTTAAATATGAAAAAAGAAAAATACCTAAATATCCTTTCATATGCTTTGATCTATGTGTATTTCTTGACTTCCCTGCACATGTTTTTCATCCATGTTTTATTGGATTAGTATCTTTTCTAACAGTTTTCTAAGAGTTCTTTGCATTCTAAGGAAATCAGCTCTTGATCTGCCACATGTATCATTCAATTTGTTGGTGGGGAGCTGTTTATGGTGAATCACACAGATGACTTAAAATGTTCCTATATGATCTTCTTAAATGTCCTCATTTATAATTTTTGAGGTACTTTCATAGTGCTTCCTCTAGGTCCAGTGTATCTATCCCCCTCCTCTCACACCTAGTACAAGTAGTATGTGATAATATGTAATGTTAAACATAGCTAGTTCTGGAACAACACTGCCTCTGTTTAAATCTCAGCTCTGGCTCTACTTTCCCCATGACCTTGCATAAGGTGCTTAATCTCTTCTTGCCAAGTTTCTGCATCTATATAAC
Organism: Bos indicus x Bos taurus; assembly: GCF_003369695.1. Taxonomy (NCBI): domain Eukaryota; kingdom Metazoa; phylum Chordata; class Mammalia; order Artiodactyla; family Bovidae; genus Bos; species Bos indicus x Bos taurus. Next base: position 84,577,409 of record NC_040084.1, on the reverse strand, counting down.
ATGCAGCTAGAGTGGTAAGTATTTCAGTTCAGTCACTCAGTTGTGTCCGACTCTTTGCAATCCCATGGACTGCAGCATGCCAGGCTACCTTGTCCATCACCAACTCCCAAAGCTTGCTCACACTCATATACATAGAGTTGGTGATGCCATCCAACCATCTCATCCTCTGTCATCCCCTTCTCCTACTGCCTTTATTCTTTCCCAGCATCAGGGTCTTTTCCAATGAGTCAGTTCTTCGCATCAGGTGGCCAAAGTATTGGAGCTTCAGCATCAGTCCTTCCAATGAATATTCAGAACTGATTTCCTTTAGGATTGACTGGTTGGATCTCCTTGCAGTCCAAGGACTCTCAAAAGTCATCTCCAGCACCACAGTTCAAAAGCATCAATTCTTCGGTGCTCAGCTTTCTTTAGGTCCAATTCTCACATCCATGTATGACTACTAGAAAAACCATAGCATTGACTAGATGGACCTTTGTTGGCAAAGTAATGTCTCTGCTTTTTAATATGCTGTCTATGTTGGTCATAGCTTTTCTTTGAAGAAGCAAGCATATTTATTCTCAATTACTGAATTAATTAATATACGCAAAGCACTGGGTTCAGTGCCTGGTGTAAAGAATTACCTATTATTATATCATTATCTTTAAATTATCATTCATGGAACTAATTATTTTGCTTATTGTTTTCCTCATGAAAACATGACCTCCATGAGGGCAAGGGTATTTATCTGTTTTGTTCACTGCTGATCTGATCTGATATGCAGAACAGTGTGTTGTTGGTATTAAATAAGTACATTAACAAAAATGTATGTTATGTTAACTATTGTCTAGCTTACTAACATTTAGATTTTTCAGCACTAAACTATTTCGGTAACAGACCTATATCCATACTTTCACTGTTCTCAATTCTTGACTTACTGTGATTATTGACTGTAGTCAGGAAAGTATATTTAATTTTCTTCTACTTTTCATTACATACAGTGAATAAACAATATAACTAACTCTTGTATTCTGAAATACAACATACAACTGAATATAAAATACTAAAAAGGGTGGAGAGTCTAACAACTTACACTTTTATAGAATGAGAGGCATGGGCCACATATTTAATATGTAATATTTCAAAAAAAGTCTGACAAGTTTGTTTTTATATATATAAAACTTGAATTATCAATACAAGAACTATGAACAGGAAGATGCTAAGGTACATTACAGAATAAAATTCCTATGGAGATACCAAGTAGGTACTGACAGGTAGGTAATCAGTTTATTAGACAAACTCTTAACAAAATGTCATGATGTTATTTAAACCATGTTAAGTTTGTCCTCAAAACGCAACTATGTTTGCCTTGTAAATGCCTATACTTCTTTTGTAAATTTAGGAGAAACAACAACAACAACAAATTATGGGTAAAAGTACATGAATAAGAAATAGTTTGCAAGGAGTATCAAGGTAATATTCTTTTTCATAATAATAAAAGTTTCCATAATTCAGCAATAAATGCATGTGTATGCATATTTTTTCTTATCTTATGGGATATTTAAAAAAAAATCACCTCAGTTTGCCAGGCAGGAATCACCTGACTTACAAACTTAATGTCCCAAATCTTGAGACATAAACATTAAGGAAATAAATATTTCACCAGAAGAAACCAGTCTTAAATACAATGATAAAATCGAGTTAAATATTTTAACATTTGGCATGTAAAACTATAAAAATTCAAAAGTTTCGCTGACACTTGGAATTACATTCAAAGTTCTAGGAATCTAGATTATTTCTAGATAACATGTGAATTGTGGATATGGATAATCTTTTTTAAAATAAATTATCTTTTTTGATATCATAATAAGGTCTAGAAGTAATATAAGTTTTATCCACGAGTCTGCCTTTTGAAAGTATCTAGGTTAGGAAGGTATTAGTTGGAACTTTTTACAATTTTGATTGTTATTTTTAAGAGGCTAGACACTTTAGGAAAGTATACATGCTTTCTGACTCTGATTAAGTTCCCGAGGCTGGCCTTGACAATAGATTTGGCTGAACTTGTGTTTCCAGGTTAAGCATTCTTCATTTTTTCTACTCAAGAAGTCATTTGTATAACCAATTTGCTCAACTCAGTCCGTAATACTATCCATTCATTTGAACACCTGTACTCCTGAGATTAAAATGGTGCTTTCACGCTTGTTCTAGATGGACAGTTAACACACCGTGACAAGTATGAAGACAACAGAACAAGGTAGAGTGCTGAATGTGAGGGAGGGACTAGAGGGGCTACTGTAGAACAGAGCAGTCAGGAAAGGCCCCTAAAGTAATGACAGGTGAACTGGAATCAGAATGAAGAGGAGCCAGCCAATCAAAGATCTCGGGGTTGGAAGAGAAGGATATACAGTTTAGACTGCAGGAATAACCACCGCAAAGACCTCAAGTCTAGAATGAGCTTGGGCTACCTGAGGAACTAAAAGGCCACCATGGTTGCAACACATTGAGTAAAGCAATATGTGGTAGATGACATGACCCCAAATCTTGCAAACACATCCTGTTTACACCATAATGATCTCAAGAACCTGACCGTTCTCTATTTCAACTTCTTAATCAACATGAGTTCTGGCCCTAATAACCTCCAACTTATATTCTTACAATAGCGTTTGGTTGTTTAGTGCCTGAGATATGCTTGTCCCTCATTTTGTATTGGGCTAATATCTATTTCTCCATATTTTTCCTGACCCATTCTTCCTGAGTTGGATGCCCTTCCTGTGTTCCTAAGCACCCTCCATACCTCTTTTCAGCATTTCCACACCGAATTTTCATTATCTACTTTCCATTTGTATTGTGCGCTCCTTCAGGACACAGAATGGTATTTAATCCCTGTACTCATAGGCCTTAGGCAAGGTATCCCCAAATGTTTTTGTTACGTACATTGTAAACATCACTAAACCTACTGCTCACTGGTGCTAGACCTACTGACTTACTGACTCCTGTAGGAGAAGCCCCACATCCCAGTCAGATTGGAGAAGGAAATGGCAACCTACTCCAGTAATCTTGCCTGGGAAATTCCATGGACAGAGGAGCCTGGTGGGTTATAGTCCATGAGGTCTTAAAGAGTCAGACACAACTTAGAAACTAAACAACAGCTAAACAACAAGAACAACATTGAGAAACACTGTCTAAAGAAGCTTGAAATACAAGTGCTGTGCTGTTCTGATACTCCTGCATAATCAGCACTCTTACCTATGTTATTCACTACTCCTATATATTTTTAAGATTGGAATTTAAGTTCTAAATACGTAATCTCATATGCCATTGATTTATACTACTAATCTTATCAAATTCCCCAAGTTTTTCCGAATGAAGATATGCCATTCTATTTCAGACGTGTGTGCTCTGTTGTGCTTAGTGGCTCAGTTGTGTCTGCTCTGTGACCCCATGGGCCTGCCAGGATCCTCAGTCCATGGGATTTTCCAGGCAAGAATACTGGAGTGGTTTAACACTTTACATTTGGTGAGGAGAATTGTACCTTAGCTCTTGAAAGCTACCAGGTAACAAATACCTTATCCTTACCACACAAATTGTGAAGCACATGCAATAAGTAATATTGAATTCCTTCTACAAAGTTTTTGAGCCAAGAAATCAAAATGGAATAAGCAAAAACAAAGGTTTCAAAAATGTGAATATTTCAATGTAAGGGCCAGGAAGCAAAAAAGAAAATAAAATTGAAAATACAGGGAAATGGGACTTCTTTGGCAGTCCAGGGGCTTCCAATGAAGAAGATGTGGGTTTGATCCCTGGTGGGGGAACTAAGATTCTGGCATGTGGTTGGCATGGGCAAAAAAATAATACAAAATAAAAATAAAAGAAGAAAACATTGGGAGATGAATTTCTAATCATATAATGTTACAGTCTCAAACAATGCTGCTCAAACTATCTGTGGTCAAGAACTATTTAAAAATTTTAAAATTCACTGGAAATCTATACTTTTTGTAAGAAAAACAACAACTAAAGTGTGTGTAGCTGTTGTGGCAATGTCAAATGAGATGAAAGTTTCTACAGTCTACTCTTGACTTCTATACTTGTTTTGTCTCAGATCAGTTAGCAGAGTGGACTCATTCATACAGGCACACTCTGAGTAGTGGAGCACAGATAGTTGAGCCTCCTAATGACTGGCACTACTTGACTTAGTGTCATTAAGGATCTCACTATAGAGAGATTCTTAATAAGAGTCTGCAGAGTGTAAGTGCACACCCCTTACACTCTGCAGACTTCAATCAGAAACCACAGAACTCTTTAGCTGGGCCTGGATGGATAGAGAGGCTGATCACAAAAACAACTCTTTGATAAAAAGAGAACTACTGATTAGTTACAAGAAGTTTTCATCAGGGTATCATTTGACTGAACAGAGAAATACCTGGGTACCATAAGAATAAATCATTATGATAATGAGATAATTTGCTAGTATGATGAAGATGATGTTCAATCTTCTATAGTTCACAGACTATAGAATGCCAGGCCCCTCTGTCCATGGGGATTTTCCTGGCAAGAATACTGGAGTGGTTTGCCATGCCCTCCTCCAGGGGATCTAATGCAACCGAGGAAAACGACTTCTCTTTATACTAGTCAAATTTTAAAGTCTTCCTTAATCATTTAAGAATTTTTAAGAGTTATTTAGCATTGGTCCTCTAATATCTGAAAATCTCATTTAAATAACTGCCCACAAACCACAAATTTAAAGATAAAGGCAGAAAAATCCATGAATTCTAAAGTCCTTGCTTAATTATGAAAGGGAAATAGGATCTCAGAACACCATTCCCACATTGGAGGCAAAAACTTCCTTAAGTGCTACTATGAACTGAAAATTTCATGAATCATAAAAACTTCAGAAGAATTACAATAACTCTCTAGTAGCCCATAAAGGCTGATAATGATAATAAAAGCTAGTATGATGAAGTTGCCATGCAATGGCAACATAACATTTCTCCACCTGTGCTTTTTGGGACAGAGCATCAGTTGTAGTGTGAAGTTAAACAGAAAGCAAAACAGTAGGCATCATATGGTAAATCAATGAGATAAAGATACGGAGTTTAGTAGACCTATCCTAACCATACAAATTCCACAAAACTTATGCTGTGGATTTTACAGTTTTTACATACAGATTCGTTAGGATACATAAGATTTATAAGGACATAACAGTAATTCTTATCAGTGTAATACTCTGGTTTTTTCTTGTATCAATATACATAGAAAAATTTTACTATGTAACAATAAGACTTTCTTTTTTTCCCAAAAAGAAATCTAAACTTTTTAATGTAGTCTTTGCCATATGGAATTAAATTATGATGAAATGAATCATATATGTGGTTCACAGTGTCACAAGTATAATTTCAAAGCTTATTTATAGAACAACATTTAAAAAGTCATTTACTGCAAACAGTCTTACATGGATTTTATTGTTGTCGTCTAGGAAAATATAACCTAAACTATGTAAGCTAGTATCAATATATATTATAAACATCCAAGTAGTGGGCTCCAAAATCACTGTGAAAGGTGACTGCAGCCATGAAATTAAAAGACACTTGCTCCTTGGAAGGAAAGCTATGAAAAACCTAGACAGAGTAATAAAAAGCAGAGACATGACTTTGCTGACAGAGGTCCATATAGTCAAAGGTCCAGTAGTCATGTATGGATGTGAGAGTTGGACCATGAAGAAAGCTGAGTGTTGAATAATTGATGCTTCTGAATTGTGGTGCTAGAGAAGACTTGAGAGTCCCTTAGACTGCAAGGAGATCAAACCAGTCCATCCTAAAGGAAATCAGTCCTGAATATTCACTGGAAGGACTGACACTGAATCTGAAACTCTAATATTTTGGCCACCTTATGCGTAGAGTCAACTCATTTGAAAAGACCCTCATGCTGGGAAAGATTGAAGGCAAAAGGAAAAGAGGACAGCAGAGGATGAGATGATTAGATAGCATTACCGACTCAATGGATATGAATCTGAGCTAACTCAGGGAGATAGTGAAGGATGGGGAAGCTTGGCATGCTGCTGCATGCCATGGGGTCACAAAGAGTTGGACGCGACTTTAGCAACTGAACAAAAACAACAACCAGTGAACTATCACTAAGACACTGCATCTATGTACAGATCACAGTGAAGTCATTTTAGGTACAGGAAAAATTGTAGATTAGGATGATGAATAAAGATGGGAAATATACCCTTAGATTAGCTTGAATAATACATAAGGCTTTAAGAATGCACTAGAGAACCAGTTTTTTTTTTTTGGCTTCCCTGGTGGCTCAGAAGGTAAAGAATCCATCTGCAATGTGGGAGATCTGGGTTCGATCCCTGGGTTGGGAAGATCCCCTAAAGAAGGAAATGGCAACTCACTCCAGAATTCTTGTCTAGAGAATCCCCATGGACAGAGGAGCCTGGCAGGCTAGGCTCCTGGGATTGCAAAGAGTTGGACACGACTGAGTGACTACCCAGAGAACCAGCTTACATGAAAAGTAAGCATGGCTCTAAAAGAAACTGTAGGAAAGCTCAGAATGAACTTCAGTAGTAGGCAAAGTAGAATAAAATCAACTAGAGGCAGTATAAGAAGGGAATGTCTTAATAGCCATAACAAATAAGCAACAATTTTGAAAATGATTAGGTTTGAAATAAAACTTTGTATTTTAATAAATAATGCATATACAAAACTATAGACAAGTTTATGAATAATTTCTGGTCCCTGTCAAAACATAAAAGCTTAGCTGGACAAATGCTTACAAAAAATTAAATTGGAAAGTTTCTATGAATCATTGCTGCTTTGCCTGCAGATAGAAATAAATTTAACTTCAACCCCCAATTATGACAGCATGCTGCCTTTCCATTAACATCATTAGTTTAGGAGTTCCCATTATGGCTAGAGAATTAAAGATAATTCTAAAGCATAAATGCTGATTTTAAGGCAGTAAATTAAAAAACAAAGTCATACTGCATTGATAAGACTATGAAATTATTATATTTTATACTTCTTTAAAGTATAATTTCAAAAAGAAATGTGTCTATTTGTCAAGGCTCCTAAAAATATTTTATCTTCAAAATTTTATCACTGGCAATTTACTGTAAAGAAACAGAATAATAGCAAAAATCTGTTGAATTCTCTATAGTATCATGAGAGAATATGCTCACTACTATATTAGTAATATCATAACTTTATTATCTATAATGTGAAAAACTAAATGTTTGAAAAAAGGGAAGCATGTCTGAGTAAACTATACAGCCTTTGAAACTAATTTTAAAAACTAGGATACTTTAGATAGAGTAAGAGGACAAAAATATACCAGACTCAATATCCTCAAAGAATAGTTAAGTGAAAATGGATATGCATTTGAAAAAAGACTTAGGGAAAATGAACACATGAAAAAAATTGTTTTAGAATAGTGGAATTACAGGTCCTGTGCTTCTCTTGTTAGGATTTTATTTAATGTCACAAATTAAAAAAAAAATCTAGATACTTCCAAAAACAGTTCAGAGAATAAGATAATAACAGTGGTTTAAATGAAGTTAAGTTTTCGTGACTAATTAAACTTTTTAAAAGTGCATTTTTCCTGTGAAATATCTGAAGAGCTTGCCAATTTTTAATGTCATTTCTATATCTGTTATTATATTTTGTATATAAGTATACAAAGTATACTTATATCCTGCTAAAATGTACCTTATGCTGAAAATTTTTCTGCTTTCTAGATCACTCAAGAAAAAGCAAATTAAGTCATGATATTATTATGTTTCATTCATTCAACTATCATTTTACTAAGTGCTTTATGTGTGGAAGTCACTGTAGCAGGGGCTAAGAATTCTTCTTTTCCATCCTTTAATTTCCCTAGTTTCATTCCATTCTTCAACTTGTGCACTCCCCTCTGCCACACTGTTTATTCTTATCATCTACTTCACCTACTTCAGTGTTACATTTCAAGATCTAAAATCTATATAATTCTAAGATTTTTGGTTTTGTTCGTCGTCTAGTTGCTAAGTCATGTCCGATGCCAAAAATGTTTTCTAAAAGAATAGATCACATAATCTGGAGAAGGCGATGGCACCCCACTCCAGTACTCTTGCCGGAAAATCTCATGGACGTAGAAGCCTGGTAGGCTGCGGTCCATGGGGTCGCTAAGAGTCGGGCACGACTGAGCGACCTCACTTTCGCTTTTCACTTTCATGCACTGGAGAAGGAAATGGCACCCCACTCCAGTATTCTTGCCTGGAGAATCCCATGGACGGAGGAGCCTGGTAGGCTGCTGTCTATGGGGTTGCGCAGAGTTGGACACAACTGAAGCGACTTAGCAGCAGCAGCAGCAGCAGCAGATCACATAATCATATAAAAACGCTTTCAAAATTTAAGAAAGAAGGTTATCTTCTCCATCTGTACTTTGTAATCATTATGAGAAATCCACTCTAGAACCTTCTTCTAAACATATTTCATCTTCAGTGTCTCCTATTCCAAAGGCTCTTACTTTTCTGCCATTAGTCATACGGAGGTCTTCTCTAATTTAAAATGAAAATAAAAATCTGCATCTTGGGACTTCCATGGTGGACCAGTGGTTAAGAATCCTCTCTCCTGACGCAAGCAGCAAGGGTTTGATCACTGGTTTGATCACTAACATCCCACATGTTATGCATTATGGCCAAAATAAATAAATACTGCTTTCCACTCTCAAAAAAAAAAAAAAGAATCTGCACCTTACTCTTCTTGATGACACATAATTGCTACTTGTATCTACTGGTGTATTCACTAAACACATGTTCTACATGAGGGTTTTCCATTATGAATCCATTCATTTCTTTTTCTTTAACGTCCCTACATTCTGGTTCATGTTTGAAATGATACTATTCAAGTGCCTTTTTACAAGTTAATCTTTCCTACAATATATATCTGCTAACTTTTCTTCTGTTATCTTTCTACAGAAGTAAACAGTGCTTGCTTACTCTTTCCTAGAAACACTTCAAGATTATGATTATCTTAAATTTCCATTCCCCCTGTTTGGAGTCTGCTAGTTTTCATTTCTATTTTATTTTAGCGTCTTTCAAGGTAAAACACCAGTGCTGGGAGCGCTGGTGCTACAGGGTTCTGAGCTGTCAGGGAAGCATCCTGTATATGCTGCTCTGTTTCAGACGGAAGCAACATCACCTCCTTTTTAGCAACTGCCACTGGTTAAATATACTTTGAAGGCTTGATAACACATCTACTTTCCAAGAAAGTTAACAAGTAAAATTTGCTAATGACAGAAAATGGATTTGGATATCAGTAGACTTAATTAAATATGGATATAATATTTAATTTAGCTGTAATAAATTAAATATTAATAAAGATGCTTAAAAATAGAAAAATCTTAGTACTTTAAATTGATAGATGCCATGGACAAAACCTAATCTTGAGCATATACTTATATAGCTACTAAATGAAGTGTTCTGATGTCAGAAGAAACAGCTATCAATCCAGCAGTCTCAGTGTTCTAGCTACACAGGATTATACGATAAGGTTAAGGCACTGCAAGTCAAAAGTTATGTTATAAGCAAGAAAGTGAATAATAACTTATACTAGTTAGGTATGAGGTTTAAAGAGTAAGACTGGGAGAGAATGTTTTACTTTTGAGAGAATGAAAATAATATAGATAAATCTGCAGTGGGTCATAAGAATGTCTCTGAAGACAGTGATAAGATGAAAATCAGCCAATCTGAGACTAAAACTTGCTGACTTGATTGAAACTTTACTTGTAAAAATAACAAGTAAATAGGGAAGGTTATCTGATGAGACACTTGAAATTTTAAGAGTCCGTGGATTCAGAAAGGTCTTTTCCCATTAGGTACAATTAAATATAAATCTGCTTGTGGAATTTTCCACAATATGGGTCTATGACCAAGTGCTATGATCATGCATGGATACTATAAAAAACAGTGGGTATCATCAGGTTAGAATTAAATCTGCAGCCTGAAAGCAACCTACAAAGCTCTCTGGTCATGAGTAGCTAGGGTTAGTTGCATTAAGTTATCCAGGCTAAGAGGCACAGACAGATTCCTCAGCTCGCATTAGTGTGATTATGTGTACCAAGTATGATTTAATACTAAATTTAAAAAGACAATCTGATAAGCTAGCAAATATAAAAAAGAATGCAGTTCTTGGTGAACTGAGTGACTTATGAGTGATTAGTATAATCCAATCCTAACCCAGGCTATCTGTGAGCATGTCCAGTAAACTGATTAAGAGCTCCAGCTCTGGGGTCAACCTGGGCTCAAAATTGGCTCTATTACTTCATGGGTCAAGCCAGTTAAGCTTTCCATGGCTCATTATCTATAATCCTAAATGCAGACAATAAAAGTACACAAGTCATAGTACTGCTAGGAGAATTATGAAAGATAATACATTCAAATTGCACAGGAGAATATCTGACACATAGTAAGCAAGTAAGAAATGTTCACTGTATCTACTAATTCTTTTCTTCTTGGTGCTTGAAAGCCAAGCCATCTAAGTAAGGGTATTGAAAACAGTAAGATCTAAGATGCTATTTTTATCTCAAGTAAGCATATAAGAATTGTTAAGACTTCTGCTTCACTGACTTCACTAAAGCCTTTGACTGTGTGGATCACAATAAACTGTGGAAAATTCTGAAAGAGATGGGAATACCAGACCACCTGACTTGCCTCTTGAGAAAACTATATGCAGGTCAGGAAACAACAGTTAGAACTGGACGTGGAACAACAGACTGGTTCCAAATAGGAAAAGGAGTACGTCAACGCTGTATATTGTCACCCTGCTTATTTAACTTCTATGCAGAGTACATCATGAGAAATGCTGGGCTGGAAGAAGTACAAGCTGGAATCAAGATTGCCGGGAGAAATATCAATAACCTCAGATATGCAGATGACACCACCCTTATGGCAGAAAGTGAAGAAGAACTAAAGAGCCTCTTGATGAAAGTGAAAGAAGAGAGTGAAGAAGTTGGTTTAAAGCTCAACATTCAGAAAACTAAGATCATGGCATCCAATCCCATCATGTCGTGGCAAATAGATGGGCAATCAGTGGAAACAGTGGCTGACTTTATTTTTCTGGGTTCCCAAATCACTGCACATGGTGACTGCAGCCATGAAAATTAAAAGACGCTTACTCCTTGGAAGGAAAGTTATGACCAACCTAGACAGCATATTGAAAAGCAGAGACATTACTTTGTCAACAAAGGTCCGTCTAGTCAAGGCTATGGTTTTTCCAGTGGTCATGTATGGATGTGAGAGTTGGACTATAAAGACAGCTGAGCACTGAAGAATTGACGCTTTTGAACTGTGGTGTTGGAGAAGACTCTTGAGAGTTCTTTGGACTGCAAGGAGATCCAACCAGTACATTCTAAAGGAGATATCAGTCCTGGCTGTTCATTTGTAGGACTGATGTTGAAGCTGACACTCTAGTACTTTGGTTACCTGATGTGAAGAGCTGACTCATTTGAGAAGACCCTGATGCTGGGAAAGATCGCGGGAAGGAGGAGAAGGGGACGACAGAAGATGAGATGGTTAGATGGCATCATCGATTCAATGGACATGGGTTTGGGTGAACTCTGGGAGTTGGTGATGGACATGGTGGCCTGGTGTGTTGTGGTTCATGGGGTCGCAAAGAGTCGGACACAACTGAGCGACTGTACTGAACTGAAAGACTATTATGAAACCTGGATCCCAAAACATTGTTCTCAGTGTTCAATCTATCTGTAAAGCATGATTGTAGGGGTTGGCCATTAATGCAGAGTAGGCAGCAGTCGAGTACAGTTAAGAGTACAGACTTAATTCTGGGTTCTTTCAGCTATGATTTTGGGTGAGTTACTTAACCTCTCTGCTTCAGTTTCCTCATCTGTAAGATAATACCTACCTCACAGGGTAGTTGCTGAGATTAAATACATATGTGTAAAGCACTTAGAACAGTGTTGGGCAGCACACACATAGTAAGCCCAGTATGAGTGTTAATAGATGTAGTTATCTAAGAACAACCTAATCTCTCCTAGAGTCCTCACTGGCTCCCAGACCTCAGATTATCTGGTCCCACTCACTGTTTTAGTGTTAGGTGGATTCTTATCTGATGGCTGAGGGCGTGAGGGGTGTGCGGGGTGTATGTGTGTGTGTAGACAAATTGCTTGTTTTGATTCTGCAGCCTCTTTTTCCAGTTGTCTTTGCCTCCACTGTGCCTTAGTTCCACTTGAATATCCTTATCCTTTTGTATCATGTGACTTATTAATAATAAAATCAATTTCCAGCCCCCCCAAAAAAGTTTGGAAGGATTAAAAATCACAAAAAGTGAGCCCATGTTCTGGAGAAATTACTTCATGTACAAGGAGTTTGGGACTTCTCAAAGTTAGGATTCTCTTAGCAGAAACACAGCCTTGTTAGCAGTAGGACTCAGTGGTATCAAGTTTGTGGGAGTTACTGAAATATATCTTTAGATATTTTTAGAACCAGAATATCACCAGCATATCCTGAGTTTTTATTGTAATCTGGTCTTTTATATTCTATAGATAATCTACCTATAGCTTTTAGCACACTCAGTAAATTAAATCACCGTATCTACAAAACTACTTGAAAACATGTTCTGGCACCAGGAATGGGAGTGAGGAATACAGTAAGGGAATAATCAAACACAAAATCCCAACTTTTCCTTAAAGGTTAACAAATATATCATGTGTATGCATGTGTGCTTATGAAGGGTCATCAAACCATGGCCCACGGCCTGTTTTTGTATGGCCTGCAAACTAAGAATGGTTTTTATGTTTTTAAAAAGTTGAAAAAAAATCACACAAAATAATAATGATATTTTGTGAAAATTATGTGAAAAATTTCAATTTTGTGAAAATTCAAATTTTCAAGTCTGTGAAGTTTTACTGTAAGACTTTTTCATTCATTCATTCATGAGTGTCCACAGCTGCTTTGGGACTACGGTGGCAGAGCTGAATAACTGCAAGAGACCCAAACAATTTGTAAAGCCTAAAGTATTTACTCTCTGTCCCTGTACACAAAAGCTGGTCATAGTATGTGTTATGACAAAAGGGATTCAATGAATCTCTTAGATGTGCTTCTCCAAATGTAACTGCCATATTTGACTGTGGTAATATTCACTTTTAGGTTCCCTAACAAGAGAAGCTTCCCTGCAACCTGGTGGTACTATGAATGGTGCTTTATATATATTGTTTAGTCTTCATAACATTTTTTAAAATTTATTTTAATTATTTTTAAACTACTTATTGATTTGTCACAATATTGCTTCTGTTTTATGTTTTGCTTTTTCGGCCACAACGCATGCGTGACCTTAGCTCCTTGACCAGGGGTTGAATCCACACGCCTTGCTTTGGCAGGCAAAGTACTAACCACTCTGTTGTCAGGGAAGTCTCTAACCTTCACAACAATTCTGACGTACATACTACCATTATTCCCATCTTATAGAGACAGAACAAGCACAGGAAGCCTAGCTGATGACTGCACACCAGTGGAGAGCCGAGGCTGGATTCAGACCCAGGAGGTCTGGCTCAAGAGCTTGCTCACTCACACTCACTGGTCAAGCACCAATGGCTGCACGACTTCACACCTGAGTCACATTAGATTTTCAAAGAAATAACTTCAACAGAATTGACTTAACATTTACTTTGTGAAATTTTATTAAGAACTGGTCAAGGGCCATGGTTCAGACGGTAAAGAATCCATCCCAATGTGGGAGACCTAGGTTTGACCCCTAGGTTGGGAAGGTCCCTTGGAGGTGGGCATGGCAACCCACTCCAGTATTTCTGCTGGAGAATTCCCATGGACAGAGGAGCCTGGAAAGCTACAGTCCACGGGGTCACAAAGAGTTGGACACAACTGAGCAATTAAAAGCACAGCACGTGTAAAGAATAGCTGCATGTCTTTAATAAAAGTGCTATTAAAATGTTGTATTAATTAAATTGTCACTGTTCTCTACATAAGGGGAAAATCTTGTCTCTCCTAGAATAATTTATGCTTTACTAGAAAATAAAAGGCACACAACATCTTGACTCATCTTTTTGTCAGAGTTTATCTTTAAAAGTAACAGCTAGCTCTTATCGTTAATAGGTAATGCTAATTCTTCATGGCTGCACTTTTCTATACACCTGTCTATCTTCTTTATGTTCAATAGTGCTGTGCCTGGACAATTAAAAGTGAGACAGGTATGTCCTGTGTTTTCATCAGGCTGAATATTTAACGGGAAAGGCATGTGTTAAGTAAATAATTTCATTACTAATGACAGATATAAGTTTTAGAAAGGAAAAAATACAGCATGCTTTGAGAGTAATTACCAGCAGACACGATCCAGTATGCATGGTCAAGACAGCCTGAAAAGCAGTGACATCTATGCAGATTTACAGAGGATATGAGGCAATCTTTTGGCCTCGAATTATTTCCAGGTAAAGAGAAGATGACGTGGTAGATCCTGAGCAGGGGAGGACAGCCCTTCTAACAAAATCTGGTGATTTTCCAACATAAACTGACAGAACATATTCTGTGGGCACCTGCCCAAGACACTTGCCCGGAACAGGAAAGGCTGAGTGCTGCCCAGCTGGCTTAAAGGAGGTGAGCCTTCTCTTGGTGCAGCAGTTCTCAATGTTGGGTACATACTGCAGTTCTGGGGAGCTATCACAAGGAAACGAGTCATGGAGTTAAAGAAAGAGTTCATTTAATTTACTGAAAATTTTATCCCAGGTGGAAAAAGACACTGGAAAGCTGGAGAGAACTGTTACCAGATGGCTAGCCTATTCATTTATCTTGTATTAACAGCACCTACAAATGCACACTGGTGGCACCTGTAATGCCTGAGACCTGAGCTTGATCCCTGGGTTGGGAAGATTCCTCGGAGAAGGAAAGGGCAACCACTCCTGTATTCATGCCTGGGAAATCCCATGGACAGAGGAGGTTAAAGAGGTAAAATCCATGGGGTTGCAAAGAGTTAGACATGACTTAGCGACAAAACCACCACCATGAATGCATATAAAAGAGTCAGACTGCTTTACGTTTCTGATCCGAAGAAAGGAGAATTATCCCTGCCACCCTGAAGAAATCAGCAACTTACAAATATTCCCAATATATAGGAATGAACACGGGAACAGGTAGAACACACAAAGAGAAAAATCTTCCCAGGATGTCTGCCTCTGTTGCCAAACCACAGTTGTTAACATGATTAGATAATTCAGAGAACAAGCAGCACTGTTAGTTTAAATGTTTAGACAATTCATTTTACGTTGTATTACAAGCCCAGGGTTGTTTTTTTTTTTCCTGGTTCCCCACCCACCCCACCCTCCTTTGCTGTCATGTTATCTACTCATGTACTTTTGCCACAAGACAAACACAGCAAAAAAAAAAAAAAAAGGCAGCTGGTAGTAGGAGGTTTCCCAAAAATATAAGGGCAACCCCTCATAGAAAGTTTATAATGTACCAGGCACTGTTTTGAAAACATGATCATCTCACTCAATTCATTACAACAAACTTTTTACCTATTATCTCACCTATGTCTTAAATGAAGAAACCAGCATAAAGAAGTCAAAGAACTCAGTGCCAAAGGTCAAACAGTAAGGGATGCCAGAGTTAATGAAACAGATGCTATTCCTCTTGGAGGTCACTCAACCTTTTGTCTGAGCACAATACATGTTCTGGGTCCCAGAGGAAGGCTGAAGAGGATCAAGGAGAAATAACAGCAATCTTAAGATTCTTCATCCTACTCTGAGAAAATGCAAAGAAAAAGAGGAAAACAATAGAATGGGAAAGACTAGAGATCTGTTCAAGAAAATGAGAGATACCAAAGGAACATTTCATGCAAAGATGGGCACAATAAAGGACAGGAATGGTATGGACCTAACATAAGAAGTAGATATTAAGAAGAGGTGGCAAGAATACATAGGAGAACTATCCAAAAAAGATCTTCATGACCGGGATAACCACGATGGTGTGATCACTGACCTAGAGCCAGGCATCCTAGAATGCGAAGTCAAGTGGGCCTGAGGAAGCATCACTATGAATGAAGCTAGTGGAGGTGATGGAATTCCAGTTGAGCTATTTCAAATTCTAAAAGATAATGCTGTGAAAGTGCTGCACTCAATATGCCAGCAAATTTGGAAAACTCAGCAGGGGTCACAGGACTGGAAAAGGTCAGTTTTCATTCCAATCCCAAAGAGAGGCAATGTCAAAGAATGCTCAAACTACCGCACAATTGCACTCATCTCACACACTAGCAAAGTAATACTCAAAATTTTCTAAGCCAGGCTTCTACAGTACGTTAACCGTGAACTTCCAGATGTTCAAGCTGGATTTAGAAAAGGCAGAGGAACCAGAGATCAAATTGCCAACATCTGTTGGATCATCAAAAAAGCAAGAGTTCCAGAAAAGCATCTATTTCTGCTTTATTGACTACGCCAAAGCCTTTGACTGTGTGGATCACAACCAACTGTGGAACATTCTTCAAGAGACGGGAATACCAGATCACCTGACCTGCCTCCTAGAAATCTGTATGCAGGTCAAGAAGCCACAGTTAGAACCGGACATGGAAGAACAAACTTGTTTCAAATTGGGAAAGGAGTATGTCAAGGCTGTATATTGTCGCCCTGCTTATTTAACTTATATGCAGAGTACATCATGAGAAACGCGGGACTGGAAGAAGCACAAGATGGAATCAAGATTGCCGGGAGAAATATCAATAACCTCAGATATGCACATGACAACACCCTTATGGCAGAAAGCAAAGAAGAACTAAAGAGCCTCTCGATGAAAGTAAAAGAGGAGAGTGAAAAAGCTGGCTTAAAACTCAATGTTCAGAAAACTAAGATCATGGCAACTAGTCCCATCACTTCATGGCAAATAGATGGGGAAACAATGGAAACAGTGACAGACTTTACTTTTTTGGGCTCCAAAATCACCGCAGATGGTGACTGCAGCTATGAAATTAAAAGACGCTTGCTCCTTGGAAGGAAAGCTATGACCAACCTAGACAGCATATTAAAAAGCAGAGACATTTTGTCGACAAAGGTCCATCTAGTCAAAGCTATGGTTTTTCCAGTAGTCATGTATGGATGTTAGAGTTGTACTATAAAGAAAACTGAGCACTGAAGAATTGACGCTTTTGAACTGTGGTGTTGGAGAAGACTCTTGAGAGTCCCTTGGACTGCAAGGAGATCCAACCAGTCCATCCTAAAGGAGATCAGTCCTGAATATTCATTGGAAGGACAGATGTTGAAGCTGAAATTTCAATACTCTGGCCACCTGATGCAAAGAACTGACTCATTTGAAACGTCCTTGTTGCTGGGAAAGATTGAGGGCAGGAGGAGAAGGGGGTGACAGGATGAGATGGTTGGATGGCATCAACGACTAGACGGATATGAGTCTGAGTAAACTCTGGGCGTTGGTGATGGACAGGGGAAGCCTCACGTGCTGCAGTCCATGGGGTCGCTAAGAGTCGGACACGACTGAGTGACTGAACTGAACTCTCGATAAAAAAGGTTGACTAGAATTAGACTGAGAAAAGAAGAGATTAAAAAGAAAAGCAAGCCAGTTATAATAACCAGTGGTTCTAAACTGGCATATGAAAAAAATGTCCCAGTGGTTCTAAATTTAAGTGTGTATCCTGCAGGTCTAGTGAGAACCAACTGCCGGGCTCCACCCACAGCACTGCGGGGCTCCACCCATACAACACAGACTTTGTGATTCAGAGATCTGGGGTGAACTGCGAGAATGTACATTTCTAATGAGTTCTCATCCACGACTGGAGAAGGCAATGGCAACCCACTCCACCGTTCTTGCCTGGAAAATCTCAGGGACGGGGGAACCTGGTGGGCTGCCATCTATGGGGTCACACAGAGTCGGACACGACTGACGTGACTTAGCATCCAATACTACGGCTCCCTGTTGCTCCAGGGGTCACAGTTTGAGAACCACTGCACTATATACACTGCCTAAATTCACTCTCTTACACAGTTCTAGTAAATAAAACCATACACTTTTCCTAGAAAACTTGAACATAAAGGGTCTCCTTTAGAGGTTAGAATTTTCAAAGAAATGTTTATTTGTTTTCATTATTATATTTTAAAATATAACATTTGGCAGGTTTGATCCCTGAGTTGGGAAGATCCCTGGAGGACAATTCCCTGGCAGTACCCTGTAAAAGTGGCAGTATTTCACTCCAGTATCCTGGAAAATTCCATGGACAGATGAGTCTGTAGGGCTACAGTCCATGGGGTCACAAAGAGTCAGACAGACTGAGCATGCACATACACAGATATACAAAAAACTATCTGTAAGATATGTAAACTGTAAAAACCATATAAATCTTACCCGAGTCACAGTGTCAATTAATCTATTCAAATACAACTGACACTCTTCCTTTAGTATCCAGCTGTACTTGTTATTGAAATTGCCAAATATTCTTAAAATAAGATTTAATTTGTGAAGAATACATATAACTTTCATAATTAACACATATTGCATATATGTTAACACATAACACATATTAACAGGTTAAATTTTCAGTTTTTGTCTTCATTGCTTATTCCACAATTTTCACTAGTGAATAAACAGTTATTGAAGACTAAGAGAACATATGAAGTTTGACAAGAAAAGTAATTCAAGCTTTCCAAGATATATTGTAAAACTACTAAAGACAGAGAATACGTGAAATAGTTTATCCTGAAATTACCAATTTTAGTTATTTTGTTAAATAAAGCAAGAGTAAAATTTAAAAACTCACTGGACCATTGTAAAGTAGGTTTTTAAAAGTAATGACAGTCTTCAGTGCTATTTTAGTCATTGTATACAGTGAATATTGTCAATGAAATAAAATCTTACCCAGATCTAGTCGTTTTGAATTCCACCTTGAGGATAGGTTTGCATGGTTCTGGCTTCTTCCCATCCTTTAACTGTTTTCCTAAAATATAGTTTTCTGCATTAAATTCTAAAATTCTAAGTTACTCTAAATTCTTATACATTGATAGTTTATAAAATGAAATATAATGAAATCCACCATGAAATGTTTTAAAGTAATTTTGAAAGTATTTAATACAAAATAAGATATTTTAAATGATCAATTTAGTGTTTGAAATCCAGTGAAGTGTTTACTTTTTAGTGCTAAAAAGTAAATAAAATGAATAACTTGTCAACAACATTTGTGACAACATTCTAGTATGAGAAATTCATTCTTTGCAGTGTTTTAAAGATACGGAAAATAGGATTTCTATTTGCTAAATGAATTCAAGTTGTAATATAGCTTATTTGAGGAAAATAAGTCTAAATCATATTTTCACCCAAAGAGACAGGCTGCAAAATTAATCCTTCTGCTAATAAAGTCAATTATATTTACTCTGTTAAAGTAAAATCCATCCATTGTAATGTCAAAGAAACTGCTAAAATAAACCAATCTCTGTAAAATGTGTCAAACTCATACTGTTAAAGAATTTTGATTATTTTTAAAAAGGTTGATTTCTATTATCAAGTTTTACACGTTCACTGTATTAATAATTCAGAAAAAGTTAAAAGAAAATAAGATATACTAATTCCTGTTTCTTAGAGATTAATCAGTGTCACCATTATGTTATTAGTGAAGGCCCCAAGCACACACTGCTAACCCAACACTTCTTATCCTCTTTCCCAGCTTTTTCCTCCCAGGAACTAGCTCGTTCTAACGTATTTTTAATGTTCTTTTGTTTGCTGTTTGCCTCACCAACAAGAATGTAAACTCCATGAAAGCAAAGCTTTTTAAGGGTGTATATGTTTTTTGTTTATGTATCCATGGTGACATTGTTTGGCACAGGGTGGACACTCAATAACAATTTAATAAGTGAATAAATTAATGTTTTTCTTTAGGATTAATTCCAAGAAAAGAGATATTTAGGTAGAACTGTATTCCAGAAAGGATGAAGAAAGTATGTGAGTACTTTGTCCCACCTTTCCTGAACAAGGCTATTATTTTTTTCTGATTTGCTAAGTGTATTGTTTAATCTCTGAAAATTCTTTGGCTTTCTAGTCATCTGTATTTCTTCTTTAAAAATAGCTTATATCTTTTACCCATGGTTATACGTTATCTTCTTTATATTTAAAAATAAATTTAACATTCCAAATTCATTAACACTGTGTCCATATGTTGCAACCACTTTTCCTAGTGTCACTTGTGAATTCTAAGACCTTTTAAAAAAATTGCATAGAAGTGTGCATTTAAATAATTGAGTCTATCAGTCCTAATCACGCTTCCATTTAAGAAAACTTAAGATCCTAAAATGGCACTTCTTCCAAAACTACGTTATAAATTTAATGGAATTAGAATTCCAACAGCTTTGTTTATTCCAAACAGTTTATTCAAAAGTTTGAATTTTGACAAAATGGCCTTAAAGTTCAATGCCTATGAACTGCTAAAGAAACTCAAAAGGAGATGATTTCCGGAGTGACTAAGTGAGACCTCTGTGAACTCACTCACTTAGTAAAATTGAAATACTAGCAAGATAACTAAGGGTAATCACTTCAGAACTCTGCCAACTAACTGAAGCCACAAAATGAACACAACACAGTCTACTCAGTGGAAATGACCGAAGCTTGTTAAAACCTGGGTGGGGGCGGGCCTGGATGTTCTGATGAAGGGCTATTTCCATCCCCTACGCGCCTCAGCTCTGTGGCATGGTGCCATTAAAAAGGCAATAGCATCAGCCAAGAGATAGGACTCAAGTTTATTTGCAGTTCCATTAAAACCAGTTTCCCTAGAGCCCAATCAGTATATTATCCCCAACTGCAGCTTCCTGAAAAACTCTAATCCCAAGATGTTGTGGCAATTTCATTTGACACAACAGACATCAGCTCAGGGAGACCAAAAACCCTACCTCCAGACATCACAGAAATAACAGTAATCCGCTGGCAATATGGTGCCTGCCTAAGGCTGTGGTTTTAGTTGAGGCAAATAAGAGGCTGGGCAGGAATTAAAAAAAAGTCCTTAAGAAGTAGACATACTCCAGGCTGTACTTAAGGCAGTGTACATGCCCAGGGAAGACCTGGGAAAGGACAAGGTCCCTGTCATTCACCTCTGGCCAACTCTGAGACCCTGAGCAAACTCAAAATTCTTTAAAAAAAAAATAAGAAAAGTAAAATGAACTGTACTATCAGTGGAGGAAGTAAATGAGTTATAATACCACCGCTGGCAAGAACAATGGAACAGAGAAAATGGCTAGTAAAAATGCGAAGGGTACAGTTTTTTTGAAAAGCAGGCTGAGAGCATTTATGAAAAATAGAAATATATAAAACGAGTCCATTTTGAGGAGCAGCAATTCTGTTAAGCATTTATTCCATAGGAATAAAAGGATCAATTCCTATTGAATATGTACAAGAAAGGTAAAGGCAGCATAATTTGTAGTGATCAGAAACTGAAAATACAGTTTCAAATTTGAAACTTATTTGAAAGTTTCAAATTTATCACTACAGCATAATTTGTAGTGATCCATCAATTAGGCATGGCTGAATAAATTATGAAGAATTGTGAGACAAACAACTGGTTGATACACAAGCATTAAAATAAAGGAATTAAGAGCTATGCCAGATGAAAGGAGGGATTTTCCTCAAGTACAGAGGATTAAGAAAAGATGCAAGAAAGAATAATATAATTCTATTTTTATGTAAAACAACGACCAAAAAATCTCATATGCTCTTATATGTGTCTATAAATATGTATGATTTTAGAAATACATGTATTTTGGAAGAACATCTGCAAGATTTTTGACATAGCTTATCCGGTGAGGCAGGAAAAGGGAAGGGGATGCTAATATAGAGGAAGGTTTATGGAGAAGAGGCTGGTATTATATGATCCTTTTTATCTACAATGACATATGTATGTATGTATATGTGTACAAAAAACTTTTTTTTTTGGTCACTACTTCTGTGGTTTCATGGTTAGGAAGTTCTTCCCACACAAATACCATTACAACTTTGGGAAGCATTTTCTTGCAAATGCTTTATAGTTTCATTTATTACATTAATTTTCTGAGGTATACTTTGGTATAGGTAAGATTTTTTTCTCTAATAGTTTCATCACTATTTGTGTAGTTCTATTGACCTATAATTGCCAGACAATAAAGACCAAGTGTTTAAAGTGTATAATGTGATGAGCTGTGATATAGTTATGTGTCTGCCAGCACTGGTGTCCCAGGTGGCTCAGTGGTAAAGAAACCATCTGCAATGCAGGAGATGTGGGTTCAATCCCTGAGTCGGGAAGATGGACACATCCCAACCCACTCCAGCATTCTTACCTGGGAAATGGCATGGACAGAGAAACCCGGAGGACTACAGTCTATGGGGTTACAGAAGAGTCAGGTACAACTTAGCAACCAAACAACAAAAACAACTGCCAGCATTCTCACTGAACCACCAGAGCTTTCCCCACTAATGTGAAATTCACCTTTATTACATTAAGTTTTCATAAATATACACCGGTCAACTGGTATTAGAGCATATGCTCCTGCCTTAAGATCCTAGGGAAACATCTCTTCCCCTCTTTATGCAGAAAATAATGTTGCAATGGAACCTTGAGCCTCTTGCATCCTAATTTATTAGAACCAGAGAGTGACTACTGAGAGAGTTAAGCAGAGAACATCAGATCAAGAGGCTGGAAAGGACTGCCAGGGAAGAAGACTGGATTTTTGAGGTGGGAGAGAGAATGAGGAAATAAAAAAGGTGTGGGAAAAAGGAGTCTTAAATCTGAAAACTAGTCCCTCATGCTGTACAAGGAACAAACTAAGAATTTCAACCTCGATTTCAATCTGTTCAGATATGACCTTTCAGTGAAGAATTTAAAAGTCTGTTCTGAAGAAGACTACCATCAGAACTTCAGCCTTCCTCTACCACTCAAAGTTCTAATAGGAGTGGCAGATAAATATAATTTGAGATTATAGGTAAAATTTTTACATTAAAAAAATTACTTTGTATGCATTTTATTTTATGAAGCAAAACAATTATTCAGATATCACTCAATTTAATCTATTTCAATATTCACCACCAATCTTTCGGTGGCTGGAACAATCTTGAAAAAGGGCAGGTGTTGGGTGGAATAATTAGTGAGCCTTCTTAATTTTGAGCTTATATATCTTGCATAAAACCTAGCCAGGTACGAAATTCTTGACTTTCGTCTTGCTCAATATAGTCTTTTGTTACTGCTTTATTGTGTCCAATATTTATACTTACAATAAAATGTAAAGCCAGTCTGATTTTTAATTCTTTATATACTTTCTGTCCACCCCCTGCATGGATGTTAAGAGTAGTTTCATTATCTTTGTAAAGTAAAAATGCTGCTGTTTTTATAGTGATCTTTCTTCATTAATCTTGCTTGGAAATTAGTGAGTCCTTTTGATTTGCATACTCTGATCTTTTTTTAACTCAGATTTTTAAAATTATGTCACTGATTGTTGCTCATGTTCTAGATTATTCATCTATAATCCTGATGCTGGGAAAGACTGAAGGCAGGAGGAGAAGGGGACAACAGAGGATGAGATGGTTGGATAGCATCACCCACTTGATGGACATGAGTTTGAGCAAGCTCCAGGAGCTGGTGATGGACAGGGAAGCCTGGTGTGCTGCAGTCCACAGGATCGCAAAGAGTCGGACACGACTGAACGACTGAAATGATAATCCTAGACTAACCATTTTCTAAGTCAAATCAAGTAATAAGGCACTAGCTAAGATTTTACAAAGCTCATATAACTAAAGGATTAGTTTAGTTTAGGATTAAATTAGAGGATCACTGGATTTCACCACTGTCATCTGACTTCTTAACTGCTAAGTCACCTCAGTAGAAAAACTTGTACTTACCCTTTCAACTACCTGTGAACTACTTTGAAAAATCACTGAAAAGATCTGGTTAAATATAAAACTTGACTTAATAAATCATACAAACCTCCATGTAACATGTGATTTCATGTCTCTTATGTCTTCCCTATTTCTCACATCCCTAAAACTACTCAGACACAAAGCCCTGTTGATTCTAACTCCAGAATTTTATTCATGTCCACTTTCTTCCATTTACAATCATATTTGAAGTCCTCCTTATTTATTGTTGACATTAGCATCCTAATTGGCTTCTCTTTTCTACTCCTGGCTCATCTGACGCACTATCATCAAAGGGGTATTTCCAAATATAAATTTTATGTTTCTCACTGTGAAATCATTTCCTAGGTCTCCCTTCATGAAGTCCAAACTCTTTAGCATACTATGATGTATATTTTTGCCTCTGTATGCAGTTATTAGTTTCTGGCTACTCGCTCAAAGGAATTTTAAATACTGTTCATATTAAACTAGCGGTTTTCCAAAAATACCCTGCTTTTGATTATGTCTTTGTACCTTTTGACTAAAATAACCTTGGTCTGTTCTTATAACTCCCCACTGATCCTTTAAGACCAAGTTCATCCAGCCTAAATTTGTGAAATCTTCCTACAGCCTTCACCTAAAACATACTCATTACTTCTGTTTCTACATCATACTATGCAGGCCTTTATCAGCACTCATCGTATGTAGTTTAGTTTATACATCATTTTCACTCACTGGACTATGAGTTCTCCAAGAGCAATATATTTCTAGTATTTAATCTCCGGTACTGAGGAGGTGCTCAATAAATGTCTATTGAAAGAATAAATGAATGAATGAATGAGATGCATTAACAAATAAATGAGGATCACTGTCAGAAAACAAGTGCTTCCCTAGTTTCTAATTGGGGAAGTAGAATGCCACTTAGAATGGAGAACACATTTGTTGCTACACAGCAGCCATGGGCTCACTCAAGAGTGGGCTACGTAGTACGACAGCCACCACTCACACATGGCTATTGAGCCCTTGAAATGTAGCTACTCCACGTTCAGATGTGCTGTAATATACACTAGATTTCAAAGAGTACAGAGAAAGAATGCAAAATACTTCGATTCTATATGCTGATTACATGCTAAAGTAGTAATATTTTGCATATTTGGGGTAAATCATATTTGTTACTAAAATTAATTTTAATTTTTTTTACTGTTATTAATATGGTTACTAGTAAATTTAAGATTACACATGCAGATCTCGTATTTCTATTGAACAATGATGCTCTAGAAAATAAGACAATTAAATTGGAGAATCACATTGTTAATAACATTAGTCTGAAATGGGGAAGGTGTTCTTTCCTTGATGAGTGTGGACAGAGCTGATTTATAGCTGGACTGATGACCAATGGGATATCTGGTTTTTGGATCATGGCCAAGAGTAGTGGGATTTATGATGTGTTTCTTCAAGATCCAAAACTCCCCAAACTCCCCTTGGTGACTCTTGGAGTAGTAGTTTTGGATGGCCGGCAACTGGCCTAACTGGCAATACCGGCTTATTCATTTAAAGGATCACTTTGAGAGTTTCTCAGAAGCCAGAGTTTGGGGGCTGGAGCTGGTGACTCAGTACAGTCCTTGTGAGCAAAAGTACAGAGTGGGAGACTCATATGGGCTATCTCTTAGAATGCTTACACACATTCTTTTTCTCTTGCTGCTTAGTATCCTTTGCCTTTAAACAAAAGCCTTATTTGAGTATATTCTGTGGAGTCTGGTAAGTTCTTCCAAATAGAAGAACTAGGGAAAAAACTTTTGTAATGAACTATTAATACATTAAAGAATTGCAGTATGGATTTATGATTCACTGAGTGTTTTAGGCTTCAGGTAAATCTTAAAAGTAGATTCATATAATTTTAATATGTCACATCCTTAAAATACTATAAATTCACTTTTATTTATGTGAAGTATGAATTTATTTTTCCTTTTAGCAACCCTTAATAAAAGTTCTCTAATCCTGGTTCTTTAATTTCCACATAATCAAAAAACTTATACCTTAAAAATCACCCATTCAATCCTTCCATTTTACATATGATGAAACTAAGTCCAAGAAAATAGTAATTATTTCTACAAAGTACTTACAAACAGCAGTGCTAGAATTACATACCAGATTGTCTGATTACTGGGAAAGTGTTCTTTGATAATCATAAAAACTAGATTAAAGGGAATTATCATTTTTTATTTTAGTCAAAAAATCACCAGTTGATATATTTCAGACACTCAAATAGAAAATTTCTGAAAAAATATGACTGTCAACCCTCTTGATACACATAAAATTATCCAACATTATATCAGGAAATTATCTTAAGTGAATTCAAATTATTTTCCTTTACTGGCCATTTTATCATCATTGTCTAGATAACTGTCACGACCCTCATAAGAATCTACTATCTAACAACTTTGGCAATGAATGATTCCATTTGAGGGCAAACTGAATATTGAAGCTATAATTCAATTATAGTTCAAGCACCAGGCCATCATTTCTCAAAGTGCTATTTTGAGGAACACTAGAGTACTGTAAGATGTTCTGTGAATAAAAGATGCTAAAGTCAAGTAAATTTAGGAAAAGCCACATAAAATATATAAACTGGCACAAATAATTAATATCCTGTTGACCCCTGGACAACAGGAGTTTGAGCTGCATGGGTTCACTTTAAGGGCAAAATTTTTTCAGTAGTAAATACTAGATGACTACACAGTCTGTGGTTGGTTGAATCCACAGATTTGTATCCACAGATACTGGGGGCTGACTTGATGTTATATGCAGATTTTCTAATATGCAGCAATGAGTGCCCCTAACCTTCTGCTCTTTCAAGAGTCAATTGTATATATGTATGTATGTTTATACATATTTTCCCTTTATAAATTCAGTGTACATTGAAAACTAAGACGTCTTTCAGTGAAGAAAATGTTCAACTTTATTTCAGCATTTCTAGAACTTCTTTGATCATAACATGCTTTTTCACCAAATAACTCACTAACATAGGAAACATTAGCATTATAAAATATATTTTGGGGAAAACCTATCTAAGTATATTTTGTGCTATCCTACCAAGTAAATAAGATATCCAAATTTACATTTATTATAATCACATATGTATATAGCATGTCATAATTTTCAAGTACTTTTACTTAAATTTTGCTTACTTGATCCAATGTATAGAATGGTGCTTATCTCATGGTAGAACCAATATTTGTTGAATGAATAAAAGTACAATCAGTTCCAATCAATTACCAAGGTAATGCTTATAAATGTTTTTAAGAATAGGATACTTAACCATTACATTACATGGATTTAGATATGAAAAAAATCCACGATTTACCATAAATCCTTCCTTCCTTCCTGTAGGAAAGGAAGAGCAAGAGCCCACAACACAGATAGTAATGAAAAGAAATCCCTAAATTTTAATCCATCAAAGTAGATATTTAGTATACTAAAAACTACATACCACAAATATGTGTATGGTTGCCTTTTTTACTAAGATACTACAAATTCTGAAGAAATCTAATTTTGCTACTTCTAAAAGCCTGCTCTCAAGAATTTACGTTTTTAGTATTAAAAGAGAATCAAGATTAAAATAGAAAAATCATCATTTGGCAACCATTATGGTAATAAGTAATCCTTCAAAGAAACATCAACAGATGCTACAACCAGGGGGTATAAATTTTGATGAGGAACAGTATGTTTATAAAGTCTCAACTATTTCCTTCAAATCAAAACACTTATTGATTACAATAAAAAATCAAAAAAATTATTAACTTCAAAAGGAAAAAATAACGCTATAATGGAGAGACCTAGTAGACAGAAGCTTAATCAAGGAATCAGGGTATGAGACATCACCATGACAAATCAAACACAAGCTCCACTTGAGGCTGTTAAAAGAAGACAGCAATCCTTTTGGGATGGTCCTGCTGAAGATGTGCAACATGAATCTAATCATGAAAACAACATCAGACAAAACCAAATGGAAGCACATTCTATAAAATAACTGACCTGCAACATTCAAAATTTATCTGTAAGGAAAGTCAAGTAAAGGCTCAAGAAGAGTTCTAGTTTGAAAGAGACTGAGGAAACATGGTAACTAAACCTAATCTGCATATAGACCCTTTCGACAAAAGGCAAAACCTGGTGATATAGGAGAATGTCTCTGTAAGAGACTAATACTGAACTATTTTGGGGTGATTAAGCAATATGCTGACAACTTACTCTCAACTGGTTAAAAAAACCTCTTTGAACTATACTTACAAAAAAAGATGAAAATTTAGATAAACTTAAAACTTTAAAACCAATATACATATTTCTACTAACTTCAATATTATTCATACTTCCTTCTGGGTTTGAAATTAAAGGTTTCTAAACTAATCTTCAACTTTTTTGATTTTCTGAATTCCTAGATTCCAGTGGGGATAGGAGATTCTAAAATGTATGAAATACTCAGGAATACCAAAAAGATTAGGGACGTAGGCACTAAGAGAAGGAAGAACAAAAATATATTAGGGAAAACTGGAACCTATTATGAAAAGGGTTATCTTCTGGAGGCACACATAAACAGAACTGTAGCAAATTTAAAATAAGTGCTTTTCCAGAAGAGTCTCTGACTGCAACCAAAAAACAGTGGTAAAATATATTACAATATGTGGCTAAAAGAACTGTTATTTTTACCAGGAAACAAGCAAGTCTAAAAACTCATACTATGACAGACAAAGTAAATTTTTAATTTGACTTTATTTTTTACATTGCAATAATTCAGAATGTACCAATTTTTAAAGAAAATGGGCAGTCATATTTTAAAGTGAACAATGAAATACAATTATAAAAATACTCTTTTCGTATGCTACTAATGCAAACAACAGTTCCTTTCATTTCCCTAAATTTGCTGGTTAAGAATTACTTAGCGTAGAATCATGAGAACGCAGATTAATAAAGGAATGCAAATTTCCAGGGCTAATCCAGAATTCAAAGTCCTTCATAATCTATTCATAAAAAGTGAAACTGTTAGTTACTCAGTTGTACCCCACTCTTTGCAAACCCATGAACTGTATCCCGCCAGGCTCCTCAGTCCATGGGATTCTCCAGGCAAGAATACTGGAATATCCATTCCCTTCTCCAGGGGATCTTCCAGACGCAGGGATCAATCAAACATGGGTCTCCCACATTGCAGGGCAGATTCTTTATCATCTGATCCACCAAGTAAGCCACTCTAATAAAACTTTCATGGAGGTTTTATATACATTACTTGTAGACTAAGCGTTAACACACCAGCTTGAGATCACCATCCCTAGAAAAATGGCAGCTTTCAGGATTAGCTCTCTTGCTTAACAACTGGTAACCTGACTTTCAAGACAGCTTCCACCACTCCTAGACTGAAAAGGGTGGCACACGATGTCTGTACTACTTGTACAAAAAATACGGTTTACAACCAATCTCTGTTTTCCTTCTAAGCAGCTGAAATTTTGGTAC
Source organism: Bos indicus x Bos taurus (assembly GCF_003369695.1). Taxonomy (NCBI): domain Eukaryota; kingdom Metazoa; phylum Chordata; class Mammalia; order Artiodactyla; family Bovidae; genus Bos; species Bos indicus x Bos taurus. The sequence goes on along the minus strand of NC_040084.1, from coordinate 84,548,092 downwards.
ATGCTAACTAAAGCTGCTGCTGCTGCTGCTGCTAAGTCGCTTCAGTTGTGTCCGACTCTGTGCGACCCCATAGACAGCAGCCCACCAGGCTCCGCCGTCCCTGGGATTCTCCAGGCAAGAACACTGGAGTGGGTTGCCATTTCCTTCTCCAATGCATGAAAGTGAAAAGTGAAAGTGAAGTCGCTCAGTCGTGTCTGACTCTTTGTGACCCCATGGACTGCAGCCTACCAGGCTCCTCTGTCCATGGGGTTTTCCAGGCAAGAGTACTGGAGTGGGGTGCCATCGCCTTCTCCAGCTAACTAAAGCAGAGGGTGCATACAGACTGACATCAATACAAACCCTGGACATCAGGTTCAGGTGAGCTGTCCTAGTACAGGACATTTCATACATGTGGTAATAACTCATTGCAAGAGGAAACAAGCATATCCTGTGTGGCTCCACTGGAAGAAGGCTGCTGGAAGCTTGAGCCTGGATTCCTCTAGACTCCATCCCTTGTGCCTTTTCCCTTTGCTGATTTCACTTTGCATCCTTTTGCTGAGTCCTATGAGTGTTCCTCGGAGAAGGCAATGGCACCCCACTCCAGTACTCTTGCCTGGAAAATCCCATGGACGGAGGAGACTGGTAGGCTGCAGTCCATGGGTCGCTAGGAGTCGGACATGACTGAGCGACTTCCCTTTCACTTTTCACTTTCATGCATTGGAGAAGGAAATGGCAACCCACGCCAGTGTTCTTGCCTGGAGAATCCCAGGGATGGGGGAGCCTGGTGGTCTGCCGTCTCTGGGGTCGCACAGAGTCACACACGACTGAAGCGACTTAGCAGCAGCAGCAACATGAGTGTTCCTAGTGAGTCAAACTTGGGGTCATTTGGGGGTTTCTGAAGACAATATTTTAAGGTATACAATTACCTTCTATAGGGTGCCAAGTGTTTCAATACATATTATATGTAGACTAGCAACCTGCAGTTGATAATATTAAGATGACAAAAATTCAAAATAAGTCCTACATCACTCACAAAATTATCAACTTTCTGGACTATTGGAGAAAAATTACTCAGAATATTTTGTAACTTTAATTTTCTGAAAGCTCAAATTTGCAATCTCAACTGCAAATATAGTTATTCGAGATTTCATTTACTCAGTTGCTACAAATTATTTCTATATGTGTAAATACAGAAATTTTAAATTAAATTAAAATTTAAAATTCAAAATAGAACCCATCCTTGTCATCAAAAACAAACCCAAATGCAAACTCAAAACAGTTTTCTGTCCGTCACAATTTAGGTAGTGTTTAAAAGGGATCCATTCTTACCATGTGGAGTTATGGTCTGCACAGGCTTCGCAGGGGATCTCACATTCCATATAGTCAAGGTGCCATCCGAATGACTGCAAATAAATTGTTTTCCTTCATGATGCCAAGCAACAGAGTGGATAGCCTATAAAAGAGGGGTAAAGAATTCCACCTTTAAAAACAAAAACTTATTTAAACACCAAGTTATTCATAATTGAAACTGGAAGTAATTTTTCATATTAACCTTTTTCTTATTTCCCAAGCTGAAGTCCATATGTTAATATTAAATTCCCATAACTTAATTGTCCTGCCAAAAAAATGAGATTTAATTTGGTTCTAACACTCTTTTAACTTTCAAAATTTTATTTACTCCTTAAGGGAGGATGATAATAATATAATAGTGATTATGTATTATTGACAAGTTCAAGAAAACAAAATGCATTCTTGTAGTTTCTTAGAATAAACAATAACTAAACATAAATTACCAAGTAATTATAATCAATATCCCACTGGAAAAACTAGTTGCATTGACTGTTCAGAAAAATTTTTATAAATTAACTAAAGTTCTAGGAGACAAGAATGCAGATTTAGAATTAAGATTGATTGAAAATACCTCATATTGAACTTCAAGACAGGTGACAAAAATCTATAAGGCATGCAAATAAACCAGGAAATACGATGCAAAATGAGAAGAAAATGTAGTCAATAGAAACAGACTCAGAAATGATACTGATGGGAGAATTAGCAGACAAGGATATTAAAACAAATATTTTGAACAGACTCCACATGCTCTAAAAGGTAAGTGAAAACATAAAAATGTTGAGGGAAGACATGCAGGCCTTCAAAAACACAAGTGGATTTCTAGAGATGAAAATGTCTAAGATGAAAAATTGTTTCCAAATGGGTTTGCCAACAGATTTGATACAGGAGAAAGAAAGCCTGATTAACTTGAAGACACACAGCAGCAGAAACTGCTCAATGTGGAAGATGGGCAAAGAATAAGCAGAACATCAGTAAACTGTGGTACAACTTCAAGAAGACTAATATGTGTGTCATAGGAGTCTCAGAAGGGAGCCTATGGACAGAAAATATATTGGAAGAAATAATGACCCAAAATTTCCTAAATCTGATGAAAACTTTAAACTCTATAAACTTCTAGAATACATACATATCTTAGAAATGCAGTGAACTCAAAGCAAAAGAAACTTGGAAAAAACTACATAAAAGTACATATTTCAATTGCTTAAAACTGGAACTTTAGTGATAAGAAATCCTTAAAAGCAACCAGAGGGTGGAAACGAGGGGAACACATTAAATATAGAAAAGCAGAGATAAAGATGACAGCAGATATTTCCTTAGAAACAACGCAAGAACACAGTTGAGTAATACCTTAACAGTTCTGAAAGAAAAAACTGTCAACCTAGGATTATATCCATCACAAATATCTTCTCAAAAACAAAGGTAAAATAAACACATTTACACACATAAAGAACTCAAAGAATAGATAATTTGCAGATTTTCACTATAAAACATGTTACAAGCAGTCCTTCATGCAGAAGGTAAATGATATGAGATGGAAATCTGGATCTACTCAAAAGAATGAAAAATACCAGAATGGCAGATATGTAGGTATATATAAATTATACTCTTAATTTTTAGCAAATGTTTCATTATAGGAGAACAGTCTCATAAATCATGACATTAGCTTAAAAAAATTATTTATTTTTGGTTGTGCTGGGTCTTTGTTGCTGTGCAGGCTTTTCTCTAGTTGCAGTGCGCAGCCTTCTCATTGCAGTGGCTTCTCTTATGGCAGAGCATGAGCTCCTAGGGTGTGCAGCTTTCAGTGGTTGCAGCTCCCAGGATCTAGAGCACAAGCTCAGAAGTTGTGGGGCAAGGGCTTAATTGCTTCACTCATGTGTGAATCTTCCCAGATCAGGGACCAAACCCGTGTCTCCTGTATTGGCAGGCAGATTCTTTACCACTGAGCCACAAGGGAAGCCCAATTATACTCTTTTAAATACTTTTCACCTTTTCTTCTGGTATGTAGTTGAAAATACTACTTGGAAACAGCCTGGAAACAGGCTTGCTTAAGCTCTGTTAGGCTAGCTAAGCCAGTTTTTAATGCAGGGCTAGTCTATCCCAATGACAAGGCAATACCTTTGTGAGTATTCTTCTGATGCCCTGACCACTACAAGCATTCTCTGTTCTGTTGGGAATGTGACCTATTCTTAGCCCTGTGTGTGCTATGAGAATTGCTGTACCTACTCCTTTCCAATGAATCTATTCTAAACCTCACACTAATCATTATTCAGTTCAACTTAAGACCAAGGTAAAGGGCTCCTTGTGGATTTTTAAAACTCTCTCACAAGGCAGGTCCCTACATTCTGTTACCTTGTTTTATAAATTATGGATAACTTTCCCCATTTCCCAACTCTGTTTCCTCAATTTAGGGAGACTGCTGGGTTTAATGCAGGTTCCCCCTTGCCCACCTTCCTTCATGGATTGAGACCTGGAAGTCGCTCAGTCGTGTCCAACTCTTTGTGATTCCATGGACTGTAGCCTACTAAGCTCCTCTGTCCATGGGATTTTCCAGGCAATAGTATTGGAGTGGATTGCCATTTCCTTCTCCAGAGGATCTTCCCAACCCAGGGATCGAACCTGGGTCTCCCGCATTGCAGGCAGACACTTTACTGTCTGAGCCAGCAGGGAAGCACCTCCAGACCATAAGCTAATGCAACTGAAAAGCTCACCTTTATCCCCTAAGGAATCCCTGTTCTATACTATCTGTTAATTTCTATAAACTGTTCTTACATGTATTTTCCCAGTGTGTTTGTTTAAACTGAGAGGGTAAATTCCCTGTGATTCAATAGTGGCTAAAGCCAAGATAACTATTTAAATTACAAAAGCAAACAGAAAAAAGTCAAATATGCTTACAATATGCTTTCATTTTGACACAACAAACAGCTCTACAGGCCAAAGCTTCCAGAGAAATGACAAGAACTCTTTATTAAAAATACTCTTTTAAAATAAACTCAAGATCTTGACTGGTAAACAACAGAATATTTATTAACTAAAAGGCTTTAAAATACAAAAAAAAAGTATACAGTTATGAAAACAAAATTCTCTTTCGGTCAGGCTTATAAAGATAATATGCAGACATTTACAAAGTATTCCTAGTTTTGCTATAGTTACTCAATGTAATCTGTTTGACTAACTGAGAGCATCAATATGAACACATGACATTTCTTAAAAATAAACAAAAAAACCCCACACATTTCCTAGATCTATTCTCTGAATTAGAAATTATGAACACTCCTGGTAACCAAATTATGGTCACCAAACACCATTTCTCACCGAAAGAACCCAGTTTCATGGAAAAAGATACTCTAAATTTGGGACAGAAATATTCAAGTTTAATAGGTATGCTTTGTTCTAACAGATGGCAAGGAAGCTATCCAAGACTATTATCAAAGGACTCAGGAAACAAATGGAAGAGATTCACTGATGAAAGACGGGACAATTTGAAAATCGGTAAGGCTAATAACGGTAGTGTACTGAGGCATATGAAATAATGTTTAAATCTTTTAGTACATAGTGAAATGGGAAACAAAATCAAATTGCTTATCATTAATGTTGTTAGAGAACAGCCCCTTTTACTGAAATAAAAGAAACAAGCATTTATCCTGCCTTTCCTATCCAAATTGTACAACTATATAATCAAAAGAGCAGGTGAGAAGCTTCTCTTTACAGAAGTATCCCAGATAATCGATAGAGAAGGAATCATAAAATTAGAACCTCTCTACTTTGCAACAACTGCATGGTAATGGATTTAGGCCTTGAACATAACTGACAGCTATTATCACAGACACTACTGTTCAATCTGGGTGAAGAGCATCAGCATCATCTAAGAAATAGTCCTGCTAAAAACAAAACAAAAAAATGAACCTAAATTTGGTCGTCTCAATAAACCATCCAATTTATAGGAAATCTGAAGGCAATAAAAGTCTTTTTTTTATTAATCACAATCTTTATTTGGATTCTAAAGCAAGCAAGCTATAAATATTTCCAGTACACTATCATTTGTATAAAATAAAAAGCTAGCACACATTTATTAATTTGCTTGTAAATGCAGAAAATACCTCTGGAAGAATACATGAGAAAGTAACATTGGGATGAGGTAAGGGAATTGGATAGTCAAATGCCAGGAGCCGGAGAGATCATTTTTGTGTCTTTTGAGCTATGTAAATATATTATATGATACATATGCAAAAATTTGTGTGTTACAGTAACCACAAAGATTGCCTAAAGTCATTAATTAAAGAAGTTCTGAGAGAAGCCATTGTGAAGTGGAGAAATGACAAAAGCAATGTTATTACCTCATCGTAGGTGTATCTATAGTCTGCTTTCTTTGACTTGAGGTCCCATAACACTACTGTTCCAGATTCAAAGCCAATCAAAAGCTGTAATAAAAGAAAATGCCACATTACCTAGGATTGACATTAGTCATGTGAAACATTTACTTGCTGACAATACAGATAACTATTATCATTCATATGCTTTGGCTACAAAATTATAGCATCATTAAACATCTGCATTGCTAATCGCTAATCACATGGATGACATATGGGAATACTGCATTGCATATTCATACACCTTTGATCATTAGGATTTCAACATACATCATACAACTGATCATTGAAAATGAAAACAGTACCATTTTGAAGTCCAGAATGTACATTTCCATTCATTAACTTACTAATAAAAATTTACATGTGCTTTAAAGTTTACAAACTTCTCTAATTTAACACACTATCAGGCAATATCATTTATTCATCTACTGATTAGTTCCAAATTATATCTAGCCTAGACCTCTCTTGTGAGATTCAGACTTATAATTCTAATGGTCACATGTTCACATATTATTCCACAAGAACCTCAAAGCAAATGTATCCACAACTGAATTCATTATTTTTTTCCCTACTGTCTTTTCCTGGTATTTCCTGTTACAGAGGCTTTCTCACTATTTTTAAAAATATTCTTTAAGAAGCTCAAGTAAAAACTTTGGCGTCATCCTTAGTCCTAATGTCTCTCCCACTAGGTAAAATCCTCAAGTAATTTAAAAATTACACTCATATATAATTTATTATTTTTCCACTTTCAATACATCTCTCCTGGTTCAATACACAAAGATCTCTTTTCTAGTTTCTGGTCTCTCTGACTCGCTAGTCTTGTTCCTTATTTACTTCACTCCATATCGTAGCTAGTCTGATCATGTAATGTATTCTTTTATTTAAAAATTTTAATGCTTTATGCTTATTTTTAGGATCAAGTCCAAACTGAATAATCTGACCTACAAGATATATCATGGTCTGACCTCTGCTTAACCCCTCAGCTTCATGCTGTTCCACATTCCTATTACCCAATACATTTCAGTATATCTTTCAGGTCATGTTCTCTCTTACCTTTACGCCTCTGCACATGCTGTCATCCTAACTGGACCACTTCGTCTAAGTCATCCTTTTTGCCTGACTAATCCTACTAATCCTTCAGGTCATTTTAGCTATCACTTCCTCCTGGAAGCCTTCCTTGACCTACCAAATTAAGTCAGTGCCTTCTTATATGCTCCAACAGCAACTTGTACATTTTTTAGCCTGAAAGGTCACTATACAATTTAATAATGTCCTTTTCCTTATCTGAATTCTCTTGCAGACTATAACATTGGTTTATTTAAGCAAGATTTGGTTTTATCTTGTTTACTACTATACTTTTAACATAAGACATACAGTCTAATATAGGTCCTTAATCCATTTTTTGTGAATAAATAAGTTCTAGAATGAAATCCATGTTCTTGCCTCAGAAACTGCCTACTGTTTACACTGGCATTTTATAAATAATTGTGTTTTGTCTGCTTGTAAGCTCCTCCCTTTTTCTTCACTTTTCGTGTTGCTTCCTTGGTAAGTCTAACCAGTTCCTCTGGACAAAGATGCTCCTTCTCCATATTAATACATGCATTTTCACCTCTAGTCTCCATAGATGTCTCTAGAATCTAATATACTAACACATAGTAGATATTCGATAAATATGTGTTTAATAAGTACATGAATAACCAGCAACTAGTCAATAATCATTCACGTAATCTGGAGATATGAACAAATTTGGAGGCAGGCCCAGTAATTTTCACTAAATAGTAACTTAGTGTATTTTCAGTGTATAGGGGCACTCAGAAGACCCAGTCACTGAAACTAATAAAACAAATTTACATCTTGGTACGAAGTAGAGCTAATTTTCCTAACATAAACTCTTCTTTCCTTGACCATCTGTAATACATACTCCTTCTGGGAAAAAAACTGGTATTTGTTTCCTTTACCCTTTTTAGTCCTTCTAAGCATCCTGGACATGTATATGGCATTTTCTGATGGGGGAAGTAAGAGAGAAACTTCAGGAGTAAGAAAAGAGATGGAAAAAGATAACATTTAAGAATCAATGTATAGTGTATATTTTATGTATAGTGTAAAACAATACTGGATTGTTCAGGACACAGGTAACTTACAGTCTAGGCCCAGATCTACCAATAGTAACTATTCAACTTAAATATTTTACCCATCCAGACATTAACAACATAAGAGGATTATAGTAAACTTTAACCCCTCCAGCCAGCTTTACCTTCCTACAAATATCAGAAATCTGTGCCAACAAGTTAGACTTTAACCCCTATAATCTCCTAAACAGTAAAAAATAGAAGAACTGAAGGATGTGGTACTTATAAACAGAAAATTCAAAGCTTATTCCCACTAGAATCTTCTATAACTCATAGAAATGTTAATTTTTTAACAGTACTATTGATGAATTTTCTTTGAATTTTTCTCTCATAAAAAGCATTCATCAGGTATACTGATACAGCTCTTCACATTAATACGTGATCTACATCTTACAGAAGACATGTAGCATAATGGAGAGTACTCTGAGGTTGAAATCAGAGAAATCACTATTCAAAATCCCAGCTCCATCAATATCTAGCTTTGTACCTCTGGAATACATAACTGGATCAAGTCTCTGCCTGATTATTTATAAAACAGGGAAAACAGCTCACTTAAGATTTGTTGGCAGGATCAAATAAAATTAGTGCACATAAAGTGGAAAGCAGTGCCCGACAAAGTAGGGGTTAATAAATGGTAGTTATTACTGTTAAGTAAGGGGTTTGACACGAACACTTAACTTTCTTTGGCCAGGACCTGTGCTTAATGTGGCAGCGTCATCCACCATAAGGTTAGCTTTGAAAGGACATATCCTATCACCTTACCTCTTTTTTCAGTGACACAATGTCAAAGAGATCTTTAGAAATAGAAGTCAGTAGCATGAAGTAAAATTTTCTATTAGAAACCAAAAGTTAGATAATATCATCTGTTCTAGTACCCTAATACGTAAACGTGTTTGAAAGAGATTAAATCTGGGAATTAAGGAGGATAATACAATGCCACGTTTCAAAAAATGAGGATGATACAAATTTTTTCAATTAAGTACATATTGAACCAGGATTCCCAGGTCATGCTAGTGGTAAAGAACTGCCTGTGAACGCAAGAGACATAAGAGACATGGGTCTGATCCCTGGGTTGAGAAGATGCCCCAAAGAAGGAAATGGCAACCCATTCCAGATTTCCTGCCTGGAGAATCCCATGGACAGAGGAGCCGGCAGGTTACAGTTCAGAGAGTTGTAAAGAATCATATATGACTGAAGTGACTTAGCACAAACATATTGAACAGTTATTATTTTACTGCATGTTGAGTGCTATAGAAAATATAAACTTGCATAAATACTATCTTTGTGCTCAAGGAGTCCTTCAAGTTCAGGGGAGTTGAGATAACACATTTCTAATTCAAGGCAATATGTGGTAAATACTGTAAAACTTGCACAACTAAGGTGCTAATAAATTTGGAAGTGATAAAGCATTTTATGTCAGGATTATCAAGAAAGGTATCATGAAAGATACGATATTTTAATCTGAGCCTTAAGATGTGAGTAGGAATTCAGTAGAGAAAGAACGGTGAGAAGGAATTCTGAACAAAAGGTCTTACATAAATAAGTCACGGAGATAGTAAAGAGCAGCTCACATTTGGGCAACAGTAACTATTTGCTTCAGCACAGTGTTCAGGTAAGGATGTTCTCAAAGATAATGAAACCTAGGGTTATGTTGTACAGAAACACTGCTTTGTTTGTTTGATAATACAGAACCACTGAAAGCTTTGGAATAGGAGAACAAGAAGATTAAAATGGCACTTGAGGAAGACTGATCTGGAGACGACTCAAGAATGGGTTGGAATGCCTTGAACTGCAGTAGGGGAAGGAGACTGAATAGCAAAGTGACACTGCAGTGGAAGGACTGAAATGATTCAGTGACGGATTCAGCGTAAAAGAAAGGGAAGTTTTCAGCTCTTCTACCAGGTCCCCTACCTAAAGGCTGGCTTTTAGACAATTATCTTATACCAAAAATAAATAAGTGAAGATACAGGTTACTATAACTTGCTTCATGGAAAGTTTCTCTCAAAACATACAATGGCATGATAAAGTCAGCTCCCAACAGTACAGTACAGCCATCCTTTTGTTTTCTGTGTCAAATAAGAGAACGGTGTTAACACAACATAGAGGCATCACTACTCCCAGTAATTAAAGAAAGGAAAAACCTGAGTAAACTGCATCACAAAATCCAGAAGGTTCATTTCACTGATTTCTGATAGTGATTAACTTCCTGGTATTTATGCAGACTAATTATCATGAAACTTTGTAAGTAGAAAAAACGTAATTAAAAAGAACTGAGACTGGTTTAAATTATGAAACAGATTCACGAAAAGAAAATTTTACTTTTTTTTAGTGTACTAAAGAAACTAAACTAAATTTTATTGCTTTTCAGGGTATTAAGGAACCTAAATTAACAACAGCTAGGTAATGACTGCATGGAACTGGTTTTGAGTATAAAAAAAGTATTATTTTCAAAAATACCTATTAACATGAGCCTTTGATTAATATTAACTTTGGCTAATAAAATAAAAATGCCAAAGCCTTTGACTGTGTGGACCACAACAAACTGTGGAAAATTCTTAAAGAGAATAGCAGACCTTACCTGCCTCCTGAGAAATCTGTATGCAGGTCAAGAAGCAACAATTAGAACTGGACACGGAACAACAGACTGGTTTCAAATCAGGAAAGGAGTACATCAAGGTTGTATATTGTCACCCTGCTTATTTAACTTATATGCAGAATATATCATGCAAAATGCCTGGCTGGATAAAGCACAAGCTGGAATCAAGATTACTGGGAGAAATAGCAATAACCTCAGATACACAGATGACACCACCCTTATAGCAGAAAGCAAAGAGGAACTGAAGAGCCTCTTGATGAAAGTGAAAGAGGAGAGTGAAAAAGCTGGCTTAAAACTCAACATTCAAAAAAAAAAAAAACTCAACATTCAAAAGACTAAGATCATGGCATCTGGTCCCATCACTTCACGGCAAACAGATGGGGAAACAGTGAGAGACTATTTTGGGGGGCTCCAAAATCACTACAGATGGTGACTACAACCATGAAATTAAATGATGCTTGCTCCTTGGAAGAAAAGCTATGACAAACCTAGACAGCATATTAAAAAGCAGAGACATTACTTTGTCAACAAAGGTCCGTCTAGTCAAAGCTATGGTTTTTCAGTAGTAATGTATGGATATGACAGTTGGACCATAGAGAAAGTTGAGTGCTGAAGAATTGATGCTTTTGAACTGTGGTATTGGAGAAGACTCTTGAGAGTCCCTGGACTGCAAGGAGATCCAACCAGTCTATCCTAAAGGAGATCAGTCCTGAGTATTCATTGGAAGGATTGATGCTGAAGCTGAAGCTCCAATGCTTTTGGCCATCTGATGCAAAGAACTGACTTATTGGAAAAGACCCTGATGCTGGGAAAGATTGAAGGCAGGAGGAGAAGGGGAGGACAGAAGATGAGATGGTTGGATGTTATCACTGACTCGATGGACATGAGTTTGAGCAAGCGCCAAGAGTTGGTGATGGACAGGGAAGTCTGGCGTGCTACAGTCCATGGGGTTGCAAAGAGTCGGACACGACTAAGTGACTGAACTGAACTGATTAACCTGAGATTTTTATGAAGAAAAATTTAGGCGAGAGAGGTGTTATGTGGTAAGTATAATAAAAATTGAATAACTACAAAAAGTATAAAAAAGAATTCAAAACTAGAAGAAAATGGGTTTTGTCAGGATTATCAGAGAATTGGGGGAATTACTACAAATAAGCAAAAAACAAGTTAATAAGCTTTAATTGTATTTATTAAATTTTATTTGTTTTAGAGTTTTCTTCTTTAAAATGTAAGTGATTTTAATTCTTTCACTTGTTCCTTATAATCTATAAATAAGCAATTGTTTATATGATATACAACCTTTGTTAGCAATCTCAAATTTGCAGAGTAAGCATGATTCCAGAAGAGTTTGCATATGTAAAAAATACTGGAATTCATGCATTTAAATAACAAATATATTTATTTGAAACAATCTACCTTTCCTTCATCCATTGGATTATCACTTATATGGACAACAGGCCCTGGGTGAGATTTAGATGACCTGAAAGAAAAAAAGTTAAGATTTTTTTTCTCAACCAAAAATGGCAATACAACTACACATTTATTACAACAGAAATAACAACTGGAAAATAAAGATATATTTACAAGGGTTGAAAACATTTCAGTAAATGATTGCTATTTTTATTTTACTGAATTCTAGCCTCCAACTGGGGTATGCCATTCAATTCTATAGCTCATATCAAAAATAAGAAAAGTAGCATTATGCTTAAAAAAAAAAAAAGTTCTACTAATATTTACTCAGAGAAAAAGAAGTCATACAGTTTAGTCATTCAGCTAAACTGAGGCCCACAGAGTAGAAACACATATGCAACATTTGCTCAAACTCACAGTTCAATGGCTTTATTCCACATAATGACGTAGCCTGAGAGTGTGAAGGACTCCACATTGACAATGTGTATGTTACCTCGTTCAGTGCCCACATAGAGCCACTTACTCTGGAAAGGCAGATGGCAAAATGTAACCCTGCAAAACAAAATATATCCAAAGGAAATTAGAAAAATACTTGGCAAATTTTATTAACAGTATTAGAGGAGTAATACTGATATATACAATTTAGGAAACAAAAAAGATACAACCATCATATTTACCTCACTGCAGTTAATATTCAATTATGCTAAATTCTACTTTAATGTCAAATATAAGTCATTACAAAAATAAATTGCAAAACAGAGAAAAGACGAGTTTTGACATTAGTATGTGTTTCATATCTGGCTATTTCAAATCCATTGTGTCACTTCAGGCACATCACAAACTGAATCTGTAAAGCCACAAACTGAGCTAACACTCATCACTCCTAGGCACTACCATATTTCTCAGAAGTTACTGAACACACTAATCCATCTCAATACCTGTGCTGACTATTCCTTCCATGCAAAATACTCCTCCTGCTCACAATTTTCTTTTGCTCAAGATCTAGTTAAAATACCACCTTCATTCAAATCAATATCCCAATACTTTTGTATCTCTATCTGGCTTGCCTTATAAAACAGTCTACCTTTCTCACCAACTTCTACGCCTCTGGAGGGCAAAGATCCTCTGTACTCAGGCTTAGGTAATGATATTGGAATATACTCAAATGATCTCTTTCCAATGATGTAAGAGATATTTGTTGACACATTATAAAAATTTACAGGCATGAATTAAAGTTTATAATCATTCAAACAATTTCAAACATTTTCTAAATAAGCTCAATTGATTACAAGGTAAAGAATGGAACCTACCTTGTCCTTTTCGTAGAACTCATTTTTAGTAAAACATTGTATGTTATGAAACCATATAAACTCATTTTTTTCAGACGTGTGTGTCTTTCAAAATATACTATTTAAGATTTTAATGGAATAGCCCTTCAAATAATATACAATGAAGATAATCACTGCTGAACTCTTTAAATGACACTAAGCATTAGACAAGATACAACATACCGAACATTTGTTATTCCTATTAACATAATTTCATCACAGAGAAATTTCAAGATGAAAACACTTCAAATACATGCAACTCATGGTCTCACTATTTCCCAAAGGTAATAAAATAGATAATTACTTAAGGTTCATCATCTATATTTTTTGTTAAGTGGTTTATATGACAGCATGTCATCTTTCCAAAGGATTTATGTGTAAATTGAACAAAGCAAAGAAATGATTACTGAATCAAAAAAACATCTTATAGTATCTTACTACTTTTTGGGCTTCCTTGGTGGCTCAGACAGTAAACAATCTGCCTGCAATGTGGGAGACCTGGGTTCGATCCCTGGGTTGGAAAGATCCCCTGGAGGAGGGTATAGCAACCCACTCCAGTATTCTTACCTGGAGAATACCATGAACAGAGGACCCTGGTGGATTCCAGTCCATGGTGTTTCAAAGAGTAGGACATGACTGAGCAACTAAGCAAACACACATTACTCCACAAGGCAGTAAGTCCACAGTACTTTTACAAAAACTTAGGCCTATATAGGTTTCAGAATTTTCCACATTTTAGAAAGGTACAAATGAGTATTTTGTGTATTACCTAGTACAGTGGTGTGTTAGTTGCTCAGTTGTATCCGACTCTTTGTGACCCCATAGGGTGTAGCCCACCAGTCTCCTCTGTCCAAGGGATTTTCCAGGCAAGATTACTGGAGTGGGTTGCCATTTCCTTCTCCAGAGGATCTTCCTGAGTATGTAAGTACATGGGTGCTAAGTCATTTAGTCGTGTCTGTTCCTTTGCAACCCCATAGACTGTAGCCTGCCAGGCTTCTCTGTTCACGGGATTCTCCAGAAAAGAACACTGGAGTGGGTTGCCATGCCCTTCTCCAGGGGATCTTCCTGACCGAGGGACTGAACCCATGTCTCTTACATATCCTGCTCTGGCAGGTGGCTTCTTTACGTGGTAACATCTGGTGAATGCACTGATTATTTTTGAGGAATAATTTCTGGCAATTGCGTTTACTTGAGACATAATCATCATATAACAGTAGTTTTGGGTGTACAACATAACACTTCGACATATGTATATATTATGCAATGATCACCACAATAAATCTAGTTATCCTCCATAGATACAGGTATAGTAAGAATTTTTTTTCTATGATGAGGACGTTTAATACCTACTCTCTCAGAAAAGTTGAAATATGTAACACTGTGTTATTACCTATAATTACTGGTGGTTTCTTAAAAAGCTAAATGTACACCTACCATATGAACCACCCATGCTATTCCTAGGTATTTAACCAGAAGAAGGAAAGTGTATGTACAGGTCTACACAAGACCTGTACACAAATGTTCATAGAAACTTTGCAAGAGCCCTAAAGTGGAAATAAACCAAAGGTCCTTCAACAGGTAAATGAACAAACTTATATATTTAGAATATTATTTTAAGTGTTATATACTTAGAATATTATTCAGTAGTAAATAAAAATAAACCATACATGCAACAATACCAATTAATCTCAAAGTACTGAAGATGAGGGAAAACCAGACAAAAAAGATATACTACATGGTTCCATGTACAATTTATATGCAATAAGACTAGACTATTCGCTCAGTCGTGTCTGACTCTTTGCGACCCCGTTTATGGGATTCTCCAGGCAAGAATACTGGAGTGGGTTGCCATTTCCTTCTCCAGGGGATCTTCCCGACCCAGTGATAGAACCCAGGTCTCCCGCATTGTAGGGAGATGCTTTAACCTCTGAGCCACCAGGGAATCCCTTTATATGCAATAGAAAAATGTAAACTAATCTATTGTAACAGAAAACAAGTCAGTGCTTGCCTGGAATTGTGGGGTAGGGACCAGCAACAGAAGACAGGAGGGATTACCACAGGAAACATTCTGGGATGACGGGCAGGTTCATTATTTTGATTATGGTGACAGTTTCATGAGTGTACGTATGTGTCAAAACTTATCAAACTGCACACTTTTAAATTTGTGCAGTTTACTGTATGTCCATTATACCTAAATCAAGCTTTTTAAAATAAATTTTTCAGAGCTGTGTGGTTTTAGGAATTATGAAAAAAAGATTGTGACTCTAATACAACTGCCTTGGTGTAACTTCCAGCTCCAACACTCACTAGCATGACCCTCAGGAACCCACTCAATCTCTTAGAGCTTTAGTGTCTAAGCAGCAGAGCCTCAGTGAAAGGATCAAATAGACAAAGCATGGTAGATGCTTAAAATGGGGCCTTGACATATGTAAGTGCTTAATAAGTGTTAGCTAATTATTATAAAAAACTAAACGCTACTCTACCAATTAAGTTATAGGCAAATTTTAACAACATGAAGAAAATAAATTACACTAATAGCATGCCAGGTACAAAATGAACAATGCGATAAATATCATAAACTATCTCATTTGAAATGTGCCCTAAAGTGAAACATGAGTATAGCTGAAACATTCTGAAAATTCAAAAATAATTTCAAAATAAGCCAAAATCATGAGTTGGACCTAAAAAAAAAAACAAAAAAACCCCCAGAAATATCCATCTTCCTGATCTGTACTGCTTTTTTGCAATTATCCATTATTCTTCAAAAAAGCAGTAGTTACTGGCTTAATACAATTACATGATCCACCTTTGATTTTAATACTAACATTATTTAAGTCATATGTTTACAAAGTTTAAACTTACCTCCTTAATGGTAGAGATTTTGGATATATCGAACAATATTTTCTGTTCTTAGCACAGCAACACCACACTACAGCTGTTTCTCAAATATTTAAAGTGAAGTCAGAACAAATTCTTTACTGTTCAGAAAGAAATCTAGAGTTTTTCCCTAGACTCACTTTTCAATATTAGTTACCATAGTAAGGTTTTTTTTTCCCTCCAGTCAACTATAAAACCAACTTACATTGCTGGGAAATTTTAAGCATCTTTATCTTTTAATCTTTATCCTATTTAATGTTTAACATTTTAAGAAGGAACTTAAAATGTTTACTTACTGATCTGG